>NC_139142.1:44345813-44953904 GCF_964270905.1 Leucopleurus acutus
ATAAATAATATTCTACCACTTAGTATTGCGTCAGATCTACAGACTAAGCTGAAAAAACTACTTCGTGACTACTCAATGTATTTACTCAAAACGGTAAAAGAAAAAAAAAAGAACTAAACATAAAATAGTAAAAGAAAAAAAAAGAACTAAACATAAGCAACAGATAATAGAATCAACTGTAAGATTATACTGGATCAATCAACATGCATGGCGTTTATTAAAATACATCTTCATTCTTAAACACTGTTTAAATGAATTTCTTTACTTTAGCTACATGTGGGGAAACGGTTTCCTTCAAGTTGGCATTTTGGCAGTTAACACTGGATCTTAATGTTAACCACCAAACACGCTTGACAGTTACACAGTGCTTTTTGCCAGGGACGTAATCCCCATGATAATTCCTCCTCAAACTGTTTTGCTTTTGAGGGGATCAAAGCAAAATACCTTATTTATTCTTACACCTGCCTGGAGAAGGAAGGTAACAAGCATAATTTTAGAGGTCTAAGTTATTCAAGCTTCTTCTTAACAATATTGGTCATGTCTAACGCCATGGATTTCTAGAAAAGCCATCAGTCATGTCCATAATGTAGCTGGGGCCAGCACAGAAAGTTATAGGGAAGCAGGAGCTGTTAATTCTCCCCCCATCACCAAAAAAAGTAAGAAGGCAGGAAAAATGTATGTTCTGTACATGAAAGACATTAAATTTCACTTAAAAATAATAAAAGTAAAACACAAATATTTGCATTATCCCCTGAAAGATACTTAAGCTCTTAAACCAAGAGCAAAAATACAAAGCATATGCTATATTAAATAGACATCTGCACACCTCACTCACAGATGCTGCAAAGGTATGAGAAGTGTTATAACCTGGAAATGAAGTGAGGCAATACAACTCCTGAAGGTCAGGTAAAAATTTATTTAGTCGAATGACAAAAAGATTCTTCATAACTGTGATATAGCTTAAAACGACCAGAGTAAAAAGTGGGCTCCAATCTCCAAGGAAACTGTAACTACTGAAACCAAATGGAGAAATACTTGGTGATGAGATAGATTCTCCTTCCATTTCCTCCCTCATAGCATTGTCCTTGCAGATTCCCAGGCTCCTACAGGCAGGCGCTGTTTTATAAAACATAATTCCACGTGTGATTACACTGGGCACGTTGTAGAAATAAAAAAGGAACAAGAATGAACTGCTGCATCCAGAATATCTAACCAGAATAAGGCAGAACTGTGCGTAAAGAGAAAGTTAACGGGAAAAAGCGCATTGTATGCAAAACCCTCGCTCTTCAATACTTACGGATATACACAGTTTAAAGCCTACCTAATAAGCTCACACATTTTGGCATCTAACTTCACAACTCTCGTTTCAGTTTTATGAATTATTACAACACTGGTTTAAATGTTTTGTTTACTTTCACAGAGCGATCCATGTAAATTAAGTCCCCTACACACGAACCTTCAAGTTACGAACTTTCAAAGATGCGAACGTGTATTCCATCAACATCAGGCGTGAGTGAAATTGCAGCTTGCCCTCCGATTGTGTTAGTTGGGTATCTAGGCTGACTTTGCTGGACTTCCGAACAAATTGGACTTACGAATGCACTCTCAGAACAGAATTTGTTCGTATGTAGGGGACGTACTGTGTACTAAGGCTGAAAATAAAGGCTTAAGCCCTAGTATAAACGATTTGGGTAAAATATGTCTCCATTTTCTGAGAATGAGGGCTTTGATTACTGAAACAATATAAGGAGGGGGCACCTCTCATGAAGCTCTTTCAGCCAGGGGCTGGGTCTGGGTCTAAAGCTGCAAGAAGGTGCAGTGACCCAGCATACCCTCTCCCACGCTCATAACAGCCTCTCACTTCCCACAAGTAGCTGCCGCTCCCCCCAGCTTTAGCCCAGGCTCCTCGGCTCTCGAACCTGCAGAGCCTTACTGAGTGCACACCTGGTGTCACGCGCTGCACTAGATGCCGAGGTCATACACGTATAATAAAAGCCCTGCTACCAAGGGGTACACGGCCCAGCGGGCGACAGAGCAGCCCAAGGTGACAGTACTCTGAAACAAAGTCAAATACACAGCGAGGTCTGTGAAAGCGCTGTGAGGCAAGAGGACGAGAGGGCAGGGGCGGGAACGTGTCTGGGAAGGTTTCGGGCAGCCTGGGCGCCAAAGCCAAGTCTGGGAAGATTGAACTTCTGTGTTTAGAACGGACACGGGAGGAGAAGGACGGCCTCCCAGACACCAGAGCAGGACCTGCACTGGGTGGAAGCCCCAGACAGGCAGGGACATCCGAGCAGCCAGCAGCAGGTCCACAAGGCTGCAGGCTGTGGTGCACGGGGACCAGAGGCAGCCAGGGCAGGCAAAGCATGCACAGGTTACACTTTATCCTACGGTCAACCGCACACGCACACACTGTTACATAAATCCTAACAGGGTCACATAAATTGCTTTCCATTGCTAACAGACCTCTCCAGTAGATCGGTGAAGGATGAACTGGAACGGGGAGAAGATGAAAAGCAATTAGGAGGCAACAGACACTGTGGGGATGGGAAAGAGGAAGCAGGTTGGATATAAGGAAGAGAATTTTTTAAAACTTAGTGACTCATACAATGTGGGAGGTGAGGCAAGGAGCTAGGCTGACTTCCAGGTTCTGGTTTGCATAGCTTATGGTGCCAATGACACAGAGAGGGAATCCAGGGGAAGGAGGCAGATTTAAGGGGGAAGAGAGACAGTGATCTGAGTGCTGAACTTCGTATTGTGACCAAAAAAGTAAGAAGTAATCTGTACTTCCCATCTAATGCTCTTAAAACTTTAAACGTCAACCTGTCTGTCCCTGGACTATTGACAAACAGAATATTCAGTCTCCTACCAATTCTGATTCAGAGACAACTTGCCACACTAATGATGCTGTGGTCAACATACAGCACGGGTAATGACGTAAGGATACTCTAGCTTTCCTTCTCAACACACACCCAAACCACACACTTAAAAATATCCACTCACACTCCTACACGTCTCTGGCTTTTTCCTAACTTCCTAGAAGCTGGGCCAGAGTGGTCTATTGAAAGACAGACAGTTATGAGGGTGCTGTTTTATTTAACCCAGTTGGAGATTACTATTGGGGTATTTTTCCAGATTCCAGTGTCTGACAAATAGTTCACAAAAAAACAGAGCTCGTAAAGGGAAAAAAATAATTAAGGTCAAACAGAAAGAAAGCAGTATCCTCAGAATGCCATCCTGCACAATTTGGTGCTGCTATAGGAATTCGGGACATCAAGTGGGAGACAAAGCAAGCCAGCCCACCGCAGTGACTTTCACATCCTCTCCTTCCCTCTGCCCCCAATACATAATGACGTGTTGCCAGTAAGACTATACAGTCAGGAAGATGGTGTAGCATCTTCGGAAAACAATGTGGCAGTTTCTTAAAAAGTTAAACATACACTTATCACGAGACCCAGTAATTCTACACCTAGGTATCTACCAAAGAAAAACTAAAACGTTATGTCCACACAAGGAGTTGCCAGCAAATGTCTACAACAGCATTATCCAGAAATTGGAAACAATCCAAGTGCCTGTCCATCATCTGGACAAACGAGATGTGGTACATCCTTATAACGGAATAGCATTTGGTCATAAAAAGGAATGATGTACCGATACATGCTACAACATGGATGAAGCTCAAAAACATTATGCTGAATGAAATAAGCCAGACACAAGAGACTATATACGGTATGATCCAAGGAAATTTCTAGAAAAAGGCAAAATTATAGGGACAGAAGGCAGATCAGTGGTTGCATAGAGCTAGGGATGGGAGGAGGAATTCACTACAAACTGGCATGAGGGAACACTGTGGGGTGATGAAGGTTTTCTAAAACTAGATTGCGGTGATGAATTTATAAATGAATATATAAATCTACTGCACCATTGAACTGCACACTGAAATAGGTAAATGGAATGGTATATAAATTATACCTCAGTAAAGCTGTAAAAAAGGAAAACAGACTACTCATCAACAGAAAAAAATGAAGACTGAGTGTTATAACACAAGCAGAATTTATGTCGGCATGTAAGCACCAGAATTCCACTGTGTTACAATGCTACCATCAACTTCAAAAGTTCTCCCTTGTAGTATGTATACTCCAACAGTACTGAACTACCCATGCTACCAGGCCCCATGACCTTCTACATGCTGTCAGTTCTCTAACTCCTTCTTATCCTTCAAGTTTTCCCCTGAATCACTAACATCTTTACCTACCATCCCAGTGCACCTTACACATGACTCCAGTACAGCACTGTGTTCATATGGGAACTATATTTGTACATCTGTCTCTTTAGAGAACCAGTGTTTTCCCAGTGGGGATTCATGGACATATCCTTGGGGGGTCCGTGATATATCAAGAAGCATATCTGCTATCTTCTTTTTCAGTGTCCCTGTTTGTTCTGCATTTAGAATCAAGCTGGTGCAAACTATTCCCATTTTCAAGGTTTATCTCTAATAAGAAACCAACAGAGGCACACCTACTGTGCAGACGATGGTGCACCTGGGTCAAGCGGAGGCCCAGTGAAATCACACTGCACTGAACAAGAGCAAAGACTTCAGTAGTTCCAAAAGGAAATTGCTGGTGGGAAGCAGAAGCACACAGAGCTCCAAAACCTCGGCCCTTAGGAGTCAATGCAATATTTTGTATCAGAAATGGTGCTTTTTGTTTTAGCAAAACAACATCATCTGTCACATTAATTTAATACAGTTAATATGGATTTAAGTGACCTTGTAGTTTTATATTTCACTGCAGATTGGCTTTGGCTTCTAGTGGTAAAAGAGATATAAGCATAATGTGTTTATTCCTAGTTACATGGTTATACGTACCTAAGTAACATCATTACAAAAGTAATGTAAGTCAACACTGGGGATGCCAAATAATTTTTTTCCCTTTGAAATAGAACTATATATTACCAAAGTTAGAAAAACAGTGCTGGGACTTCCCTGGCAGTCCAGTGGTTAAGACTCCGCACTCCCAATGCAGGGGACACGAGTTCGATCCCTGGTAGGGAACTAAGATCCCGCATGCCACACAGTATAGCCAAAAAAAGAAAAAGAAAACGAAAAACAATGCACTAGAACATACACACATTAATAGCAAAGTCCATATCTTTTCCTCTCTGTAGCCCAAATGCACAGCATAGGAGAAACACTCATAAAATATGGTTGAATAAATGACAGTCTGCAGGCTTCCCTGGTGGCGCAGTGGTTGAGAGTCTGCCTGCCGATGCAGGGGACACGGGTTCGTGCCCCAGTCCGGGAAGATCCCACATGCCGCGGAGCGGCTGGGCCCGTGAGCCATGGCCGCTGAGCCTGCGCGTCCAGAGCCTGTGCTCTGCAACAGGAGAGGCCCCAGCAGTGAGAGGCCCACGTACCGCAAAAAAAAAAAAAAAAAAAAAAATATTAGGATGGATGGTCTTACTCATTTTTTTCATTCACACCCAGCCACTGTGCCAGGCACCATACCCAGTCTTGGGGATACGGGGCAAAAATGAATAGGGGTCCAGTGAGGAAGACAAACAATAAACAATATTAGAAATAACAGGGATAACTGGAGATTATGACAAATGCTATTCTATATTCACCATTGTGTCTATAAATTTTACACAGAAAACAGGGTGCTTAAAAACCAAGCGATGCCGTATCCGTTTCTCATAGAAGTATGGGTTAGCAATTCTGTCACTACTTCATTCACATATAAGGTGTAATGGTCAGTTTCATAAGTCAATTTGGCTAGACTACAGTTCCCACCTACTCAAACAAACACTACTCTAGGAGTTGCTGTGAAGGTATCCAGTAGATGTGATTAAAGTCCATAATCAGGTGATTTTTTAAAAGGAAGGTTATCCCAGATAATCTGCATGGGGCTGATTCAATTAGTTGAAAGGCCTTAAGAGCAAAGCTAAGGCTTCCCTACAGAAGAAATTCTGCCTGTGGAGAGCAGCTTCAGCTCACACCCAAGAGTGCCAGCCTGCCCTTCCTGATGCACTGCTCTATGGAGTTAGGACTCACCTAGCCAGGCTCCACAATCACATAAGACAATTCCTTGCAATAAAACTTTTACCAGATCTTCTACTAGTTCGGATTCTCTAGCTTGAAACCTCAATGACACAACAGGACTGAACAAAAAGCTGAATATACTGTAGACCATGAGAACCAGGCTTCTTGTTGCCTAAGAAAAAAGTTAGAAATAAGGAAGATTAGAATGACCATGTGGTGCTGGATTGGAATCAGAGGGATCAAAATAGACTAATGGCTCTTAATATATACATTTATACAGATAGATAAAGAAATAAATATAGATCTCCATGCAAAATTGATGCTGAGAGCTCAGCTTCTCTGTACACTGGTGCTGAATCGAAATCTCGGAGATAGAATTTTGGGTGAAGTAGAAAAGGATAGCTTTATTACTTTGCCAGGCAAACGGGGACAGTGCAGGCTCCTGCCTCGAAAAACTGTGTCTCCCAACTTGGAGAGAATAGTGAGAAGTTTTATAGTAATGGTTCAAAGAGGGTGTGATCAGCTCGTGGACACTGTTCTGATGGGTTGATGGTGAGGTAAGTAGGAGTCAGCATCATCAACCTTCAGGTTCCAACTGGTCTGGGGTCTACAGGCTTGTAGGCAGCATACCATCGTTAATCGTTCACTTCTGCCACCTGGAGGGGGCTTCAGTATCTGCAGAACAGCTCAAAGATATTGTTGTGTGTATCCGTGGATGGGGAAGCAGGACCTTGCCCCAAGGTCACACTACTGTTTCTCTTGACTGCTTGTTTCTCCCTGGTCTCCCCTCCCCTCCCTTCCCTAACTAGCAACTGCTTGAATATGCCCACTGGAACTCAGGGAAGGTCATGGAGACTGAATGAAGGCTATTTCCTATAATCAAAGAATTGGGGGACACAGAAAAGCTTTGTGCCCAGGAGCCCCACAGGGCCCTGCTTAGTATCAAGCATAGGTTAGTAATATAGATGTGTTTTCTCCTAGTTCTGTCCACTGAGAGGGCACAGAAGCAACGACACCCCAGTAGCAATGAGCTCACTGAACACTAAAACCAACACTAAACTTGGTTTCTAAGTATCATTCTCCAATAAAAGGAACCAAGGCTCTTTGGAAAAGTGGTTGATTCCAGGGCTGAGGCAGGAAAAATACAAGATAAACCTGAAACATCTTGTGGTGCCAGAAAACAAGGAAGTGCTCGACAAAGGTTAAGGTATGACAAACGGACACAGGAGCCACCCTGAAGGAGCTCCCAGTGGCCAAAGCTGGAACAACAGCAGCAATAAAATAAACAGTAACACTTTCGGATTATAACCCATAAAATACAATAAATATCCATTACTTCATTTTGATATGAATAATACATAAATGGAGAAGAAGAGACAACTCATCTTTACAGAAGAATTCCGATTAATAAATGTAAACAGAATGACGAGAACACAAAATCACCATCAGGCAGATGTCACAGTACCAACCGCTGCAGGCAAAATGGATGTTAATGGAAAACATGAAAATGAGTCTCAGTGTCTCCCCCAAGATACTGATCAATTACAAAGGAAAAATAATAACTGTACAGAGGATAAATTATGCAGCTATCACCTTAGCCAAGTGGTAAAGGTAAGACATTTCATCTTCTCATACTCCTGACAGGCAACACTGAGTAGAGCATGTTACTTCTGATGAAACTGCATAGCCTCAATCCACACATGAGAACACATCAGACCAACACAAACTGGGAGACAATCTGCAAAACAACTGACCAGTACTCATCAAGAGTCATGGTCGTGAAACATCGAGGAACTGTCAACAGATTGGAGTGGACTAAGGAGATATGACAGCTTATGCAATGTGACCCTGGACTGGCCCCCACAACGGAAAACAGACATTAGGGGGCAATCGAGTGAAATGCATAATATATAAGGTTTGTAGTTTAGCTTCTAGAATTGTACCAGTGTTAATTTCCTGGTTTCAATAATTGTTCTATGGTTATAAAAGTTGACAATATTAGAGGAAGCAGGGTGAAGGGTGTTCACGAACTCTCCATATTACTTTTACGATTTTTATGTAAAATTAAAATTATTCAAAAGAAAAAAAAGAGCTATAGGTCAAAAAAAGAGATCTAAGTCTAGCCTAAATTTTTTTTTCTTGGACTTTCATTTTTTTTATTTTTTAACATCCTTTTTGGAGTATAATTGCTTTACAATGGTGTGTTAGTTTCTGCTTTATAACAAGGTTTATCAGCTATACATATACATACATTCCCATATCTCCTCCCTCTTGCGTCTCCCTCCCACCCTCCCTATCCCACCCCTCTAGGTGGTCACAAAGCACGGAGCTGATCTCCCTGTGCTATGCAGCTGCTTCCCACTAGCTATCTATTCTACATTTGGTAGTGTATATATGTCCATGCCACTCTCTCACTTCGTCCCAGCTTACCCTTCCCCCTCCCTGTGTCCTCAAGTCCATTCTCTACGTCTGCGTCTTTATTCCTCTTTTTAATTTAAAATAGAAAGACAGTATGCTCCTATTTTTACTAAAAACATCATATCAATCTTTAGTGCCTTTTTTTTTTTTTTTTTCTTTTTGCGGTACGCGGGCCTCTCACTGTTGTGGCCTCTCCCGTTGCGGAACACAGGCTCCGGACGCGCAGGCTCAGCGGCCATGGCTCACGGGCCCAGCCGCTCCGCGGCATGTGGGATCTTCCCAGACTGGGGCACGAACCCGCGTCCCCTGCATCGGCAGGCGGACTCTCAACCACTGTGCCACCAGGAAAGCCCAAGTGCCTTTTTTTTAAAAGAAGTATGCCATTGTAATCCCATCCTCTTCACTTAGAAAGAAAAGAAATTGTACTAATCTGGAAAAAAAACCAAACAGCATTTTGTAATGGACAAATGTATATGTAATTATGTATACATGAGTGTGCAAAGAAGAGGACCTGAAAGATTCACTCATTGCAAAATACATCTCTAAGCCCCCACGATATTCCAGGCACTTGCCAGCCCTAGGGATGCTATGGTGACTCGGCCCTCATGCTTTGCAGAGCTCACATTCCACTGTGAGAGACAGACAAAACCCAAGTAAACAAACAAAAAATACAAAACAAACCAGGATATGGCCCATAAATATGGTCTATAAAGGGCATGAGATGCTGTGACAGAAACTGAGGGGGAAGGAGAGGAGAACACATAAGCATATGCTGGATCACCAGAGCCTTGGCAGTCACTGAACAGTGTAAGCAGACACATGACATGATCCGATTCACATGGGTTCTCCACCTGCTGAGTGTGCCCGGCAGAGGAGCAGAAAGGGACCTGGGGACGGTCAGGGGAACACTGTCTCCTTCACGTGGTGGGACCTGAGTACTTTATTTCCCCCTTCATACATTTCTGTATTTTCCACATGTTCAACAATGAACACGTTACAGCTTCGTTAAGAAAGGGCAATTATTTGTAAAAAGAGATGAGGAGGTACCTCAATTTGCCACTGCTGTGACTGCAGGTTTCTAGTAACCTTGAGATTTCCCACTGCAACCCCTTCTTCTAGGAATGGCGTTCGGGGAAATGACGGGACAGAAAATGATTTCATTTTGATATTTGGGAAGAAATGGCTCTAAATGAAACACACTCCAGAAGTTTCTAAAGTCTAATATCTCTTGGCTAAGAAACTCAGAGTTAGTGGAAAAGCTATCACATCTAACTAAGCATTACGTTCCTAACTCTCTGAAACTCTGGCTGTGAGCCACTGCAGGACAGTCACTGGTAAACGGGAGCAACCTCCTGGCCATAAGCGCCCCATGGCCTCAGCTCAGTGGAGGGAACAAAGCCACCGTTAGAGGGTTATCGCATTCAAGACGCAGCACGTCCCAATTCTGCACCACGGGTTTATAAGTGGATAATATACTTATTGCTTATTGACTTCAAGAAAACTTGCGTTTAAAGGGCGAGCAGAAATGTAAAAGGCAGAACAGAGACTACTGCCAACATGTGAAGTTCTGCTCTTGAGCACACAGCTACCTTTTACTTCAAAGGCCACTAAAGAGGGGTGGGCGATTTCAAGCCACAGTGAATTAGACACCAATGCTGAAGAAAGAACTCTCTAGCACTGGAAGAGATCGGAACACGCTGATGCTGCATCAGATGGCTGCACACAATACACCTCACGTTTGTTTAAGCCGATGCCTTTGTACAGTGCGATGAGGCACTTGCCTCTGAATAAAATACCTCAAATTCATGACTATGGCCCATGAAACAAATTACCTCCTAAGAACAGTGAGGCGAATTCCACCTCAGAAAAATCTTAGCAGACAAAAGAAGAACAGGTGTTTATTTGCCAGCTGGTCCTACGCATACACTCCTGAAGCAAGAGCGCTGAAGGCTCGTGCAAGGCTGTGGTCAAACAACACCTATGTACATTTAGATCCTATGCTACACACAGGAGACCTAATAATACCTGAAAAGTGTTAAACATTTTAGTTTTTGAATCATATTATCACTTTGCCTTAAACTGATTAAAAACAAGTTACACTTTTCTATAAATGATGGGTGGTAACTAAACCCACTGCGGTCATCATTTTGCAAGGTATATAAGTCAAGTGACTATGCTGTACACCTTGAACATACACAGTGCTGTTCGCCATCTCAATAAAACTGAAAAAAATAAACAACAAAAAAAAAACAAATTATACTTTTATCTCATCCATGGGAACCCCAGATTACAAGGAAACAGCTCAGGACTATGCACTGGCCGTCTCAGCCTGATGGTCCAAGCTTTGCCACCAAAGCTTGCATTCCAACCAAACCAGACAAGACTACTGTTCTTTTATTACTGAACTAACACTCTCTTTGGCTGATAAAACAACTAGACAAAGTACAAGGGGAATGAGGATAGAAATAAACACTCGGCCGCTGTGTCAACTTCCACACGCTCTGGCCAGCAAACTTCCAAGCTCCATGCAGCTGCCCGTTCTCTTGGCCTTCCCTCCCTTACCTACGGAACTGGCATCTCCCGATAACAAGTCAACCCCCGACCTGTCCACAGATCCCATCGGCTCTAGCACTTGCATCATCAGTTTTTGCGTCTTGTGGTTGAACCAAAATTTCAAACTGAAAACACTACTGAGTCCTTGGTATCAAGTTCAAAACTAAAAATAATTTTAAGCCTTGAACATTCTCTTTTCCTGCTGTCATTCCATGAGGAGGGCTTGACAAAGACCCTCCTAAAGAGGGCTGGGATCTTGCTGAGGGCTGTGCTGCCGCAGCACATGACACTTTAAGTAACAGCCTTTACCTAGAAACTTCCAAAAGCAACTTCTTTCCAAAGCAGTCATTTTCAAACATTTGTTTAAAGTTCATGTCTTTTTCTTTGTAGCCCTCACTGTAAAGGTAAAATACAAATTAAGGATCCATTACTGTTGTATGTACTCTTGCTTTTGCTGCTTTCAGTAAGTTAGATTAATTTGTACCTAACAAGAATGTATTCAAATCATTCACTTAAAGCAACCACTAGTAGTACCTTTTTAAAATCATTTAAAATAGATACCCGGGATTGGAAGGAGTTTGTTTGTACTTAGAGGAAAAAGGGTTGTTATTAACTATTCTTTGCAAGTCCTAAAGACATTAATGGGAAACATGCATCAGTTCTGTAAAATTACAAACTTTTCAGATATACATATACTCATATCTGAGACACCCTGCTCTGAATTACACACTTGAGGCATGATGCATGATTTAGCCATAACCAACAGGGCTGCATCTTCGTTTCACTCAGATGTGCACGAAGATGTCAGCAAGGGAGGAGCGAGAGAAGGCGGAAGGAGGAAAGGCCCTTTTTCAGACAAGTACTCATTTCTGATGAAAGCCAATTTAAGCAGCAGTGACATGCTTGACCAATAACAAACCTCAAATCCTAAGATCCCACCTCCCCTTTTCAATAAGGAAGCTGGTTGGTACCACCCTTTCTGGAAAAAAAAAAAAAAAGCCTGATCTTACCAACTGGAAAGCTTGCTAACTAAATGGGAAGAGCGTGTGATGTGATTATTGTCAGGACTTCTGGCCTGAGCTTTTCTGTTTTCCATCTGTGCTAGGGGAGTCTCCCTGCTTACCAGAATTACATTTTTAGAAACTTAACTTTATTTTTAATTTTATTTATTTATCTTTGGCTGTGCTGGGTCTTTGTTGCTGTGCGCGGGCTTTCTCTAGTTGTGGCTAGCGGGTTCGTCGCGGTGCGTGGGCCTCTCATTGTGGTGGCCTCTCTTGTTGCGGAGCACGGGCTCTAGGAGCAGGGGCTTCAGCAGTTGTGGCTCGTGGGCTCTAGGCGCACAGGCTTCAGTAGTTGTGGCGTGCGGGCCTAGCTGCTCTGCGGCATGTAGGGTACTCCTGGACCAGGGATCGAACCCATGTCCCTTGCATTGGCAGGCGGATTCCCAGCCACTGCACCACCAGGGAAGTCCCAGAAACTTAACTTTAAAAAACAAATTTGCAACATGGAAGAACAACAACAACAAAAGGGCAAGCAGAAACACAAAAGCAAGCATAAAAAAAAAGGCCCTCAGGCACTTGACTCAAAAGTAAATCTAAGATTTACAAAACTAAACGAAAATACAAAGGTACCCAAAGAATAGGAAAGAAGGAAAGGTAAACAATGGGAAGAGGAGGAACAGAGAGGGGTAAAAGGAGTTGGTTCAAGAAGAAACTAACTTTAATGCAGCGATAACCAAAAAGCTACAGGGTACTTTGCTTAACTCTGCTTAGTAAATAAGCAATTGCACACAAAACACAGATATACTAATTTTCATTATAGTTTCATAATCAGTATAAGACAAATAAATCTTCAAACTACCAAATACAAAGAAAACTCAATATTTTTCAATCCCACTCTGTTCAGCAGCCCCACAAGCCTCTCTCCTCTCGCCTCTCCACTACCGGTCCACCTGCCCTGCCCGTCTGTCTCCCTTTCCTCCCTCCCTCCGTCGCTCCCCCTGCCAGCACCACACCAAGGCAAATTTGGGTATGTAATGCCCTATCATGCGGGGCATCCGAGAAGCCAGGCCTGCGGTTAGACAATTAAGGATTCTGTGGCTTATCCAATGCGTCCATCTCTACCCAGCTGTCCGTGCAACTCTGTCGCCTACATCCTGAAGATCCCTCCAGCACCCTGTCAGCCGGACCAGCTTGAATCACTTGTAACCCCCATTCTTTCCCACAGCCTCCCCACAGGTTCATCAATTTTGTCAGCAGGAAAGAAGTGAAAGCCAGGCTGGGAAAAGGCACCTGAGAAAACAAACACACCGACCGCACAGGAGAAATAACTGTTTCAACGTGAACTAAGTATTCCATAATCTCGCTATTGAGACTTCAAACAAGTTGGATGAATGAACAATAGACATTACTAGACTGACAAGATACTGAAAACAATTTGCTCAGCGTAGCTTCCAGTTATGCCACAAATCAAGCACAGCTGGAAATAAAATGAATGCTATTTTAACCTGGTGGATCCAACCTTTACAATTTTAATAATCCATCCTTGGGCACACATCTCTAACAGTAAGACCCCACTTTTTCTTAAATGCGCCGAATTACTTTACGAAGTTTCCAAGGTCAGGGCTTCACAAATTCAAATTTGTAAATACCCTATTATACAATATTCCTGTTAAGCAGTTGCCATTTCAGTCTTTTTCTGTAGAGAAATAATAATTCATGAATATTTTTCAGTTACTGAAAGACAAAAAAAAAAAAACCCCTCAGAATCACCTGTACTTTGATTCGATTTAAAAGTTATAGGGGATTCCAAAGAGAGGAAATGCTCAAATCCTGAAAAATGCTTTGCTAATTCCACGGTAGGACTAAAACTCTAAACCTGAGGTGCTCTGTGTCAAAACCTACGTAAAAATACACGACCTGTTTGGGGATTCGGCACTTTCTGCTAACTACATGTACAGTTTTCAAAGAACGCTCCTGAACTGACTTCTACCTCCTCGTGAAAAATGACTACTCTAAACAAAAACAGCCAGTTCGTGGTGAAAGCAACTTTCTGAGCATTGTGATGCTCTGGTGAGCACAGAACAGACACAGGCTGCTGGGCGAGAGGGGCGGGCCGGGGCACATCCGAACCCTTGAGAGCAGGGTACACAGAGCAGCCTCCCCCAGCGGATGCGGGAAGCACGCATTCTAGGGCCTCCCAGACACCACAGAGGTAAGGAAGTGCTGGTCAGAGAGCAACTGCATCCCAGAACAGATCAGCTGGTCCTCACTTCAAACTGAAATGTCTGCAATCGTGTAACATTCCGTGAGAATGATCTAAGCATCCCTCTTACAGGTTTCTGAACTTTTCTGCAAAAATGAACCCGTGTTTACTTCCCTAAATAAAGCACACTGGCAGCTTAAATGAACTCAGAACGGTTTCAGATCTTAAATTCAAACCACCCGCCTCAAATGTGATCACACAGACAATCCTGACTTTGAAACAGCTGATGATAAAGTTAGAGATCACACGCGAACGTGAGTAGTCGTTTTCCTTACCCTAACTATCCTGCTAAATACCCTAGAAGGGGAGCAAGCACAAAGCCACCTTTCCTACACGTGTACTTCACCTTCAGCAGAAGAATCAACCCTAACACATGCAGATCACAGTAGTCTGGAGGTGACAAGGAGCCAGGGTACCTGAGAGGGGACCTGGGAAATAGTCTGCTGTCTTGGCCACAGAACAGGATCCAATGGCTCCCTACAGCTTAGGGTTATCATGCTTTTCCTCCACCTTAATCCAGATACAAAGCAATTACTTGTTACGTGGCTCAAACAGCTCTTTTTTTTCCTCTTCTTACCCAGTCCAATGACTGAAATTTCTCAAATTTCACCTGAGCAAACCATCTTTCTACGCACAGTCAACAGCCGCTCCCAAGGAAAGAAAAGTTACTGCGGGATTCTTAGGCTAATGAAAGCCATAAACCACTTTCTGGAAGACGTTATAGACCCCATCTTAGGCTCCTGGCTATAAACTTGATGCCCTCACCAATACTGCAGTAAGCAGCAGATGAAGACTAGTTTCCACTGGGTGGGGGAAATTCCCTTTGCTATGGCTGCTACCCAACCAAACCTTCCCAGCTGACGTAGGACCAGGCCCACACGACCATCACCTCCATCCGGAGGGCAGGGAAGAGCGACGGGGCTTTTCGAGGGGGAGATGGAACACAGACTGACTACACTGGCTGGCTCTCCACGGGAGATTCCTAGAGGAAGCTGCCGAAGGCAAACTGCCACGGTCTCCCTGGAAAGGAATGACCTCAGAGCGCACACCTACGAAAAGAAGGAGGGGAAGAGGGAGGGGACGAAAAGAAAGCAGAGTAGAAGAAAGACACGCATTCAACTTCTGAGCGAGACCACTGGCAGGTGTCCCATATAAATCCCATGCTTTATCCATCAATTAAAAACACTTGGCACTCAATAAATTACATCAGAGGATGTCACAATTACCAAGGTCAGTGAGCTGGAGTACTCGATTATTATTTTTATTCTCGTTCAAACAAAGGCATCCCTCTAACTGAAGGGCCCTGGAGAATGATACATCACGTATGACGCCTCTAGCTTTCCTTTCTGGTCCCAGTTCTCCTCAGCTGAAACCCTGATTTAATCTTGTTTTCAACAGCCCAATGCATTAAGCAAAACCACCAGTTTAAAAGGTTAAAAATATAATCTGGCAGCCAGCAGTGATGCTTCTAAATTATACGCTCCACGGAAGCAAATATTTTGTTGCCACACTATCTAAATCCAGAGCCTCGGGGCGTGATCCAAGAAGCTGTGGACCTCAACACTCCACCCCACCCTCTGGGAGATACTGGAAAACCCAAATATGCTGAACGTAAGGGCACCAGTGGAGCCCTCCGCCAACAGAAATGCCTTCCCTACAGTCGGCTCTTATAGAGAGCTCAGTCACCTCTAAGGTGATTTTTATTTTAAAAATCTTACTTACAGGAATAAAATGTTTGAGAAGGGTTGACAGAGGGTTCCCTTGAGTCCCAGTTTTCTGCCTTTTAAATTTACAGTGTTATTCAATGATTGCTAAGGTTAAGAAGAATCAATAAGGCAAGCCTAACCCATCAGAGACAGACTCAAGCAGATTCCATATATTGTATCTGGAAAAACATCATCATGAACTGTAATTTGTTTTTAATCTACAAATCTTAAACGTTCTCATCACAAGAAAAAAAATTGTAACTATGGATAGCGATGAATATGAACTAGATTTCCTACAGTGATCATTTCACAATACACACAAATATTAAATCATTGTGTTGTACAGCTGAAACTACTATGTTATATATGTCAAATTGTATCTCACTTAAAAAAAATACTCTAGAGAGACTTCTGCTTAATCATCAGTTAACATAAAACTTCCATGTTCCATAAGTATGCCATTCCCGAAGCATTCTGAGGTCTGTACTATAAAAGCTGAGGTTATTAACTACGTAGCTAAGTTTTCTTGATAAGCAGAGAATGCAGCACATTGTTAGTCTTCTTTTACCCAGTTACTTCTGGTACAGAAGTGACAGAGTTCTAGCTTTCGAAATGTATCCTACGAGAAAAATAAAGGCTGTTTTCAATTTAGTAATAGTCACCATGTATAGCTAATACACTTATAACAGAAAGCCAAAAATGTCAGCTCTCGGAGAAACCTCACTTTAGACCGATCTTCAGTAATACATTGACTCATCAACCACCAACATTCCACCAAAATCACTGAGCTACCATCCCTAAACATTATTTCCCGTTCTGAGAAAATATCTGCAATTTCTAGATCCTACTTTTATTGAGAGCAGGTGCCCAATAATACACCAGAAAGAAAACCTACAAGGCAAAAACAATCAGCCAAATACCATAAAACATTCTCTTATTATAACCCAATCAAATGAACAAATTCATTAAGCCATTTTATAAAACCACAATCCACAAATCACATGGACTGCAGCTTACTCCCAAAGATCGCGCACACACTGAGAAGCAGACCATTTCCTTTCTCCTTGTTGGTAAGTCATAAGTCAGCACTCTGTTCACAGAACCAGGTTTGTGTATGTTTGATACTTAGAATACAGCTTTGGTGTTGCAGAGACACCACGAAGAAGGACCTTAATTCAAAATAATGTATAACCGCCACGCTGCTCTCCAATGTGTAGGTGATTTTTTTAAAATATCACCGCATTTGCCTTTTTATTTGTTATAAATCCCATGAATAACCTGAATTTTAGACATTTCATTATCTATTATGGTCCCTCTAAGAACTGGAGTTGGAATGGAGAAAGGAGACAAATATTCATTGGAGAATTCTAACTTCTAAACTGAAGGCAGGGTGGGGAATTGGACTGGGAGGGGGAGGGAGGCAGAAAAAAGGAAAACCAGGGAAGAAAGATGGCTTATATTCCCCTGCTATACACAACTCTCTCCGGCAAAAGAAATAAGAGTTTAATGACAAGATTTCTGGTTCCTCGTGATAACGACTTTTTAAAAAATAAACAAAGAAAAGGAACGAAAAAATAAACTCAAGTTGGCTTCCAGAGCACCCCAGCTGTCTTGCTTCAAATATATAACGAGTTGTACTCAACACGGTAGAATGGAGGAAAAGTCAACAAACAGCAAGGATGTTTGCAGGGACATGAAAAAAGAACACATCACGAAACTGGCTGAACAGCAAACATCATATATACATTATAAGCAGAAGGCTCTCTAAAAATCAAAGGAAAGGAGTTGGAAAGTAGAAGATGCAGAGGGAGAAAGCACACAAAGCCCGCCAGCATGCAAACACAAAAGCCAGCCGTGATAAGTAGCAGGAAAAAATAGTGCAAAGAATATTTATCTGTGGCTTCAGAGTGGAAAGATAAGAAACCAGAGCAACTAATTTTAGGTAAAAATAAAGATTTATCACTGTCAAAGTGTGTTTGGATTTGTTGACTTTTCTAGGGAGATTTTTACTACTACATTTAAAGGGGAAAGCTGAAATTCCTGTCAGCTTCAGAACACATCCCTGTACTCAGCCACTTTAACCCCTTCTCTTTAAGTTTAAAAGGAAAATTTTAAATTCACCACCATCGCATCTCAGGGCCAAAGAGTCAACTGTCAACAAGTGCTCATCGCGTTCATGTACTGAAGAGCTCTGTAATTTACCTTGGAAGATGCAAACAGGAGAATACTTTTAGGAAGCTCATTAAAGAAATATAAATACACAAAATACTTACTGAAAAGTAAATAATCCCTTCTTAAAAGTCAGAGCAGGGAGCAAAGAAAAGGGGGAGCAGGCCGTCCACGTTAGAATGCTCATATTTCCAGGGCGGCATTTCCTCATCCTCATCCTTGACCTGCCACCAAGTGTCAGGCTCCAGCGAGGCGCCGGGACAGAGTGCAGGTGAGGGAGCCCCAGGCCCTGCCCGGACCGGGGTCCTAAAGGAATAAACATTTACAAGGCACAGAGAGCTCACGAGAAGAAACTGCTTCTGGCGGGAGGGAAAGGGAGGGGGAGTCAGGAAGGGCATCTTGCTGCAGATGACACCTGAGCTCAACCTTAGCAGGTGAGCGGGATAAAGCAAGCAGAGAGAACCACGGGCATGAAAGCAATTGAGAAAAGAGAGAGAAGGTTCTACGAACTCATAACGGGGGGTGGGGGGGCTTGGGGGCGCATAATGGAGGGGGCCAGAAAGTAGGCCCCAAGGGCAACGCAGTATGTTATCCTGGGCCTGACTGTGCATTTCACATGCAGAATTTGGTATCCTTCAAAGCGTCCTTTTCTCTAAGTACCTAAGAAACTTGTTTTCAGAAGTCACGCCCTTAGCATACATACTAGCCTTTTAGAGATCTTTTAAAGTCTTCAAACAATGGCTAGAATAACCCTGTATTTCTCCTCCTCCGATGTATCCTGTTAGAACAGAGACCTTAGAAATCACATGGCAATTCTAATACTGCAAACCCACCTCAAAAAAAAAAAAAGAAAAAAAAAAAGCAGAATTTGTGTTAGATTATCTATTCACACATATCTACTCTGATAAAAAAATATGTTTTGGCTTACTTTAAATGTTTTTCTGATGTTAATTAAATTCTCTTAAAATGAAGGTCAGTTAACACTTTAAAAAGCAGCCCATATACTACGTATAAATGAAGTATATAAAATATTTTTCAGCAGAGACGATATTAGAAGTGAATATTCAAAAAATGAAAATAACAGCATAATTAGCATTTTTCTTCCTTTTTCCAAAATTTTCATTAATATTCTCTATATATCATTTTCTCAGCATACAGCTTTTTAAATTAATTCCATATTACCTGAATATAAATGGTCTGCCTTAAAAAAATTCCATTTACAAATTTATCAGTGGAGGAAAGCTAAATGATTAGTGTCAATGATTAGTGCTAACCTCTAAAAGTTACAAGAATCTGACACACGACTTAAAAACTGGTTTAGGACTTGAGGACACGGGGAGGGGGAAGGGTAAGCTGCAACGAAGTGAGAGAGTGGCATGGACTTATATACACTACCAAACGTGAAATAGATAGCCAGGGGGAAGCAGCCACATAGCACAGGGAGATCAGCTCGGTGCCTTGTGACCACCTAGAGGGGTGGGATAGGGAGGGTGCGAGGTAGACGCAAGAGGGAGGAGATATGGGGATGTATGTATACGTACAGCTGATTCACTTTGTTGTACAGCAGAAACTAACACAACATTGTAAAGCAATTATACTCCAATAAAGATGTTAAAAAAATAAATAAAACTGGTTTAAATCTAAAAGAAATTAGGGTGAAATAATTACACAAGAAAAACGGAAGAGTACGTGATTTATGGTAACTAACATGGGTGAGGATTCAGGTGTATAAAAAAAAGCCCAATCAGATCAGAGAAAGATTCATTTCAACTGAGAGTTAAGGGCTATGGAGAGCCCTTCTCCTGAGGGAGTGCAGCTCTATTGTCTGAATCTAATCTGAATGAAGGCAACAGGAAAAACAGGGGCAGGCATCCTCTGACCCTTCCCGTGGCCCTGAAGGAGAGGAACATAAAGGGAAGTGTAAGAGGACAAGCCATCAAGCAGTGAGAAAGGGTCAGATCCCCGCGGGGCTGTCGCCTACACCATTGTGTACCCCAGCCTGGCTGGTCCAGAGGGGAATCACCAGCCTTTCTATTGTTATAATCCCAACTTCAGAATCTAATGCCAAACATTAAGCGTTCTACCCTTCAGAACACTATCAAAAGGCATTACTGATAACGACGTAAGATGTATAGGCTCTGAGAAGTCCAATATGCATAAGCTTTAGAATCTGAGAGACCTGGATTCAAATTTCCTGAGCTTGCAAATCCTTTACTAACTGTGCAGGCTCCTAGGCGAAGCTCAATCTCCAGGCATCTCCGCTTCCCCATTTCTCCAAGGACGGTGACATCACCTCCTCTGAGGCCTGAGGAAACTGAACACCTGGCAGGGGCGGGGCGCCCTGGCAGGCGTCCCACACCCCGCAAGGGACCCGGAGTTCTTACTGCCTCCTGCAGTCAGTAGATGGTACAGCAGCTGGGAGAAGGCACGGAGGGGAAAGCCCTGCTGCGACCTCCCCACTACCAACAGAAGAAGCCGCCCCTGAAGAATGGGTGAAGGGGAGAACGTCTTCTCTTCCAGGGGGTCCCCTGGGAGCTAAGGAAGGCTGCAGGCTCACCACCCCGGCTAAACTGTACTCCTCGGCACACGCGAGGAGCAGTGGTATTTCTTATCCAACACGGAGTCTGTATGCTTAAATATCAGGGACAGGATTTCCAACTAATAAACCCAAAACATGAGCTCTGACAGTCCAGGGAAGTGCGGCTGCAGGGTGGGAGGAGGGCACACAAATTATTAAGGTGATGAAGATTTCTGTCTTTTCTCTCCCATCTGGGGAAAAGATGAGTTGTGCTATTTTTTAATGTTTAAAACAGTAGCACATGAGCAGACAACTGTTATAAGACAATAATTCAATTGAAGGGCATTCTAGTGTGTAAACCACTCAAGTTTCACCCTTGTGTAGTTTATTACATTATCAGAGCCTCCTGATTGAATTACTTCCCTGCAGAGCTTCCAAGGCTCTGCTTTTCCCCCCATATAACATCTAATATTGCTTATCAAGAGGCTATATTTGTCCTTTGCTATTTTACCATCTGATATCTAAGGACACCTCTTTGTTAAGGACCTTTTTTTAGAAACCCTGGGTCGTGTGCATCTCACCACATCTGTAACCGAAAAGGCTTAACTGCCCTCACAGGAAGGTCGAAACTGTACAACATAAAGCTACACCAGCTTCCAGAAGGGTCTAAGTCAACAGTTTCATCAAAGCCTTAATTGGCATCTGGTCTAAGTTAACACTCAGAATAAGCAAATAAAAGGCACTTTTCCTGGCCTGCTGTTGGCCTCTGGTTTTCGGATTAACTAAACCAGTGCCACTGCTGCGACAGGTTGTACTAAGGACTGTCAGGGAGGAGATGGAAGGAGTGGGGAAGGTCTTTCCCTTTAGTCGACACTAACAGCAAGATCAAGAGACAAGAAAGGAAAAAATCAACACACAGGGACGTGAGAACCCAGGCAAAGGCAGACCTTCACTCGAGAAGAGAAGGGCTTGCAGCTCCTTTTCCAAGCTGTAAACAAAATACAAACTCGAGCCTAAATCATCACAGACAATGGCAAAAGAAAAAAGATTTCAGGGGTGCATGCCACAACTAACGAGATTAAAGATTAGAAAAATAACTCATTGAACTGGCTTTGAAACTAGAGAAAATGAACTTTGAATTATTTTGGATTTACAAAAGCAGCTCTTCCTTGCAGCATTAATTTAACTGTAATATATTCAGGTACAAGAAGGCAGATATGAGGAGGATTCGTGTTTTTATTCTCTGGAGATCATATATTTGATGTTTTTGAAAATATGTAAGTAGACACAATGCCTAAGTGGGCAAAGCACATATGTAGGCAATTTCCACCCCGTCTCAAAAGTTCATGTAAGTTGGAAACATTTAAAACAAAATTCAACCTCACTGGTAACTACATAAACGAGTCAAGTTTTGTGTCACTGTGTTTAAAGAGAATACCCAGTATGGAAAGGGTTTGGCTAAAAAATAAACGTAAAGGTACAAAACTGTTCAGACATACAGTAGAGGCAGGACCTAAGGACAAGGGTGCGGGAGTCAGAAAGGCATGGGTTCGAATCAGAGCTCTGCCACATAATACAGTCCAGCGACCCTGCGCGAGCTTCTCAACCCCATGCGTGGCTCAAGTTCCTCATCTATAACACGGTGAGGGATGGTACCCACCTCCCCCGGTCAGAGCGGCTCTGCACAGGACCTGGCTAAGAGCAAGACACCATCACCGCCACCCATGCGCCAGCCCTGGGTGCGCCTCCCCCAAACAGAGAAAGAAACCAGCAGCTAAGCAGCAGCAGCCTAGCTGGAATTTCCTCATCCTTGCAGAAAAAAAAGATAAAAAGCTCAGATCCCGATGCTCCCTCTTTAAGGATGATTTTAAACTGCAAGCGTCTGACCAGGGACCTCCACTTCAATTCAAAAGGAGGGAAGGCACTGAGGACAAGGTAAAAGTTGAGATGGGAGCCAGGAGCGAGCAGGGCAGTGATCAGAGACCCCGAAGAAACTGCCAACCTCGCAAGAATACAAGTCTACTCTGCTCTGCTCTCCGAGCAACCAGAGACACTGGTCTGTGGGCAATGTGGTCCCGTGCCCACACTCCTGCTGCTGGTCCAGCTCAGCCAGAGACAGTCAAGACCCTGGGCTTCACTAACAGCCAGGAGGAGCACCTGGTATTCCTCCCTAAGGGCGAGTCACTGGATGGTTTGCACACTCAGCTTCCTCGGAGCAGGGGAAGGAGGGCTGTGGGGCTGCAGGTCCTCTCTGCCCAGGGGACAATGCATGTGGGATGCCATCTATTGGGCATCTGGGGAAAGCGAGGCTCTAGAGGATAGCTGGCTGAGTGTGTAAAGGTTCTTTGATCCCTGACTGCCCTCCTGGGTGGGGTCTGACCCCAAAATACCCATCGGTTCCAGCACAAGTTTCCAAAATATGCTACTGAGTGAACGAGCGATGGCTTTATCCCACCACGGCCATCTCTCAGGAGAGGGCTCCTCCCAGCACAAGCCACTGTCCCTTGGTGGGGAAGGGAGACAAAGGTAGGGGGAAATAAACTACGAAAGAGGAAACGCAGACCCATTTGGAGATTTCAAAGAAGATCCAACCTGTGGATCAGAAAGCTGAAATGTGCCTGCTATCTCCATATGGAATAACTCCTCGAAATGCTGTCGAGGCTTCCCAATCCTGGCGGCCTACATCATTACAGGGTCCCTGCTGCCTTCCCTTCCAAGTCCCTCTCATTACACTGGCCCTCCAACCCCACGATTTCCAAACTCACTGATGTCTCTCAGCACCTCAGCTTCTATGCACACTGCTCTTTCCCTCGTGACCCTCAGCTAATTCCTACTCAGCCTTTCCATCTCAGCTTAAATGGGATCCTTCCCTCTGCACAAAAACAAGTTCCGACGCCTACAGTATACCCTCATAAAGCCCTGTACCTCGTGGCAGCACCTGGCCAGCTTAATCTGCTTAAAGTCCCTCTTTCCTGATGGACGATAAGCTCCAGGAAGGCAGGGACCACTGTGTCATTACCCTCTGTATCCCCAGTGCAAGTAGATGCCAACCAGCTGATGATACTCCAACTTCATCTCCTTCCCAACTTCATCTCCTTCCCCAAGCACTTCAGCCTCCAGCCAAATCCTTCAAAGTTCCTAAACCCCACAGCTTTCCTACTAGTGCTCTATAAAAATTCAGGCCACCTTTTAAAACTCTGCTCAAGGGCTGCCTTCTCCAGGATATTTTCCCAGTCTCCTAGCAATACACATGCCTTTGACCTTCACCCTGGTGGAAAGACTCAGGCTTCACAGCCATACAAACCTACCTTCCAATCAGGCCCTGCCACTGACAAGATGAGTTACCTGAACTGAGGCCTCATGTCCCAAATAATGAAATCTAACTCCTGGGACTGATTAAGAAAAAGAGAAAAGAACCTGGCACGCAGTGCACCTGAAATAACGGCTCCCTCCGTCCACCCCTCCTCAACACCATGTATGATTTGTTGCTTAGTTATTTGTCTTGCCCTTAGATGTAGGGCCCCTGGAGGGCATTTTCTTATGTGGGTTCCTAAATGTGAGATCACTGGCGTCACCGAAACAGCAACCATAACAGCAATCACCTCACACGTACTGAGTGGTTCAAAGTTTACTGCATGTTTAGATACTGCCTAATTTCTAGTATGTACAGTGAATCCCACATTGAATTAAATATGTCCATACAGAATACATGTGCAGTAACATATAGCTACCTATATATTTGGTATCCCAAAGATTCTAGTGTAGCTTTAAGCTTTAAAATCTCCAAAATTATAAAAGCTACAAACTTACAAAATACACCATTTGGGAGTGTATTTAAGTTTCTTTTACACTTAGTTTACAAATTTTGAATGCAAAAGTTTTCATTTTACATGTTTCAGTCCTTCTGATTAAAAATGTCAAATGTTAAAACTTCCCAAACAGGATTTGGGGAATTTTAAGACATTCCATTCATTTCAGCTACTACAGGAACCCTTTTTTCAGCAAGATGCTCAGTTTGAAGGCAGTCGCTGGCAGAATCTACAGCTGTAGTTCTTTCTCTGCACCCCGAGGACCATGCACGTGGCTGGCAGCTCGGCTGCTGTCACAACTGTCTCCTTCTGGAAGGAAAACACTGGCCCAGCCCAGATTCCACCACGCCACAGCCACCTTCTGCCTTTGCTCGCTTCCTACCCAGCACATAACTTGGCTCCACGGGGTCGATGAGACTTGGGAAGTATTTCAGGAACTGCACCTCCTTCCTACCGCTGATAGTCGCAGACAGGTACAACCCACACAGATGAGCTCTTCATCGCCCTATACTTGCAGGATGCTAGTATAGATGACCTCCCCTCCTCAAACCTCTGTTAGTACTATTATTTCATGTTGGGCGGCCTTTAAAAGGCTGAAGATCGGCATCAGGCACTAGCTGTCCCGGCTCAAAGCTGCTTATGCTACCGTCTTCCAGAAGCACACTTCTCAGCTCCGCTGGGCCATTCTTCAACTGCCTGCTCTCAATGAATTTCGGGAGATAATACTGATTATGGAGATTAATGAACGCAAAGAGATCACAGATGACTTACACATGATAAAGTTATTCCACAACTGCTTTTGTTAGCTACGGTTTTCAGGCCGTACAGTACTTAATGTTTGGAATAACTCATCTAAAAGGCTGAAATTGTGCTTATTAAAATAATCAATAACCTGAAAGAAACAAAAACTCAGTGAATTATTTCCTGTTAGTCTGTCAGATCTGACAACCGAACCACATGCAAATGTAATATTGTGGTGTTTCAGTTGTCTACTGCTGTGTAACAAACCACCCCCAAACATAATGGCTTCAAAGGACAACTGGCACTTAGAATTCGTTAATTCAGCAGAACTAGAAGGAAAGGGCTCATCTCTGCTCCATGCAGTGTGGCCTGGGGAAGCTTGATGGACCAAGAAGCCAGCATGGCTTCACTCACAGGTCAGCTGCCTCAGCTGGGTGGCTGGAATGGCTGGGGGATGACCAGGCCTCCGCTCCTTTTGTAATCTCTCACCCACCAGGGCCACCCTCTCCAGCAGGGTAGTCAGACGTCTTTATACGGCAGCTGCCTTCTAAGAAGATGTTGAGGACTGGATTTATATGTTGAAGTCCTAACCCTCAGTACACTTCAGAATGTGAATGTATTTGGAGACAGGGTCTTGAAAGAGGTAGTTAAGGTTAAATTAGGTCACATGGGTGGGCCCTAATCCAATATGATTGGTGTCCTTATAAGAAAAGGAAGGACCACCAGGGATGGGCACCCACACAGAAAAAGCCACGTGAGGACACAGCGAGAGACAGCCATCTGCAAGCCAAGGAGAGAGGCCTCAGGAGAAACCCAACATGCCAACACCTCGATCTTGGACTTCCAGCCTCCAAAACTGTGAGAAAATAAGTTTCTGTTGTTTAAGCCACCTAGCCTGTGGTATTTTGTCATGGCAGCCCCAGCAGACTAATATAGAGAACAAAAACAGAAGCTACAACACCCCTTAAGGCAACATCCAAAAGTCACAGACCTCTGTCACAAAGACTGGTCAGAGCAAATCACAAAACTAGCTCAGATGCACGGGGAGGGGATCCACCTCCTGAGAGAGGTCCAGCACGCTGGCTGTATTTGAAGATGACAGAGGAAGAATGTGGGACTAAGTTAAAACCCTGAGTTCTCTTCTCTGATCTCCAACTGCCTGCAAATCCTGTTGGGAAAGTTGGGTAATGTCCACCTCAATACATGGCCTTTAGATATAACTCTTTCATTGAATGGTTTACAGAGTCAAACAACTGAACGCTTATTATGTGAAAACAGTTCAAGAATGTGAAAATAGTTCTCAAGCAGTTTATGTTGAGAAGCATAAACTGCTGACACACATAGTACAGTTACCTGTTCGCTCCAATAGCTCTCCTGCACACCCTATACAAATAGCCACAGAGCAAGGCTACGGACTCCATTCTGAATTCTACCCAATAGCATGTAAAGACAGAAGCACCCAAACCCTAATGCAGTCTCAAGCAGCACAGCAGGGAGCCAGCCTGTAAGCCTCTGGGATCTGGCAAGCAGCACACTTCTTGGTGTTTGTGGCCCTCGTGCAACGAGGGCCTTTCCTCAAGGTCATCGATTCATCAGTCGAGCGCTCCAGAAAACCCCCACTGCTCACCCATCACAAGCTCTGATTACGATTAGAGCGCTCCACAACTGTGTAGCAGGAAGCACGAGAAGGCCAGGTATGGACCGGAAAGGAGGAGGGGCCTCGGGGGCTCCTCGAAGGGACTTGGTAATAGTAAACAGCCGTTTCATACCAACAGCCTGGAAGCCAAACACACAACTGCCTGCTCTGGTTGGATTCTGCTAAACCAGTACTAATTAGAATGGGAGCACGGAGCTTGAAATAATGATTCTCAACCTAAACACAGAGCAAGAAAAGCAGGGTACGAACGGAGTTAAGTGTTTGCAAGTGAGAAGCATTATGTGGACGGCTGGAAATAAAACCTCAATCGAGAATGACTTGCAGTAGTCTTAAACCTGCTGCCGAAAATACCCCTAATGCATATTTATTAGGTCTGTCATCCAAGAGGCTTGTACCCCCCAGCCGTCGTTAGTCATTAGTAGGCACTAATGACCGCGGCCTTGCAGCCCCACCCTAGCGCGCTGCAACGCACCACCCTAGCGCGCTGCAACGCAGCTCCGAGCAGCTGGTGGAATGGGAACAGACGGCCTGCTTCCCTTCAAGGCAGAACTTTCTGCAGGTGACAAAATGACTGTTAGGTGACTGACAAAAAGAAAAACAAAAGTTGAAACAGGAATATCTGACGTCAGTAAAGTACATGTTTAGTATCGCAGGGAGCCTTTAACTTGGGCCCTTAAGGTTGAGAGGACTGTTTACAAAACTGCAGCTGTGCTACAGAACCAGAATCTGCGTTCCTTCCAAATCGAGAAACAGTCACCGAACCCCAGAGACACCTCTGAGCTGAGCAGGGCGCTGCAGTGTGCCAGAGAAACCCAACCTCCCATGCACCTGAAAAGGCATACCTCGCACTCCAAGAGGGGTAGAAGTCACCCCTTGTCCTCAAAGGGTCAACTCTTCTTGGAGGGAGAAGCAGATCTTCTCAATGAGCCCTAGTGGAACGCAATTACCACTCTGGGCACGTGGCGAGCAGCACAGCGGACTGAACCCTGCGTGTGTCTAGGGACGTTAAATGTATGTCCTTCTACTTGTTTGCTCTTCTATTTTACCTTTAGTAAATGGTTTACATACTTTGCCTCCTTAACTAACAGGATACTCGGAATCCTTTGGCCTAAGAGTGAAACCCACTCAGGGTGGCTTAAACCGGAAAAAAGTAAATAAAAACTGAAAAAGATGGGGGACTCTCAGAGGATACAGGGTTACTTTCTCAGAAAAGTTTCCCCTGACTTCCCTGTCTACAAGGGCCCCCACTACCTTATCTCCAGCACTTGACCTGGCTAGTTCCCCCACACACACAACAAGCACTCTCCTCCCCTTATCCTGCTTCATCTTCCTCCTGACACTCTCTGAAATTAGATGCTGCATCTACCTGCATGCCGTCTCATTTGCACCACCCATCTCCCCCACTCACAGGTGAGCTCCCTGCAGGCGGGGCCATCTGTCTCACTCCTACTGTATGCAGCCCAGTGTCTGGGGCAGTGCTGGCCCTCAGTCAGTATTTCTGAGTCACTGAATGAGTGGCTGGTCGCTTGCAACCCTGGACAGTGGGTGCAACTGGATCTCATGAGGGACAGGAACCAGAAACTGGAACCCAGACAGCAGCTGGCTCCCATACGCCCCGGTCCCTCTCTGCCTGGGCTTCTCCTTCCACCGGCACTGCTGCAGCCCTCTTTGCAGAAGTGCTTTCTCCACTCCAAGTTTCAGAGCTGAAAATCCAGCTACAGTCTCCCACGCCTTTAGGATAAAGTCCCGAATCCTGCTGGACCTGCCCTCCCACCCTCATCTCTCACATTATGTATTCCAACCACTCTCTTCTAGTCATTCGGGGCTTTTCTCCATTCCTCAAAGGAGCATGTGTGCTCACCTCTGGGTCTTAGAATACTCCTCCTCCTAGAGCAATCTTTCCCTCTACCTCCACCTGGCTAACCCCTTCTCATCCTGGCACATGGTTAGGTGACCCTGTTAATGTACCCCCCGTCACCGCTTATACTCTAAACTGCTTTCTATGCAGGATCCACAGCGGCAGAGATGGTACCTGTCTTGTTCACCACTACATCCCTTAGTGCCAAGGACAGCATCCGACACGTAGCAGATGCTCAAATATTTGTGGAATAAATAAATGAACTGTGTATTTGTACTAGCTGTTCCCTAAAGGGCTGTGACAAGAATAAGACAGCAATTCACGTGTCTGCCTTGTCTTGCTGTATCCCCCATGCCTGGAAGAGCACAATCCCAATAAATACTTGCTGAATGAATAAATCCCTGGCTTGCCTGATGTAACTCCACCCCTTTCTCTCCCACTTGGGAAAACATAGCAGATGCGAGTGCGTAAAATCACGTTATTAAAGGGACATTTTGGAATCATTTAAAAGATCCATCCTTTATTACGTGTCATAAATTACTGGCCATGTACCTCAAAACTGATCATCACGTACTAAGGCGGCTGAGAACAGCTGATTTAGACAAAGCTAACAAATGTGAAGCACTTTCTGCTCTCGTTATTTTTATTTTCCAGAAGATAAAAGTGACAGTAAGCTCAATAAGAACCATTAACAGAATCATTCTTACCCTCGACTGACTTTCTTCTTATAGACTCTGCTCACGCCAGGGGAAACCCTTAGTTAAATCAAAAGATGTCAGAAATTCCTTTTCAGTTATTTTTCTCCCATACCAAGGAGCTCCATCAAGAGCTACTGTCTCCATTCCAAAGACAATCTATGGCCCCACCTTGCTGATCCCCACATAACAGACACAAAACCACTGCCTCAATGTGACAATACTGGTCTCCCTCAAATACAGCAACTGGCATGGTTTTGGTTTTTGGTCTTTTCTGTGTACATGTTTTATCCTTTTGATAAAATA
This sequence comes from Leucopleurus acutus, assembly GCF_964270905.1. NCBI lineage: Eukaryota > Metazoa > Chordata > Mammalia > Artiodactyla > Delphinidae > Leucopleurus > Leucopleurus acutus. Next base: position 44,375,545 of record NC_139142.1, read on the forward strand.
TGTTTTGGTAAAGGTGCTGGAACCTCTATCAACCTGGTTTTACTTTTGTTTACCGAAAGCATACCCAAACATTAATCATATGATGAAATACAACTGAAAACGAAAAGTCCTAATGAAGGTTTCAGGCTTGGTGTGTTAAAGAGAGAAACAAATAAATCTGAGAGAGCCAGACAAGAAACCACACAGACAGCCACATACTCCAAACAAGGCTAAAGTTAGTAAAGGAAAATATAGCAACCCGAAGCCAGTCACATCATGACCCTTAATAGCCTACAGAAGTAGACACTCCATCCACACAAACAGAGCCGAGCTCTGCAGATGACCCTACATGCTGAGCGACAGCAAAGGTTTTGTTTTGTATCTTTTTTTTTAAGTTCAAAGACCTTTTAGTCTATAAAGGACACGAGTGTTTGATGTCTGGGCCCAAATTAGAGAGGACGATGAGAAAAGGAAAAGTGTTAGGATGTATTTTAAGGTTTCTTATTACTACCAAGGGGAGGGGTCAAGGCAAAATGCCAAGGTTAAGACAAAAATGGGCATCTAGAAATCGGAGCTGCTTGTTTCAAAGAATAAAGACCATAAACTCTTCCAGCAACAGTCCTCTTTGTCTTTTACCTGATAAAATGCTACACAATCCAAAGGGAAATAGGCACGTACCCCTGACCTTTAGCCGTTTGTAGATCTTGGTCAGTTTCAATTACAATATTTTTGAGTCATACCTGTAGAAATTCTTAACCCTTTTTTGTGCGAAGGATCCTTTTGGCAGTCTAGTAAAGTATACTGAGCCCTTTTCAGAAAAAAATTTTTTTAATAAATTTATTTATTTTTTTTGGCTGCGTCGGATCCTCATTGCCGCGCGTGGGCTTTCTCTAGTTGCGGCAAGCAGGGGCTGCTCTTCGTTGCGGTGCGCAGGCTTCTCATTGTGGTGGCTTCTCTTGTTGTGGAGCACGGGCTCTAGGCACGTGGGCTTCAGTAGCTGTGGTTCGTGGGCTCAGTTGTGGCTCGCGGGCTCTAGAGCACAGGCTCAGTAGTTGTGGCGCACGGGCTTAGTTGCTCTGCGGCATGTGGGATCTTCCCGGACCAGGGCTCAAACTAGTGTCGCCTGCATTGGCAGGAGGATTCTTAACCACCACGCCACCAAGGAAGTCCAGAAAAATATTTTTAAATGCATAAAATACAATACAAAGGATTAAAAATGGAATCAATTATACTTGGTTATCAAGATAGTTTTAAGCTGTGATACAATAACGTATGTACTTCTGGATTCATGTATTAACGAATCTAGCAGCAGGTCTATCTGTTGCCTATACACATAATGGAGTGAAATGCTAAATCTCAGTTTGAATACAGTAAAAATAAAGATGATTTTCCCCCATCTAAGTTCAAGGGCTCCCTGGATTCCATCTGTGGACCCTAGGTTAAAAACCTCTGGATGAGAGAGCCAATAAAAATACATTCTGTGAAGCACCAAATGAAAAAGAAAGTCTTGCAAAATGCATTATCCATTCAACTGCGAGGTGAGGGGAACTAAGAATAAGCAATATTTTTCCAGAAACCATGATGGGCCATTAGTCAGCAAGAGAGCTGCATGCTTTAAATTGAATCCAGAAAGAGATTCAGCTCCCCTCATAAAAGTTACAAGAAAAACTGAAGCTTTGAGGAACTGACTGGACTCTGCTAACAGCACTGCTGGACTCTGCCCTGAAGTGGGGAAACAGTGACCCGGCAGTGTAGTGATCCAGCTCAACTATGAACTTGAACAAATCCCGTTCCTTCCGGGAGCCTCAGTTGCTTCATCAGTAAAATTAAAGAGCTGAACATGTACCATGACCTCTTAGGGCCCTTTCAGTTCTAAAATTTCAGCATCAGATTATCTCTTCCTTATGTTGGTTATTTCAGCCCACTGAGCTTAATTTCAAAACATCACTGCCTTCCTTAAACTTGGAACAGAAAGTTTTACCAAATTTTGAACACCCTCATGTACAACCTAACACCAATGTACCAAATATACGTATACCATTACAACTTTTAAAAATGCCTGTTTTGCACATCTCTACTTCCAAAAAAGTAATCACAGCATCAATCTTTTCTGCTATTAAAACACAGTTCCCATTCGAATCCTAACACCTTCACCTTAAGAATATACAAAATCAACACATGCTGGGCTACCTAGACTATGTTAACTATATGTTTTCAACATTTCAGCCAATAAACAATATGACAGGGTATAAACCAGAAAGGTCCTTGACAACTACCTAATCCAATCATATTTCATTATTTCTAAAGAAACAGAGAAAGGGTAAGGGCCTAAGTCACTATCACAAAGCCAGTGGGCAAGAAAGGAATTCAATCCAGGTCTCCTGACTGCTGGTTCATCCTCTCCTCACGAACTATACCGAACTGCCTCTCAAATCCTGACACACTTCCCCAACTTCAACATCTTAGCCAGGTTTAAAATTAACAGCAAAAAAGACCTGACAGGTAGACCAGTCCTTTTCTCTATCTTCCATTACATAATGGACACAACAATGAGTTGTGGCTACGATGCATTCACTGGTTGAAATCAAGAAATAATTAAATTCTACCAATCTGCCAAGAAAATGATGACCCTACTAAAATCCTGACTAGCTGGCAATTCTCTTAATATCGTGTAAAGCACAAAAAGACGCAGAAGCATCTATATATGGATATAGACATATACATATATAGCTCCTCAGTCTGCTCTCCAGGACCTCTTAGCAACATTTTACTATGAAATTTAGAAGCGAACAAAAAGGGCTACCACACAACCGTTTTTTATTTTTTAAATGAAAAACACACTGTATTTTACAAGCAAAAAGCTTCTATCAATATCAATATTGGGCATTTTTAGATCTCAAGGTTAATTTTATCAGTGAGGAAACCTACTAGAATTCTCTGCCATTATTTATGTTCTAGATGATCAGACATGCAAATCTGATAATTTTTATTTGATTGTTACTGCTGTTTTAAAAGGGAGAGCCCTGTCTCAAGTCCTAAGGGTAGGATAATGATTAATAAGGGTCTCTTTAAAGCCTCCCTACCTTTTCACCCTTTCCCCCGCATTCTTCAAATGTGTTCAATATCGCTAGAGAGTCAGAAAACTACTCTCAGAAACAGAAAAAGGCCACAATTCTTCTGAAGTATTCAAAATCCAGACGAGCATCTTCTCAGAACCTGGTCTCAACTCACCTTTCGCTTCCTCAGAGAGACCTTCCCTGACCTCCCAGCTAAAGAAGCAAGACCTGCCTACAACAGACATTTCCCAAGCTAACCCACTTCTGCTGAGAACTTGGCAGCACCCAAAATTGCCATCTACTATTCCTTTGTTTACATGTTTCCTCCTGTTTATACCTGCCACTCCACACTACAATGAAACCTCCCTTGTTCACTGCTGGAGCCGGTAGGCCTAAACAGTGCTGGCACATAGTAGGTGCACAAATAACTGCTGAGTGGCCCAAAGTACTGATGTAAGTGCCAACTCTGTCATATGAAGTGTCTCCTGGAAAAGCATTCTTAAAGGACAGAGCACATGCAATTGGCAACGCATTTACATAGCCTACTTTAGAGTAAGCCTGTGATACTAGGACAATCCAGGGTATAAATCCCTTTCAGGGCTTTGGAATGCCCAGCACTTCCAGCTGTGAACACAAAACCCTCTCCAGGCCCATTCACACACTGCTTTCATGAAACATCTCAACAACGATATCCTCAAAAGGAAATAATGAAATAAAGTCCTGGCCTAAGTTAATCTTTCGTGTCAGGTTCACAATGTTAAACATACTTTGAAGCCAGCCGCACAAACAAAACCAAACTGCACAATATTAGGCTGGGCTGAGATTACATAAAACAAGCTAAACTCTGGCTTTTTTCCTCCCATTCCTCTCTCCTTCCAGTGAACCCTGATATCTGTCTTTTAAGTGCAATTAGATGCAGGTGAGAAAAATGCTTATCTGCAAACAGCTTCCAAATAGGTAATGAGATTTCCAATGATATTCCACCTAATACTGCAGCAACAAAGTAAGTTGGACTGGACAACTTAGAGCTGAGCTGTGTCTGGAAGCTCCTCTTAAAAATTCTTCTTTTTAAAATTATGTTTAAGTCGGCACTTACTTCAAAGTATTCAGTTATCAAAACACATTTTTCAGAGTGCCCCGAGTTTTTCCATACCCATGACTCTTCGCATGTGTGCTAAGCCTACCTTTCAGCACCCATAATGTTAAGAATACAGGTCTTTCAAGAGAGAAGGACAAAAGCGCGGGTTCTCAGGAGTGACAGATCCAAAGGGAAAAATAATCCTTTCTCTTCCAATACTAAACCCAAGTTGCTGCTTCTCCGGAGTTTCCCCGCACTTTCCCCTCCCCACTCCGCTCCCCTTTCACTGCCCACTTTACCCTGCTTTAATCCTGGCGAAGCCTTTCTCTTGTCTTATTAAGGGTAAACAATAGAAATGTCACAAGGAAACTCAGGAAGAAAATGAAGTCTCTAATTGCTGCCGTTTAACGACTGTAGATAATTACTATCTTCAAAATGTGGTTTTCACAGGCGGAGAGGGAGTCGAGGCGGGTGAGGCTGGCGAGCTCCCCGCCGCTGGGAGGACATCTGCGAGGCCGAATCCCAGGGCCGAGGGACGAAAGGGATGCGGTCCCGTGCCGGGGAGCCCGGGGTGGGGGGCAGCGGCGTTCCTGCCCACTCCGGGACACTCCCGGCCGAGTCACAGACAGTTCAGTGCCCTCGGGCTGCGGTTACCCGTGGCGGTCACCATAACAATATGCAAAGCGCTGCCCGTGGACGCCCCCCGCGCGGATCCCACTGCCCGCTGCGGCCGAGCCGGCGGTGCCGCGCCTGGAGTTCCGGGCCCCGGGCTCACAGTAAGCTGGGTCAGAGGGCCCCCGGGGGCCTCTCAGCTTCGCCAAGGTGGTGGTGGTGGGGGGTGTCCTCGGACACCGCGTGGCGCCTGCGACGGCGGTGCCTCAGCCCTGGCCACTACCCCCGCTACCCGGCCCGGGGCGCGCAGGGAAGTCGAACCCCTATCCCTGCGGTACCGCCAACGACTTGGTCCCCGAACGCTGAGCCCCGCGGGGCGCGGGGTCGCCCCAGTCCCCGCCACTTCCTTCGCCACCGTCCTCGGCGCGGATAGCGCATCCCGGTGCCCGCCGCAGCGCCCAGCGCGCGCCTCCCCGCCCCCGCCGTCCCAGCCCTCCGAGCCGCTCGCGCCGACCCAAGCGCCCGGGCGATCCCCACAGAGCCCCCAAGCCACCCCGCTGGCCCTGCTCGGGGATGCGGGCGCGCTGCTGCCACCCAGCCCGGAGCGCTCGCCGCCCACCCCAAAGCTCCCCGGGTCGGGGACCCCCGGACTTACCCCAGAACCACCAGCTCCCCGTATTTCACCGGCTCCTTGTTGAGGGCGCAGTGCTCCTCCTGGCCGGGGGAAAACATGGAGCCCTGCTCGGCCGCCGCCGTCGCCTCCGCCGCGACCCCCGCCGAGTCCGCGCCGCCGCTACAATCCCATCCCGAGAAGGGAGTGAGCGCGCCAGGGAAGGGCACGGCGGCGAAGGGGGCGCGGGGCGGCCAATCCCGCGGCTGCTCCGTCGTGGCTGCGCGGCTGCCCTGCCGGGCTCTCCGGAGCTCCGCGCAGCGCGGCTGCCCCGAGTCGGACTCGGCAACAAATGGAACCAGGCAGCAGGGGGACCTACCCGCGCCGAGCGCCTGAGCCGCAGCCGCCGCCGAAGCCCCGCGGGAGGGAGGAAGGGAAAGAGCGAGAAAGCTAGGGAGGGGCGGGGGCAGCGGGCGGGGGAGGGGGAGGGGCGGGGGCCGGACCGCTGAGCCGCCCCGCGGGCGCGCGGGCAGGTGGGAGCCGCCCGGCCCTCCGCGAGACGCCCGCAGCCCCCCCGCCCACCCGGCGCCCCCTCCCCCGGCGCGTGGGGCCGCCCACGTCCCCTCCCCGCCCCCCTCGGGCCCTGCGGTGGATCGCCCGGGTGTTATGTAAACATAGAGTAAAAGGGAAAAGAAGTTCTTAAAGGAACAGCTCTATTTTTTTTTTTTTCCTCGCTTCCCTTCCCAAACTTAACAGCGCGGGGTCCACAGCCCTGGTCGCCGAGTTCTCCAGCGGCTGAAGGCTGCGCAAGATCCCGGAAGCACAGCGGTCAAGGTTCCCAAGCCTAGCCTAGTTTCCCCAGGTTAGTTAGCTGTAAATAAAGAACTTGCTCTCGGGGTATGAGAGCATTTGCTTTCCCGGTGTCACTGTGTCGCGGCACACATCCGGAGGTGTCGCACAGGCGCACCTGGGTGCCTCCTCTTCCAAAACCAAGTCCTTAAGAGCTTGAAGACGTCTAGAAATTTGGAGGGTCTCGCCAATTGGCACTGGATTAGAGGGAGTCTTGAAGGCACTTGGAGCACACTGCCGTGGTGCAGGATGTAACAACCCGGTTTGTCGTCAGCAGAGTTCCACATGGTTCCAAAAAAATGTTTTGCTGTTGTTGGAGTTTTTTTTGTTTTTTTTTAATCCAGACCCTGTCCGCTTTCCCATACCTTCTCTCAATCCCCTAAGGAATTTAAGAGGAAATTATTTGGGTAAACATTTTAATGGATATAAAAGTTCCTTTATTATAATTTAGCCGATGCATTGTTTGCTTTTTATGCTTTTCTAAATAGTTACTACTATGGCTTTAAAATATTTTAGAGTATAACAGCTTTACTGACTGCTGTTTCTCCTCATACAGGATTTTATTGTTTTCCCATTTATTAAGCACTCATACTGGAAACTCTGCATATTATTGTCAGTCACTGCCTCTCAAGACTGTTAAATAATTTTCAAAGAAATAAATACTGCAAAGTCACCCTGTGTATAAACACTGACTGGTGGGCTATGACCCTAAGTAAAGGGCTAGGAAAAAGAAATAATTGCATCAGTAACCTTCCATTGCACCGTTCAGCACCCTTTGTCTAACATTCTCTGACAGGTTATTACTATAGTGACAAGATGCTGCAGGAAATGTTACTTCAGTTAGTAACGAATTTGTTTTTAATTGGGGCTTTAGAAATAAATTATTTCAAAGTGACTAAAGCCACACCATTGGTTAGTCAAACACACAAAAACTTTTTAAACAACATACTTCACCTAAGTATAAAATTTCTATACTTCATCTGAACACCGTTATTCAGCATATTTTACATACTCTCTGTAATATGTGTGTGTGTGTAGTTAGTTTTAACCAACAATCCTTCACTAAAGGGTTGAATGCTTTCTCATCACTAGGGTCTTGGTGTGAATTTCTGTCTGAATTTCTGCCTGATTAATGTTGTCTTCATTTATCTACTCCATGCTCCTACTTACCTTATAGATGTGTGGCTAGCAAAGGTCTATCAGAATCATGCCTTGGTTATGAAGTCCCCAGTTATTATAGTACCTGGATCTGTCATTCTAACTTCTCCAGGCTTGTTCTGTTGCTGCTACTGCTCTCTAGGCTGCGATTACCCCCTCCCTCCTTCTCCCTTGGCATGCTGTGCTTTTGTGCATTGCATTACACTATTCTGGCTCCATTTCCTCCTTGCTGTGCTCTGCATCTGCTCTTAGGAAGATGGAAACAAACATTTATTAACCTCCTACTAAGTTCCAAACACTAGGCTGAGAGTTTCCCATAAGATGTCTCAGTCTTTGCAGGACCTCCATTCTAGCTGTTTGCCCAGGACGCCTCTGACTTCCAGAGGGCCATCTCTCTCTTTCTGCTCTCCCTGCATGTCTTTGAGCTTGTTTAAAGTTCTTCATCAGGTCTGTCTTTATCAGTTACTTACAGGAAGTGTTGCTTTGAATCAAGTTTTTGTAGCAGTGGAGGCTTTTTATCTTAGGCAGCGCAGGGCTCACAGACCAGTTTGGGGAATCATTCTGACACCTGAAAACCTCAGGAATGCATACAGGCACCAGGAATGGAAATCCAAATGAGCAAAAGGGCCAAGTGAGGACTGTGGCAAATTGGTGAGACTGTGCCATCTCAGAGGCGCATCAGTCACTCCTCTCCAGCTAATTGTCGCCATGTGACAATAACAGCTTACTGTTGCTAAATTTAATTTTTTTAAAGTGCAAATCCTGTGTTTTATGCCAAATCCAACTTGTAACTATAGGCAACTCATTCCAGTTCTGTTTTGTTTTGTTTTAAACACAGAATGGACCCACCAAAACCATGTCTGTTTTCTAGATTGGGCCCAAATTCCCCAAATTTGCTTTGTCTGGTTTCAAGGAAATATATAAGCGAAGGTAAAAAAAAGAACCAAAAAACACTTCTCAAGTGGAATCAAATGGCAGGGCTGGGAGGGGAACAGAATAGTGGGGCATAAACTTGATTTTCTCAGAGAGTCCATGGCTTGTATCCCTATAAAAGCCAGCTTGCACCTTTCTCTGTTCATCCCTCATTAGAGTTTTCTGTTCACAACTTAAGCCAGTTAGAACATTACCCCCACCATCCCCTGCTAATATTAGGAATCTGATTGTAGCATGAATTTACCTCGTCTTGAATGTAATTGTTTTAGTTAGTAGCTCCAGGCTGGTGGGACAATCTGGCTGTGCCATCTGCCAACCCACTGAAAGCCAGGGTGGGTTTGACTGACCTGGCTGCCAGGGCAGACCACCACCCTCCCTCCCTGCTTGCCATTCCATTTGTGTCTCTCCGAAACCACTCTCCTGAAGAGGATGAACCACCCACAGCATCCCAGAGGGAGTTGATGCTACTTCTTGGGCTACCTAAGGCCATATGTTAACTTCACAAATAAATAATGTAAGGCTTTCTCTTGATTTTTACCCCCCAGTTAGGTCTATCTCTTTTAAGTTAGAATGAAAAGATTTAGTGAAGAAGCTTATGTTTGTCTTAAATAAAATCAATCAAATGCCTTCCAGTATTTCTAGAATAGTCTAATTTTTAGTCACTCTCCATTCTACCTTACATGTTTATGTTTGCAAAGACTAAAGAGTAAGAAGATCCTTTCAAAAAATATATGTCTGGGGCTTCCCTGGTGGCGCAGTGGTTAAGAGTCTGCCTGCCAATATAGGGGGCACAGGCTCGACCCCTGGTCCGGGAAGATCCCACATGCCGCGGAGCAACTAAGCCCGTGCACCACAGCTACCGAGCCTGCTCTCTAGAGCCCGCAAGCCACAACTACTGAGCCTCTGTGCCACAACTACTGAAGCCCAGGCACCTAGAGCCCGTGCTCCACAACAAGAGAAGCCACCACAATGAGAAGCCCACGCACCGCAACGAAGAGTAGCCCCTGCTCACCACGACTAGAGAAAGCCCGCATGCAGCAACGAAGACCCAACGCAGACAAAAATAAATAAATATATAAATGTATTTATTTAAAAAAAAATATGTTTGGATAAACTAGTCATTTTTTTCATGAAAACTTAGATCACATTTTATTTTTAAATTTTCTGTATACATACGTATATATATCTATATATACACATATATATACACATATATAGATATATATATATATTCCTGATTGGGAAAGTAATATGAGCTCCTTGTCAGAAGTTTGGAAAACATGAAAAAAGGGATTTTTAAAAATTTTATTTTATTTAAATCATCCATAGTCTCATTACCCAGAAACAACCCTGTATAACATTTTTTATCTATTTCCTTCATCTTTTTTATTTTTAATTTTTTTACATAGTGTGATAATACTGTGTATAATCACCTTTCACACAGTTTGTTATCTCCCCTTTTTTCACTTAATGTTACAATTGTGAGCAGTTTTCTCTTGTCGCTAAAACTTCATTTTTGTTGTTCCATCATGTGTATCAATATCTATGAACCATCCTCCCTCTTATAAAACATTGGGAAGATTTCTGATTTTTGGTCTTCTAAACAATGAACATATTTATATTCATTATTACCGCATGAGAACAATTTCCTACATGGGAAATTATTACATCAAATGATATAAACATTTTTAAGACCCTTCCATGCATATTTCCAAACTGTTTTTCAAAATGATTATAGCTGCCAAGTTATACTGCAACCATCAGTAAATGAGAGAGAGCCTGCCTCAGGGAACTCTCAGTAGCATTTTTAAACCCTCACTAATGTGACAGGTGATAATTTTTATTTGCATTTCTTTGATTGCTATTGTGAGGTGCACTCACATTTTTAAAACATTGTGGTAGAAAGTACATAACATGAGATCTACCCTCAACAAAACTTTCAGACTCCAGTAGACTTTTGTTAACTGTAAGCACAATGTTGTACAACAGATCTCTAGAGCTTTTTCATCTTGTATGACTGAAACTTTATACCCATTGAACAGCAACTCCCGTTTCTCCCTCCCCGCAGCTCTGAGAAATTGCACTTTTTACTTGCATAAGTCTGGCAACTTTTCATATCTCATATAAGTAGAATCATGCAGTATTGTCCTTCTGTGACAGGCTTATTTTTTAGTAAATTGTCCTCAAGGTCCATCCATGACATATCATATAACAGGATTCCCTTCTTTTTATGGCTGAATAATATTCCACTGTAGGTATGTACTACATAATCGAGTTATCCATCTATGGGTATTTAGGTGTTTTCACCTCTTGGCTATTGTGAACAATGCTGCAATGAACATGGGAGTGCAAATCTTTTCAAGATCCTGATTCCAGTTCTTTTGAATAAATACCCAGAAGTAGGTTGCTGGATCATATGGTAGTTCTATTTTTAATTTTTTGAGGAAGCTCCATTCTGTTTTACCATTTTACATCTCCATCAACATGGCACATGGGTTCCAATGTTTCTACATCCTCGTCAACATTTGCTATTTTCTGGGGTTTTTTTGATAATGAACATCTTAACAGATGTGAGGTGATATCTCATGATTTTGGTTTACATTTCCCTGATGATAGTGATGTTCAACATCTCTTCATATATCTATTGTATTTGCTTATCTTCTTTGGAGAATTGTCTATTCATTACCTCTGCCCATTTTTAAGTTGGGTTATTTGGTTTTTTGCTCTTGAGTTATATGAGTTTCTTATATATTTTGGATATTAACCCCTTATCAGATATATGGTTTGCAAATATTTTCCCCCATTCTGTAGGTTACCTGTTTCCTTTGTTGTGCAGAAGCTTTTTAATTTAATGTAGTCCCACTTGTCTATTTTTGCTTTTGTTGCTGGTGCTTTTTGGTATCATACCCAAGAAACCATTGCCAAGATCAGTATCACAAAGATTTCCCCCTTGGCTTTCTTCTAAGAGTTTACAGTTTCAGGTCTTCTGTTGAAGTCTTTAATCCATTTTGAGTTGATTTTTGTGTATGATGTAAGATAAGGGTCCATTTTCATTCTTTTGCATGTGGATACCCACATGCAAAATTTTCCCCACACCATGTATTGAAGAGACTCTCCTTTCCCATTGTGTATTCTTAGCATCCTTGTTGAAGATCAGCTGTCTGTATATGCATGGGTTTGTTTCTGGGCTCTATATTCTGTTCCGTTTGTCTATATGTCTATTTTTATGCCAGTAGCATACTGTTTAGATTACTATAGTTTAGTAATATGTTTAAAATCAGGAAGTGTGAGACCTTCAGCTTTGTTCTTTATAAGATTGTTTTGGCTATTCAGGGTCCTTTGTGGTTCCATATGAATTTTAAGATTATTTTTCTATTTCTGTAAAAGATGTCATTGGGATTTTGCTAAAGATTGCCTTAAATCTATAGGTTGCTCTGGGTAGTATGGACGTTTTAACAATATTAAGTCTTCCAATCTACGAACACAGGATGTCTTTCTATTCACTTGTGTCCTCTCTCATGTCTTTCATTAATATTTTGTAGTTTTCAGTGTCCAAGTCTTTTGCCTCCTTGGTTAAGTTTATTCCTTTGTATTTTATTCTTTATGAAGTTATTGTAAATGGTGCTCTTTTCTTATTATCTTTTTCAGATAGTTCACTGTTAATGTATAGAAACACAACAAATTTTTACATATTGATTTTTGTGTCTTTGAACTTCACTGAATTTGTTTATTACTTCTAACAATGTTTTTGTGGAAGTTTTAGAATTTTCTACATATAAGATCATGTAATCTGTGAACAGAGATTTTTAATTCTTTTCAGATTTGGATGCCTTTTACTTCTTTTCCTTGCCTAATAGCTCTGGCTTGAACTTCCAGTTGAATAGAAATGTTGAATAGAAGTGGCAAGAGTGAGCATCCCTGTCTTTTATTCCTGATCTTAGAGGAAAATGTTTCAGTTTTTCATTGAGTATAATGTTAGCTGTGGGATTTATGGCCTTTATTACTTTGAGATAATTTCCTTTTATTCCTAGTTTGTTGAGTCTTTTTTTTCCATCAAGAAAGGTGCTGGGTTTTGTCTAATGCTTTTTCTGCATCTATTGAGATCATCATAAGAGTTTTATCCTTTGTTCTGTTAATATGCTGTCTCACATTGGTTGATTTTCATATGTTGAACCATCCTTGCATCCCAGGGATAAGTTCCACTTGTTCATGGAATATGAGACTTCTAATGTGTGTCTGGATTCAGTTTTCTAGTATTTTGTGGAGGATTTTTTCACCTATATTCATCAGGAATATTGGCCTGTAGTTTTCTTTTTTTGTAACATCTTCTTCTGGCTTTGGAATCAGGGTGATACTGACCTCATAAAATGAGTTTAGAAAAGTTTTCTCCTCTTCAATTTTTTGGAAGAGTTTGAAAAGGATTGGTATTAATTCTTCTTTAACTGTTTAGTAGAATTCACCAGTGAAGACATCTAGTCCTGGAATTTTCTTTGTTGAGAGGTGTTTGTTTGTTTGTTTTACTGATTCAATCTCCTTACTAGTAATTGGTCTGTTCAAATTTTCTGTTTCTCCATGATTCAATCTTGTAAGTTATATGTTTCTAGGAATTTATCCATTTCTTTTAAGTTATCCAATTTGTTAGTGTGCAATTATTCATAGTACTCTTGTAATCTTTTTAATTCCTGCAGAGGTCGTAATAATGTCCCCTTTCATTTCTGATTTTGAGTCTTTCTCTTTTTTTTCTTAGTTAGTCTAGTTAAAGACGTCAATTTTGTCGATCATTTTCTTTTTATAAAATTAATTAATTAGTTTATTTTTATTTGGTTGAGCCTGGTCTTAGTTGCGGCAGGCGGGCTCCTTAGTTGTGTCATGTGAACTCTTAGTTGCGGCATGCATGTGGGATCTAGTTCCCTGTCCAGGGATTGAACCTGCGCCCCCTGCATTGGGAGCATGGAGACTTAGCCACTGCACCACCAGGCAAGTCCCTGTTGATCTTCTCAGAAAAGCAACTCAGTTTCATTGATTTTATCTATTGTTTTTCTATTTTCTATTTTGTTTATTTCTGTTCTAATTTTTATTGCATTCCTTCTGCTAGCTTTGGGCTTATGTTCTTCTTTTTCTAATTCCTTGATGTATAGAAATAGGTTTTATATTTGAGATTCTACTTCTTTTTTAAGGTAGGCATTTATCACTATAAAGTTGCCTCTTAGTACTGCTTTTGCTGCATCTCATAAGTTTTGGTATTTGTATTTTTGCTTTCATTTGTCTCAAGATATTTTTTAATTTCCGTTTTGATTTCTTCTTTGATCCATTTATGTTCAAGAGTGTGTTGTTTAATTTCCAAATATTTGGGAATTTTCCAATTCTCTTTGCTATTCATTTCTAGTTTCAGTCCATTGTGGTAAAAAAAGATACTAGATATAAATTCAATCACCTTAAATTTGTTAAGACTTGTTTGGTTCTCTAATATGTCATCTATACTGAAGAATGTTCCACGTGCACTTAAGAAGAATATGTATTCTGCTGCTGTTGGGAGGAGGCATTCAGTCTTCTAACAGCCCTATGGTTGGGTCCTATTGAGCTTGTGGTCAATAGAATTTTAGGTTTCTGTCAGATGAACTGCTTTGAAGAAGAATCCATCTCACCAAGACCTGTATACTTGAATTATTGAATCTAAGTGAAATATTAAATATTTATTCCTGTTTTATTTCCAATTTGTTAGGTTTAGACAATCCAATGGGCTCTTTTTTCTCATTCTTTTGAAGAGGTTTTATTATTTCAAAAAGTAATAGATACAGATAGTAAACAATTCAAATAATAAAAAGAGTGAAAAATGTTTTAATCCTACTTTCACCCAGCAGTTCTCCTCCCTAGTGGAAACCAGTTTTCAATTTTTTGTGTATCTTCCCAGCACTTTTCTCTGCATATGTTTGTGTAAATATTCTTTTAAAAACACACAGAAATGGCAGCACACTATGTACATTATTCTGTACCTAGCTTTTTTCACTTAACAAGGAGACCAGGAAAGACTTCTTCAAGGAGGCTTTTGAGCAGTTGACTGAATGATAAAACAGAATCACCTGTGCAAGATCTCAGGGCATAATATTCCACCCAGAAGGTGCAGCAAGTGCAAATGCCCTAAGGTAGTACTGAGCTTGGCATATGTTAGGAACAGAAAGAACTTCATGTTGCCAGAGCTTACCGCATGAACAGGAGAGGGGTATAAGATAAAGCTGGAGAAGTAGGTAGGAGCCAGGTCATACAGGGCATCAGGGTAATGATTGCTTCTCTTTGATATTGGAAATCACTGGAGAGTTGGGTAGGGTTGTTGAAGCAATAAATAACAAAATCTTGTAATAATTTTACCTACATAGGCATCATGAGACTATAAAATGCAAAATCGATATACACATTTTGGAAGCTACATGATAAGTGACTTTGGAATAAAGTATTCATTTTTATGTTCTTTGCCCCAGACCAGAGTTACTGCAAACAATGAAGGGTATTTGTAACAATGAGATTGTTCTGGAAGAGGGCCTCCCTACTCTCATTCACCACTGAGACAGGGACTCTTCCGGGAAAGAGGCTGAACTGAAGCAAGAGAAAAGCATCCTCAAAGAGCAGAAAACAGGCTAGTTAACGAGACAGAGACCTCAGTTCTACATCACTTAATGTCTTTATGCCTTCCTTAGTTAGCCCATCTGTGAAATAGGAATAGTAATTTCCTGCCTATATAGCTCATAAGGTTTTTGAGAAAATCAAATGAGATAATGCATGTGACAGTAAATTATGTACTGCAAAGTATTAAAACATACACAGTATTGTCATTTTTAAATACAACTACAGGAGAATATTGCGGGATGAGGATGTGGAAATATTAAATAATAATGAATCAATAAATACGTGCTGAAAGGTTCCTGTGCTGGCTTTGTACAGCCGTGTAATAAGATAATTTGATAAATGTTTACTTAGGGCCTATTATGTTAAGGCACCATGATAGATACAGCAAGTTCCATAGCTGCAAGTGAGACAGCAGGAAATCTGGAGTCCCACAGGGTCCCACTCTGGAGGTACGATCCTGATCTCAGATGAGGTACAGTGAGGGAGCTTGTGGGCCTCCAGTCAGCAGAATCCCCACAATCTGTGGCTTTCTTGCTAGTTGTGAAATGTTCCGGTTGTAGCAGCTAAAAAATTGGAATCTAAATAAGAAATGGACCCAAATGAGAATGCTTTCCAAACTGTAAGGTGCTATATAATAGCAGGACTATGAGGGAGTGCTAAAAGATCAGCTGATATCAGGAAGCTCAGTCTAACATCTTGAGCTAATGTTTCATCCATCTCCAACATGCTTATGAATGTCCATTTGACCTTAAGTTATTCTGAATGCATTTGTTTTCTTTTTACCTTTTCCTAATCTTTTAAATTCAGCCATTACAATCACACGTGTGAAGTAGCTGGGTGTGTTTAGCTGCAAAATCAACACATGAAGCAGAGCGACCTAATCTCCATTACCACGTGCCAGTTCACACACAAAAAGCCAAGGGCACGCTGACACACAAGCTCAGCACAGATGGAACAGACTCCCATGGTCAACAGCTGCAGTAGGAACAAAGCACCTGATAACACGTAGAAGTTATCACTGCTCCCCTACGCTAAATAATAAGACAAAATATTTTTCATACCTTTCGAAAAACTTTAAACCGTGGTGGCAACTTAATCACAGTAATGGGGAAATTAAACACTTTAAGACCCACAAAATCAAAAGTGTTAAGTCATAAAACATCCACCTGCCTGGTCAATTTAAGTTCCTATTAACCTTGCTCTTTGCTTGCATACTGGTCACGTATACGAGGGGTCTTTCCCCTCTTGAGCTCAATCCCTGTGTTGTCATTGGCTAAAGTCAATATGACAGAAAGATGGGCAGTTGACTAAAAACAAACCATAAATACACAAAAGGAATGTAAAGAATCTTAACCAAACAAACCAAATTTATTTCTTCTATGAAATTATAAACATTTTATTAAATATTAAGCACTTTATTAACTATATCCTCTTCTATGACCAGGCCAGCAGATGCTGAAAGCTAGAAAAAAACTTCTTAAAAAATCAAATCCCGGCTTCCCTGGTGGCGCAGTGGTTGAGAGTCTGCCTACCGATGCAGGGGACACGGGTTCATGCCCCGGTCCAGGAAGATCCCACATGCCGCGGAGCGGCTGGGCCCGTGAGCCATGGCCGCTGGGCCTGCGCGTCCGGAGCCTGTGCTCCGCAACAGGAGAGGCCACAGCAGTGAGAGGCCTGCGTACCGCAAAAAAAAAAAAAAAAAAAAAAATCAAATCCCTTGCCCTCTCCCTCCTCCTCTAGGCATTTAAAAAATCATAATCTTCCTGGCATTTATCACAGACTTACCATATGTTTTGTACTATACATCATATTCAGTAGAGAAGTTTCTTGTACTCTATAATTTTTTATAATAAAATCATACGACTATTAAGTCGAAATGACTATAGCTCTAAAGCATATTTTTTAACTCACAATTAGAGATTTTATGAAGCAACTTTTGAGAACAATGATGTATCACTTATCTTTTTTTTTTAATTAATTTATTTTTGGCTGTGTTGGGTCTTTGCTGCTGTGCGCGGGCTTTCTCTAGTTGTGGTGAGCAGGGGCTACTCTTCGTTGCTGTGCACAGGCTTCTCATTTCAGTGGCTTCTCTTGTTGTGGAGCACGGGCTCTAGGCGCGCGGGCTTCAGTAGTTGTGGCACACGAGCTCAGTAATTGTGGCTCACGGGCTCTAGAGCTCAGGCTCAATAGTTGCGGCACACGGGCTTAGTTGCTCCATGGCATGTGGGATCTTCCCGGACCAGGGCTCGAACCCGTGTCCCTTGCACTGGCAGGTGGATTCTTAACCACTGCACCACCAGGGAAGTCCTGAATCCCTTATCTTTTACTGCAAAACAAAACACTTCAAAACTTAGTGCCTTAAAACAAAAACCAAAACCACCCTTGGGCAGTTAAGGGTTAACGGTTAGGGTCATGAAGTTCAAACATAGCTGCTATGGAAGCAAGTTTTAGAGAAGACAGGAGGCGGGCTGGGAAAGCGCCTCTAAACTGTCTACTGCAACTATAATTCCAATGGGGAGAAAGCAGCAAAATTTGAGTGTAAACAAAATGTTAAAGTATAGAAGCAGTTATATTTAGTACCACGTGGGTGATAAAAATGAGTAAGAAGAACAGAGCAAAAGAAGATATATTAACTGAAGTAAGCAGGGAGCAGTAAAAGGGGCCAAGTAGATAAAAGGAGATAAGGAAGAGGTGAGATCCCTGAAAGATTTGAAATATAGGATGAATAATTTAAACTTGAAAAAGAGCAGTCTTATTGAAGATTTTTTGCGGAGCACAGGCTCCAGACGCGCAGGCTCAGCGGCCGTGGCTCACGGGCCCAGCCGCTCCACGGCATGTGGGATCTTCCCGGACCGGGGCACGAAGCCGTGTCCCCTGCATCGGCAGGCGGACGCTCAACCACTGCGCCACCAGGGAAACCCTTTATTGAAGATTTCGAGACAGGAGGTGATGAGGTTAAAATGGCAGGAGAGAAATTGACATTCAGTCACTTAAAGTAAGTGAATAGACCGTGAACATCTGCTACGTGCCAGCCCCTGTGCTGAGCACTGGGATTGTTTTCATGGTGTGGTTCTAGAGCATCTTAAGGGTAAACACTGCTGGAAGGCTGCCAAGGGACGCTACTCCTGTGTGTTATTGCAGAAAGAATGACAGCGAAGTCATAACAACTCAGTCACAAATTTTGTTTTTTAAAAAATCAAATTAGAGAGGGACATCACCTTTAGTGTAAAATTTCACTTTCCATTCTTCAGTCTTCTTCATCTATAATTGAGGATAAAGTATGGGTAACATTTGGTTTTCTTTTAGTGTTAAAGAACCAGTGTCCAACAGGAACTTTGTTTTGATCATCATGGCTTTCAATAAGTCTCTCTCTATGGCTTATTCTTGAAGTGCAGTAGATAATAATCAATAACATTAACTGAACGTTTATTATGTGCCAGGCACTGTTGTAAAGGCTTTATACAAGTAAGCATTTAGTCTTCACGATAACCAAATGAGGTAGGTGCTATGATCATCATCCCCACTACATAGATGAAGAAATTGAGGTATAGAGAATTTAAGTGCTTTGACCAAGGTTAAACAGGTAGAAAGCAGTGGAACTGGGCTTTAGATCCAAAATATCTGGGTCCAGAATCCATGCATATGCTATGGTGCCTCTTAACTGTTTAAATTTTAAAAAATTTAATTTATACCTATTGGCAGTTTAGGCTGAATGTCCTTTAACATGTCAATTAGCGGCAGCAGTTTTTGTCATGTATCCGTATCCATTTAACTAACTGGAAGTACTTCCTCATCCCCAAGTGACTAAAAGCACAGAGCCAGAGGTGCCTATTCACAATATACCCTGTGGAGGAACCATAACTATCCTGGTGGACCCTCTAGTAAGAGCTTGAAGCTCTTGAGGCCATCTGAGGCACCCACCACTCTCCCTGAGCGCACAAAAGAACCATTTCTCCCCTAGAGAATACCAGTGATTAGAGGATTAGAGGCTCATTCTTCCTTACTGCTCTACTGCCTTGACACCACACACACATACACTCCACTCAGGAGTGGACTGTATTCTTTTTGTTTTGTTTTGTTTTTTAAAGAAGATATTGGGGGTAGGAGTTTATGAATTTATTTATTTTTGCTGTGTTGGGTCTTCGTTTCTGTGCGAGGGCTTTCTCTAGTTGTGGCAAGCGGGGGCCACTCTTCGTCACGGTGCGCGGGCCTCTCACTATCGCGGCCTCTCTTGTTACGCAGCACAGGCTCCAGACGCGCAGACTCAGTAGTTGTGGCTCACGGGCCTAGTTGCTCCGCGGCATGTGGGATCCTCCCAGACCAGGGCTCAAACCTGTGTCCCCTGCATTAGCAGGCAGATTCTCAACCACTGTGCCACCAGGGAAGCCCTTGGACTGTATTCTTGAAGAGGGACTGGCACATCTAGCTTTACCCTGATCGCTTCTGCCCAAGCTACCAGAGTGACTACTGTACACAGGGTGACAGTGTACAGTACAGCTTGCTTCAACTTCAGTGCCCTTCTGACCCCTCACACCGAGGACAGGAGTTCATGGCTTTGCCTAGGAACTGCCCTGCTTGTTCAGGGACTGGAAAGGCATCCCGTTCATCCCCGAATCTGCACTCAATAGACCCTGGACTGGAACGGTCCCGTCAGCTCTGAACAACACAAGTTTGTCATCTCTCTGTTGGTGGGTGTGTCATCTGTAGCTGAGTCCTAAGCCAGCTGCTAAGGTTGTCTGCATCGGCCTGGGGGAGGGGGAGGTCCAAGCTCATTGCTCTGGGAAAGCAGGCCAACACGCAAATGCTTTGCTTTGCTGCTAACCCCAAATTTTCTCAAATTTCATTGATAAAAGGATCGATGTCGGTATCATGAACATCATTATCAAGTGTCTTTGTCTAAGGTAAGTTGGCAGCCCTTGGCCTTTTTTATGAACCTAGGATAAGATGGTGCTCAAGTGAGACTTTCTGAGTTGCAGGAGATAGAGAGCCACTCATGATACTTTAAGAAAGGGGAGGTTTTTCTGCAAGTCTCCACGTGGATTAAAAATGGCACTGGGGCAGCTCTAGGGACCAGGGAGCTGTCCATCCCTTAGAAGATACCTGATTCCTGATGTGTTGCTGTTTTCCTCTTTCTCTCTCTAGGTGGGTTTCCTCTGCTGAGTCATATTTCCTTCCCTCTGACTTTGCAGTGCACGTTGAAAATCAAGTCTCTCTATGTTATAATGATTCAATCTCTGCTCCTAATACTTCCTGAATTCCTTCACTTGGCAGTTCTTAGTTCACATTCTTGAGAGAGGGAATATGATTGGCTCAACACGTTTTCTGAATACCAGGTCAGGGGTTACAGGTCAGGTTTAGGCTGGGTCGTCTTTCCTGGTCCAGTCAGCTGTGGTGGTAAGCCAAGTCAAAAGGTAGGAAACATGGCTGCCAATGGCTCTTTCTCTCGCTCTCTGTTTTGTTTTTTTTTTTAACATCTTTATTGGAGTATAATTGGTTTACAATGGTGTGTTAGTTTCTGCTTTATAACAAAGTGAATCAGTTATACATATGTTCCCATATCTCTTCCCTCTTGCATCTCCCTCCCCTCTACCCTCCATATCCCACCCCTCCAGGCATTCATAAAGCACCGAGCTGATCTCCCTGTGCTATGTGGCTGCTTCCCACTAGCTATCTATTTTACGTTTGGTAGTGTATGTATGTCCATGCCGCTCTCTCGCTTTGTCACAGCTTACCTGTAAGCTGAAAGGCTGGTAGGTGCTGTAAACATGTCTAGCGTAGATAGGCTATTTGGGGCTGAATTGAAGCAAGCTCTTGTTAACAGGGTATTAACATTATACATTTTATACAATTAAATTAAAATAACACCATTTAAAGATTTTTTAAATGTTCAAATTTACAGACATTTCTAGATAGTCTTTATTTTAATCTTTAAGATGCAAGATTATCCATAGCTTCCAAAGTTAGTTCTTCAATAAAATCATGTGTTATTTTTGAAAAGAGCAGGTTTTTTAAATGAGTAAATTATCAAAGAAAGGTTCAAGACTACTTACAATCTCTTTCATCTTCTTAAGCTTCAAAAAGTATCCCCAGCTTTTTCAGTCTTTTCCCTGGAGTTTGATTTCCACCATCTTCAACCTCACTTTAATTTAGGCCAAGTGATCATTACAAATGAAACTGCCAGAAGCAGCGAGAAATGTTTGAAGAATTTATCCTTGTTATTTGGCTTCTAACTTAGGGCCTACAAGACAAGAGTTCACAAAATTATCCTCTCAAGATAATTTGTGGGAGAGAAATAGCAGATTCAGAGATGAAGATGTATTTTAGCAATAAAAAATGAAGTGGTATCAGGTACAAAGAATGAGAATGAATTTTTATCATTTTTATTTTATATGTTCTCATGACAATTAATATAATCAAAAGTATCTCCTTCTTCCAAAACCAGATTTTTTGAAGCTTCATATTCTCGATATATCCACCACTTCCACTTGCCCACATCACCTTTACCACCTTTTCCACCTTTGTGGAGAACATTTTTGCTAAGCAGCCCTAAAGGCATATGACTCGTCCCCTTGGTAATTAGACCAAGAGTGGGCAAGTGACTCAGGCAAAGCCATTCAAATTCTCCTAGAAACTTTGGAAATTGAAAGATAGAGACTGAATTAATTGACACTTTAGTCTCCAGAGCAATAAGGTCATACAGAATTAGTAATATAATCGGCTTTATGGCCAAAATTAAAACGTAGCTAAATGCAAAGTTAGATACAGCTGAAGTTATGGGGAAGCAGACCCTAAAAGGCCTGTAGAAGAAACTGGTTTCCAAAGGAAAGATGAAGCTGACACGCAAAGAGAAGAAAAGGCAGTGTTCTGAGAAAGACCAAGAGAAATGACCTGCCTGAAGATGTTAGGGTTCCCATAAGTCACCCAGCTATACTATTAGATTCACAGGATTTCTTCAGACCCTTAAAATAAATTCCTCTTTGTTTCAACTAGCTTGAGTATTTTTTTCTTGTGATGAGATTAAGATAATTATGTTTCTTATGTGCATATTTTTAATCTGGATAAACTGTATTTAGTATGCCTCAAAAGACAGAAGTGGGGGGCTTCCCTGGTGGCGCAGTGGTTGAGAGTCCGCCTGCCGATGCAGGGGACACGGTTCGAGCCCCGGTCCGGGAAGATCCCACATGCCGCGGAGTGGCTGGGACCGTGAGCCATGGCCGCTGAGCCTGCGCGTCCGGAGCCTGTGCTCCGCAACGGGAGAGGCCACAACAGTGAGAGGCCCGCATACCGCAAAAAAAAAAAAAGGCAGAAGGGTACGGTCTCCACTGCGTCCAGTGCTCCCTAAAGAAAATAGAAGGCAAACACCAGTGTGTGCATATCTTAAATATTTGCAAAGAACAGCTGTTTCATCCAGAACGGACCTTGATGAGTAACTTCTGTGACAAAAATGGAACTTAATAGAAAAGCTTTTCTTAATAAAATGGATGATTCAGGCATTGCAATCATTCAGCAAATTGTATTCAGTGTCCGCTATATGTGCTAAGTACTGTGAACAGTCCTGGAGCCCTCAAGGTAATTAGGTGAGCTATAAATAAAGTTGCCAGTGGGACTATAAGTAAATCACAGTTATTATATAATGTGCCTTAGTCCATTGAATTCTGAGGATGATTTCAAATGGAGAGCCCTGGGCTGGAGAGTTGGGGGATTTGAGCCACATAGAAAAAATTCAGCCCTTCCTCGCTTGAGTTTCTTTGACAAGGGATTCCAAGTTTAAACAAAGTCCTGTGCGCAAGTTTCTGAGATAATTCTGAAAAATTCAATAGACCTCTCATTAAAATGCGCTAAGTGCTGGGCACCAAACATACACTAAGATGAAAAGGGCTCCTTGTCAAGGAGTTTTTGAACTAGAAAGTGAACTAAGCTAAACACATGCAAATGGCTTTTATATCCTGATAAGAAATATCATTCACATACTAGATTCCTCTTTGTACTGATGCCTGAATGTTGCGTTGGTGGGTTCTGTAACTGTTTCAGACCTCTGTGACTTCTCCTTCATCTCCTGTCATTAGTTTAAATTCTATCCCGTTAAGAACAGATATGATTCTAAGTAATGTCATTATAACTTGATAAGAGCATTAATAACTGAAAACCCTCAACTTGCTTTGTGAATTAACTCTAGGCAAGTCCACTAAGTCCTTGCCAAGGAAAGCATGGTGTCAGTCTTTAAGCAATGATATATTTGATGTCATTTTTGTTGTTGAAGAAAAGGGCAAACAGCATAACCCTCTGAATCCACAGATCATGAGTGAGTTAAAACATCAGTTGTCAGCACAGGAAACAAGTCAAAAGAGCAATCTGGCACAAGGACTGAAGCCGTCAGTCACATTAATGGAATAAAGAAGAGTATACAAATATCTCTGGATGCTAAAATCAAATTGCCTCTTTCCCCCATGACAGCTCAGGGAACTCTTTTAGAATCAGCTAAGGGCCCCAGCACAGTTGGAACTGGAGACTTAGAGGGAGAAGCACAAGAGGAGAAAATATTTAGAAAGCATCTTGTAGATAGCATCCTCCCTAAGTGCTTCATAATCATAATGTTATGGTTGAGTGCCTATCACATTATAGCTGAAGACCAAGCAAAACACAGGCCTTCCAGAGCAGTTACTGCTCACTTAATGGTCTGATAGGGCAAAGGATAAATTCTTGAAAATGTCGGGTATTTAAGGCATTTTCTTAGAGAGAGAGAAAAAAATCCTCCCAGAATTTGGGCTTATTACCTAAGATAAAAGTCATGGGTCATGGCCAGCAGGAATTTACAAAGACAAGCACAAATGTTGCGATATTAGTCCCCAAAACTCCATAATCAAACCAAGGGATTTTAGCTGCTCTGTATCATTCAGTTATATTCCCCAAATGCCATGCTACTGGGACGCAAAAGACTCCATAGTGAATTATTTTGAACGGGCTCTTACACAAAAACCCTTGAGAGTAGGTAGACTGTAGCTATGGAAAGATGGAAAGAACAGATAAGTTGAACAAATAAATTGATAAATCTGGTTTTCAATCCCACGGCCACCATTTGCCAGCTCTGTGACTTTGGGAAAGTTACTTAACACCTCTGAACCTCAATTCTCTCTTATGAGAGATGGCAGTAATAACACCTACCTCATGGGGTCATTGTAAGAATTAAGAGAGGTAACATGTAGAGCATGATACCTGGCACGTGTTGGGTCATCAAAAAAGATTAGTCCCCATTCCCTAGTCTAGCCTAGAAGTAAACGTCAATTTATAGTTTGCTTTTAATCATACTTCACCTGTTTTTCCCATTGGACTGGAGAGGCGATACAGGGGAGTGGTTAGAGCACACAGCAAGTGGAGCTGAACTGCCAGGGCTCAAAGCTTGGTTGCATTGATTGCTAGCTGTATAACTTTGGGCTCATTACTTAACCTCTTTGTAACCCGTTTTCCACAGAGGATGAACTGAATTCATATAGACACTTGGAACAGTGTCTGGCTCATACCGAACACTGTAAGATTTCATTACTATCATTATCACTATTGCTGTTGTCTGTAACCTGGATAAAATACATATCCCTTCAAGGAGCTTATTTCGATTCAGATTTTCCTGCCACTTATCAACTCATGTCTTGGATAATGCACATTTTGAATCACTTTGGCATTTTTTCTTCTTGTGGCAGATTGTATTTTTCCAAAGACAACTGCAACAATAACTCCCATCTCACATGGTCCTCTGCAAAGTGACCTGCCCCTTCTCCATCGACAGGTGGTATCTCCCTCCCCTCGAGTCTGTGTGGACTTTCGATTGCTTTAGCCAGTGGAGTGTGGTGGGAGTGATGTTATGGGTCAGAACAGGTAATTCAGCGTCTGCCTTGTCTGCTGGAATGCTTGCATTTAGAGCCCTGGGGCTGCCATGCCGTGAGGAAGGCAAACCACATGGACTGGCCACACGTAGGTGCTCCGGTCAGCGGTCCCGCTTTCAAGTCATCTTAGCCCAGGTGCCAATTATGGGGGTGAAGCAGCCTCCAGAGGATGCCAGCCTTCGGTCTTTGAATCATCCTCCATTTTTAAGCCTTCTTAGCTGAGCTCTCTGACACTGTGGAGCAGAATCAATGCATCCCTTTTGTGCCCCATCCAAATTGCTGACCCACAGAACCCAAAAGCATATTAAAAATGATTGGTATTTTAAGCTGCTATATTTTGAGGTAATTTATTATGTAGCAATAGTGACTGGAGCACTTTCTTTCAAAGAAAAGTTTCCATGATTTTAAAGTTTTCTGGAGTTAACATGTGAAAAAAATTATTTTTTGGTTAACAGAAAATATTGCCCTCTTTATAATAATCCATGGGAGTAACCTGAAAAATAGACATTTTAAATTATATTTTTCTTTTATGTGTTGATGGGCAGGGCATGGGACTGCTGTTTATATATTACATGTCAAAAAGGTTTGCATGGTTTTCCTCCTCCAACACATATACAATTATTTTTCTAGAACTAGAGTTCCCAAGAAGAAATACTTTTTTGTAGCTGGAGCAACAAAAGTCTCTCTGGTGTGCCTAACTCTGAACTAGAAATCATTTAGAAATGTTCAAACAGCTGTATTCAATTATCGCTGCACATTCTAAATAACTAGGGGTCTCAGATTCAGAATGATTCACAGCAACTTGTGCAAGTGGTGAAAGGGTCTCTATCAACTAGCATTTATACATGTATTTGAATTCCTCTTAGCCAGCTGTGCTGCTCTCTTCCCAGCATCACTGTGGAGCGGCCAGCCTTATATTTTAAAAGTTGTAATACTTGTAGCCAGGGAGAGGCCCAAGACACCCAAAGAAAGGATTTGCTCTGTGTTAAACAAGGACACAGAATCCCATTTCTTTAAACGAAGCTTTCCTGATAACAACCATCTGTCCTGTTCTGTTTTGTTTTTTTCCAGGCTATCCTCATTTCAAAGCAGAAATTCTAGTAAGGGCTGACCTGAAACATTTCCATACTGTCAGCTTGCACCACCTTCTCGAAGGCAGCTCCACTCTGTCCCATCAGTGTTCCAGGGAGGCTGTGTGCTGACAGCGGGGGACATAGGCGGCAGGGTGCTGAGCCATCACAGAACTGAACCCGCCACATAGTCTGAAAATTTGGTTTCACTTCTTAGGTCTTTGAGCGCTTCTTCCTTGTGAGAAACTTCCTTTTGTCTGCACGCCTCCCCAGTTCCTTCTACTGTGCAAACTGCTGCCCCAGGCACCCACCTCCCCTCCCAGGGCTGCGGCTCACAGCAAGGGCCTTGCTGTTAGAGGCATTTGGATTTGATTTCTGGAGCTTCCACCTACCAGCTGTATGACTTTGGGCAAGTTAACGAAATTCTCTGGCCATCAGTTTCTTAACCTTAAAAGTGGAGACAATAATATATCCACCTTACAAGATTCTTGTAAGAACTGAAACAAAAAAAGGCATCATAACCACCTAGAACAGTGCTTACAATGTAACTGAATGTTCACTGCATATTAACTATGATTTAGAATAAATGAATGTATATCACAGATATTAGAACAAGGAAGAGCTTTAGAGTCCAGATCCCTCTTCCTAAGCTGCCCTCTGGAATTCAAAATTATTCCAGGAGTGCTAGGAATAGGCAGAGCTGTCGAAGTCAGTAAAAAATACCCCCAGAGATCACCTAAGGCCCTACTGGCAGACTTTGCCAAGGTGAGGTCCCTAACGACGTCAAGAATTACTAGTTTAAGACAAAACTATAATTCGGGGGCTTCCCTGGTGGCGCAGTGGTTGAGAGTCCACCTGCCAATGCAGGGGACATGGGTTCAAGCCCTGGTCTGGGAAGATCCCACATGCCGCGGAGCAACTAGGCCCGTGAGCCACAACTACTGAGCCTGCGTGTCTGGAGCCTGTGCTCCGCAACAAGAGAGGCCGCGATAGTGAGAGGCCCGCGCACCGCGATGAAGAGTGGCCCCCGCTCGCACAGAAACGAAGACGCAACACAGCCAAAAATAAATAAATAAATAAATATGGGAGTCCATGTATTAAAAAAAAAAACAAACAAAAAAACCCCTATAATTCGAAAAGATATGTGCACCCTTATATTCGTAGCAGCACTATTTATAATAGCCAGGACATGGAAACAGCCTAAATGTCCATCAACAGATGAATGGATAAAGAAGATGTGGTACACATATACAATGGAATACTCCTCAGTCATAAAAAAGAATAAAATAATGCCATTTGCATCAACACTGATGGACCCAGAGATCATCATCCTAAGTGAGGTAAGTCAGAGGGAGAAAGACAAATACCTTATGATATCACTTATATGTGGAATCTAAAATACGACACAAATGAACCTATCTATGAAATGGAAACAGACTCCAGACATAGAGAACAGACTAGTGGTCACCAAGGGGGAGGTGGGAGGGAGGGAGGGAAGGGCTGGGAGCTTGGGATTCTAAGATGCAAACTACTGTATATAGGATGGATAAACAAGGTCCTACAGTATAACACAGGTTATCCTGTGATAAACCATAATGGAAAAAATATGAAAAAGAATATATATATAACTGAATCATTTTGCTGTACAGCAGAAATTAACACACCACTGTAAATCAACTATACTTCAATAAATTTTTTTTAAGAAAGGAATTACTGGTTTAAGAGATGCTATGTGTTCGCTGCAGCTCCCAGCAGGATTAGGCAGTGGGTGTGAGGGGCTAACAGAGAGCATCCTCCCACAGGCTGGAATCCAGATCCACCCTTGCTTTCTGCTCATCACAATGAGGAAGTCCCTTGAGAGTTTATTAATGTACTGTGCACCACCATTCCAGCTGCCACAGGGGTTGGCTACCTGATTCAAAGGCACACTTGTTCTTTAGGGAGACCAAGGTATCTCACTTCACGTTTATGTAACAGGCCAGACCTAAGATCCAAGTGGCAGAGGTGTTTCAGAGCAGCACAGAAGCAACCACCAGGGCCCTAGGAAGGAAGGTAAGGAGGGTGATGTTTGTCTTTAACTTCCCATCCCCTTTGCTCCTGCTATGCCCCTCCCTCAATGCCAGGACAGTGTCCCTGACTCTATCACCAGCACCACCAGTGCAACCCCACTCTCGTCTTCCCTCTTCCAAAATGACCCTGGTTCCAAAACAGCTCTCCTTCAATTCTCAACAGAGCAACACTCTTATCACTCTTTACATACAGTTGTTATTTGGTTTGTCTAATTCACAGTGAGCTATGAATGACCAACAAGTCTTCAGACTTGGAAATCCAGTGCAGTGGGTTGAATTGTGGCCCCCCCAAAAGATATGTCCAAGTCCTAACCCCCAGTACCTCTGCATGTGACCTTATTGGAAAAAGGGTCTTTGCAGATGTAATTAAGTGAAAGATCTTGAGACGAAATCATCCTGGATTAACTGAGTGAGCCCTGAAGCAAATGCTAAGTGTCCTTACGAGAAGAGGAGAAGAAGAAACACAAAAGAGCATAACACGGGAAGACAGATTGCAGCAATGCAGCCAAGCCACATGGCTAGAGCCATCAGAAGCTGGAAGAGGCGAGGAAGGATTCTCCCCCAGGGCCTTTGGAGGAGACTGGCCCGCTGACACGTCCATTTTGGATTTCTGGCCTCCAGAACTGTGAGAAAATAAATTTCTGTTTTTGAAGCCACCCAGTTTGTGATCATTTTTTATGGCAGCCCCAGGATATGAGACTACCCGGTAGACCCAGCCACCACAATCCCAGGGGCCCGCTGAGCATGGAGTAACTTCCCAGCCCTTATTCCAGTGAATCTTCCCAAGGAGGGGAGAGTAGATGCCTGATCTCGCCCTGATTGATGAAGAGCCTACAGTTCAGAACGGTTCAGTTCCTCGCCCCGGTCACAGAGCCGGGACCCAGACGGTTACTTCTGTGCCTTTCCACTCTGCCACTTTCCCTAAGGAATGATTGTTGTTGGTTTTAAGAGGAGCCTATGGTTCCAAATGCATATTTGATTAGTAAAAACTCTTCACTCCTCCCTTCTACTTCTTCTCTCTGCTACTTTGTCTCCAGAGCTCAAGACCTCTAAGTCCCAGCTTTCAAACCGTGACTGACTCAGAGGGAAAAAGGAAGGTGGCAAGGCTGAAGTACCATAAAATGTAAAAACACATTTTTTTGTGTGGTTTTGCTACTTCCCTTTCCATGTTCCTTTGTCCAGGCTTAACCGATAGCCCATCCTAGCCCTTCTTTAATTTGTGAACAAACATTTTAGCGGTGCTATTGATAGTCATCTGTGCATATTTTAATATTTTCGAACTAAATGATATTATCAAATTTTGGTCACGGTTCTTCATCCTTTAATTTTCAATAACAGTTATGCTTCCAGCTACATATTTTAATATGTCTCAGAAATGTTCTATTTCTGGTGGATTCACTGGAATCCCCCTTAAATTTTCCATAGCAATCAGTAGCTGATATCAGCGCACGCTCTCGTAACTTACAGAGGCTCCAGGCAGCTAAGATATCAGCAACAGCCTATCACTTTGCCTTCTCGTGCTCATCATTCTCACCTACCTCCCTTCGGATCTTCTTAAACGTTCCAGCATCTTTGTAAGGCTGAGAGGTGCTGCAGTTGGCACACATTTAAAGAGTTGCTCCCTGTATATAGCACTGTACTCCAGTTGCTATAGAAATAAGTCAGAAAATCCAACTTGAGATTCTTATGTCTCACATATTCAGATTTAGATGAACTGTGACGTGACTGCAAAAAAAATTATGCCATCTTCCATGAGATGGAAATGCAAACCTGCAGTTTCATCTGGCTCTTGTAACCGATAAAGCTATCAAATAAAGACTGAAGAACTCATTTGTCTGTTCTATTTTATTTTCTCTGGACTTGAGGGAGCTTCATTTATAGTGAACACTTAGTCCTGGGTATTCTAGCTGCCCTGAAACTTAATGGACTGGGGGAGAAGTACAGAAAAGAGAGGGTTACAGTCGAGTGACATGGCACACTTTTCTAGTGCTTGAAATGACAACTGACTTTTGTTTTTCTGATGTTATATCGCATAAATAGAATTCACCTGGAGACTGGCCACGACTGAGACTGCTAAGTCCAAGGGGTAGTACAGGTGAGACTAGAGTCCAAAACAAGTCTTAAGATTCACAGAGCGATAAGATAAAGCACCCAAACCAAGCACTGAGTGTTGAGAGAGAAATAGGCAGAATGTTCTATTCTGATTGCCCTTATTTTGAGCCAAGCTTTCTTAGTTTTTCTTGAAAAGAAATTGAAAATCAATCCAGTACAAACACCACTCTTTAGCTTTTGTTACTGAAAAGCACGTGTTCAATTTAAACGTGGTATTGCTGAGAATAGAGCCATTGAGAAATGCTAAATGGGATGGGGAGTGGGGAGAGAAGAGAAGAGAAACAGGAGAGCATAAAAAGTTTTAGATCTCACAGAGGAAAGTCTTCAAAATAGCATTTTTCCCTTTAACTCATGACGACTAGGAGAAACTGTACTTGAGAAAACACTTGAATTACAAGTTGAATTACAAATCCCGTGTTGTAATATTTGAAGGGGAAATTGATTTACATGAGAACAGTAAGTGATTTACTTCTTACTTCTACACACATTACTTTGCAGGGATTTGCACCTTAGCATTTACAGTCACTTGGTTGAGGGCCACAGTTACATACCTCGAACAGGAAGGTGCCCAAAAGTTTCAACGGGAAGGGTGTCATTGAGAGTTGGATGGGAGCTTGGGGATGCTAACTAAGGAAGTATAGAGGCCATAAAACTTATCTTTCCTTCTATTTTCTACGAAGAAGGTAGAGAACCGCATTGTTTGAGCTTCTAATTGCACAGGGGAAGGAAATGACAGCTAAGAGTTTGAAAGGACAGCACAAGGAATTTAAGTTGGTTGTTAAAGAGTTTCTCACAAGAAGCTGGAGATGTTATTTAAAAGACCTTCAAGTGACTAAAGCTTTGGTCATAGCAGCCATCTTGGCTACCCCTTCCCGGTCATGTGACCCTACACAATAGAGCAGCAGTGTTCTATCAAGAGGCAGTAAAAGACAGTGACTGAGTGCTTTTACTTTGGAATCAAATAGATGGAGGTTCAACTCTTACAACCATTACTTGACAGCGGATTAAACCAAGCAAGTTACTTAGCCTTCTTAAGTTTTAGTTTCTTCCATTGTAAAATGTGGGCAATAATAACAGCGCGTACCACCCAAGGTTCTGGTGAGAACTAAATAAAATAATGTGTACTAAATGCTAAGCCTCGTGCCTGGAACATAGCAAACACTCAATAAATATTAGCTAGTATTATGGTCACCATTATTATTACTTCAATAGAAGCAAGATAATAACCTCAACTACTTCCTTCTCTTCATTCGTATCTCATGCCAGTAGGATGTAATAACTAATCACTGTAACTAGTCTAATCATATGGTCACTGTCCTGTCACTGGTTCTTTAGGAGTTGCAAATGACTGTCTCCTAAGGCTGCCCACACGTTTCATGTCCAGGTTGACCTCTGACCTAGTACGACAATATTAACCTAAACTGCTGCATTCTGCAACACTTCACTGGACCAGTATCAGCCTGGGCTTCACATCTCCAGAAACATGCTACCTTTTCACTGTTAATATGCAGTTTCTCTCAGGTCTTAGGGCTTTCAAAATTGGATATGGTCAATTTCATTGCTAGTGGTCTGCAGAGTCCATTTGAAAATCATTAATCTTTGTAAACTCAAAGGTGTATACATAAGCAAAGGGTCTTGCAGAGTTTTCATTATGCTGGGCTACAGAGTGGATGGATGTGCAAGCAAAATCTTTCTCAGAGCAATAAGACCAAAACAGCATAATTAACCAAGAAGTAGTTATTTGCTGCAAGTGGTACAAGACTCTTGCATTCTTACTGGATTTTTCATTTTTAATGTTGCTGAAAATGAGTTGCTGGACATTATTAGGGGCTCTCAGCTAATGAGAACTATGCATGAAAGCTCCAAGAAAAGCCAGAAAGAGACTAGGTGACACAAGAATAAGCAAAAATATATACATACACACATAACGGGATTGGATACTTCTCTGCTCAGTCTTCTAGGAAAAGGGAGGAAAAATGAAAAACGTCATGCTGTATAGTAGAAATGAACAAAACATTATAAATCAACTATAAAGATCAGTGCCTTTGCTTTACTCAGGTATTTTTTGGAATCCATACATGGGATCTGAGAAAAGTTGCATGCTGTTGTTTTGTGTGTGTTTGTTTTCCTGTTTATTTACTTTTTTCTGTTTTTTAATCCCAGATAACTGTGATTAATGGGAAAAGGTGAGCAATTGCTGCCTGACTAAAAAATAAATGAACACATACACACAGGAACAAGAGGAAATGAGTTCCCATGTCAGAAACCACTGTAGGAATAGGGAGGGTCTCCCGACATTTTCTCTAAGAAAAGTCAGTTCCCAATAAATCGGCTTTTGGAGGCATGGCTCCTGTACAGCAGTAAAAGATGAACAGAGGCAGATGGAATACAGGGAAGCTATTGGACGCTGCAGGGCTAAGTGTAAATCTCCTTTTCTAAAATATTTTCCGCAGATTTAGGTTTTGAGGGAGAATCAGCTTAACAAAGAAAATGGAGACCTCTCCTCAAATTGGTGGGCTTTTTAACCAGCCCCAAGACAAAAACATCATGGAGGAACATCCCCTGTACATTAAAAACAAAAAAATAGTTGCAACGACGAGAATAAAAATCTTCGTAGTTCGTTTTCCAGTGAAAGACCAAATAGGAGTTCCCTGCGAAAGAAAAGCATTTGCGTCAAATTTGTTCATCATTATTTTCAGAGCAGATGGGGCCAGAGTCAGCTCAAGATTCTCACAGGCAGACACCAGCCAAATTTGCCACTAATTAGCAATGCCCCACACTGTTACATGGCCTGCTCCTTCCATTTGCAGGCCATAGCCTCCGTGACCCTCAATGCACCACCTGAGACCAGGACTCCTCCATCACTGCCCAGCACTCGTCCTGCCTTGGCCACCCTATCAGCTGCTGTGAATGCGCAGGGTAAAAATGGAAGGCAGAGGAGGCTTTCGTTTTTACTTACTTTCCGTTTTAACTCTTTCCCCCAAATTCCAATTACTCAAAGCTCATTGGCCAAGGAAATAAAAGTTTGTTTTATCTCACCACCTATTTTCCCTACTTAATATTACTGAAGTATCTGTCTCACAAAAAGGAAAGGGGAAGGATATTTTTCTCTTAAAATAAGGGCAAGGGGAATCTTATTTTTTTTCCTGTGTCCGCAGGATAATTTTCAAGAGTGCATGTATGCATTTGTAATTTCTTTTACATCATTTGGGGGAGAGGATATCTGGTCAGCCTGTTAGCCAGGCAAAATGGACTTGTGTGGCCAGCCCCAGCTGCTCGGCACTCCTTCTCCATCAGCTGCAGGCCCTGCCTGATGCTCCCCAGGCACTGGGTCCTTCATCTCAGGAAGGCTCATCTCAGCCACGGCCCTTCCCTGTGTCCCCAGGATATGACTGGCTCTCGCCAAGTCCATGAAGACAAAGCTGTATGTTTTTAAAACCCCCTTTCAGATGGATCACCATCAAGAGAAACATTTCAGCAAATCCAGAAGTAGCACAAAGAGGTAGCTGTTCTGGTCAGAGAGAAAATTCAGTTCTTCAGATTGTGTGTGTGTGTGTGTGTATGTGTGTGTGTGTGTGTTGTGATGATTGGGAAATTTTTACACTTATACTTTATCTTCACAGCAGTGTCCAATACTTTTTAGAAGTTTTTTTCTGCAACAGTATATTCAAAGTAAAAGTAAACAACTGTTGTGTTCCATTAGGGTAATCCTAGAACAAGCCTTATGTTACCTCCTAAATTAAAATCCCACACTGCATATAACGGCTCTTGGGATTAAAACCTTGGATTTCTAATATTTTATATTTTAAAGAAGAACAGATTGGTTATCTTCATCTCTGAAAACATGGAGGCAAGTATCTTCCAATGTTATTATAGTTTTTTGCTGTCTTTACAGTTTTCAACTCATAAGAGCAAAAGGAAATATTTAAATTGAGTAATAATAGTTAACATTTAGTGAGCATTTGAGCCTGAAACTATGCTAAAATCTTTATGCCCACTACCTTATTTAATTCTCAAGACAATGCTGTGTTAGATACTTGTATTATCCTCATGTTAGAGATGATAAAACTGGAGATCAGAGACTTAGTAACTTGCATAAAGTCACACAGCTTAGGTAGATCTATCTGATCCCAGCCTCTGAACACTTAGCCACAACACTCACCCGCCTGTCTTTGACAAATGGCGAATGACTGTACCCCTGGAACTTTCCAAGGAAAAGCTTGCTTTGGATGTGTTTGCCAGTCCCATTATAAATAAATAAAGGGTTACACTGGCATGCTTCAGCCAATCGCTTCCCACGAGTCTTGTATACAGGAATAGAGACATGGCCAGAGACAAGTCTCTTATGGAGAACAGCTGGTTCTCGCTGTTGAAAACATTGGAGTTAGCTGGAGCAGCTGCTTTTGAGACTTCTTCGTTAGTCAAATTTTCCTGTGGTGGTTCTGGTGATCAATGTGCTGGGATAAAATTTAGCAATCTCACGAACCAAAAACAACAAAATTTTTAGGCAGGCAAACAGTTTGCAAGGAAAATAATGTGAACTTCCTACCTTAGGATTTTTCATTCTTTTCTATTCTTTGATCTTCACACGAGGGATGGTGCAGTGTCATATTAAATCAAGAGGCATCACAATGAAGGGAGGAAAAAGACAAAGGTTTTTTTTTGACAGTACAGACTTTGATTTCTATTTCCAATAAAAATTATTGTGAGAAAGACCCTGATTTGGCTAACAAGACCTCACTTACTTATTTTAACAGATGTGGGTTCCCCGCTCCCGAATCTTTAAAACAACTATTTTACTGTTCTCTCCTCAATGTTCAGAAAAATTAAGTTCCTGGGCTTCCCTGGTGGCGCAGTGGTTGAGAGTCTGCCTGCCGATACAGGGGACATGGGTTCGTGCCCCGGTCCGGGAAGATCCCACATGCCGCGGAGCGGCTGGGCCCGTGGCCACTGAGCCTGCGCGTCCGGAGCCTGTGTTCCGCAACGAGAGAGGCCACAACAGTGAGAGGCCCGGGTACCGCAAAAAAAAAAAAAAGAATAAAAAGAAAAATTAAGTTCCTGAAATGAATAAAGGTCAGCCACCAACATAGACTCAGAAATCTCTTTCCTATCTCCCTTTAGGCAGTGAAAATTTTTCTTCTTTATTGAAATGTGCTCAGTAGAGGTATAAACAAATTGTAAGAGATCATTTATTTAACTGTCTGACAGCTTAACCAAATCTCCTTTAGCAGGGCTTCCATTATAAGATTCCATTCTCATATGCCACAGAGGGAAATTCATATTCATAGGAGAGTGGAATCTCATGTGAAAACCTGTCACGTTGATGGTACATCCTCCGCAGTTAAACTGTTTACAGGGTTTGTAGCGGCTCAGCTACATTACCATATTCATGCTGAGTATCAACTGTCTCCTTCATCTTGGGAATCTTAGAGCTGAATAAAATAATAGAGCTGAGCCTTTATGCAAATACTACCCGTGATTATGGACCACTTAGCGGAGATGCCTTTTCTTGCCATAAGGAGCATTAGTATTGGAAACCCTGCTTGCAGCCAAGAACTCCGGAGTCATCCTGTCATGAACTATTAATTCAGGGATCAGTCTTCTCGTTGGCAGCTAACCACCAAATCCACAAAGTTGTGTTTAATTTGCTCTAGGAAGATAGACTGAGTTCTCCCCCTTGAACTGTGCAAGAGGGATGCCGGAGCCCCGGAAAACGTCCACACCGAAACTTGTGAACGATACAGCACTTTTTATGGCTGTTAGTGGCTTGGCCTATCTGTTCCAGGCAGCGTTACCTGAAAGCGAGGACAAGATAAACACAGCTGACTGCACAGGTTCTTGAAGGAGACTTGGTTCTACTCGGCAAACTCAGAGCTTTCTATTAACAAAAGTTAACATGATCTCCCTACAGCCTGCTCGTTGGCTCAGTAAAAGGATGTGCTGCTCTCTTGGCAACTGGAGAGAGGGTACAGCAGCAATGGCAAGACGTGATGCCTATATTTTTCTTAGGAAATGTCTACACATGGCCTGCCTCCTCAGCAATGACCCTCTGTTCCTGGGTCAATGGGCCAGTTTTGGTGGGGGGGTCTACTTCTACTCTCTTCTGGTCCAGAAGGACGAAACAGAGCTCCACTCCTGGCCTTAGGATAGAGCTTATATCCAGCCTAAATCAATCGACATACTGTTTTTCTCCTGATCACAGAAATTGGTTCAGGATGTTTATGTGTGAATCACTGGATACTTTCTAATACAGGATGTACAAAGGCTTTGCTATTTCCTGTTGAATTCAAACTTGGAAGGATGAAGCCTTGGGAACTGCTGGAAGACACTTTATGACTACGTAAGGCTTGAGATTAGACCTAGTATGGCGGAAGATGATGTGAAAAAAGGTTAGTAATCAGTCTATAGTGACCTCATGTAAGCCTGATCAAGCCACACCTGAAGCTGATACTCCTCAGACTCTCTACTTTTCATTCAAGTTTTTACATGGACTGATTTGAGTTATGTCGTCTGTCACATACAACCAAAATAATCATAACTGATATTGCTTTTAAAAAAATTACTTTCCTTTAAAAGAACTCAAAGGACAATTACCCAAGTACTTTATGTATTAACATAGTCAAACTCGCTCTTCACTAGTTTTCTCTTTTCCTAAAAATATTTTGGGGACAATAACATTCTGAACACAGCTTATCAAACTAATAGGGAATAGTAATAATAGTAATAATAAAAGCTCTACATGGCCAAAGTGTTTTAGTTTACCAAGTGCTTTCAGAAATATTATCTCATTTGATCCTCATAAGCAAATGATGAACTATAGAGGACAAATCTTGTCTTATTTAATAGGAAAAAGGGTTAGATGATATCATGTCCAAGGAGTAGAAATTGACCTTAATGGCCATACCTTATGCAGATACCATAGTTCCCAAAAGCCAAGATACTTACCTAACATCCCAAGCTAGTTACTTAATGAATATTTTCAAGAAAAAACTTTTTGAATTTCTTTGTAACTTCAGTTGCTACATCATATTTATTATCCATAAATCTCTCGTATCTGGTTCTTGAAGTCAGCTTCAAGATAACGTGGATAACGTGGTGAAAAAAACAGAGAAATCTCTGCTCCTGTGGGACATACAATTTTGGGAGTCATCAGCACAGAGATGGTACTTAAAGCTATAAAACCGGAAACATTTACCAAGAGAGTAAATGTAATTAAAAAGTGCTGAGTTCTGGGGAAGTCCAATATTTAGTTTGGAGAGATGAAGAAGACCCTGACCAGTAAGGTAGGAGGAACACCTGGAGAATCTGGAAGCCAGGAGAAGAAAGTGTTTCCGGGAGGAAAGGGGCATTGCCTTGGTCAAAGGCTGCTTGTAGGTCAATCAAGATGAGGTCTGAGAGGTTACATTAGATTTAGCAATCCTGTAGCTAATTGGTGGCCTTGAGCAATGTCAGGGGAGGGATGGGGCTCAAACCTGCCTTGAGTGGGTTTAGGCGAGAGGGAGAGAGAAGCAACTGGAGTTTGCAAGAACAGATACCAGTTTCCAGGGTCTTTTCTCTAAAGGGATGGAGAAAAATAGGGTATAACTAGAAGAGGAAGTGGGTTATTTTTTTTAAGATGGCCGGCTTAATAGCATGTTTGTATGTTGGAGGGAATGATTCTGTAGAGAGGGGAGACTTGAAGGTGCAGGGGATGGGGGGGAATTGCTGGAGAAAACATCCTTAGGTAGGGCTGAGGGGACGGGATAGTGCCCAGATGGAGACACAGGCCACGGGCAGGAGCAAGGCCACGTCATGACAGCCACAGGACAGAAGGAGGTGGGTTGGTAGGTATAAGGTTGTGCCTTGGGACAGGTCTCTGATCGCTTCCATTTTCTTGCCGAAATAGTGTGCGCTTCTAGCAAAGAGGTTACTTCTCAACATTTTTGTGAAGCTAAGGAGTGTTGAGAATTTTGTGGCTGGGAAACCTGACAAGGGTTGTGCTGCTATTCTTAGTTTTGTGCCTAACTTATCACACTCTGAAGAAGAGGGCTCCACTATCCTAAGTCTAGGCCTGTCTTTCTGGAAACACATTCCTGACAAGCAGATCAGATGGTTCCGAGGAAGTCTCACACACCTGATTCTGTCCCTCCCGGGGGCGGGGCCGGGGGGTGGGGAAGAGACACGAAACCTTGATTTTCTGAGGACCTGCCTTTTCTCTTCTCCGCGGCTCCCCCGCTCTGTCAAATCTCTTTTCAGATGTTTAGGGGAGCATGCTCTGGAGACGGCAGTGGCGATTGTGGACCAAGAGGAGACCCCAGGGGAATTCCAGCCAGGTGCCTGCACCTTCGCAGTTTTCCTAGGTTTTCACTGGACCTGGCCCTGATCATTTCTTTCTCTGCTTAGCAAAAATAAAATATTTTCTTCGGTTTAAAAAAGAGAGCTGCTTAAATCTCTGAGAGAGAGGACTCTATAGAACTATAATGGATGTAATAAATACACCCTTTTCCACAACTTAGAATTTGAGATTTTCCAGGCAGGCAGGGAAAGGAGCAGAAACAGGATGGGGGACCTTATCCCATCCTGACAGCTCTGGGTGGTAGGTGTTCTTATCTCCACTGTATAGATGGGTTTCAGAGAGGGTACGTAACTTGCCCAAGGCCACGCACTGGTTAAGTAGAGGACTCAGACTTGAACCCTGGGCCCTCAGAGCTCAGGGCCATGCTCTTCTCACTATACTTTGCTCTACAGTCCGTTAGGAAAGGAATATCCTGTGTCGGTACGTGAGAAAGGATTTCCCTGCTCTGTCCCTGCGCTGGCTCTCCAGGCAATTCAGAAACTCCTACTTCAAACCTCCGTTCTGTGTGATTTATGCTACAAAGGACCTTTTGTTACACCACCAGCATTCAGAACCTCGCTTTCTGCCAAGGTGACTTTTAATTTATCAGAGGTCCCTCTGGTATATAGGTGCCCAAACTATTCGGTTACTGTTTTCCTAGCCAAAAAACCAGTAAGAGCAGAAGTCTAGGCACTCAACTGGAATGGGAATCTGCTTTTTCTCTTTCTTTCTTTTTTTTTGGTCTTTGGGATTCCTTACTTTCAAAAACAACTTCCATCTTACCCCATGGCGGTGATGTTTGCCTGCTCTGCCTTCTCTGTCCCAAATAGGCTCCTTAGTTATTCCAAGTGGACATTTAGGACTTTTTACAGGTCAGCTTTTCCGAGCACACGGTCTACAGCGGCCATTCTATTCTCTATTTGCAGAGTTCCCAGCCCGTTTCATCAGCACCATCGCGAGACGGAGTCATCCTCGGCCAACTTCCTCAGTTCCCCCACCCTGGGCACAAGATCTGCTCAACACTCACCCTGTCCTCCTTTCTCTTATCTCAGAGGCAGGAAGCAGTGTCCCTCATGGTTTCCACGATAACCTTTTTCAATGTGTCCTTTATCCCACTTCCTCTCATTTCCTTGGGAACCTCCTCTCACATTTTCAAGCTCATATTCAAGCTAATGTCTAAATAGCTCCCATTAAAAAAAACGCAAGAGGGAAGAGATATGGGGATATATATATATGTATAACTGATTCACTTCGTTATAAAGCAGAAACTAACACACCATTGTAAAGCAATTATACTCCAATAAAGATGTAAAAAAAAAAAAAAACTTCCTATTTCCCTAAGTTACTGCCCCATTTCTAAAGTTTCATTGCCAAGCTTTTGCGAAGAAATGCTAAGTTTGACACCTTTACTTCCTTCTATAGCAACCTGTCCTGACCCTTCTACTGCAATCTCCCCATCACCACGGTTAACGGCGGGCTCTACGTCTCCATTCTGTTCAGCATCTGCAGAGTTAAGAGTGTTGGTATCAGTCAGGCCCGGGTACAAGTCCTAACTCAAGCTTTCATACAATTCCTGGCACATGGTAAAGAGTCCACAAATGTTAGTTGTTATTCGCTTCATAATTATTATTAGCCAACCCTTCTTTTAGAAATTCTTTCATCCCTTAGCTTCCCTGCCACTGAACTCCTGATTCTCCTTTGGTCTCTGATGGTTTTCCCTAAGCCCCCTCAACGGCCTCTCTTTCTTAAATGTTGGCAGTCTCCAAGCTTCTGCCTTTCACTTTTTCCCTCTCCCATTGTTTTCTTTCCCTCAGAGATCTGACTCTCCCACAGCCCTCCCTCTGCCCTGGGTGATGGGTACATCTCCAGCCCCTGGCCCTGTTCTGATTGGCTGAAGGTCTCCCTGCTCCCACCCCCTCTAGTGGAGGCCCATCCTTAACGCCACTTCCTCCATGAAGCCTTCCAGTCTTATCCATCCTTGGTCAGAATTCAGCTTTTCCTTGGGACACCTCTCTTCTATAAAGATTCCCATTTCTGCCCTTATTATTATATGTATTATTACTTTGAACTATGGTTGGGTGTGTGTATTTCTAACGCCCTCATTAGACTGTAAGCTCTGTAGGGCAGGAACCATATTTTAATCACCCTTTTACCCCCAACCTGCTGAATGGGGGGTATTTCTCATGGTAGACTGGATCCATTTGAACTGACAGGAAAGGCAAGTGGGGTCCGCTGAGTGTTCAGAGACTCAAGCGCCTCCCAAATTTGACTCCAGCTTATGGGATGGCAGGAAACATGAGTGAGGAGAGTCAGCAAGAAGACAGGGGTGCAGGTAACAGAAAAGAGGGGAGTCCTAGCTCCTGTCCCATGGCTTTGAGCCTTTGCTTCTCTCATGTAATTTTCATGGTCCAGGGAGAATAAAACAAATTTCATGACAATACTTGGAAGGTTATTATTTATAAAGATTTGGAAGATCTTCAAACATGACGTATAAGAAAGAGAGGGATTTTGTTCTTTCATATGTAGTCTTTAAATATTAAAGTGAGACGAATGTCTTTAAATGCAACTAGAAAATATGTAAGATTCTCCTTTAGTTTTCCTGATGAAACATTGTGTAAATAGGATACACTGACCACATTGACTATAAACATCTATTGAATAAACTTTTAAATGACCAGATGAGAAACAGTGATAAATTATATATAGTTACATATTTGGACCTTTTTGCTTTACTTATCCTTTTACCAAAGTGGTGGGGGTGGGGGGAGCAATACATTACATTACATTCATTTTTAATATCAGTTTTCCTCACTTTTCCCCATTCCTCTCTGCATGAATAGTGTATATTATAGTTAATTAAGCTGAAATCCCAGAGGCTGCTTTCCTAATGTGATCGTTTAAACACAGACCAGATGCGAACACAAACACTACTTGGACAAGACCTTCTCCACTCTTCAGAGTCCTCCTAGAACATTCCATGGACAGTTTTAGAATTTTTATTTTTGAAAACTGGCATACAAGACATTTTCCACAACAGAAAAGAACCAACAACATCCTATTTGCAGCAGAAGAAAACACCACGGAGATGATGTCTTAAAAACACATTTGGGTGATGGCAGATCACAAGACACTTGGCTCTGGAGTCTAGGTATCAGGTTTCAATAAAAAATATATAGACTGGGTACGAAAAAACCCTCCTGAAAGCTCATGCTTCTCTTCTGGCTGGGGATTCAGATGGGGGATCAGTAACACCTGCAGATGACTCCAGAGAAACAAGGATCCCATCTGCAGACAGATGAGAAGATGGGGGAATTTTCCTTGGGTGCTTTGCTTGAGACATGTTAGAAACAAAATAGTCTATCACATCTCTCTCACAACGTCGGCTGGTACTCTCTTGCCAACAACTCAGTTGGTTTAGAATGTTAAACTTGGAGAGTTGCATTATCCTGCTCAGAAGTCTGCAGGCTCACTCCTGCCTAACTAGTGGGAAAATGAAGACTTGAAATTCAGCAGTATCCTAGCATCAGCGGCCCAGGCTGTTTTGCTTTGTCTTCGCACCCCCATGCAGAAGACAGCACCATCGGATAGCTATAAATGGCAACATGTTTTCAATCTGTCCTCAGTCAGATATATTCCATCCTCCCATCTAGATCTACTTTCTACTCTGCTCCGTTCCACACCATGCAACAAGGGCTGACCAGTACAGACTGTACCAACTGGGCCTGATTAATGGAGCACGCTGGCAGGAGACTGGAGGGGGTGAGAAGAGGGAAGCCTGAGTATTTATTTCCCCAGTCCCCACCCCCTGCCAGATTGCAAAGGCTTGGCTTCTTCACCACCAAAGGCCACAGCTCCTGGCAAACACCCATTCCACACAGCCACTCCTTCTGGATTCTTCAAACCAATTGTTCCCTCCAGGCCTAGGAGTGGCAAAGGTTAGCAAGCGTCCCTGTATTAACCACCTCTAAAGTGAGTGTACCATCCATGTTGACCATGTATCGGTCCATAGTGATAGATTATTGGTGGCTTCCCCCATCGAAGACTGGCATACAGATCACAATAGCAAGTGCTGTCATTCTTTGTTGTTGTTGACCTTGGGCATGGGAGGAAGGGAAAAACCAGCAAAAATTCCATATGTTTCCTATTCCTGCCATAGATCTTTATCACAGTAGGTCAAGACTGGGCCATGAGTAACTTCATTCTAGAGTCAAGTCTTTGATTTTATAATTTAGTTGAGGCTTATTGATGGTTTTCATTTTCATGTTGCGGACATTCAGCTGTTAATGACAATATCAAGAAAGGGAATTATTTGTAAGTACGATGATATTTTAAACATGAAGATCATGTTGTCCTATAGAACTTACAACTGGCAGATATTTTGCAAAAACCTTCCAGTTTGATTCAATTTTTTTTCCTCAGTACGTCCTCGCTTTTGTGTTTTTTTCCTTAAGTCTTCCCATTTATGTAACAACAAGATTCTTATTTCTTTAGTAATCAGTTCTCTTCCCACTTGAAGTCATTTAATCCTCGTTAAGAGGGCAAGTGTATCCTAGAAACTAGAGCAAGGAATACAGCACACTGATCAAATTCTTTTCCTTTAAGTCAAACTTGACTTTTTTTGTGTGCCTAAATTTGTCTTTTGGCAAAATGAATGATAATGAGAGTTACTGCCTCTGCACGTTAATAGACTGAATCACAAATAGCTGACAATGCCTCTGGGTTCCTGGTGATCCCAGGTTTACTACAAAAAGATTTCATTGTTACATCATGCAGCACCATGGCTTCTAACACACAGATGCGGCAGAAGAGTCTCAAAAATAATTATTTAATCTTAGAATATATTTGATTATAAATGAAATAAACGGAAATGCATTCATCTGGACATGAGATGTAAATACAGATCTTTTTTCTTAAGGAAAATGTGTTCTTGAGCTGTCAGCATCTTTCAGCCAATTGTTAGATGAGCTTATGGCCTTAACTGTCAAGACTCTGCCTAGATGATTTATTATTATTACTTTTAACACTGAAATAAAACTTTTACTGTCTGTAAGGCAGAACAGGGGTTTGGATCACTGAAATAAAAGACCAGGACTGCAGAGCTTGGTGGGTGTGATCATATGCCTTTCCTCTTCACTATACACCTAGAATGCGTTATTCATTCGGAAACATTTATGAATAAACAGCTAACTATAACACAGTGTAAGTATTATTATTAAGGTTTGGGCCATAAACTGTGGGAACACAGATAATGCGACAGTTAGTTCTAGAGCTGGGAGTAGGTAATGAGGGGACATTCACGCTTATGTTGGGCATTGAAAGACGAGTAAGAGTTCACCAGTCAGACAGGTGGGTGAGGAAGGCATTCTAGGCAGAAAGAACAGAATGTGAAGGCCCAGAAGTGTGAGAACTTCTGATGTGACCAGGGGATGGAGATTGGGCTGATGGTCTAAGGCCTTGTGTACCTTGCTAAGGAGTCTGGACTTCATACTAGGGGCAATGGCGGGTGGGGGGGTGGGCGCTGGGCTTTAAACAAGTTTGACCCAGAGAAAGGGCATAATCACAGTTTATTTTTAAAAGGTTATGTTGTCTGAAATTTGGATGGATGGGAGGAGGCTTGGAATCCATATAGGTCACTGTAAAAGTCAAGGTAAGAGATAGTGTGGGTTTGATTTAGGACAATGACACTGGAAGGGAGAAAGGGGGATCTATTGATAGATACTTTAGAGACACAAATCAATAGGGCTTGGGCTTGCTGACCAGGTGTGTGTGGGGTGAGGGTGTGTGGGAGAGTGAAATGAGTCAGAGA
The DNA here is from genome assembly GCF_964270905.1 of Leucopleurus acutus. Classification (NCBI taxonomy): domain Eukaryota; kingdom Metazoa; phylum Chordata; class Mammalia; order Artiodactyla; family Delphinidae; genus Leucopleurus; species Leucopleurus acutus. The sequence continues at coordinate 44,419,690 of NC_139142.1, forward strand.
TGATTTTGAAGTTTCTAACTAGTGAACCAGAGAGAGAATGAATTCAATTATGGGTTTGCCCAGTTTGTAGTTCCTGGGCCATCCAGATGGAGATATCCAACCGACAGATGAAATACAAGACTGGAGCTCAGAAGCCAGGTCAGGGTTGAAGTCATAGATTTTGGAGATCATTATTTCATCAGCATCGATGCCATGGGGATGGATGAGATCACACAGAGGAAACACACAGAAGGAGAAGAGGAAAGGAGAGAGAAAGAGCCAGAGTCCTGTGGGCATGTGCTATTCCCCACTGCCTTCCTGCTTCTGATAAAGCGTGTGTTTAAGCTGCCTTGGCTGCATCAAAAACAAAACATTTCTGCAAGTTAAAAACTTTCTGGATTCCTTGCCTTGTCTCTGAGCTTGCTTTTGAAATACTATTTACCCAGAGAAATGTGTGCTTTGTGATTCCAAAAAAAGAAAAAGGGGAGACCTCGCTAAGAATAGCTAGCTCTTGTAGGAGATGCTTTGTTTTTTCTTGTTTTTGTTTGTTTTTGTTTTTGAAGAAGCTGCAACTAAATGTCTATGTATTCCAACAGCATTTAGCAAAAGCTGTCTCCTCTCCTTAAAGGCATGAAAAGCACTGAACGAGAAGTCTCTCACAGGGCAGGTGACAATGAAAGGCTTTGGGCTTTTGGAACTGGAGACCGGATTATGTATAGATTCCTCTGGGCAGAAGCAGAAAGCCCAGTCAAGTGACCCCAGGCAATCCCCTGACTCTGGACTTGAAGGGGTCGGCATGGGCGTGTGCACCATTTTAACGGAGCAAGCATCAAAGCTTTCCATCTCATCCTCAGGGATGGCAAGGGTCACTGTCTCCCTTGTGTGATGAATGACTGCAGCACCACTGCACTTGCCTTTTAACTGGCAGCAATTCTCCTGTTAGTGATAATGAGGGTCTTCCGAACAAGGAAGACAAATGCTCTAGTGATTTAGTTGAAGGCCGCTGCTTCTGCCCACCTACTTCACATACAGTTTTCAACCAAGGAGAATCTTGCTGGCTGGAGGTACACAGTAACAGGATATTAATGCGATAATGTTGTCAAAGATAGCAGTTCCTAAATAATGATTATAAAAACTCACAAACATCTTCTTTTCTTTTTTTTTTTTTTGTGGTACGCGGGCCTCTCACTGTTGTGGCCTCTCCCGTTGCGGAGCACAGGCTCCGGATGCGCAGTCTCAGCGGCGATGGCTCACGGGCCCAGCCGCTCCGCGGCATGTGGGATCTTCCCAGACCGGGGCACGAACCCATGTCCCCTGCATCGGCAGGTGGACTCTCAACCACTGCACCACCAGGGAAGCCCTCTTCTTTTCTTTATTAACCCATAGAATAATATTATACCGAGCACAGAGCCGAATAAAGCGAAAAGGTCATATTTGCTTCCTCATTTAAAGAAGAAATACAGGTTTCGAGAGTGAGGGAGCAGGTCATTAAGGAAGAATGTCAAGCATTTGGTCCCTGACGATAGTAAGCATCGACCTAATAGAGTAGAAAGCCAAAATGATGGTTTTGTTCTATGAGACATCATGAGACTTTTACTCAAGGACCTCCAAACCTGGAATTTATTTCAAATAGGAATCAGAATTTCCACTCCCTGGCAGGAAAACACGAGTTCCTGGGACCAGCAACGCCTATACTTCTCAGAACATATTTCCTAGCAAGTCAGCAGCTTGACCAAAGATGGCGTCCTGGATTCTCTCCACCAAACCTCAGATACGAAGCAGAACAAGAGGCCCCCTCCGTCCCTTAGTTCCTTCGTCTCTGAGGAGCATGCACAACAGAAGGGCTGAAGAATAAATGAGATGCCAGGGGTTCTGTGTTTTTAGCCCCACTGTATTCTTTATCAGGAGTCAGTGCTACAACTGACACCTTATTTAAATGCAAGAAACTACAAGTGCATTTTTTTCTTCTCATTAATTAATTCATTTGCTCTTTGGTTATTTATCTCTTAAAAAGTCCATGCATTTATTAAGCATATTATACATGCTACATACTATGCTCAATGTTAAAGAATCAAAGAGGAAATGAACAAAGACAAAAGCCTGATACCAGCCCTTGAAGCACCCTTCCTATCAGAAAAAGGTAGATGAAAATAAAAAGAGCCAAATAAGATCTTGCAGTTGCTATTAATGGAAGTATTTACTGGAAGTGGTGAAGAAGCCAAGGAGAAAACAGTGTATCAATTGTGTGTATATGTGTGTGCACACCTAGGCCAGGGGTGGTGTGGGACAGGTGATGCATGTTGATGAGATGAGTTGGCACAGACCAGGAGGCCCAGGGTGGAGAAGGGCGTTTGAAGGAGGGGTCCCTGGAGATGCAAAGCATCCTGGGACGTGAGAGAGAGGACTGTAAGGTCCCTTGAGGTGCGGACCTGGAGTGTTGGTGAGGGAATTAGAGACAGGGATGGAAAAGCAGCGGGGGCCAGACTGCAGAAGGCCTTCTGTGCTGCGCTAAGGAGCCTGGACTCTATCCTACAGCCACGTAAGGGTTAAGCATATTCAGACTGTGAACACACTGGTGTTCTGGAACAGTCACTCCCTCAGCTGTGTGGAGGACACACTGAAGGGCAGGACGCTGAGGCAGGCAGACAATTGCAAGGGACCCTCCAGGTGAGACCCCACTAAGGGAACAGGGGCAGAGGGGAGAAAAGGAGCCGCATACAAGGAACGCCAAGGAGGAGAGTGAGAGTGTGAGGAAGAAGCAGCTCAGGTTATTACTCTCAGGTTTGGGGCTTGGGTGAGGGATGCTGTGTCTGTGGAGAGAGGGAGGGAGTGTGGGTGGAGAGGAAGAGGACCAGTTCCCTCCACTTTTTGAAATAGCATTGCCTGTGGGACACGAGGGTGAGAGGTCCAGCAGGCAAGAGGTTATATGGGTCTAGAGCAGGGGTTCTTACACAGCAGACTTTAGGATCTGTGTACTTGGGTGGGAAAAAAAATCATATCTTTATTCTCACTGACCTCAGACTCAAATTCTGTATTTCCTTTATGCGTCTAGGCAACAAACTACAGTGGTAGGTATTAGCAAGTACTTCTGCCTTTGTCACCGAGAGAGGTCACAGATATATTCATATCATTTTTCAGTTATTGTGGACATCTTAAAATATTGTTCACACATTTCTTCAAAATGATAGTAGTTATTCAACATGCTAGAAAAGATTACTATTTAATATTAACAAAAAGCATACACATTATATAACATTTTTCATAATTTTTTTTTATACTGAATGTTCTTATTAGTCATCAATTTTATACACATCAGTGTATACATGCCAATCCCAATCGCCCAATTCAGCACACCACCATCCCCACCCTACCGTGGTTTTCCCCCCTTGGTGTCCATACGTTTGTTCTGTACATCTGTGTCTCAACTTCTGTCCTGCAAACCGGTTAATCTGTACCATTTTTCTAGGTTCCACATACATGCGTTAATATACGATATTTCTTTTACTCTTTCTGACTTACTTCACTCTGTATGACAGTCTCTACATCCACCCACGTCTCAACAAATGACTCAATTTCGTTGCTTTTTATGGCTCAGTAATATTCCATTGTATATATGTACCACATCTTCTTTATCCATTCATTTGTCGATGGGCATTTAGGTTGCTTCCATGACCTGGCTATGGTAAATAGTGCTGCAGTGAACATTGGGGTGCATGTGTCTTTTTGAATTATGGTTTTCTCTGGGTATATGCCCAGTAGTGGGATTGCTGGATCATATGGTAATTCTATTTTTAGTTTTCTAAGGAACCTCCATACTGTTCTCCATAGTCGCTGTATCAATTTACATTCCCACCAACAGTGCGAGAGGGTTCCCTTTTCTCCACACCCTCTCCAGCATTTGTTGTTTGTAGATTTTCTGATGATGCCCATTCTAACTGGTGTGAGGTGATAACTTATTGTAGTTTTGATTTTCATTTCTCTAATAATTAGTGATGCTGAGCAGCTTTTCATGTGCTTCTTGGCCATCTGTATGTCTTCTTTGGAGAAATGTCTATTTAGGTCTTCTGCCTATTTTTGGATTGGGTTGTATGTTTCTTTAATATTGAGCTGCATGAGCTGTTTATATATTTTAGAGATTAATCCTTTGTCCGTTGATTTGTTTGCGAATAATTTCTCCCATTCTGAGGGCTATCTTTTCATCTTGTTTATGGTATCTTTGCTGTGCAAAAGCTTTGAAGTTTCATTAGCTCCCATTTGTTTATTTTTGTTTTTATTTCCATTACTCTAGGAGGTGGGTCAAAAAAGATCTTGCTGTGATTTATGTCAAAGAGTGTTCTTCCTATGTTTTCCTCTAAGAGTTTTATAGTGTCCGGTCTTACATTTATGTCTAGAATCCATTTTGAGTTTATTTTTGTGTACGGTGTTAGGGAGTGTTCTAATTTCATTCTTTTACATGTAGCTGTCCAGTTTCCCCAGCACCATTATTGAAGAGGCTGTCTTTTCTCCATTGTACATCCTCGCCTCCTTTGTCATAAATTAGTTGACCATAGGTGTGTGGGTTTATCTCTGGGCTTTCTGTCTTGTTCCATTGAACTATGCTTCTGTTTTTGTGCCATTACCATATTGTCTTGATTACTGTAGCTTTGTAGTATAGTCTGAAGTCAGGGAGTCTGATTCCTCCAGCTCCGTTTTTTTCCCTCAAGACTGCTTTGGCTATTCAGGGTCTTTTGTATCTCCATGCAAATTTTAACATGATTTGTTCTAGTTCCGTAAAAAATGCCATTGGTAATTTGATAGGGATTGCATTGAATCTGTAGATTGATTTGGGTAGTATAGTCATTTTCACAATATTGATTCTTCCAATCCAAGAACATGGTATATCTCTCCATCTGTTGGTATCATCTTTAATTTCTTTCATCAGTGTCTTATAGTTTTCTGCATACAGGTCTTTTGTTTCCCTAGGTAGGTTTATTCCTAGGTATTTTATTCTTTTTGTTGCAATGGTAAATGGGAGTGTTTCCATAATTTCTCTTTAGATTTTTCATCATTAGTGCATAGGAATGCAAGAGATTTCTGTGCATTAATTTTGTATCCTGCAACTTTACCAAATTCATTGATTAATTCTAGTAGTTTCCTGGTGGCATTTTTAGGATTCTCTATGTATAGTATCATGTCATCTGCAAACACTGACAGTTTTACTTCTTCTTTTCTGATTAGGATTCCTTTTATTTCTTTTTCTTCTCTGATTGCCATGGCTAGGACTTTCAAAACTGTGTTGAATAGTAGTGGTGAGAGTGGACATCCTTGTCTCGTTCCTGATCTTAGAGGAAATGCTTTCAGTTTTTCACCATTGGGAATGATGTTTGCTGTGGGTTTGTCATATATGGCCTTTATTATGTTGAGGTAGGTTCCCTCTATGCCCACTTTCTGGAGAGTTTTTATCATCAATGGGTGTTGAATTTTGTCAAAAGCTTTTTCTGCATCTATTGAGATGATCATATGGCTTTTCTCCTTCACTTTGTTAATATGGCATATCACATTGATTGATTTGTGTATATTGAAGAATCCTTGCATCCCTGGGATAAATCCCACTTGATCATGGTGTATGATCCTTTTAATGTGTTGTTGGATTCTGTTTGCTAGTATTTTGTTGAGGATTTTTGCATCTATATTCATCAGCGATAGTGGTCTGTAATTTTCCTTTTTTGTAGTGTCTTTGTCTGGTTTCGGTATCAGGGTGATGGTGGCCTCATAGAATGAGTTTGGGAGTGTTCCTCCCTCTGCAATTTTTTGGAAGAGTTTCAGAAGGATGGGTGTTTGTTAGCTCTTCTCTAAATGTTTGATAGAATTCACCTGTGAAGCCATCTGGTCCTGGACTTTTCTTTGTTGGAAGATTTTTAATCACAGTTTCAATTTCATTACTTGTGATTGATCTGTTCATATTTTCTGTTTCTTCCTGGTTCAGTCTTGGAGGTTATGCTTTTCTAAGAATTTGTCCATTTCTTCCAGGTTGTCCATTTTATTGGCATAGAGTTGCTTGTAGTAGTCTCTTAGGATGCTTTGATTTCTGTGGTGTCTGTTGTAACTTCTCCTTTTTCATTTCTAATTTTATTGATTTGAGTCTTCTCCCTCTTTTTCTTGATGACTCTGGTTAATGGTTTATCAATTTTGTTTATCTTCTCAAAGAACCAGCTTTTAGTTTTATTGATCTTTGCTATTGTTCTCTTTGTTTGTATTTCATTTATTTCTGCTCAGATCTTTATGATTTCTTTCCTTCTGCTAACTTTGGGTACTGTTTGTTCTTCTTTCTCTAGTCCTTTAGGTGTAAGGTTAGATTGTTTACTTGAGATTTTTCTTGTTTCTTGAGGTAGGCTTGTATAGCTATAAACTTCCCTCTTAGAACTGCTTTTGCTGCATCCCATAGCTTTTGGATCATCCTGTTTTCATTGTCATTTGTCTCTAGGTATATTTTGATTTCCTCTTTGATTTCTTCAGTGATCTCTTGGTTATTTAGTAGCACATTGTTTAGCCTCCATGTGTTTGTGTTTTTTATGTTTTTTTCCCTGTAATTCATTTCTAATCTCATAGTGTTGTGGTCAGAAAAGATGCTTGATATGATTTCAATTTTCTTAAATTTACTGAGGCTTGATTTGTGACCCAAGATGTGGTCTATCCTGGAGAATGTTCCATGTGCACTTGAGAAGAAAGTGTAATCTGCTGTTTTTGGATGAAATGTCCTATAAATCTCAATTAAATCTATCTGGTCTATTGTGTCATTTAAAGCTTCTGTTTCCTTATTTATTTTCATTTTGGATGATCTGTCCATTGGTGTAAGGGAGGTGTTAAAGTTCCCCACTATTATTGTGTTACTGTCAATTTCCTCTTTTACAGCTGTTAGCAGTTGCCTTATGTATTGAGGTGCTCCTATGTTGGGTGCATATATATTTATAATTGTCATATCTTCTTCTTGGATTGATCCCTTGATCATTATGTAGTGTCCTTCCTTGTCTCTTGTAACATTCTTTATTTTAAAGTCTATTTTATCTGATATGAGTATAGCTACTCCAGCTTTCTTCTGATTTCCATTTGCATGGAATATCTTTTTCCATCCTCTCACTTTCAGACTGTATGTGTCCCTAGGTCTGAAGTGGGTCTCTTGTAGACAGCATATAGATGGGTCTTGTTTTTGTATCCATTCAGCAAGCCTGTGTCTTTTGGGTGGAGCTTTTAATCCATTCACGTTTAAGGTAATTATTGATATGTATGTTCCTATGACCATTTTCTTAATTGTTCTGGTTTGTTTTTGTAGATCCTTTTCTTCTCTTGTGTTTCCCACTTAGAGAAATTCCTTTAGCATTTGTTGTAGAGCTGGTTTGGTGGTGCTGAATTCTCTTAGCTTTTGCTTGTCTGTAAAGCTTTGGATTTCTCCATCGAATCTGAATGAGATCCTTGCTGGGTAGAGTAATCTTGGTTGTAGGTTCTTCCCTTTCATCACTTTAAGTATATCATGCCACTCCCTTCTGGCTTGTAGAGTTTCTGCTGAGAAATCAGCTGTTAACCTTATGGGAGTTCCCTTGTATGTTATTTGTCATTTTTCCCTTGCTCCTTTCGGTAATTTTTCTTTGTCTTTAATTTTTGCCAATTTGATTACTATGTGTCTCAGAGTGTTTCTCCTTGGGTTTATCCTGTATGGTACTTGCTGCACTTCCTGGACCTTGGTGGCTATTTCCTTTCCCTTGTTAGGGAAGTTTTCGACTATAATCTCTTCAAATATTTTCTCTGGTCCTTTCTCTCTCTCTTCTACATCTGGGACCCCTATAATGCAAATGTTGTTGCATTTAATGTTGTCCCAGAGGTCTCTTAGGCTGTCTTCATTTCTTTTCATTCTTTTTTCTTTATTCTGTTCTACAGCAGTGAATTCCACCATTCTGTCTTCCAGGTCTCTTATCCGTTCTTCTGCCTCAGTTATTCTGCTATTGATTCCTTCCAGTGTAGTTTTCATTTCAGTTATTGTATTGTTCATCTCTGTTTGTTTGTTCTTTAATTCTTCTAGGTCTTTGTTAAACATTTCTTGCATCTTCTCCTTCTTTGCCTCCATTGTTTTTCCGAGGTCCTGGATCATCTTCACTATCATTATTCTGAATTATGTTTCTGGAAGGTTGCTATCGCCAGTTCATTTAGTTGTTTTTCTGAGGTTTTATCTTGTTCCTTTATCTGGTACATAGCCCTCTGCATTTTCATCTTTTCTATCTTTCTGTGAATGTGGTTTTTGTTCCACAGGCTGCAGGACTGTAGTTCTTCTTGCTTCTCCATTTTTCATAATTTTAATAACTGTCTTTCAACATGACTTGTTTCAGTTGTAGTCTCATGTATTTTATGTAAAGTATTTTAAAACATGGAAGAAGGAGTTTATGGGCTTCAGCAAACTGCCAAATACAGACAGACCAAAAAAAGGTCAAGAATCTCCAGTCCAGAGTTTGAAGGCTTTAGGACTGGTTGATAATTCCTGGACTTCTGCTGAGCAATGCTACACTGAGGAGGATGTGACCTATTCCAGGGGCTCCATCAATAGATTGGGACCAAAATGAAATTGTTCACTGCATAAGGAAACAAGTTCATGCTTGCTGTGGCCTCCTCCCTGATGTGCTTGGCCTTTAGAGATCCAGCCTCTCATTCAGAATGTGCTCTGAGCTGGTTTCATTTACTGCTCTTGAGGAAATTGTGCACGAGAACCATGATTCAAGGTGATGGTGTAGACACTCTTAAAATGAACATCACCCAGGAGAGTTTGAATTGTCTGTAAAAATCAGTCCTGGTGAATGGAATGTCAAGCAAATGACAGACCGCAGAATTGTCCCTGGGAAGGTCTTCTTTCCTGAATCCCAGTCCTAATGTTCATAAGCCATAAAGAACAGTGTGTGCAGTTGGGTGGAGAAGAAACCCAGGGGTGATCAGTTTAGCTGGCCACAGACCAGATGTGACCACAGGCCTTGTTCTTCCACTGGAGTCACCGGGCCTTGCTCTGGTCATGGACCATCCCCTTTCTCAGCCTCCTAAGGCTCAAAAGGACAAGAGGGTGAAATGGACACTTGAACTTCATGCCTATGCACTCTCATTCTTTAGTTCTGCATCTGGTAGTGGCTCCTGGGAGGCAAAACAACAAAAACTGCCATGCGACTTGCAATCCTTAAAGTACGTAGAAGTCCACTTCAGAAGGTCAAAACCCTGAAGATTCACTTCTAGAAATCTATCCCACCAAAATCTCACTCATGTGCACAAGATTGCTGATTGTACTCTGTTTATGATTCTGAAAATTGGGAAGAACCTTAAAGCCTATCAAGAGGCAACTGGTTAATTAATGACGGTTCATCCGTATTTCTGGAGCACTTCAAAGTGGTTGAAAAGAATATACCAGTATGGGGGCTTCCCTGGTGGCGCAGTGGTTGAGAGTCCGCCTGCCGATGCAGGGGACACGGGTTCGTGCCCCGGTCTGGGAAGATCCCACATGCCGCGGAGCGGCTAGGCCCGTGAGCCATGGCTGCTGTGCCTGTGCGTCCAGAGCCTGTGCTCCGCAATGGGAGAGGCTGCAACAGTGAGAGGCCCGTGTACCGCAAAAAAAAAAAAGTATACACCAGTATGGACAGATATTCATTCTACATTCACTACAGTGAAAAAAACTGCCAAATAATATCCGCAGTAGGACCACTTTTTTCAAAGGTTTATGTAAAATCCTCACGGATGTCTGTAAATGTCCAGCTAAGATCGACCTAAAAAGACCATCCCGAACCTAATGCTACTTATTTTGGAGACGGTGGAATTCGGTGGTCAGAGGAGGAGGAAGATGAGAGTTTCAAAGAGTAATTTTCCCACTTTACTGAAATGTCTCCATATTGTCTGAAGTACAGAATTGCTTTGAGATTTAAAATATATTGAAAGATCACATCAGCTCTCATCATATGTAATGCAAATCATCTGGTAATTGGGTTTCAAATTTTAATTTGTTAAGAAAACCATGCTGTATCAGAAAAAATTCCGCCTCAGAATTAGGTTTAACTGTGAATGACAGATACCCAAAATAACAGTGTTTCAGACAAGCGAGGGCTGTATTTCTTTGGAGGCAGACAATCCAGGGCTAGTTGGCAGCTGTTTCTCTGCAGCTCTTCCCTCTGGAGTGCAAGGCTTCATTTTGTGGTCTAAGACGGGGCCTAGAGCAATAATTGTCTCACCGCTGTCCTCAGAAGCGGGGTGGAGGAAGAGACAAAGAAGGCAGACTCAGATCCATTCTGCAATATGTGTGTGTTCACCACGTGTGAGAGTGTGATACACACATGAAATCTTGAGACACCCCCTCCCACACTGACTCTAGACAAGGTGTGAGTGTCTGAAGCCCTCTTCTCAGGGACTTCTCCTCTTCTTCTTCCTTCACTCCACCTCCCTCTTCTCCTTCTGCATCCCCTGCCTTCACGCTCACACCCAGGCACCGCACCACGCTGCAGGTGGCCCAGCAGTCCCGGCTCAGCCCTGAAGGGTTTGCTGCTGCTGATGGCGCTGGGGGTTGCTAGACCCCACAGCAGGATGGCAGGGGTCTCAAGTGAAGCCTTCTGTTTCTGAGCAGCCTTTGTAGAATTAACTCTCAGACTGTGAGAAAGATACAAAGAAGAAAAGACCCAGCCGTTCTGCCAAATGTGGGTTCTACTACTGGGTGCAGAAACAGCTAATCTCGGGTGTGTGTTTGTGTGTTTGTGTGTGTGTGTGTGTGTGTGTGTGTGTGCTGTTTATGTGAAAATTTAGCTACTTGGTCTCTCAACATATCTCGTTCAAACCCCCGAAATGTTTTACCAACACCTTTCTCATGACATTTTACTTTCTCTTTTTTTCCCCGATTTTATCGAGATAGAATTGTGATAAAACATTGCATTAGTTTAAGGTATACAACATAATGATTTGATATACGTATATACAGTTGACCTTTGAACAATGCAGGAGTTGGGGCACCCTGGAGAGCTGAAAATCCACGTACAACTTTACGGTTGGCTCTCCCTATGCTGGGTTTTGCATTCACCCATCCGCGGATCATGTAGTACTGTAGCACATATTTAGCGGAAAAAATCCACGTGTACGTGGACTCATAGAGTTCAAACCCATGTTATGGGTCAACTGTATTGCAAAATGATCACCGCAGTAAGTTAACATCCATCACCTCACATAGTAATAATTCTTTTCTTGTGATGGGAACTTTTAAGATGTACTCTCTGAGCACCACTCCAATATACAATAATGTTAACTATAGTCACCATGCTGGACATTACATCCCCAGAACTGGAAGCCTGTATCTTTTGACTACTCATTTCCCTCATCCTCCACCTTCCACCCTCTACCCCTGGCAACTGTCAACCTGTTCTTTGTACTTACGAGTTTGTTTTTTCTAGATCCCACGTATAAGTGAGAGCATACGGTATTTGTCTTTCTCTGTCTGACCTACTTCACTTAGCACAGTATCCTCAAGGTCCATTCATGTCGTCACAAATGGCAGAATTTCCTTCTTTTCTTAATGGCTGGATAATATTCCATTGTGTATATGCCACATTTTCTTTGTCCATTTATCGGTTGATGAACAGTTAGGCTGTTTCCATGTCTTGGCTATTGTAAATAAGGATACAGTGAACATGGGGGTGCAAATATCTCTTCGACACAGTGATTTCGTTTCCTTTAGCTACATACCCCAAAGTGGAATTGCTGAATTTTACTTTCTCTTTTGTTGTTGTTTGTGCATATATATGTCATCTCTCCTACTAGACCATAAACTTCTTGAGGGCAGAGATTATTTTGCTGATGCGTCTGTGTATCTTTGGCATCTGGAAAAGTGTCTGGCATGAGGCCGAAGCTCAGTGTCCATTGACAGAATGAGTGCACCAAATGTTACTGAAATCCGAAACAAGGTATGGCTTGCTAATCTCCCCCTGAAAGGCAGGTTACAGCTGCACAAAAATATTATGAGTCCCTTTTGAATATAAAATAAGGGAGGGGCTTTAAATAGGAGGAAAATGTGAAGAAATAAGGTCATATTGTGGCACGTGCTTCCACCTCTCCCCTGGAGGCTCCCTTCATTACTAGGGTTGACACTTTTCTCTCCCTGCCCTAGGCTCCTATTACAGGGACAGTCTGTCCCAGGGCAACACTGCACACGCACTCTCTGACTGGGTCAGTGTTCACTGTGACTTCCAACTACATTGTCGACTCTCTCTGGCTGTGGACCTTGCCTTATACTTCTGTATCTCTAACATAGTGCTGGGTACCTAGTAAATGCTCAATAAATAATTTTCTCTTTAACTGATGATTAAATCACCTCTGGATAGATTAAGTAGAAATATGTTTAGAAGAAGATAAATAGGAACACATAAATGAACCCAGCCTTTAAAGTCATCTTCCCTTCCCAGTTTTATTTTTCTATAACACTTACCACCTTCTAACATACTGTATAATTAGACACTGCATTTTGATGCCGTCCCTCTTCCCTTTGGCATCTAGAGTCTCATACACTGCTGGTGGATGTAGAAGTTGTGACAACCGGTTTGGAAAACTATTTGGCAGTGTGTACCAAGGTTATTAACTCTCACAGTACTAACAGTTCCACTTCTAAATATCTACACACACAAGACCAACATTCTTAATGGAAGGCATGGGTTGGATGCCCACAGGCTTTGCTTATTTGTGTCTTCTGCTCTCAGGATCTAGAAGCCGCAGTTAGGAAAGAACACAAGTTCTTTCCATTTATCGGTTGATGAACAGTTAGGCTGTTTCCATGTCTTGGCTATTGTAAATAAGGATACAGTGCTATATCATTTCTCCCCATCCCTCACATTTAACTCTTCATCAATTCCTATCAAGTACGGACACTCTCCCAAATGCATTTTGAATCCCCACTTCTCTCCACACCCACTTCCATCACCTAGTCTACACCAACATTTCTCACTTACATTACTGCAGTATTTCCCAAGCGTCCTCTCTGTCCACTTTTGCCCTCCCATTCCACCCCAGATCCACACAGCCACCAGTGTGCTGACTTCTCTTGAACCCAAAGTAAAAACCAACTTTGTTACCAGGCCCACACACCCCAAGTGCTATGAGCCTGCCTGAGATGTTCTGACCTCGTCTCACTCACTCTCCGCCACTCTTGCTCCTTAGGCTCCAAATATTCAGGTGGTTGTTTCCTTAAACCAGCTTAACTGAGTTGTAATTCACCTATCAAACAATTCACCCATTTAAAGTGTACAATTTAATGGCTTTCAATATAGTCACAGAGTTGTGCAACCATCACCACAATCAATATTAGGACATTTTATCACTTCCCCCCAAAATCCTCTGCCCATTAGCAACCACTCCCCATTTTCCCCCAGCTTCCCAGGCCAAGAAAACACTAATCTACTTTCTGTCATTATAGATGTGTCTGGTCTTATTTCTAGCTCTTGAATCCACCACACTCTTTCCTGCATTAGGTCCGTGCACGAACTATTTTCTCTGCCTGGAGGTCTCCTCAGTCTGCACTCCAGGGCTCCCCGTGCCTTTCGCCCCAAACATTGTGTGGCTGCTTCCTCTTCCTTCATGCTGAGATTAAAATATAATCTACTCAGGGCTTTCCTGAATACCTTACCTAAGACTAGATTCCCAATGTTTTCCTTTATCATATAGCTCCTTCTTTGTTTTCTTCTTATACCTCCACAGTTGGTAACCAACAGCTTACTGACTTTTTATTGCCCGATTCTTGCCAGTTTATTTTAAACATAACTCTCTAGTTCTCTGTTGTAGCTCTGGTTCTCACTGCAGGGCCTGGCACTGAGAATACCCTCAATAAACCTTTGACAAATGAATGAGTGAATATATAGCTCAGTTATCTGGTGCTGCCTGGAAACAACACTTCTTGCTGATTTCAAAGCAGCAGGTATTACAAGGCATCATCATTTAACCAGCTGGATTTTCTGCTGATTCAAGACAGCCATTTTGGAGCAAGCTTCTTCAATTCATCTTGAACAGCTGGCCTGAAGTGTGTTTTCCCCAAAAACAAGGTTAGTTGGCCCAAAGAAGATTAAACAGAACAATCAATTGCAATATGGTATCAGAATGCTTCTGTATGAGTGGTGGGATGATATTTGGGCAGTTTCACCTTTCCTCTTAAGATGTTGATATTGACTGCTGCTCTTTTCCCTTAAACACTAACAGCAAGACAATCACATGTTAATGATTATCTGATCATTACACAAGACAGTAACCCTGTCCACCAAGTCTTCATACAGCTATAAAGGATTCATTTAGTGCTTCCTTAGTGTAAAAAGCTGCGTAGGGATCCTTCTCCATCACTAACAACACTGTCCAAGATTCAGTAGTCAGCTCTGGGCAACACCAGATTGTAAACCAGTTGAAGGAAAGGATCTACTCTATTCCCAACTGTATAGACAGCTATCATATCCACAACCAAACACGCGTCCAAGAAGCTCACAAATAATAGCTACTTGTAAACATGTATTGACTACCTGGGCTCTTTGCGGGGGCTGATGGCAGACTCTGAGAGGACTCATGCCAAGAAGTACTTCCCAGAACTACTGCTGCCAGTGCCCTTATCTTCACGGTGAGCCACAGCCACCCCCTGCCTCAGCAGGAGACCCCCTCAACACTAGCAGCCGTATGGAGGACAGGCTCTTGGTGCTCCAGCCAGTCGTCAGGGCTGTGCCACTGAGATGGGAGAGCCAAGTTCAGGACGCTGGTCCACAAGAGACCTCCCAGCTCCACGTAATATCAAACAGTGAAAATCTCCCAGAGATCTCCATCTCAACACCAACACCCAGCTTCACCCAACAACCAGCAAGCTACAGTGCTGGACACCCTATGCCAAAAAACTAGCAAGACAGGAACACAACCCCATCCATTAGCACAGAGGCTGCCTAAAATCATAATAAGGCCACAGACACCCCCAAACCCACCACTGATGCAGTAATGCCCACCAGAAAGACAAGATCCAGCCTCAACCACCAGAACACAGGCACTAGTCCCCCCCACAAGGAAGCCTACACAACCCACTGAACCACCCTTAGAACTGGGGACAGACACCAAAAACAACAGGAACTACGATCCTGCAACCTGTGAAAAGGAGACCCTAAACACAGTAAGTTAAGCAAAATGAGAAGACAGAGAAACACAGAGCAGATGAAGGAGCAAGGCAGAAACCCACCAGATGTAATATGCAGTCTACCTGAAAAAGAATTCAGAATAATGATAGTAAAGATAATACAAAATCTTGGAAATAGAATGGAGAAAATACAATAAACGTTTAACAAGGACCTAGAAGAACTAAAGAGCAAACAAACAGAGATGAACAGCACAATAAATGAAATTAAAAATTCTCTAGAAGGGATCAATAGCAGAATAACTGAGGCAGAAGAACGGATAAGTGACCTGGAAGATAAAATAGTGGAAATAACTACTGCAGAGCAGAATAAAGAAAAAAGAATGAAAAGAATTGAGGACAGCCTCAGACACCTCTGGGTCAACATTAAATGCACCAACATTCGAATTATAGGGGTCCCAGAAGAAGAAGAGAAAAAGAAAGGGACTGAGAAAATATTTGAAGAGATTGTAGTTGAAAACTTCCCTAACATGGGAAAGGAAATAAATAATCAAGTTCCAGGAAGCACAGAGAGTCCCATACAGGATAAATCGAAGGTGAAACATGCCAAGGCACATATTAATCAAACTCTCAAAAATTAAATACAAAGAACAAATATTAAAAGCAGCAAGGGAAAAACAACAAGTAACACATAAGGGAATCCCCATAAGGTAAACAGCTGATCTTTCAGCAGAAACTCTGCAAGCCAGAAGGGAGTGGCAGAACATATTTAAAGTGATGAAAGAGAAAAACCTACAACCAAGATTACTCTACCCAGCAAGCAGCTCATTCATATTCGACGGAGAAATTAAAAGCTTTACAGACAAGCAAAAGCTAAGAGAATTCAGCACCACCAAACCAGCTTTACAACAAATGCTAAAGTAACTTCTCTAGGCAGGAAACACAAGAGAAGGAAAACACCTACAATAATAAAACCAAAACAATTAAGAAAATGGTAATAGGAACATACATTTCAATAATTACCTTAAATGTAAATGGATTAAATGCTCCAACCTAAAGACATAGACAGGCTGAATGGATACAAAAACAAGACCCTTATATATGCTGTCTACAAGAGACCCGCTTCAGACCGAGGGACACATACAGACTGAAAGTGAGGGGATGGAAAAAGATATTCCATGCAAATGGAAATCAGAAGAAAGCTGGAGTAGCAATTCTCATATCAGACAAAATAGACTTTAAAATAAAGATTATTAGAAGAGACAAGGACACTACATAATGATCAAGGGACTGATCCAAGAAGAAGATATAACAATTGTAAATATTTATGCACCCAACATAGGAGCACCTCAATACATAAGGCAAATACTAACAGCCATAAAAGGGGAAATCAGCAGCAACACAATCATAGTAGGGGACTTTAACACCCCACTTGCACCAATGGACAGATCATCCAAAATGAAAATAAATAAGGAAACACAAGCTTTAAATGATACATTAAACAAGATGGACTTAATTGATATTTATAGGACATTCCATCCAAAAACAACAGAATACACATTCTTCTCAAGTGCTCATGGAACATTCTCCAGGATAGATCATACCTTGGGTCACAAATCAAGCCCTGGTCAATTTAAGAAAACTGAAATCGTATCAAGTATCTTTTCCAACCACAACGCTATGAGACTAGATATCAATTACAGGAAACAATCTGTAAGAAATACAAACACATGGAGGCTAAACAATGCACTACTTAATAACCAAGAGATCACTGAAGAAATCAAAGAGGTAATCAGAAAATATCTAGAGACAAATGACAATGAAAACACAATGACCCAAAACATAGGTGATGCAGCAAAAGCAGTTCTAAGAGGGAAGTTTATAGCTATACAAGCCTACTTTAAGAAACAAGAAACATCACAAATAAACAACCTAACCTTACACCTAAAGCAATTAGAGACAGAAGAACAAAATATCCCCAATGTTAGCAGAGGGAAAGAAATCATAAAGATCAGATCAGAAATAAATGAAAAAGAATTGAAGGAAACGATAGCAAAGATCAATAAAACTAAAAGCTGGTTCTTTGAGAAGATAAACAAAATTGATAAACCACTAGCCAGACTTATTAAGAAAAAAAGGGAGAAGACTCATATAAATAGAATTAGAAATGAAATAGGAGAAGTAACAACGGACACTGCAGAAGTACAAAAGATCATGAGAGATTACTACAAGCAACTCTATGCCAATAAAATGGACAACCTGGAAGAAATGGACAAATTCTTAGAAATGCACAACCTTCCTAAACTAAACCAGGAAGAAATAGAAAATATGAACAGACCAATCACAAGCACTGAAATTGAAACTGTGATTAAAAATTTTCCAACAAACAAAAACCCAGGACCAAATGGCTTCACAGGTGAATTCTAACAAACATTTAGAGAAGAGCTAACACCTATCCTTCTCAAACTCTTCCAAAATATAGCAGAGGGAGGAACACTCCCAAACTCATTCTACAAGCCCATCACCCTAATACCAAAACCGGACAAAGATGTCAGAAAAAAGGAAAACTACAGGCCAATATCTCTGATGTACATAGATGCAAAAATCCTCAGCAAAACACTAGAAAACAGAATCCAACAGCACATTAAAAGGATCATACACTATGATCAAGTGGGGTTTATCCCAGGAATGCAAAGATTCTTCAATATTCACAAATGAATCAACGTCATACACCATATTAACAAATTGAAGGAGAAAAACCATATGATCATCTCAATAGATGCAGAGAAAGCTTTTGACAAAATTCAACACCCATTTATGATAAAAACCCTCCAGAAAGTAGGCATAAAGGGAACTTTCCTCAACATAATACAGGCCATATATGACAAGCCCACAACCAACATCATCCTCAATGGTGAAAAACTGAAACCATTTCCACTAAGATCAGGAAAAAGATAAAGTTGCCTACTCTCACCACTATTATCCAACATACTTTTGGAAGTTTTAGCCACAGCAGTCAGAGAAGAAAAAGTAATAAAAGGAATCCCAATCAGAAAAGAAGGAGTAAAGCTGTCACTCTTTGCAGATGACATGATACTATACATAGAGAATCCTAAAGATGCTACCAGAAAACTACTAGAGCTAATCAATGAATTTGGTAAAGTAGCACGATACAAAATTAATGCACAGAAATCTCTTGCATTCCTATACATTAATGATGAAAAATCTGAAAGTGAAATTAAGAAAACACTCCCACTTACCATTGCCACAAAAAGAATAAAATATCTAGGAATAAACCTACCTAAGGAGACAAAAGCCCTATATGCAGAAAATTATAAGACACTGATGAAAGAAATTAAAGATGATACAAATAGATGGAGAGATATACCATGTTCGTGGATTGGAGGAATCAACATTGTGAAAATGACTCTATAATCCAAAGCAATCTACAGATTCAATGCAATCCCTATCAAACTACCACTGACATTTTTCACAGAACTAGAACAAAAAATTTCACAATTTGTATGGAAACACAAAAGACCCCAAATAGCCAACACCAACTTGAGAACGAAAAACGGAGCTGGAGGAATCAAGCTCCCTGACTTCAGAGTATACTACAAAGCTACAGTAATCAAGACAGTATGGTATGGGCACAGAAAACAGAAAGATAGATCAATGGAACAGGATAGAAAGCCCAGAGATAAACCTACACACCTATGGTCACCTTATCTTTGATAAAGGAGGCAAGAATATACAGTGGAGAAAGGACAGCCTCTTCGATAAGTGGTGCTGGGAAAACTGGACAGCTATGTGTAAAAGAATGAAATGAGAACACTCCCTCACACCATACACAAAAAGAAACTCAAAATGGATTGAAAACCTAAATGTAAGGCCAGACACTATCAAACTCTTAGAGGAAAACAGGCAGAACACTCTATGACATAAATCACAGCGAGATCCTTTTTGACCCACCTCCTAGAGAAATGGAAATTAAAACAAAAATAAACAAATGGGACCCAATGAAATTTAAAATCTTTTGCACAACAAAGGAAATCATAAACAAGACGAAAAGAGAACCCTCAGAATGGGAGAAAATATTTGCAAATGAAGCAACTGACAAAGGATTAATCTCCAAAATTTACAAGCAGCTCATGCAGCTCAGTATCAAAAACCAAACAACCCAATCCAAAAATGGGCAGAAGACGTAAATACTCATTTCTCTAGAGAAGATATACAGATTGCCAAAAACACATGAAAGGATGCTCAACATCACTAATCATTAGAGAAATGCAAATCAAAACTACAATGAGGTATTACCTCACACTAGTCAGAATGGCCATCATCAAAAAATCTACAAACAGTAAATGCTGGAGAGGTTGTGGAGAAAACGGAACCCTCTTGCAGTGTTGATGGGAATGTAAATTGATACAGCGACTATGGAGAACAGTATGGAGGTTCCTTAAAAAATTAAAAATAGAACTACCATATGATCCAGCAATCCCACTACTGGGCCTATACCCTGAGAAAACCATAATTCAAAAAGAGTCAAGTACCACAATATTCATTGCAGCTCTATTTTCAATTGCCAGGATATGGAAGCAACTAAGTGTCCATCAGCAGATGAACAGATAAAGAAGATGTGGCACATATATACAATGGAATATTACTCAGCCATAAAAAGAAAGAAATTGAGTTATTTGTAGTGAGGTGGATGGACCTAGAGACTGTCATAGAGAGTGAAGTAAGTCAGAAAGAGAAAAAAAATACCGTATGCTAACACATATATATGGAATCTGAAAAAAAAAAGAAAAGAAAAGAAAATGGTCAGAAGAACCTAGGGGCAAGATGGGAATAAAGTTGCCGACCTACTAGAGAATGGACTTGAGGATACGGGGAGGGGGAAGGGTAAGCTGGGACAAAGTGAGAGAGTGGGATGGACATATATACACTACCAAACGTAGAATAGATAGCTAGTGGGAAGCAGCCGCATAGCACAGGGAGATCAGCTCTGTGCTTTGTGACTGCCTGGAGGGGTGGGATAGGGAGGGTGGGAGGGAGGCAGATGCAAGAGGGAAGAGATATGGGAACATATGTATATGTATAACTGATTCACCTTGTTATAAAGCAGAAACTGACACAACATTGTAAAGCAATTATACTCTAATAAAGATGTTAAAAAAGAAAAAAAAAACCATGTATTGAATGAGTGACAACTGATCAGGTCGTATCTCCCATCTTTCTTACCTGCTTTCATCCTGCCCTCCCCCATCCATTTGCTTACCCCACCCACCCCCATCAAGCCTCAACTTTTAGGCTGCTCAGATGTCTCAGTCACAGGGAAAGTCAATCTGATTGATTAATCCTCACTATTTTGTTTTATGGACCTAAGCAGTGGTGTGCTGGAGCAGTTTACAATGGTGTAGAAAAGTCAATTGTTGTATCTCTTTTTAATTCTTCACTCAGCGACAGCAGGTTGGTAGCTTGAAATCAGCCACAGTGGGAATATTTATATCAGAGGAATTGGCAAATGCTACAAATCAGGGCCTTTTTCTGTTCTTAAGGGCCATTTGTTAAACCTTTACCGGTACACCAATGGCAATAGTATGTATTAACATTATACCCTACCTGTCCCACCCACCCTCTGTTCTAAGAGAATTCTGGACCAGGCTTAATTCAAAGAATGGCGTACCAAGAAAGATTTAGAGGCCATACATTTATAAAGCAAATACTTCTTCCCACTCTCCTGTTCAGGCTCTTTCACAGCTTTCACTGGTAAGTGCTTTCCAACCTTACCTCTACTCTTAACAATGCACTTCATAGTTTGCCAGCCAAAAGAGACTAGAGTCAAATTAGAATATTTTAGGGATTTTCGCTAACTTCTCTATGTCAGTTTAGAGAGAATGAGAAGACTGCCTCATGCAGAAGCAGCTCCAAGTTCTCAAACTGGACTAGATTTTGTGCTTAAAATTGATATCACCGCACATATACATATGAACAGATATATTGGTATGTGTATGTACACACTTTTTTCATTCAACCTTCTGTACTTCTGAGACCAAAACTACCATAAAATTCCGTAGGAAATTACTTGTTTCCTGGCCTAGTGATTCTGTAGCACAGACTCTTAGAATTTTAGGTCTATCAGAAAAATGAGAGATTATCTGATAGGGTGCACTAGTCCTCAACCTAGCTATACATTAGCATCATTGGGGAACTTGAAAAAGAAATGACTCTCTTGACCCCTCCCCAGACAAATTCAGTCAGAAACTCCTGGATTGGAATCAGGCATTTCTAGTTTTAGAAGCTTCCCAGGTGATTCTAAGGTGTCATCAGAGAAAAATCACTGATCTTATCACCCCCCAGTTTTCAGATGAGAGACCCAAGCTCCAGGGCAAATGAGTGGAGGGAGAACTCTCTAAGACTCGGGTCTGTTCAAGTCCCAGACCACAGAGCTTTCACAATCATGCTCCAGACCTCAGGACTTCCCCGTTTCTGTTTCATAAGCCCCCAGATATGAGTCACAGAAACAATGAAAGGTTTTGCTATGGCAGGAATCTCATAAGGGGCAGGAGTCTTATAAGGCCTGACTTCATTCTTAAATCTAATTGATCCTTGATCTTGAGCAAATGATTTCCTTACATTTTCCCACTATTCAGTATTTTCTAAAATAAAGGGAGAATACTTGTGATAAGATATGGTAATGTAAATTATGTAAAGACAGGAACCACTGTGTCTAATCTTTACTGTGTCGAGCAGTGGGCCTGATCAGGGGCCACATGCCCATTAATCCACCTATAAATGCTGGATGTGTTCAATGCTTTGTCTAGATGATTGGTCATTTGATGATACGGTGAAGGTGTGGACAGTGAAGTCCTATCTCCTGGGTTCAAATCCTGGCTCCACTATTGACCAGCCTGAGACCTTAAGTAAGTTATTTAACCACTCTGTGCCTCATTTTTTTTTTTTTTTTCTTTTTTTTTTGCGGTACGCGGGCCTCTCACTGTTGTGGCCTCTCCAGTTGCGGAGCACAGGCTCTGGACGTGCAGGCTCAGCGGCCATGGCTCACGGGCTCAGCCGCTCCGCAGCATGTGGGATCTTCCCGGACCGGGGCACGAACCCATGTCCCCTGCATCAGCAGGCGGACTCTCAACCACTGCGCCACCAGGGAAGCCCTGTGCCTCATTTTTAAAGAATTAAAGCATTTTTAAAGTTGCTGTGCAAATTAAAGAGATAGCGTATAGAGTGCTTAGCACATTGGCTGGTCCAAAACCATTCAACATATACTAGTTATTATTGTTTTGTTGTATCAGCCTGTCTCGTCTCTTGAAGCCTGCTGGGAGAAGAGAGGAGAGATATGAGTGATGAAGGGCCAGGAAGTGGCAGCCTTTAAGCATCTTGACCTGGACTCTCTGCCGTGGCCTGGAGGGTTACTGGTAGCTAAGAGGAAGAAGCTACACTGCACCCCCAGGGGTAGCCCTAAGGGCAACACACCAGAGGAGGCCTGGAGCAGTGGACTCTGGGCTGGGCCCTTCTTCCTTCCTCAGTGAATGACATTGATTCTTTTTTGTTTTCTAATCAGGCTATTTTATTAGCATTGAATTACTTTAAAATAAACCAGTAGATGATTCTAACAGAGTTAATCGTTAGAAAATTTGTTAGCTTATAAAAATGCAATCTATAGAAAACCTTTCAGGAACACTAATATTACCTGCAATACTTTTTCAAAATTGAGATACAATTGACATATAACATTATATTATCAATAGTTTCAGCTGTACAACATAATGATGTAATATTTGTATATATTGTGAAATGATCCATCACCACACAATTATACAATTTTTTTCTTGTGATGAGAACTTTTAAGAACTACTCTCTTCGCAACTTTCCAATAAACAAGACAGTATTACTGACCATGCTGTATGTTAGACACTGATTCTGGGGGCAGCAGCCCCACTAACCCTTCTCTTGTCCCTCTAACTGGGCGCTGGGCTGCAGGGCGGAGCTGGGAACCTGAGCAGTGCCGGTACAATCCCAGCTCAGCAGCTGATCGCCATCTCCTGCTCCCCGCAGGGCTGCTTCTCAGCTAGAGTTTGTGTTTCACCCAGCATCCCAGTTCAGCCTCACCCAGACCGACAGGAGATGCTAATCAGAAACCTGTCCCCATGCATAACACTGTCATTGCTTCTGCTCTTCAGATCAGTCTTTAATGAAAACTCCCATGAGATCAAAGCAGAGCCGAGGAGGGAACAGAGAATGATAAATGTCCTAAAGCAAAATGCGATACAGTTCCGAGATGGCTGGGCTGCAGTTGCTCTTTTAGACATTTTATGAATGACATCGGCAAAAGTGTCAACAGCCTTTGTCTGAGTTTCAAATATTAGCACAGGATATTTTCTTCTGGTCATTATCAGAGGCAGAAACGCATTCCTACTTAGGGCCTCTTGTGGAGTCTAGTCTTCAACTAGAGCATCTTTCTAAAACTGGCTTTAAGGTTGTGGGATGAGGAATTTGATGAAAAGAAGCATGCAGAGAGATCAAAATGTAGTTGGACGGGGCTTTCAGAATCTCATTAGTTCAAAGTCTGAATTTACAACATACTTTAGTATGCAACTATTCACTTTTCCAAAGGATTCACTATCCACCCAGGCAGGGCAGAATGCATGTGTGTACATATGTATGTAAATATTTTCTTGTCTTATTTTCCCCACCAGTTGGCCCTGTAACAGCCTTTTCAGTTCTCCTTAATAGATGCCCTCCCACAACCCACCCCCGTTCTCAGCAATTTATCCAAGCTTGAATTTCCCAAAACCTGATAACCTAAGAAAATCTGGAAATATTCAAACATTTCAAATAAGCATTCTCTCTCAGCTCAGAATAATGTTTGCCCATCCTGATAATAGGCTTGAACTGGTGAGATGGTATCTTACCTTCACCTACTATCAAGTATTTACTATAGGATTTTTCTCAGAGGCACACTTTAATATTATTTAATTCACAAAAAAATCTATTTGCACAAAACATTTCAGGACCATGAAATTTGGAGCAGACATTCCTAAGATATGAGCCAGCCCCAAATCTTCACTTTAGAAATGAAGAAATCAAGCACAAGATGAAGAGAATCCTTCCAAGGTCACAAGAAAATTCTTCCATGGTTAGAAGCAAGGTTAGAATTAGAACACAGGACCCTGATTCATGATTGCTTATTAAAAAAATATGCATACATACACAAGATAGTTATTAAACAATTACTATATGCCAAACACTGCGCAATATACTAGAACAAATAAACCAAAAAGATATACTCCTACTCTCATGTGCAGTAGGAAAACAGATCTACAAGTACAAACTCAAATGGTATGAAATGATAACAGGGTACTTGACCTGGTCTGGGGGCGGAGTGGCAGTCAGGGATGACTTCCCTGCTGAAATGGCATTTGAGCTGAAATCTAAGAGATGGATGAGTAGGAGTTACTACGATGAAGAGGTGTGGCCCAGGGGAGTAGGAGAAGTTTCCAGGTAGAAGAGACCACAAACGCAAAGATCCTAAGTGTTTTCCAGTATACAACTGACTTTTGAACAATGCGGGGGAAGGAGGGAATGGGGCACGGACTCCCGCTCTGTGCAGTCAAAAATCTGAGTATAACTTTATAGTCAGCCCTCCATACCTGAGGATCCACATCCTCCATGGATTAAACCAACTTTGGATCATGTAGTGCTATAGTATGTACTTGTTGAAAAACATCTGTATAAGTGGACCCGTGCGGTGCAAACCCATGCTGTTCAAAGGTCAACTGTATATCACTACTTCTTGACAACTGAATCACGTAAAATGCAGTTTTTTTTCAGCCATCTTGTTTTTATCTTTCCTTTGATTTAGGTAGGTCTAATTTAAGAATATAATGTCCAGTCATCAATCCCTGTTGGTGACAAGAATCAGCAAGGACTAGCTAGCTTAAGAGGAAGGTAAAACTGGATTCTGGAGTGACGTGTTTGGTATGATTTTTAAAATAATGAACATAAAGAATTATTGGAATTCATTCTAAACTCATCAAAGCACTGGTTTTCAGTCTCCTTCCATATTATTCCCAAACTGAAAAAGATTCACCTCACCCCAAGTCTCTTGATTTTCACCTAATTCCCATTCAATTCAATTCCTTATTTATACTTTCCCACTTTCTTTTCCTAAAATAAAAGGAAAAGTGCATAACTTTGGAAGCATAGAGATCATGATGCCAGATGGGAAATATGAGCTTTAGAATTACTAGGAAGACTTCAATATATTGCTTTCATCTTAAAAGCAAGGAAACCTGAACCACGTAAATGAGCTCTGCGTACGGAAGGAGGTGGGAAAGAGTAATGAGGAAAGGGGGCATCAGGGAAGTAATGCCGTTAGGACTGTGAGTGGTTTTCAGTCATTCTTCTAGATGTGACATGCTGCAAATTGATTTGAGTGCCTCTCTTCTCTGGTCTTTTCATCTTCTCTTAACAACTCAACCCACTGCACATTCTAAACTGCAAGGTCTAGAGCACTTAGGAGTTGTAGTGAGACATATGATACAAATGAGAAAGTTTGCACATCAACTTGATCCATGGATATGGAGTTGTAGTTGTAATCACAAATGGGGAGAATAAAGGGCCTTGGAGCTGTGACAGATAGTTGACAACTTGTCTTGGGAGGGGCAAGAATGGGCAGTCAATGGTAGTATCCCGTGTTTTTCTGTGTTTCTGTGTTTGCCTCATACATGTGCTCTTGAGTCTTTTAACATGCTGAATCTGCATGGGATATTATGATTCATGTGGGTGTTAAGTGTTACAGCTGCAAAAGATATAAAGCATTCTTTAGGGATCTTTCTGGTCTGAGTGTTCAAAATGCATGTAGCAATAAATTTTGAAAGGGTGTAGGATGTAGGCTACAAGGCTACACAGAAGCATTAGTTTAGGAAATACTGAACCCACAAGAATATTAAACCACAAGGAACAATCTATAGAAGAGTCACACACAAGACAGTGATATAATTATGCAATTCATCTATAGGGATGATCTTAAAGAATGAGTCTAGCCGAAGAAGTTCTATAACTCCAAGATTCTCAGCCACTAACTCCAAAAATGATTAAGCCATATGGCCCATTAATATGACTTCACCAACATCCTTGAGAATGTTTTCTCTTCTCTCAGTTCTTATATCTGTCTGCAGTGCCAATCTCTCATCTCCTCCAGCACAGAAGCCTGGAGTTAGCTTTTTCCATTCCCCATCATCAATCATCTGTACACAATCCATCAGCAAATCTATGTGTTTCTTCCATCACTAATCTTTTGCTTTAGTTCTTTGAGGTCCTTTCTTTCCAACCCCATGCCCTCATCACCTCAGCTGGAATAATGCAATCATCTAGCTAGTCCATGACTAACCAACTCCTCTTCTGTGTTTAGAGAGTTCTCCAGTGTGTGAATCTCAATGGGAGGCTGTGATATTGTGATTTATACTAAGAAATATATATTTGGTCTTTGTCCCCATTTCTAGCATAGAGCTTCTAAAACCCTTGGAATTTCTTAAGTGACGAGAGCAAATAAAGGTGTCTTTTGTTATGTTAATGAGGCCACTTGTGGAAAACCCTAGGTAACCTGCGGCCTGGTTGCTAAGGAACCCAACCGTGTGATTAGAAGGTGGGAACTTTCATTTCCTCTCTAGCTCCCCACCTCTGCACTCCCCGCAACGCCTCTGTCCTCTAGGGAGGGGAGAAGAGCTGGAGGTTGAATCAATTGCCAATGGCCAACAATTTAATCAATTGTGCCTATGTACTGAAGCCTCCATAAAAACCCCTGGAGCGGCGGGTGCGGGGGCTGGTTCAGAACGCTTCTAGGTTGGCGAAGTGATGTGGGGAGAGTGGCATGCTCAGAGAGGGTGTGGAAGCTCCACGCCATCTCCCCATACCTGACCCTAGGCATCTCTTCCATCTGGCTGTTCCTAAGTTATATCCTTTTACAATAAACTGGTATTGTAGTAAGTAAAATGTTTCTCTGAGTTCTGTGAGCAGCTCTAGCAAATTAATTGAACCCAAGGAAGCTGTTGTGGGGACCTCTGCTCCACAGCCAGCTGGTCAGAAGCACCGGTGATAACTTGGGCTTTCCACTGGCATCCCAAATGGAGGGCAGTCTTGTGGGACTGAGCCCTTAACCTGTGGAATCTGATGCTATCTCCGGGTAGATAGTGTCAGAATTGAGTAGACATCCAGCTGGTGTGGAGAACTGCTTGGTGATGTGTGGGAACTCCTCACTCCCTCAACCCCACACCCACCCATTGGAATTGGGTTCAGAATCATTAGAGGCAGAGACCTTCTGTAGAAACCAAAAAGGGCAGATGAGTTGTCTCTCAGCCTCTCTTGCAGCTAGAGATCTGGTGCCTGCACCTGAGCTTGGCCAGTCAGAAGTACCCATCCCAGACACTAAATCTGGCACTATAATCTACGGGGTGGAAACAGTTGAGAATTCCCTTGCTGCAGTGGCAGTGGGTGTCTTCAGTGCCACACAGGAGCCCTTAGTATGCTGGGTCAGCCAAGCCACAGTGCCCAGTGTTCAGCTACTACGCTAGCAGTGTCCTCCCCAGACCAGCTCAGTGGGGGTGGTTTAGCTCTTGTTGTGTAGCTCCCTTCAGTTCTGCTCAGTTCCTCAACCTGGTTCTCTAAATTTCCCAGCATTTTTGTGAGTTATACAATAATCCATTTGAAAAATTCCTTGCATGCTTAAGATAGCAAGAATTTGTCTCTGTTCTGAGACTCTTCAATGATTGTCCAGTCTCTGTGTCTGCCCCTGCCCCCAAGCTGTCACCCATACACTGCCAAACTCTTTTAAAAGCTTCACCTTGATCATGTCATTTCTTAAAATATGCTTAAGAAGGTAAAATGGACTCTACGTGGTTAAGAAAGTACAAAGAATTCTACATGAAGTCTAGCTCCCCAGTTTGATGGTCAACATTCAGAATAACCCAGCCTCTCAGTCTAAAGAAGCTGCCATCTTCTCTGCTGTCTGTCTATCCAGTAGTTTTCCAAAAAAATTTTATGAGATCCATAGAGATAAATAAATTTTAAGAACCAATAACACGACACAATTGAAGCAAATACTTCATGAAAAAAATACTATAGGCAATAAACTGATATTTTCTATTCCTCTCTCCTTTTTTTTTTTTTCACTTAAAAAAAATGCTGGTTGACACTCATCAAATTGATTTGGAAAACACAGGCTTAGCCTTACTTGTGGTTTTCTGGCCACCCACACTCTGTTACCAGTTTATGACATGGGCAGGAACTACATAAAGGAATTCACTTAAAATCTTCCCTTAATCCCACTTGTCCTATTAGGGTTTCTTATATTTACACAAACCTTGCAGGAAAAAAAAAAAAAAAAGCCAAAATTGACATCATGACAACGAAGGGCTGTAAAATATTATTCTCAGGGCTAACTGAAGAATACTGTGCTTGAATATGCAATTAAATCAAGGATAAAAAACTGGTCTTTCCAATCTTTTATATGATTTTGCACATTACCACGGAAGAAGAGTTTTATTCCACACTCACAAAGGCATTTTTTGCTTAGGGTTGGTCTCTTGGAAAAAGTCCTGCTTTGGTTCAAGGGTTAGGGCACTGGCTACCCTGATTTATTTGACCCAGGATGTTTCTCTGCAGAAACTCTAACCAAATATATGTGTAACAAATCATTGCTGACATTCTTCAGATGAATGAGGTAGACTTAGATCAGTGAAATGATTAGAATAAAATGATTAGAAAAAGTCAAGTCTACAAGGGTGGGCATGACGGGTTTCAATGAACTGTTAAAACTGCAAATGTCTCTTGATAAAAAGTGGACTGAGGATGGGGGTTGGAGTCTAGAAACAGAGATAGGTGAAAACTGGCAAAGACTGAACAGCTCAGGGCTGGTAGAGGCACATCTGAGTTCCTGCCCCAGGGACATCCTCTCACCAGCTGCTGCCCTTTCACAGCTTACCACTCCCTTCCACGAGGTTTCTGGTGTCAGTGTATCTACTCCTTATGGTTGGATGGCCTGTAGCCTTTGTGCTTTGCAGCCCATTATAACAATCTGTTAACCTTTGTGAATACCTAATACATAGCAGAATGTGCTCCCTTGAGGTTAGAACTACACACTGAATTAAGAAAGGAAAAGATTTTTTTTTCTTTCATTTAATTCCACAGTGGTTCATCTTCCGACACAGCATTGTATTCATCCATCTTTGCGGGCTGGAAAGCTAGCCATTTGGAGTCAGACACACAGAGCAGATTCTCCCCCGCAAGAGCTTGGGGGAGCATAAATAATGACCTCTCTCCCTTCCTCCTGTTAGCCGAAATCTCTTAGTCTCCTGGCTATTTCCAATCACTTTGGAGTCTTCTGCAGCTCTCTGCTTCACAGCTTCCTTTCTCTGCAGTACAAGCAGCACAGAAGAGTTGCCAAAATACAACCAAATCAGAAATCCCTTGGTAAACAGGAAAATGCGTCCTGATTCCTGCATCCTGATGGTCTCATTTCTGCCCCTTCTGCCTACGCCTCCCAGTCTATCCTCACAGTACCCTTCAGAGATTCAGGCTTTTGTCACAGTGAAAAGCTGCTGGTATTGGGGAGACTGGCATTTATTTACTTTGTCTAATCCACGGGGACATCCTTGCCTTTCTCTGCACTAGCATTTGAGGGTAGCGGTAAAGTAAGGGAAGTTGTCTAATGGATCATGGAAATGAACTCTGGAAATTGGAAACAATCAATGACAAGTATTCCTAATGCTGCCCTCCTCCTGTACAGAGGAAGTAATACAGAATAGGGGTTAAGAACCTGTAGTCAGATGACTTAGGTTTAAATCCCGCTCTGCCTCTAACTCCTTATCTGAGCTTGAGACATTACTTAACCTCTCAAAGCCTGGGTTTCCTTCTTTGCACTCTATTCTATTATCCCCTGCAGGGATAAAGGTGTGTGCTCTACCATCCAGGAACTTGCACTGAAACGGAAAGAGTAGTCAGCCACATGTTTACATCATTGTTATCCCAGTGTTTCACCAACCGTGGATGCTGTGACCATCAAGTGCCTGGTAAGAATGTGAGAACGTGGGTCAAGTGCTTTCCTTAACATGACTTAGGAGCTAGAGCTCACCTTTCCCTCCATGGCTCATTTAGTCTTTAAAGACAAATGACACCCTTGGCCTTCCAGGTTCGTTGATTTCCTGGTGATACGACACTAACCTGAGGTTTCAAAGCAGAGTCTTTCCCTGTCAAGAGCATGTATGCCACAACGCTAGCATCCTATTCAGCAGGAGTGACCCAAGCGCTGAAAATTGATGCTTCTGGTGGCAAATGAATGGGTTTCATTCTGCAGCAAAATTTCTCTTTTCAAGATGAGAGGAGCCTTCCTTCCTTCCTTCCTTCCTTTCTTCCTTCCTTCCTTCCTTCCTCCCTCCCTCCCTCCCTTCCTTCTCTTTGCCTATTTGCTACCAGAAATCATAGAATTATTTGGGACACGTTTCTTTACTTCTAAATAAGGGTTGTTGACATCAGCTGGATATTACGGAGTCCTACCAAATATCTAGTGTGTTTAATTAGATCATGGTATTGTTGACAACTCATAAGTCCAATTTTTTTCTTCTTCTTTTGTTTTTTTTAAACTAATCTGGAGGACATCAGAACGGACTAAAACATTTTCCCCATCTGCAAAAGATTTCCCAGACAAACAGTACTTAAGCTGAGAAATCCCTCGATATATTTGTCAGTAGACCAATTCTCCTCATTGGTAGAGGGAGGTTTATAACTGGAATCCTTTGTGCATTGTGGAAGACAAACACACATGCATTTTACATGAGCAAATTCTAAACCAGCCAGCCATGATTTTTTTTCAATTACACTTTCTTCAAAATAACCTCCTTTAGAACCAGTTCTCAAAGGTTTTCTCCCCATTATTGTAAGTTGCTCTTGGATCCCTGGCAAGGGTGCAGAGAGAAAACTGAGAGTCAAAGGTTTCCATGTAACGACAGTTATTTTTTGCTTTGGAAGCTGCCTATTTTTGTTCTCTCTAGAGACAGAACTGCAGAAGACTTTTACGTCTGTCTCAAAATTCATTGTGTTTTTAGGTTTACCAAGTTCAGACTTTAAAAAAAACTCTCAACAAAAGAAACACAAAAGTAACACTTATCCTTTCTGTGCATGTCAGGGAGTCTGTTCAGCACTTGTGCCTGCTTGGAGTAACATCGCACATTGCATGTTGGCATTTACTGTGAAACACTACAAACTTAAAAGTAGCAACAGGAGGATACCATGGGGACAGCTGTGTTCTTTATGTGAATTGATTCAAGGCTCTCATTCATAAATTAGCTAAACCTTTGGGTTAGTTTTTTGTTTCTTTGTTTGTTTTTCAGGTGGTAACTCAGTAAACACTGGATCCAAGCCACTCCCAATGCTACCATTTAAACAAATTATTCGAAGTCTGGATTTCACATTTGTCGGGGTAAAAAAAAGCTTAATATTTCAAAACCAATCTTAGCTTTTATTCTTGCGTAATTAGTGGTCCTTTTGGGAAGGGGAGAAATGCTTAACATAAAATAATGCGAAGGCAATAAAGGCAGAAAATTCATAAAGAAGTAGAAACTAAGAGGGAGGCAGTACAGAGGAGATGGGAAAAAAAGGAGGGAGGAGGAGAAGAAGAAGGAGAGAGAGAGATTACATTGGTTGTATGAGCCTTTACAAAGGGCAGGGAAAAAAGAGAATTTAATGAGCGGACTTAACGTCATCACTGGATGGTGTTGGTGAGTACAGCAAAACAGACACTGAGAGTTTATCCAAAAAAATCCTTCAGGCTCTGATACAAAGTTTTCAAATGCTTATCTAAACCCAGCAAGCCCTATAGGAATGGCTTGAGTAAAGCTTAATATAACCCACATGGTAGCTGGGATCCCCCTACCCTTTTGAGATCTAGACAAGTTTGGCTTGCGCCCTTGATCTGTGTCTCACAGAGGCCCAAATCTCTTTTGATAAAGTCAGATTTATCAGTTTTTCTTTTGTGGGTCATACATTTTAAGTCCTATCTTACAAATCTTTGCCCTCAAAAGGAGGTATTTTTAATATAAGATTTCAAGCAATTTTAAATTGAACATTTGACATCCCTGCCAGCCTCCCCTCCACCAAGATTTCACACTGACCACTCCATGCAGAGATGCTTCAGACTAACACCATCCCCTGGCCCCTCACCCCCATACACTCCAGATTCTCCCCAACTCTAAGGCCTAAACTCCAAATCCTTCTCCCTCTAACATACAGCTATTTGAACTTCTAAAGCTCCAGGGTTAGCTTTGTGTAAATAAAACCTACAAGCTGCCCAGCAAGTCAGAAGAATTTCCCAGAACACAGTAGTGACTGTAACAGCAGTTTTCCTCTTCTTTACATTATTGAACTAACTCAAACTTCTGGCCCAAGTTTCCCATCAACATTTTGGGATTTTAAAAATTAAACTCTTTTATTGAAATAATATCCCAAACCTTTAACACCTAGAGACTTCAGACACTTGTTCTCTTTTTACTCATTGCATTCATACTTCTGAGTATGATGTGATGTGGCTGAATAAGAAATGAATAGGCTACCTCTCTCCATGGTAACACCCTTGTCTTCTGGTCTTAATGACATTCAACGCAATCATCTCACAGGCCAGTGACTACTCCTCTTATTTCCAATTCCTGAAACCATTTTGCCCACGTCTACCAATGGAAAATCCCAGGCATTGCAGGGTTACTCTACAACATAGGACTCGACCTTAAATTGCTCTTCTCAAGAGTTGAACTTCAACTTTAGGATTCATAGAATCTTTAACAATTTATCTTTAGCGGGATTTCAAACTGTCCTGCCACCTTAAGTTCAACATGTCCCAGAGAGAATTTGTCTTTCCTTCCAAAATGGCTCGCTCTCCTTTTCAACTGTCCCATCTCTAGCAGTGTTCAAATCACATTGGACTCTTACATCCTCCTTAGCCTCTGTCTGTTACTATGAAATGGCTAATACTTGTCCTTTTTTCTCCATTCCCACCTTATACCAGATCTTCCTTGCTTGAGTTACTGCTATAACTTCTATTCTCCCTCCATTCTTTCTCTCTTCAACTCTCCTGACTCTGTCATCAACCCTACATCATTTCTGTACTAGGCAGACCTTTCCATATTTGCTCAATGACCTACACTGAATCGCTCTGGCCTACCACACCTCCTGACTTTGAGGACTCCCGAAGACAGGCTTCACCCCGCCTATCTGAGATATCTCCCAACATGAGCTCCATTCCAGGAGGCTGGTCTCCTGGCTCTCCCCATGTGTACCAAGCTCATTCTGCCTTTGAGTCCTTTGCTTGGACTACCGACTCTCCCTAAAGACTCACAACTTAAAATGCTCCCCTTTCATGGTCACGTTTTAAATCCTTCTCTTTCAAAACTTGGTCACCTTACCTTCTCCAACAAATTTCACTTTTCCATAAACTATTGCTTCTCTTATAATTCACTGAGCCTAGTTTGAAATATCTGGATAATATCATCCAGGCCACAGAGTTCGTGATAATCAAACGGAAACAGATTTTTTAAAAAGTCAATATGCTTATAATACAGAGGCTCCATTAGACAGGAACTGAGCCCCGAGGCCCTGGTAAGTAGATTTGGACTCTGTTCCTCCCCTTGACATTTCCTTACATAGCGCTCATTTACAGGGGGACTGAAAGCGTCCTGGGGAAAACAAAAGCCGTGAATGCTGCTCACCGATGGGATCACGCCACACAGCCATGTCCGATGGACTGGGCTGGCCCCAACAGGAGCCGGAAGGACAACAGAGTCTTTAGAGAGAAGTTATCACTGGGAAGGCAGAATCTGGCCCAGTGATCCAGACTGGAGAAGTGATTTCAGGAATGGCCCAACAGCTGATACCAGAATCTTCCTGGCCTAGTCCAGGTGAGAGCACTTGTCATTGTAGAAAAAGGGCTCAGTTGTGTGAAACTGAACGAGCTGTGTATTAAGCACTGTAGCACTTCGGGGCTCAATAAACCTCACTGACAACCCTTTCTTCTATTTCCTCAGCCTCCTGCCAGGGCTGACTACACACGAGCATTCTTTCCTCTTTGCCAGAATGGTGACAAGATCTCTGGCCTCAGGGTATAGTGGCATTATTCCAATTTCCCAAACAATGGGTGCAGTGGAGTCCCACCTCCACAGGTGGCTAGAGGGAAAGGGAGCCAAGTTCCACTCCTAGAGGGGCACCTCTATAGACCTGCCAGGGCCCAGGGCTGCAGATTCCCGGCTCAGCTTGACACCGATCACAGTGGCCTGTGAGTGAGTGAAAGGCTGGATCACACTTTGAGGCCCACTCATCGTTGCTGTGCTTGCACCCAATTAAACCTCTCAGGATGGTTAAGGTCCATTTTCTAGTCCTGGACAGAAAGTGCAATCTTTTTCCTCTACACGAAAGAAGAGATTCAGGGTACAGACCGAAAACAAGCGCACTTTAACGCGACCTGCTGTCTTTCCATGACCAAAAAGAAGAGGATTCATATTAAATAAAAGGGCTACATTTTCTCACCAGCGCAGGCAGGGCTGGGTGCAATCTGCCAGTGAAGGGGAAGTTGATCTGATGGCCTGTGGGTTCCTGGGAAGATGGGTCCTTCTTAATTCACTTGGGAGAAGAAATAGCCCGAGTGTTGAGGTCTCAGAAGCTGCGACAGCAGTAGGATAGACCAAGTGACTGTCCTAACCCTCACATGGCTCTGGGGCCCTTCATTTCAGGGGCCATTTAATGTGGGACTGTCTCTAAAGGAGAGCAGCCAGTCATGAAGCCTGGACTGTCGTGTCACATCATAAGTGACTGGAGGATGATAACTCACCCTTTGAAATCACGGCTACAACCATTCCCATACTTACATTTCAAGTATGTATTACCACCAGTATTCAAATGACACATTATAACCAAGTTCATCAGCCATATACACATACATCCCATCAACTTCTTACACTAGGGCACAATCTGGTGTCCAAAGGAAAAAAATCTTATTGCGAAGTGGCATTTGCTTAGGGAGACTAAGACCACTAAGAGGGGAGAGTACAAGGTCTCTACCAAGATACTACGTTTAACCAAAAGGAGATACTATCTCATTCTGTGAGGCATTAGTGAGGCTCTGGCTTCGAGACCCAGTGGCAACATAGTCATTTCAGCTTTGGATGTGTTGATTTCTAGCACTATTATTATGGAAGTTGAACTATGAAATAGATTATATTTGGGTATTAATTTCCTTTTGTATTTGTTTTTATAACCTTAAAATACGTCAAAGTTCTCAGAATTCTATAAAACATTTGTGTACACATCTAACAAGGCACAAATGTTTAGATTTTACCTCCAGGTTTTTTGAAAAACAAACAAAATAAAATGTTATGGTTACAGTGGAGGCTCTTGTTTCCCTCTCCAGCACTATTTGTTCTCTCCTCCCCTCCTACAATCAACTTTTCCTGTTCCGTATCCTCCACATCTACAGTTTTAAATCTTTAAAAAAAAATCTTATGATCATTCATACCCACAGATAACATATAGTATGGCTTTGAGTTTTTAAACTTTTACACCAAAGCTACCATACTATACAAATCTTTCAGTAACTTGCTTTTTTTTCCTATTTTTTTAGACCTATCCATCTTGATACATTTACCTCTGTCCGTTCATGCTGTATTGTCTTGTTACATGAAATACCATGGCCCAGAAGTAGCAGCATCACTAGGGGGCTTCTTAAAAAGGCAGAACCCCAAGCCCCACCCCAGAACTAAAGATTCCCCAGGTAGTTTTCACATGAAAGTCAGGAAAAAACCCTGTTGTATTGCATTTCATTATACGAACATCGCCACAACTTACTTATACTATATAATATACAAATACATTATAATATATGTGTAAATATATTTATTGTTCCCCTATTGATGGACATTCAAGTTGTTTCCATTTCTTTTTCTATCAGAAACAATGCTGCAATGAATATACTTATATGCGTCTTAAAGTGCACATGTGTAAGAGTTTTGCTGGGTAATTACTTGAAAGTAGAAATGCAAAGTTGAAAGTATGTTCATCTGTTCATCTTCAACATGATATTGCCAAATTGCTTTCCAAAGAGGCTGTGCAAATTTTATACTCCCTTCTGCAGTGTACAATCAGATCCTTGACAACACTTGATATTGTTAAAATCTTTTTGAATTTTGCAAGTCTGATGAGAGTGAAATTATATCTCATGTGATTTTTTTCTTCTTTTTACTGCTTTATTGAAGTATAACTGACACACATCAAGTTGTACAAAAAGTGTGCAATTTGGTGTCTTGACATATTTACACTCCTGTGAAACTATCACCATAGTCAAGATAATGAATATGTCCGTTGCCCTCCGAATTTTCTCATGTCTTTCCATAATCTCTCCCTCCTGCTCCTCCCCTGCCCCAGGCACCACGGATTTGCTTTCTGTCACCATAGATAGTTATCACTTTCTAGAATTTTATGTAAGTGGAATCATATATACTCTTTTTTTGTATGGCTTCTTTTCTTCAGCATATTTATTCCAAGATCCATCCATGATGTTTCTTATATCAATAGCTCATTTGTTTTTCGTTTTTTAATTTATTTATTTTTGGCTGCACTGGGTCCCCACCGTTGCGCGCGGGCTCTCTCCAGACACGGCGCGTGGGCTTCCCATTGCGGCGGTCCCCCCACCCTCAGCGGAGCACAGGCTCTAGGCATGCGGGCCCCAGCAGCTGCGGCACACGTGCTCAGTAGCTGTGGCCCACAGGCTCTAGAGCACAGGCCCAGCAGCCGTGGCCCACGGGCCCAGTTGCTCCGCGGCATGCGGGATCCTCCCGGACCAGGGCCCGAACCCTTGTCCCCCGCACCGGCACGCGGACTCCCAACCACTGCGCCACCAGGGAAGTCCTAGCTCATTTGTTTTTCTTTGCGGTATTCGGGCCTCTCGCTGTTATGGCCTCTTCCGTTGCGGAGCAACAGGCTCCGGACGCTCAGGCTCAGTGGCCATGGCTCACGGGCCGCAGCTACTCCGGGGCATGTGGGATCTTCCCAGACCGGGGCACGAAGCCATGTCCCCTGCATCGGCAGGCGGACTCTCAACCACTGCGCCACCAAGGAAGCCCTCATTTGTTTTTAATGCTGAAAAGTATTCATTACATTAATATACCACAATTTGTTTATCATTCACCTGTTGGTGGACATTTGGGTTCTTTTACATTGGTATTACAAATAAACCTGCTATGAATATTTGGTCCAAGTTTTTGTGTGGCCATATGCTTTCATTTCTCTTGGGTCAATACTTAGGAGTAGAATGGCTGGATTGTGTGGTAGGTGTACGTTAAGCTTCTTAAGAAATTGTCAAATTGTTTTCCAAAAGTGGTTGTATCATTTTACATTCCCACCAGCAGTAGATGAGAGTTTTAGTTGTTCCACATCCTTGCCAACAATTGGCATTATGTCTTTTTAATTTTAGCCATTTTAATAGGTGCGCAGTAGTATCACATTGTGCTTTTAATTTTCATTTCCCTATTGACTCATGATGTTGAGTCCTTTCATGCATTTATTTACCATTCTTTTTATCTTTGATGAAGTGACTATTCAAATATTTTGGCCATTTTAAAACTTGGGCTGCTGGAGTTCTTAATTTTGCTCTTGAGTTTTTTTTTTAATATATTCTAGATACAAGTCTTTTATCAAATATGTGATTTTCATACATTTTCTCTCAGTCCATGAATTGTCTTTTCATTCTCTTGTCTTTCAAAAAAACAGAAGTTTTACATTTTGATGAAGTCCAGGTTATCAACATTTTCTCTTATATTTAGGTCTTGTTTAATGTCTTTCAGCAATGTTTTTTAGTTCCAGTGTACAGGTCCTGCATCTTCTGTCAAATTTATTCCCAAGTATTTCATATTTACTGTCATACATATTATAAATAGTATTATTTTCAATTTCTAATTGTTCACTGCTAATATGAAGAAATACAATTATTTTTTAACTACTTACCTTGTATCATGCAACCTTAGGGGTTTGTTGATTTGGTAGGATTTTCTCCATACACAATCATGTCTACAAATACAGTTTTACTTCTTCCTTTCCAGTTTTTATTTATGCTATTCATTTAGTTAGTTAGATTTGCTGGATTATTTCGTTTGTGTTATTTTAGTGATTTCTTTAGGGATTATAATATATATCTTTAACTAGTCACAGTTCAACTTCAAGTGACGGTATACCTCTTCACATATAGCATAAGAACCTTATACCAATATGTTCCCATTTTCCCCCTCCAGGCCTTTGTGTGTTGTTTGTTCTCATGCAGTTTACTTCTACATATGTTATAAATCTAACAACACATTGTTATGATTCTGGTTTTAGATGGTCAGTTATCTTTTAAAATGATTAAAAATAAGAAAAAAATTTGTTGTATTTGCAGGTGAGCCTCATACCTTTGTGTAAATTCAGATTTCCATCTGGTTTTGGTTTCCTTCTGCTGGAAGCACTTCCTTTAACATTTCCAGAAATACTGGCTTGTGGTGGAATTCTCAGCTTTTCTAGGTTCAAAAGTCTCTGTTTTACCTTTTTGATAAATATTTTTGTTGGCTGTAGAATTCTAGATTTCCTGGTTTTACTTGTAGTACTTCAAAGATGTTGCGCCATTGTTTCCTGGCTTGCACTGTTTCTGGTGATTAAATCTGCTGTAATTTTTAGTCTTTGGTTTTCTGAAAATAATATGTCTTTTTGCTCTAGCTGCTTTTAAGATTTTCTTTTTATCACTAATTTTAAGCAACTTGATTATGATGTCCTCAGTGTAGTTTTCTTCAGTGTGTGTGTGTGTGTGTGTGTGTGTGTGTGTGTGTGTGTGTGTGTGTGTTATTGAGCTTCTTGAAATTGTAGGATTATAAGTTACACCAAATTTAGAAAAAAAAAATTTGTCATCTTCGTCTTTGCTTGAGTGTAGTTTTTATCTCTAGACATTATAGTTTCCATCTCTAGAAGTTTTATTTCTAGAATAAATAAAAATTTTTTAAAATCTGCTCATCTCTTAACATGCTTCATCTTTCTTCTACATTCTAGATCACATAGTATGTAATTATAATAACTATTTTAATGACCTTAGTTACTACTTCTATTATCTCTCTCATTTCTGGGTAGGTTTTGATTGATTGGTTTTTCTCCTCATTATGGGTCATATTTTCATGTTTCCCTGCCTGCCTGGGAATTTTTTCTTGGGCCTTAAACATTATGAATTTTACCTTATTGAGTACCAATATTTTTGTATTCCTACAAATATTCTTGAACTTGTGCTGGGACACAGTTAATTTAATTGGAAGGAGTCTGATCCTTTCAATACTTGCTTTTAAGCTTTACTGGGCATGCTCAGAGCAGTCTTTTGCCGAAGGATAATTTTCCTCCTACTGAGGCAGTAGCTTTGTGAGGACGCTACCTAATGTTCCGTGAGTTATGTGAGTTTATAAGGCTTTTCCTCTCTGGCTGGCAAAACATCAAACTATTCCCAGAGCTACACGAGCCCTGAGATTGTTTTCTCTAATCCTTTCTGGTGGTTCTTCCTCCAGCCTCGGGGAGTTTCCGCACACACATTCACTAATTGGTTCTCTGGTGAAAATTTGAGAGGACCCTTTTCCGATCTTCAGCGCTCTCTCTCCGACTCTCTCCTCTCTGGAGTCTTCCCTGCAAACTTTAGCTGCCTTGGCCTCCCCCAAACACGCAGCTCTGTTTCCTCAACTCAGGGAGACTGTCAGTTTCCACCTGGGCTCTCTCCTTGGAAGCCCAGAAGCTCTCCAGGAAGGAAGCTAGGTCAACCATAGGGTTCACGCCCACCTCTCAGGAATCACTCTGCCTTAGGTCCAATGTCCAGTAACACCTTATGTATTCTGGATACTCATCCTTTTTAGGACAGATGTACTGCCAATATCTTCTTCCATGTTGTGCCTTTTATCTTCCCTTAGTTTATGATTTCTTTTGTCGTGCCAAGGTTTTTCATTTTGGTGACCAATTTGCCATTTTTTTTTCCTTTATGAGCTGTGCTTTTTCGTGTCTATATGAGAGATCTACTCCATTGCTGGGATCATATACATATTTTTTCCTATATCTTCTAATAGTTTTGAAGTTTTGTTTTATACTGTCACATTTTGGATACCCAAATATCAAGCTATTACATCTGTACTCATTGGCTTGGAACCTAGAGATACTTGAATTACAAATATATTAACAGTATTATCACAATCTTCACAAAATTTAGTATTATAACTATCTCTAAATTGTTTTTTGTTTGCTCATTTGGACCAAACTACTAAATAGTGAGATTAGTTAGTATAAAATAAATAATGGAAACATATATTTTAATAATCACCTCTGGCATTTCTTTAGCATACTGATGTCTGTACTCCATCCAGCTCTTCTGGGTCAGAATATCTAGCAATGATGCTCACTCAGACAGATAGGTTTAAAAATCTCCACGAGGGCTTCCCTGGTGGCGCAGTGGTTGAGAGTCCTCCTGCCGATGCAGGGAACACGGGTTCGTGCCCCGGTCCGGGAAGATCCCACATGCCGCGGAGCGGCTGGGCCCGTGAGCCATGGCCGCTGAGCCTGTGTGCCCGGAGCCTGTGCTCCGCAACGGGAGAGGCCACAACAGTGAGAGGCCCGCGTACCGCAAAAACAAACAAACAAACGAAAAAAACTCCACGGGTGATTCTGATCTACAACTTGCTGAGGGCAATTTCACTCATAATTATATGCTTACAAATATTTCCTTTCACTTAGCAGCCATTAACTGAGCAACTATTATGTGCTAAATACTGTGTTAGGTGGTGGAAAATAGATATAATTAAGGCATAAAGCTTGTCCACGAGGAACTCACAGTTTAGTAGAGGATGCTGACGCAAAAGCAGAAAATTTTATATAAATATACATGCATGTCACAAGCACAGTGATGGAGATTCGCACAGGGGCCGTGACAGAACAAAAGAGGCACCTAACGCTAAGTCGGTGTGGGGAGGGTCAGGAAAACACCCTGCTAGAAGTGAGACCTGTCCTAGAAAGAATGAGCATTAGATGTCTGATGAGAGGAGGAAAGATATTTCAGCAGAGAGGGCAATGAGCACAGGCATGGAGAATAAAGCCCAGGAAACTCAAAGTTGTTTAATGATCCTGCATCTTAAAGTCCAGGGGCAAAATGGAGACCATTAATGCTGGAGACATATGGTGAGTGCCACATAAAAGAAGACCTCAAAGACCTTAAGGACACCAGATTTTGACCTATAGGTCAGTGCTTCTTAAACTTCAGTGAGCACATGAATCACCTGGGGATCTTGTTAAAAAGCTGACTGATTCAGAAGGTCTGGAGTTTGGCCAGAAATTCTGCATTCCCTAACAAGCTTTCAGATGCTGCTGTCTGTACCGCTGGTCTGCAGACCACATTTTGGGCAGCAAGGCCATGTAAGTTGTCTACCGTGTTACAAGAGCAGCTAGTCTGAGATCAGAGTGCTGAAGAGGAGCACGGAGGCACTCTGGCTGATGGGGCCAGATCTCGCCATTCTGACTTTAGAGAAGACATCTCAGGTCCTCCAGACCAGCCCATCTGTCATCTAAATACCAACCAATAACCCCAGTTGATGTACAGAAGAAGACTGCCTAGGCGAGCCCACTCTGAATTCATGATCCATGAAATTGTGAGATATGAAAAAATGGTGGTGGTAATAAGCCAACAAGTTTCTGGGCAACTAAGTTTTGGTGTGTAGCAAATAGGTAACTAGCACAGAATTTAGTCTAATAGGCACTAGCTGCATATTTAAATAAATTAGGGAGCTTTATAAAAAATATCGATTCCCAAACCCTATCTATCTCCAGAGTTTCTGATCAATTGGTCTGAAGTAGGGCTCAGATATTGATAGTTTTAAAAGCCCCCAAGATATGCCTATAGAGATTTTAATGTGCAAGCAG
This sequence comes from Leucopleurus acutus, assembly GCF_964270905.1. Taxonomy (NCBI): domain Eukaryota; kingdom Metazoa; phylum Chordata; class Mammalia; order Artiodactyla; family Delphinidae; genus Leucopleurus; species Leucopleurus acutus. The sequence goes on from NC_139142.1 coordinate 44,461,793, forward strand.
AGTTTAAGGCTATTGCAATAGGTGATGATGCAAAACCACCAAAGAAGTTTAAGCAGGGAGCTGATGTGCTCATGCCTCTGTTTAAGGCAATCCTTGTCAACTAAATGGAGAACAGATTTGAGAGGTTGGAGGCTGGAGCTGGCAAAATCAATTAGGAAGTTGTCGGAATCCAGGTGAGAAACGAGGGAAGCTTCAATGAGAACAATGGTAGGAGGGCTGGAGAGGACAGGATGAATGAGAAAGGTTCAGAAGACAGACAGTTCTAGGAAACTGGATAAGGGAGATGATGCAAAGGAAGGAGCCCAGCATACAGTTTAGGAATGCAGCTTGGGTGACTGGGTGGGTGATGGTGACATTCACAGCAATTAGAGGCATAAGAGGAGAGGCAAGCATAGCAAGTGAGATGAGTTCATTTGGGGGATGCGTTGACTTGGCATTACTACCTGGAATATCTAGGTAGGGCTGTCTGGTAGGCAGTTAGATGTGTAAATTTGAAGCTCAGGGGAGAGGCGTTAACTACAGATGTTGATCTGAGTGGCATCATCGTTTAGATGGTAGTTGAAATCAAGAGAATGGATGTGACTGCTTTCCCAGGGACGTCTGTCAGGGATACTAAGATTGTCTAGCTCCAGCCCCATCCACCCTCCTCTTACGGTCTTCCTATTCTGCAAAGATGAAAAGACCTTAGAAGACATGTGTTTGAGATTTGGAAAGCCATCCTCTTTCAGTTCTTTCTGCTGGCAAGTAAGGTGATGTATTCTGGAGTGGAGAGGCAACTGCAGGACCAGACTCAGATGGCCAGAGGATGGCTTCTTGGCTCCTGTGCCCCCAAACTCCATCCCACCCTTTTATACCCAAACCTATTTTTCTCATGGCCTCACATACTGTGAGGACCCTCCATTTTCTCGCTACAACTCTGTACCCATATCCATAAAGTTAAATATTTTTTTTTGCTTGTCAATAGTTCTCAACACATTAAAATCACCTAAACTGCTTGAGAAATTGATGCAAAATTCCCAAGCTCAGATATTCTGATCTAACTGTTCTCAGGTGTGATCTAGGAATAATTGTGGGTTTTGAGAACATTCCAGGTGATTCTAATACGCAGCCAGGCTTAAAATATTGACTTCTGCTGGCATATATATAATCTTGATCATTTTTCGCAAATCATAAAATCTTGCTTGTCTGTTGCATTGTTGCATCTTCACTGTACGGATCATGATATGTGTTGGTTATCCAGTTTTCAGAGAACAAGTTAAAGGACAGTTATTTACCTTGATTTATACTCTAGTTGAAGTAAAACTTAGGCCGAGGCTTCTTGAATTCAACAGCAGTATTATTCATGTTTATATACCTATGAGCAACTTTCTTACACCAAACAGATGCACAATAAATAATTATAGAATGAACATTACTGACTCGAGTATTTTGTAGAAGACTGGTGTCTAAATCTATTAAATCTCCATAAAGCATAAGTATGCATTTTTTCCGTAAAATATTCATTGACAAGCTAGATTTGTGTTTGATCTGGACTTAGGGTGTGAACATAGCACACAAATGAGATGAACAAGGAGTTGAATCTTTTTTTCCCTGCCAACAGCATCTAATCAGGCTAGAGTCCTTCAAGTCAGTATTCTGATTAAATGCCCCAATTACCAGTTAATTGCTAGAGAATAGATGCAACTGACTCATTTATCTTAAAACTTCCAAGTTGGAAGCCTCAGATGAACAAGAATAATTCTAGCTCCAGAGTTTGTTAAATGTCAGGCTGAACCTGGCCAATGTCACCGTAAAATATGCCCTGAGGCATCACAACTTCGCATATAGCACCAAAGAGATTTAACATTAATAGGGTGTTTTGAAAGAGTGCAATCACAGCGGAGAGCTAAAATCCAACAGTAAAAACGCCATGGATCCACACTTTGCAAGATAAATACCTCTCATGACTCCTTAATTAAAGTCATTAATGATAATTAACCTCAGGGGAGAAACGACTCAGCCGATTGGTAAAAATACACTTGGTTTCATTTTGGCCTATTGTCTTCTTTCTAAGGTTACAGATGGACTGCCTTTCCTTGTACACGTGTGTACTCACCTGACAAGTCAGAAGTCAGAAAAGTGTGGATGGCCTTTCTGTTGATTTTCGAAAGAATCAGAGTAAAAATCTGACGCTGTATCGTGCTCTCTCCCAGATAAGCCTACTGTCTTCCCGGAGGAGACGTGGAAAGCACGCCAGTGCTGGTGACTTAAACGTCACATTGGATGACCAGTGATAAGTAATGCAAGGTTTACTCACGTTATTGGCTTGCTCAGAAAAGTCAATTCAGGGACTCAAATTTATTGTCCACTGAAATGCATGGATCAATTAACATGCATTGTTTACTCCTGGGTTTTAATCAGATTTGAAACACATGCACTGTATTATGACACCATGAGGAAGTTAGATGTGCACAAGTTCCCAGCACAGAGGTGGAACCCTTCCATTTTCTCATTTTTAGTATAGATCGGATGGCAAGGAAGAATATCCCATGAGTTTCATTGTCCCTATAATTGACACCATCACCGCCCACACCCCTTTCTTGCCCATGGAGAATCAAGGCAAATTCAACAGGTAAGGGATGGGTAAGCTGTTCTTTTGGCACTGAAGCGGGGGTGGGGTGGGGGAGAATCACAAAGGTTTGGGAGCCTGTTTACTTAAAGCAGCATAAGCCTGATAAGGGGCTATACGTGAATATTCTTTTAAAAACAGATCTAGGTGACTCTTTTCTTCCAAGATCCATCCTGGCCACTCATATAGCATCTCCAATTTCCACATAAGAACCCTGAGTAATAAATTCCCAGGTAACTTGTTCAGCACTGAAATTAGGATCCACTAGCAGGGTTTATGTCACCTTCTTCACAAACCTGAACTTTAAAATCAAGTCATATGAATGGTTGTATCTTTTGTGTGGCATAGCAAGTCACTTTCAGGATCTTGGATACTCGTTCCCTCAGTTTCCTAGACTGTTGGCTGATGAAGGCCCACAGCTCAGTTACTCTCTAGGAATTGACAGCAGCTGAAGGGAGCTACATTACACAGAGTTATGCCCCTTCCTTCCCCAGGCTGATTGCTATCAAAAGACCACGTGGGCCTAGACAAGGAGCATCTCAGTATTACCCAGTGAGGACAAAAGACAGATTATGTTAAATTTGTAAGACTTCTGGTGCCTTTGAGTAATGGGGTGGGTGAAAAATTCCAATAAGAACTGGGATTGATTTTTTGTGTGTCTTCCTGGCCAGTGGAATTCAAAGTCATTTAATCTAATATAAAAAATATAGTGATGCCCAATCAAAAAAATGGGCAGAAGACCTAAATAGACATTTCTCCAAAGAAGACATACAGATGGCTAACAGACACATGAAAAGATGCTTGACATCACTAATTATTAGGGAAATGCAAATCAAAACCACAATGAGGTATCACCTCACACCAGTTACAATGGTCATCATCAAAAAATCTACAAACAATAAATGCTGGAGAGGGTGTGGAGAAAAGGGAACCCTCTTGCACTGTTGGTGGGAATGTAAATTGGTGCAGCCACTATGGAAAACAGTATGGAGGTTCCTTAAAAACTAAAAATAGAACTACCATATGATCCAGAGCAATCCCACTACTGGGTATATATCAGAAAAAATGAAAACATTAATTTGAAAAGATACATGCACCCCTATGTTCATAGAAGCACTGTTTACAATAGTGACAACATGGACAAGTCTATGTCCATCAACAGATGATTGGATTAAGAAGTTGTGGTATATATATAGAATCAAAAAAAAAATGGTTCTGAAGAACCCAGGGGCAGGACAGGAATAAAGACGCAGATGTAGAGAATGGACTTGAGGACATGGGGAGGGGGAAGGGTAAGCCAGGACGAAGTGAGAGAGTGGCATGGACTTATATACACTACCAAATGTAAAACAGATAGCTAGTGGGAAGCTGCTGCATAGCACAGCTATCAGCTCGCTGCTTTGTGAGGACCTAGAGGGGTGGGATAGGGATGGTGGGAGGGAGACGCAAGAGAGAGGGGATATGGGGATATATGTATTTGTATAGCTGATTCACTTTGTTATACAGCAGCAACTAACACAACAATGTAAAGCAATTATACTCCAATAAAGATGTCCAAAAAATAATTTAAAAAAAAGATGTGGTATATGTATAAAATGGAATATTACTCAGCCATAAAAAGAATGAAATATTGCCAATACAGCAATGTATTGTAGAGAATATTATACTTAGTGAAATAAGCCAGACAGCAAAAGCCAATACTATATATTACTTATATGTGGAATCTAAAAAATAATAATAATAAAAAGAATCTATATAAGAAACAGACTCACATAGAAAAACCTATGGTTACCAAAAGTGGGGGAGGGACAAATGAGGAATACGGGATTAACAGATACAAACTACTGTACATAAAATAGATAAGTAACAAGGATTTACTGTATAGCACAAGGAATTATACACAATATCTTGTAATAACCTACAGTGGAATGTAATCTGCAAAAAAAAAAGAATCACTATGCTATACACCTGAAACTAACACAATACTGTAAATCAACTATACATCACTTAAAAACATACAGTGATGCCATCCTAGCATTAGGATGAATTCATTACTCAGTGATATTTTTTTCAATCCAGTATGGTGGTGGAGCAAAATTCATACCAGCTAAGCGCAATATAAGCACTAAGTTTTACATCCAATTCATCACTGCCTGGGAATGTCAAGAAATTTCATGGCAAAAGATGAAATTTAATAGAATCCTTAAAGACTGAATAAAAATGAGAAAAGTGAAAGGAGGGAGTGGGCAACATTCCAATTAACCATGGTGCAAAAACATAAAGCTGGGACGTACCTTTCATTCCTAGGGGACGGGATCCTTTAGGTACTTCTCAAAAAGCACCAAAGGCGGGCTTCCGTGGTGGCGCAGTGGTTGAGTCCGCCTGCCGATGCAGAGGATACGGGTTGGTGCCCCGGTCCGGGAAGATCCCACATGCCGCAGAGCGGCTGGGCCCGTGAGCCATGGCCGCTGAGCCTGCGCGTCCGGAGCCTGTGCTTCGCTGCGGGAGAGGCCACAACAGTGAGAGTCCCGCGTACCGCAATAAAAAAAAAAAAAAAAAAAAAAGCACTAAAGGCACAATGTTAACAGCCGTATCTTTGAGATGGTGCTTGAAGCTCTAAGCAAGAACTGTCCATATCTGCTTCTAAAGGGTCTCCAACGCTTCTCAACAGGTACTGGCGTCATTTAAGCTGGAGCAGCAGGTTTACCTTATCATCATGCATCAACCCTCACCCCCTGAGATGTTCTCTTCGAGTGTCAGTGATGGAAAAAGCAGCTGCTCCTCCTCCGTTTCCACACCTTACTTTGCCACATTCTTCAGAAGGAATCAGGGCGAGCACGGGCTCCTCCAGTATTCCTCTGCATCTCTCGTGGGCCACCATGGTTAAAACCAGAAAACACGCACCCACATCAGAAATGAACTGTGCACGCAGCCTCTAGGAACAACTCTGGACTGCAGCCCCTCTTCAGGCATGGATTCTTTTTGCTATTCGAAGTTAAACAACGTTTCCTTCTCACCAATTAGTGGAAAATGCTGAAACTGCTCTTTTCCAAACCATCCTCTGTTTCCATTAGGAAGCTGTTAACCTCTATCAGCTGGGTGCATACCTGGCCAAACCCAAATTTTTCTATTTACTGTATTGCTTTGCTTGATAACGGATAAAGAACCATGGACCTATAATCTACTATTTTAAAATACCATTAAGTCTAGTATTTAGCTATAGGAATTGGTGACTATTTGGAAAAGCCCCGGTATTTAGTTTTATCTGTGCATATTCAACCAGGAGAAAATATATGCAGACACTTAATGTCCTCTACTTCTTTTTCTCTGTGTCTCCAAACTTTGCTAACATCCATTTTTTGTCTCCTTCTTCTCCTCCCTCACTCCCCCCCACCCATTCCTCTGTCTGATTACATGTCTGCGCTCTAGTCCATAGTTTCAAGAGATCCAGGAAAGCAGGCTCTCTAGCTCCTTAGAGCATCCTTCCTGGGCACTTTAGTAACAATGAATTTGCTTCCTTGCCCTACATTTCTCTCTCATCTCTTCCCCTTGCTCTTTGTTTCTAATGACAATTGACATTGTTCTCTTCACAGTTCATTTAATGTATCACAGAGCCAAGTCCCTGACTTGGCTGAGTAGAAAAACTCTTCCACTCTGATAAATTACACATGATAAATACATAGGGAGATATATAGAAGAGGGAGAAATGATTTTTGACAATGAACAGGTAAGCTCTAAATTAGTGTCCTAAGATGTTCATCCTTGCTCCTGACAGGTGCTAAGATTAAAGCTACAGATTTCAGAATGGGGGCAGAATATCCACAGGACAGGTGAGGTGTTTCTTAATTTAAAAAGTCCATCGGAAATGATCTAGAAATAATCAAAGAACGATTTTTCTATAGACTTCTTGAAACATCATCAACAATTACAGAGGGAACACTAGTCTAGCAAGTTTCCTGATTTGGGGAGAGATGTCAAATGTCCATAAATGGCATGAACAGCAAACTCCAACTTGAATCCAGTGGTAACTGAATGTTGCAATTACAACTATTTCTGTTCCTCTAGAAGTTACCATAGTACGCAGGGTTGATGGGGGTGGGTGGGCACACTGTACATAAACAAGCAGGGAGAGCATATAGCCCAATTCTAGTCACCAGAAGAGTCAGGGAGCCCCCACAAACTAATATTTAAATCAAATAAACGTTAAGCTATTTATGCAGAATCCCAGAGTCCTGGCCCACAGAGCATTCTCACAAGGGATTGAGACAACAGACATCATACTACTGACTTGTCTCTGTAGATGCTGGACAGAGAGCCAGTTTGAGCATGAGACTGACCTGGACCCTCTTAACTCCTTTCCTTGACTGGAGCCCAAGTAAAGGCCCAGAGTCAGGTGGTCGTCCCGCCACAGGGAGTGTGCAGCCTGGCTTGGACTACTTGCCACAAGGAAGCAGAGTGGAGAAAAGACGAGGCTGGGTCTGAGGGCTTGAGAGTCTCAGAGAGAGCAAGACACACTTCTGTGTGTCTGGGCCATGTACAATCAGCGATCTGATGAGCCGCTCTCACAGGAGGGGAGAGAGGCACAGGATTCCTCCAAGCAGTCCCGGCCTGGAGAGCGAGGTACAGGGCCTGTCTCTCTTAGGGGCCTCAAAATTCCCAACTAGAAACCCCCAAAGAGCACTGGGTATGGTTTCTTTCTGTGTTAGTCTGCTAAAGCTGCTGTAAAACAAAGCACCACCAACTGGGGGGAATGAAACAACAGAAATGTATCATCTCACAGTGCTGGAGGCCAGAGTCCCAAATCAAGGTGTTGGCAAGGTTGGTCCTGCCTGGGGGCCATGAGGGAAGGAGCTGTTCCGGGACTCTCTCTTCGGCATGTAGACGGCCGTCTTCTCCCCGTTTCTTCACATTGACTTCCTCTACACGTGCCTCTGTGCCCAAATTTCTCCCTTTTATAAGGATACCAATCATATTGGATGAGGACCCATGCTAATGACCTCATTTGAGCTTGATTACTTCTGTGAAGACCCTTTCTCCAAATAAGGCCACATTGGGCATGGTTTCTTGCTTGAATCAAGTGTTCCAGGAAAAGCTGGCTTAACAAGTATGGAGTTTATCAACTTATACAGCACTAGCCAGACAGCAAAATGCCTTACTCCAAGGTACGTGTGCACTTCTGGAGCACATAGCTCGTGCTGGAGAGCCCAGCCACACTCCTCCAATCGCCGTAAATTCTGAAGAAGACTTCTGAATTACATGGCTTCATGAACGCTTTGGGGTCCCACATCTTACACAGAGTCCCTGTCAGGAACATGAATAACCCACTCCTTTGCACATGTTCCCTGTCAGAATTGTTCAGCGATCCAGAGCTTCCATCTCTAAATATTTACAAAGTACTATTTATCAGTATGAAAGAGAATGTTTCTGCTCCACTATGTCTGGCATATGGTAGCAGCATGAGATAGAAGATAAATCGTGCTGGGTGATTCCAACTGGATTTAATGCCAGCAATAATTATTTCTAATCACATGGAAAGTTCCCTCCTGATACCAGCCCATCTAACATTAGAAAATAATTTTGTCAGTTCTCATTGTCTGCTGCTGTTTCTATAAATAATCTCCTAGGTCCTTTGAAGTCTAACTTTATATCTTTCCTTTTCTCTTTTCTCGTCCATTCTTTCTATGGTAATGTTCTATCCATTCTCTAAATCCTGGCTTTTCATTACAGGATGGCTTCACAAAATCCTATCAAGCATTTGGGGCTTAAGCAAATCCTGTCACAACTACATGGAATTTCAACAAATTTCTTGATTCTCGGTGCACTTCTGCCCTGTTCCCCATACCCCTCCCCTCCAAGACGGCGACTAAATATAACAGCCTGAGAGCAACCCAGATCAGGTGATACAGAATTTGCATTTGGTGTGTGTTATTGGTGTGAGGTTGGAAGGAGGTTAGATATGTTACTGGGGTAATAAGACCCCAAAAGGGCACCTGACTGCATGCACTGTGTGTACACAGCCTACAGCGACCCACACCTCATGAAAGCACAGACAAATTTCCTGGCAAACTCTGATCTGGAATTTTAAACATAACTGAACATTTAAAAAATAACTGGCTGTTTAACTGCATTCACTTGTAGGTGTAAAAATACGTGTCGGGGTACAGCTAAAACATCCTATTTCCAAGCAATACAAAGAGGAGATTCATGTCGATGACAATTTTCCATCAGTGGGGCATGGGGGAAAGCCACATCTCTGCCACAAACCCACCAATCGGTCCAGGCTGATGATGCCTCTGGCGCAGAGGGCATTTTCCTTCTGGGCTTCATGCAGCTCCGGAAGGCGACACCAGACCAGAGGGCCTCACCAAGAGAGCGTCGGCCAATGTCAGGTTTGCTCACCCCAGCTTTGGAAGTTTGCTGCCTACCATGGCACTTTGTCCTGTGAGCCCAGGACTTGGCCAAGCCCCTAGCCTTAGAGCAAGCAGAAGTGTTTTTGCTAACATGCAAAAACTCACTTCCTACTGTGAGAAGAAGAGTCAGGAGAACAATCCCCTTAAAAGGCAGCAGCGGGGGCCTTTGTTCCTGGCTTAGGAGTCAAGTCTGTGCGCCTCCCGCTTCCGGACCCCTTTGTCCATCTATCTTCCTGGGTCTGGGGAAAGTGGCTTCTCGTTTTGGCTCTTCCTGCTCCAAACTGGAGGCCAGACTGTTGGTATCTAAACTCTCCAGGCCACTGAGAAATTAGTTTACTCCTACTTTTACGTGGGGTAGACTGACCTGGGTCCCAGGCTGCTGCCGCCAGCAGGCCTCCAAGAGGACAGCCTGACACTGCGAGTCACAAGACCGTCCAAGGCACACGCCAAGAGAGTTCTCTGGGCCTAGCTTGAAGCTCTTTGACTTTGAGGTGAACTCTTACTTATAACTGATCTTGGGAACTTGCCTTCAGACAAATAATCCATTTTACAATCTGCCTTTGCCCCTGGAGCAGGGAGAGGCCTTATCGCTTTTCCATGTAGAGCTTTACTGTGATGCTCCAGGGGTATAAAAACATCAGGGTCGCCAATCAAAGAAAAGTTAGAGACATTAGTGCAGGCACTGAAAAAGTACATGATTCTGATGACTGGGTCACAATTCCTTCCTTAAGTCAGCTGGTTTCCAGTTCTTTGCTTTCAACAGAAACGAAGGAGGAATTGTCACCTCATATATCATTAAAAATAATTTTGGATAATAGATCATCATGGGATGGTGGGGGGACCAGGGAGGAAACTAGCTCCAAGGAACGAACATAACTGGTGACTATGCTCTAGCAAAATTCTTTCTGTTCCATCTACTAATTTAGTGCTTTGCTTAAATACTTCAAGAGAAATTTACTGTATGCCAGGGACTAGTTTATGAACTTTACATGCATTAACCTGTTCAAACCTCACAACAACCCTGTAAGGTAAGTTGTACTATTACTCCTAATTTACATTTGAAAAAGAAAACTCAAGAAGTCGACTACTTGTCCAAGGTCACAGAGCTAATGAGTGACAGAATTGGGACTTGAATTGGTAGACTGGCCCCAGAGTCTGTCTGGATAATGGCTGTACTGTATTTAATATTACTTCTGAGCTTATAGCAATAAAAGCAATAATGGCAATAGAATTGATGCTGAACCCTAACTTATTTTAGCCATAGGTATACCCATCCACTGATACATGAATGAGTTGAAAATTTTAAAATCGCTATCCAAGCTAGTGGGAAGCAGCCGCATAGCACAGGGAGATCAGCTCGGTGCTTTGTGACCACCTAGAGGGGTGGGATAGGGAGGGTGGGAGGGAGGGAGACACAAGAGGGAAGAGATATGGGAACATATGTATATGTATATGTATAACTGATTCACTTTGTTATAAAGCAGAAACTAGCACACCATTGTAAAGCAATTATACTCCAATAAAGATGTAAAAAAACAAAACCCACTATCCATATTGAGATAAATTTCCAATAAAATTTTACTCTTTAATTATCAAAATTTGTAACACATTCTGGTTAATTTTTATTAACTTGATATTGCTAATATTGCTAATAATAACCAATCCAGAAGATATTTTATCATTTAAAGATTTGGACAGGGCTTCCCTGGTGGTGCAGTGGTTGAGAGTCCGCCTGCCGATGCAGGGGACACAGGTTCGTGCCCCGGTCCGGGAAGATCCCACATGCCGCGGAGCGGCTGGGCCCGTGAGCCATGGCCGCTGAGCCTGCACGTCCGGAGCCTGTGCTCCGCAACGGGAGAGGCCACAGCAGTGAGAGGCCCGCGTAGCGCAAAAAAAAAAAAAAAAAAAAAGATTTGGACACAGGGAATTACAAAATTAAATTTCTATATATATGCATTTTTGTTGCAAAGTATAATAGAGTAAGAAATATAAGATTTTTAAGCAAAAATACTACATTAAGATAAATTTCTGTGGAGGCAAAGTTGAAAAGGAAAAAGGAATGACATAAATTTTCCAATTTTTAAAGCTGGGCTTATGTGTTTTTCTCATTTTTATATTTATCTTTGCTGTATCTTTGATACAATAAATTTTTTTCTTATGCATAACATATCCTGTATTTTTTTAAAGTGGATAACTCTTGGTATCAGATTACCATAATATTTAGATTCCTTTGGAGTTTTTAAAACCTCTTTATTCAGATATGATTGACATAGAAAAATCTGTGTATATTTAATGTACACAACTTGATGAGTTTGGAGATAAGCATACACTCTTAAGACCATCACCACAATCTATGCCACACATATATCCATCACCTCCAAAAGTTTTCCTTTGGATATTGTTTTTAAAAGCAATGCAAAGGTTTATTTTATTTATTTATCTATTTATTTATTTATTTTTGGCTGCATTGGGTCTTCGTTGCTGCACGCGGGCTTTCTCTAGTGGGCGGTGAGTGGGGGCTGCCCTTTGTTGCGGGGTGCAGCCTTCTCATTGCAGTGGCTTCTCTTGTTGTTGAGCACGGGCTCTAGGCATGCAGGCTCAGTAGTTGTGGCTCACAGGCTCTACAACGCAGGCTCAGTAGTTGTGGCGCACGGGCTTAGTTGCTCCGCAGCATGTGGGATCTTCCCGGACCAGGGCTTGAACCCGTGTCTCCTGCATTGGCAGGCAGATTCTTAACCACTGCGCCACCAGGGAAGCCCAAGGGTTATTTTTAAATGTCAACATATTTACAATATCCTGGCAATTATACCTTTTGCAACTGTTTATACTTACAATACATTTTTTTGAATGTCAATCTAAAAATGTGCAAGGAGTTACATTGTTTTTCAAAATTATTTTTGGTGTTATGTGAACAAAAATGTTCAAAGACCACTGCTCTAGTCTGTGGGCCTCTCCCCTCCATTCCCTGTGTGTTTTAGTTTTCTCACTCTTAGCACACCCTAATTTAATTTACTATTTAATCAATATTTATTAAGTGCCACTATGTGCCAGAAAGGGTATCAACATACCAATGAACAGGACAGAAACATTAATGATTTTATGAAATAGTGAGATGCTAATTCCTTCTGTGGAATTTTTTTCTTGCTACCCTTCTCTGTGGCTTCTGAGTCTCTTTATTTTCATGTATTATTTTTGGTTGGGGCCCAGTTCCCCTGAGTATAAAAACCATTAAAAATTATTTAAATTATGATATATCTCAAACATAGAGTAGTATAAGGAACAGTAAACTGTATACTTGTCTTCTTACCACCCAAGTTTAATAAATCTTACCATTTTGCTCAACCTGCTTCATATTAAACAACAAAACAAAATAAGAAAATATTACATACACAAATGAAGCCACCTAAGTACCCTTCCCTAAATCCATATGCTTTCCTCACTCTTCAGATATAAACTCTGTCTTGATTTGTGTTTCTAATTCTTAAGAAATGTTTATACTTTTGCTACATATAAGCAACTTAGAGGTGTATTGATTTGTGTGTTTTCAAACTGGATAAAAATAGTATCATTTTGTACATATGTTGCAACTTGTTTTTGGTATTCAACATTTTTTTTTTGAGATTTATACAGTTTATACATGTAGTTTTAGTCAAGTCCATTCATTTTTCTTTGGTGCATAATATTCCACCATAGGAATAAGACACATTTAACCGTTCTTCTTTGGTGGAGATTTAGGTTGCTTCTCGCTTCTCACATCATGATGTGGCAATGAACCTTCTTGCACATGCCTTCTGCACACGTTTTTGCGTTTCTCTGGGGTCTAGATGAAGAAGTGGAATTACTGTATTATAGTTTGTGCAGGTTCAACTTTATTAAGTATTGCTAACTTGCTTTTTTAAATTGTTGCTCACCCTTACACTCCAGCACAACATGAGCATTACTCTTTCTATTCTTTTGGTGGATACCTTGGAATTTTTAAAAATGTAAACCTACGTTAATATTTCTCTTCTACTTCTGACATAAGGAACTTAGCAAGTTTGAATTATCCATTAATACTCCCCCCATGTCATCTTATTTTTCCCTGAAGTTTTAGTTTTACTTTATTTTAAAAGCATAAAAATTAATTACTTTTAAAATAAGTAATTAATCTTTGATTCAATTTTCAATTTTTCATTCTGTTCCCCTGGGTTCATGTTTCTTTTTGTTGAAGTACATCCTCTAATTGTTCTTTTAGTGAGTATCTGTAGGTGACATATCCCATTAGTCTTTGTTCAAAAATGTCTTAGTCTTTTTCCTGAATGATAGTTTAGATAGGTATAGACTTATATTTTGACAGTACTCTTCCACCCTTGATACTTTGAAATTATATCTCCAGGGTGTTCTGGTTATTGTTTCTGAAGAGTTTAATGTTTCTGAAGACAAGTCTTCTGTTAGTTTAATTTTTATTCCTTTGGTTTGGTAGCTTTCTGTTTATCCTAGACATTCTGCTATTTTGTCATAACATGTCTAGGAATGGATTTATTTTTATTGATCCTATTGAGTACTTGGAGTATATGTCTTCTGAAAGTATGAAATATTCTCAGCTACTGTCTTTGCTTTTTTAAGTTCAATTTTTACCTAACTAAAAAAAATACATGTACATAATTTTAAAAGCAAAATACTTGTGTAAGACTTATAATGAAAACCAGCAATTTCCTGCGTCACATCTCTCCAATCCTGACATTTTTAATCCTTGGAAGCAGCTACTTTCCACTTTAAAATATTTTATCTGTTTCTTTTAGAATTTACTTCTATTATTGAAAATAACATTCATGTACTATGATTTATTGATTTTTTGTTTTAGATTTATTAACTTTCTAACATGAAAGGTAAGAATTTACCCCTCTTAAACCCTCACCCTCAAACACATATTTTGCAATATCTCTCTTTCCAATGTAGTTTTATTATATTCATTGTTAAACCATTCAGAGAATTTACCCAATTATAACTTTTAAAATATTATTCAGAATTGAGCCATGTGTTATGCTGTGATTACACTTTTTCTTTTAAAAGTTTTTATTTTCCCTATTTGAGTATTGCTTTGTTCTTTAATTCATTTAGATTTTTATGTATTTAGAATTATCCTACTATAAAGCATCATTAAATATGATCAGATACATCAGGTAGTCTGTAGTTTCATTTATTTCTTACAGATATCTCTCCTAGAGCCCTTCAATCTCCTCTTCTGGGCTGAACTGGTTGCTTCCCAGCTTGGCAGCTGTCACCCAGGAATCTCCCCTAATCATCCTGCAGATTCCCTTTTCCTCTTTTCTAATTGAATCTCCTGTTTCCTGGATCCTATGCCTTCTTCCTTTTTGGTTTATGCTCTGATGTTGATGTAGCATATCCTCAAATAGCTTTCTGAGGAATGGTACAAGGAAGTAAATTTTCTGAGACCTTGCATGTTTTAAATTCAAGGTCTTTATCCCTCTCTCACACTTTGTTGATAGTTTGACTGGGTATATAATTCTAAACTGGAAATCATTTTCTTAGAATTTGCTGTTGAGCAGTTTAAAGCTTCTTATTCCTGATACTTTATACTTCAATTTTTAAAAATTGTGTTTGAATTATATTAGAATTTCAATCTCCAGGGCCCAGAAATTTGAAAGTAGCACACATTGACATGGGCCTTTTTCTTTTGGCGGGGAGGTGAAATTTAGTGGATTTTTTTCAATCTAGAAACATTTTTTATTTAGTACTTGGAATTGTACTTGAACTATTTCATCTGTGCCTCTTTCCTTTGATTACAGAATCTCTCAGTAAATGTCTTCAAAAAGAAAAACTCCACTCTTCTTCTAGGGAGTGAGGAGAGGTGGTAACCTGGCTGTACCTAGTGAGAGAGGGATCTTCTTATGAAGACTTTCAACCAATTCTCCTTTTAGAGTTAACCAATCCTCAAATTTCTGAACCATTCTTTTATTTTGAGGTGCAAATTAGCTTGGTTATTGTTGACTTCTCCCTTTTGAGATTAGATTTAATAAACTCCCATCTTCCAGCTGTTATAATTTATTCATTTACTTTTCAACTTCTGAAATTTTGTCTTTTTCTTTTCTCCTATCTAGAACTTTGCAGATTTACATCCTTTTAATGCTTTACTGTCATTTTAGTAAAGTCTTAACAAGAAGCAGCAGTAAATGCATTTTTAACTGGAAGTCAAAGTTACTATCTTTTTAAACAATTACTCTCCATTATTCTTTCTCTTTTCTTTTCCTAGAACTTCTATTAAATGTATGCTGGAGAATTTCAGTTTATCCTATAGTCTTTAACTGTTTGTCAGTTAAGTTGTCAGAGACAACTTCTGTCTCTAATGTGCTGTGTTCTGGATGAATTGCTAGTGCATTGTTTCTTCAGTTTTTCCAATCTATAGTAAACTGCATTGCATCTGTTAAGTTTTTGTTTCAATGACTATTTTTTAATTCTGAAAATTTCTGATAATTTCTTTTCCCATTCTTATTTAATGTATCCTTTGTTTTGTTTCATGGTTTGAAGTCTTCGATCAAACTTTTATTTAAAAAATCAATTTCCTCTAGAATAAATTCATATTAAAGATTTAAAGTTGGCTATCTCTGTTAGCATTAAATTTCTTTTTGTATTTTGGAATTTGACTTTGAAGTCAATTTTTAGTCATCGTCTTTCTCTTTCTCCTTCTGTGCTCAGTTTTCCTTGTGCAGTGGTTTTGTGGATATCATTACTCAGCTCCCAGATCTGGTCATATGAAAACAATTCAGTTTTCTTGCCCTGACGTGATATTGACAATATGCAGATTTACTTAGCCAGCCAGTGGCTTAGTTCGGCTCTAGGTTGGGAGACTGTCTCTAGGTCTTCCTATCTTCTTAGACCTGTAGCTTATCAGGAGCCATTGCCCTAATCAGCAATTGAAAGTAGCTTTTTTCAGACCACTCTCAGGATCAAGGTAGCTCCGCTAATTCAAGGAGTGAGCTTTAGGGATCATGTTTGGAGAACTTTAAATCCCCATTACCCCACAAGAGCCAAACTTTTATATGCCACTCTATGAGTCCAGGAACCTATATAGCCTAGCGATTTCAGCCCCTTTCATTACTCCGTGATTCTTTTCCAAATCTGGTCTTAAGCTATGTTTATCTTATTTTTGATCTGGCTTATGTCATTTGGATTTTCTCTCTCTCTTTTTATATTATTTGACTGAACCATATGAAATTGCCAGTTTATTGGCAAAATGGGCAAATACTAGCAATTTTATATAGTTCATATTAATAAATCCATTTTTGCTACATGTTTTACACTCGGATGCATCAAAGCATGAACCTCTTTTGACATCTTGACTGGAGGTCTTTATAAGTCTTTGATCTTTCTTTCTCTTCCCAAGTAGTCAGCCAGTCAAACAGCCAAATACCAGAATCAACTCACAGCTCCACACAGAGAATTTTTCCTCCCATAAAGTGCCTTTCAGACTTTGGAAGGCTGTAGAGAGGGAGGGAAGTGGTAGTGGGAGGTTGATAAACAATGAATGATTGAGAAAAAACTTTGTCTACCTCCTCCAAATGGCATTATTCCTTTCTGCCGTCATCCAAAAGTTTAAGCCAAATTAAACTGCATTGAGTCTAAGAGCTATGGTTGGTATTTTTCATTTGGCAAAGGGGGAAAGACTAGAAAATATGCATAGTAAGGGAAGAAATAACATATTTATATATTATTTTTATCCTTAAAATCTTGAATTATACCCATTATCAGCAAACATATGAATAGCCTTGCTTATACAATGAATAAAAAGCCATGGGTCCTGAGGAATGTCAGAACGAGGCAGAAGGCATCAGAGCCCCTGGATGAGTTCATGAAATAGAGCCACTCACCCACTCTGAATCACCTGCCCACCTCCAGAAAGTGATATGAAAGAGAAATCTGTGCCTCTTTGAAGGTACAGAGGAAGAAACAAGTGAAGACACACTGAAAAATACTAAGAGCCTTCAGAGTGAGCATGGCCCTTCCAACACCTTGATCAGAAGGCCCAGGTGGAAGAGCAATGGCACAGGGGCATGCTTTTCTCCTGGTGCAGAAAGGAGCACAGGAAGCCATGTGGCTGACAGGGTCTTGGTGCTCCGGCTGGGTGTCAGGCCTGAGCCTCTGAGGTGGGAGAGCCGAGTTCAGGACACTGGTCCATCAGAGACCTCCCAGCCCCACATAATATCAATCAATGAGAGCTCTCTCAGAGATCTCCATCTCAATGCTAACATTCAACTCCACTCAATACCAGCAAGCTCCAGTGCTGGACACCCCATGCCAAACAACTAGCAAGACAGGAGCACAAGCCCACCCACTAGCACAGAGGCTGCCTAAAGTCATACTAAGTTCACAGACACCCCCAAATCCACCACTGATGCGGTAATGCCCACCAGAAAGACAAGATCCAGCCTCATTCACCAGAACACAGGAACCAGTCTCCTCCACCAGGAAGCCTACACAACTCACTGAACCAACCTTAAGCAAAGGGGCAGACACCAAAAACAATGGGAACTACGAACCTGCAGCCTGAGAAAAGGAGATCCCCCAAACAGTAAGTGAAGCAAAATGAGAAGACAGAGAAATATGCAGCAGATGAAGGAGCAAGGCAAAACCCCACCAGACCAAACAAATGAAGAGGAAATAGGCAGTCTACCTGAAAAAAAATTTACAGTACTGATAGTAAAGATGATCCAAAATCTTGGAAATAGAATGGAGAAAATACAAGAAACGTTTAACAAGGACCTAGAAGAATTAAAGACCAAACAAACAATGATGAACAACACAATAAATGAAATTAAGAATTCTCTGGAAGGAATCAATAACAGAAAAACTGAGTCAGAAGAACGGATAAATGACCTGGAAGATAAAATAGTGGAAATAACTACCGCAGAGCAAAATAAAGAAAAAGAATGAAAAGAATTGAGGACAGACTCAGAGACCTCTGGGACAACATTAAATGCACCAACATTCAAATTGTAGGGGTCCCAGAAAAAGGGAAAAAGAAAGGGTCTGAGAAAATATTTGAAGAGATTATAGTTGAAAACTTCCTTAAGATGGGAAAGGAAATCATCAATCAAGTCCAGGAAGCACAGAGAGTGCCATACAGGATAAATCCAAGGAGAATCATGCCAAGACATATATTAATCAAACTATCAAAAATTAAATACAAAGAAAAAATATTAAAAGCAACAAGGGAAATGCAACAAATAACACACAAGGGAATCCCCATATGGTTAACAGCTGACCTTTCAGCAGAAATTCTGCAGACCAGAAGGGATTGGCAGGACATACTGAAAGTGATGAAAGGGAAGAAACTACAACCAAGATTACTCTACCCAGCAAGTATCTCATTCAGCTTTGAAGGAGAAATTAAAACCTTTACAGACAAGCAAAAGTTAAGAGAATTCAGCACCACCAAACCAGCTTTACAACAAATGCTAAAGGAATTCTCTAGGCAGGAAACACAACAGAAGGAAAAGACCTATAAAAACAAACCTAAAACAATTAAGAAAATGGTAATAAGAACATACATATCGATAATTACCTTAAATGTAAATGGATTAAATTCTCCAACCAAAAGACATAGACTGGCTGAATGGATACAGAAACAAGACCCATATATATGCTGTCTACAAGAGACCCACTTCAGACCTAGAGACACATACAGACTGAAAGTGAGGGGATGGAAAAAGATATTCCATGCAAATGAAAATAAAGGAAAGCTGGAGTAGCAATTCTCATATCAGACAAAATAGACTTTAAAATAAAGACTATTAGAAGAGACAAAGAAGGACACTACATAATGATCAAGGGATCAATCCAAGAAGAAGATATAACAATTGTAAATATTCATGCACCCAACATAGGAGCACCTCAATACATAAGGCAAATGCTAACAGCCATAAAAGGGGAAATCAACAGTAACACAATCATAGTAGGGGACTTTAACACCCCACTTGCACCAATGGACAGATCATCCAAAATGAAAATAAATAAGGAAACACAAGCTTTAAATGACACATTAAATAAGATGGACTTAATTGATATTTAGAGGACATTCCATGCAAAAACAACAGAGTACACTTTCTTCTCAAGGGCTCATGGAACATTCCCCAGGATAGATCATATCTTGGGTCACAATTCAAGCCTTGGTCAATTTAAGAAAACTGACATCATATCACGTATCATTTCTGACCACAACACTATGAGACTAGATATCAATTACAGGAAAAAAAATCTGTAAAGAATACAAACACATGCAGGCTAAACAATACACTATTAATAACCAAGAGATTACTGAAGAAATCAAAGAGGAAATCAAAAAATACCTAGAAACAAATGACAATGAAAACACAATGACCCAAAACCTATGGGATGCAACAAAAGCAGTTCTAAGAGGGAAGTTTAGAGCAATACAATCCTACCTCAAGAAACAAAAAACATGTCAAATAAACAACCTAACCTTACACCTAAAGCAATTAGTGAAAGAAGAACAAAAAAACCCCCAAGTTAGAAGAAGGAAATAAACCATAATGATCAGATCAGAAATCAATGAAGAAGAAATGAAGGAAATGATAGCAAAGATCAATAAAACTAAAAGCTTGTTCTTTAAGAAGATAAACAAAATTGATAAACCATTAGCCAGACTCATCAAGAAAAAAAGGGAGAAGACTCAAATCAATAGAATTAGAAATGAAATAGGAGAATTAACAAGTGACACTGTAGAAATACAAAGGTTCATGAGAGATTACTACAAGCAACTATATGCCAGTAAAATGGACAACGTGGAAGAAATGGACAAATTCTTAGAAAAGCACAACCTTCTGAGACTGAACTAGGGAGAAATAGAAAATATAAACAGGCCAATCTCAAGCACTGAAATTGAAACTGTGATTAAAAATCTTCCATCAAACAAAAGCCCAGGACCAGATGGCTTCACAGGGGAATTCTATCAAACATTTAGAGAACAGATAACACCTATCTTCCTCAAACTCTTCCAGAATGTAGCAGAGGGAGGAACACTCCCAAACTCATTCTACGAGGCCACTGTCACCCTGATACCAAAATCAGACAAAGATGTCACAAAAAAAGAAAACTACAGGCCAATATCACTGATGAACATAGATGCAAAAATCCTCAACAAAATACTAGCACAAAGAATCCAACAGCACATTAAATAGGTCATACACCATGATCAAGTGGGGTTTATCCCAGGAATGCAAGGATTCTTCAATGTATTCAAATCAATCAATGTGATAAACCATATTAACAGACTGAAGGACAAAAATCTCAACAGATGCAGAAAAAGCTTTCGACAAAATACAACACCCATTTATGATAAAAACCCTCCAGAAAGTAGGCACAGAGGGAACTTACCTCAATATAATAAAGGGCCATATATTACAAACCCACAGCCAACATCATCCTCAATGGTGAAAAACTGAAACTATTTTCACTAAGATCAGGAATAAGACAAGGTTGCCCACTCTCACCACTATTATTCAACATAGTTTTGGAAGTTTTAGCCACAGCAATCACAGAAGAAAAAGAAATAAAAGAATCCAGATCGGAAAAGAAGAAGTTGCTGTCACTGTTTGTGGATGACATGATATTATACATAGAGAATCCTAAAGATACTACCAGAAAACGACTAGAGCTAATGACTGAATTTGGTAAAGTTGGAGGATACAAAATTAATGCACAGAAATCTCTTGCATTCCTATACACTAATGATGAAAAATCTGAAAGAGAAATTAAGGAAACACTCCCACTTACCTTTGCAACAAAAAGAATAAAATACCTAGGAATAAACCTACCTAAGGAGACAAAAGACCTGTATGCAGAAAACTATAAGACACTGATGAAAGAAATTAAAGATGATACAAACAGATGGAGAGATATACCATGTTCTTGGACTGGAAGAAGAACCATTGTGAAAATGACTATACTACCCAAAGCAATCTACAGATTCAATTCAATCCCTATCAAACTACCACTGGCATTTTTCACAGAACTAGAACAAAAAACTTCACAATTTGTGTGGAAACACAAGAGACCCCGAATAGCCAAAGCAATCTTGCAAAAGAAAACCGGAGCTGGAGTAATCAGGCTCGCTGACTTCACACTATAATACAAAGCTACTGTAATCAAGACAGTATGTTACTGGTACAAAAACAGAAATATAGATCAATGGAACAGAGATAAAGCCATGCACATATGGTCACCTTATCTTTGCTAAAGGAGGCAAAGATATACAGTGGAGAAAAGACAGCCTCTTCAATAAGTGCTGCTGGGAAAACTGGACAGCTACATGTAAAAGAATGAAATTAGAACACTCCCTAGCACCATACAGAAAAATAAACTCAAAATGGATTAAAGACCTAAATGTAAGGCCAGACACTATCAAACTCTTAGAGGAAAACATAGGCAGAACACTCTATGACATAAATCACAGCAAGATCCTTTTTGACCCACCTCCTAGAGTCATGGAAATAAAAACAAAAATAAACAAATGGGACCCAATGAAACTTAAAATCTTTTGCACAACAAAGGAAACCATTAAAAAGACAACCCTCAGAATGGGAGAAAATATTTGCAAATGAAGCAACTGACAAAGGATTAATCTCCAAAATTTACAAGCAGTTCATGCAGCTCAATATCAAAAAACAAACAACCCAATCCAAAAATGGGCAGAAGACCTAAATAGACATTTCTCCAGAGAAGATATGCAGATTGCCAGCAAACACATGAAAGGATGCTCAACATCACTAATCATTAGAGAAATGCAAATCAAAACTACAATGAGGTATCACCTCACACCAGTCAGAATGGTCATCATCAAAAAATCTACAAACAGTAAATGCTGGAGAGGTTGTGGAGAAAACGGAACCCTTTTGCAGTGTTGGTGGGAATGTAAATTGATGCAGCCACTATGGAGAACAGTATGGAGGTTCCTTAAAAAATTAAAAATAGAACTATCATACGACACAGCAATCCCACTACTGGGCATATACCCCGAGAAAACCATAGTTCAAAAAGAGTCACGTACCACAATATTCATTGCAGCTGTATTTACAATTGCCAGGATATGGAAGCAACCTAAGTGTCCATCAACAGATGAATGGATAAAGAAGATGTGGTACATATATACAATGGCATATTACTCAGCCATAAAAAGAAAGAAATTGAGTTATTTGTAGTGAGGTGGATGGACCTAGAGACTGTCATACAGTGTGAAGTTAAGTCAGAAAGAGAAAAACAACTACCGTACGCTAATACATATACATATATATGGAATCTAAAAAAAAAAAAAAAAGGTTCTGAAGAACCTAGGGGCAGGACAGGAATAGAGACGCAGACATAGAGAAGGGACTTGAGGACACGGGGAGGGGGAAGGGTAAGCTGGGACAAAGTGAGAGAGTGGCATGGACATATATACATTACCAAATGTAAAATAGCTAGCTAGTGGGAAGCAGCCGCATAGCACAGGGAGATCAGCTTGGTTTTTTGTGTCCACCTAGAGGGGTGAGATTAGGGAGGGTGGGAGGGAGATGCAAGAGGGAGGAG
Source organism: Leucopleurus acutus (assembly GCF_964270905.1). Classification (NCBI taxonomy): domain Eukaryota; kingdom Metazoa; phylum Chordata; class Mammalia; order Artiodactyla; family Delphinidae; genus Leucopleurus; species Leucopleurus acutus. The sequence goes on from NC_139142.1 coordinate 44,484,395, forward strand.
ATATGGGGACATATGTATACGTATAGCTGATTCACTTTTTTATACAGCAGAAACTAACACAACATTGTAAAGCAATAATACTCCAATAAAGATGCTAAAAAAAAAAAAGCCATGGGTAACGGAACCATGTCTAGTTTGTGTGTGTGCATTTTGGGGACTTCATTTTTGTTAAAAACAAGACAGAGAAAAGTGAAACATGAAGTTTTTCAAAGAAGAGTGCAAATATCCATCATCGTGAACCATTCAATAGCTTCCTTTCAAACATATTGAATTTAAGAAGCATTGACATCTTTTAGCCTTAAAAGATTCAGTATCTCTGAATTCCTGCCCTACCTTGTCACAGGCTCCTCCCCACAAATATCCATTCACCCCTCTTCTAACATAATCCCCGCTCTGCATCTGGGCAGATTGCCACCCAACTGAAAGACTACCTTCACCAGGCTACACAAGTAGCAGAGACACCATGTGACCAAATTTTGGCCATAGAATCACATTTGACTTCTGCGAAGTATCTTTAAGGGAGAGGTATGATCTTTGTCTCTGCATTCATGTGGCTGCCTGCAGCAATGATTTGATGGCTGGAGTTCAAAAGCTATCTTAGAGCATGAGGGCGGGCAGAGCAGAGAACCGGGGTTCTCTGGGGGCCCTGGGTCTCTACTGACTTAGTGGAGCCCCCAGAGAAGCTCCGGTTCTTTGCTTTTAGACTTCTTTTATTTGAAACAGACATAAGCTCTTGTCCTGTTCAAGCCACTGTTATTTTTCTTTTTTTAAAAAATTGGGGTATAGTTGCTTTACAATGTTGTGTTAGTTTCTGCTGTACAATGAAGTGACTCAGCTATATGTATACATATATCCCCTCCCTCTTGGATCTCCCTCCCAACCCCCTCCCGCCCATTCCACACATGTAGGTCAACACAGAGCACCGAACTGAGCTTGTGCTATATAGCAGGTTCCCACTAGCTATCTGTTTTACACATGGTAGTGTATGTATGTCAATCCTAAGTTCCCAATTCATCCTACTCCTCCTTTCCCCCCACCCCATGTCCGTATGTTCATTCTCTATGTCTGAGTCTGTATCCCTGTCCTGCAAAAAAGTTCATCTATACCATTTTTCTAGATTCCACACATATGCATTCATATACAATATTTGTTTTTCTCTTTCTGACTTCACTCTGTATGACAGACTCTAGGTCCATCCATGTCTCTACAAATGACCCAATTTTGTTCCTTTTTATGGATGAGTAATATTCCATTGTATGCATGTACTTCTTCTTTATCCATTCTTCTGTAGATGGCTTCCATGTCCTGGCTATTGTAAATAGTGCTGCAATGAACATTGGGATGCATGTGTCTTTTTTTTATGTATTTATTTTATTTTATTTTTGGCCGCACTGGGTCTTAACTGCTGCACAGGCATCCTCTAGTTGTGGCAAGCAGGGGCTACTCTTCCTTGTGGTGCACAGGCTTCTCATTGCAGTGGCTTCTCTTGTTGTGGAGCACAGGCTCTAGGTGCGTGGGCTTCAGTAGTTGTGGCTCGCAGGCTCTAGAGCACAGGCTCAGTACTTGTGGTGCACAGGGTTAGTTGCTCCGTGGCATGTGGGATCTTCCTGGACCAGGGCTTGAACCTGTGTCCCCTGCACTGGCAGGTAGATTCTTAACCATTGCACCACCAAGGAAGCCCGATGTGTCTTTTTGAATTATGGTTTTCTCTGAGTATATGCCCAGTAGTGGGATTGCTGGGTCATATTGTAGTTCTATTCTTAGTTCTTTAAGGAACCTCCACACTGTTCTCTATAGTGGCTGTATCAATTTACATTCCCACCAGCAGTGCAAGAGGATTCCCTTTTTTCCACACCCTCTCCAGCATTTATTGTTTGTAGATTTTTTGATGATGGCCCTTCTGACCACTGTGAGGTGATAACTCGTTGTAGTTTTGATCTGTATTTCTCTAATGATTAGTGATGTTGAGTATCTTTTCATGTGCTTCTTGGCCATCTGTATGTCTTCTTTGGAGAAATGTCTATTTAGGTCTTCTGCCCATTTTTGGATTGGATTGTTTGTCTTTTTGATATTGAGCTGTGTGAGCTGTTTGTATATTTTGGAGATTAATCCCATGTCAGTTTCTTCATTTGCAAATATTTTCTCCCATTCTGAGGGTTGTCTCTTTATCTAATTTATGGTTTTCTTTACTGTGAAAAAGCTTTTAATTAGGTCCCATTTGTTTATTTTTGTTTTTATTTTTGTTACTCTAGCAGGTGGGTCAAAAAAGATCTTGCTGTGATTTATGTCATAGAACGTTCTGCCTATGTTTTCCTCTAAGGGTTTTATAGTGTCCAGTCTTACATTTAGGTCTTTAATCCATTTGAGTTTATTTTTGTGTATGGTGTTAGGGAGTGTTCTAATTTCATTCTTTTACATGTAGCTGTCCAATTTTCCTAGCACCACTTATTGAAGAGGCTGTCTTTTCTCCATTGCATATTCTTGCCTCCTTTGTCATAAATTAGGTGATCATAGGTGTGTGGGTTTATATGTGGGCTTTCTATCCTGTTCCATTGATCTATATTTCTGTTTTTGTGCCAGTACCATACTGTCTTGAGGACTGTAGCTTTGTAGTATAGTCTGAAGTCAGGGAGCCTGATTCCCCCAGCTCCGTTTTTCTTTCTCAAGATTGCTTTGGCTATCAGGGTGTTTTGTGTCTCTACACAAATTTTAAGTTTTTTTTATTCTAGTTTTGTGAAAAATACCATTGGTAATTTGATAGGGATTGCATTGAATCTGTAGGTTGCTTTGGGTAGTATAGTCATTTTCACAATGTTGATTCTTCCAATCTAAGAACATGATATATCTCTCCATCTGTTTGTGTCACCTTTGATTTCTTTCATCAGTGTCTTATAGTTTTCGGAGTACAGGTCTTTTACCTCCTTAGGTAGGTTTATTCCTAGGTATTTTATTCTTTTTGTTGCTATGGTAAATGGGATTGTTTCCTTAATTTCTCTTTCTGATCTTTTGTTATTAGTGTATAGCAATGAAAGAGATTTCTGTGCAATACTGTTATCCTGCAACTTTACCATATTCATTGATTAGCTGTAGTAGTTTTCTGGTGGCATCTTTAGCATTTTCTGTATACTTTTCTTTTTCTGTTCTGTGTAACCAATTCATAGTGCCTGCAAATTATTCCATTGCTAAAGTAAATTTTGTATCATGACACGTTCATTTTGATGATAAGGCTCAGCACTTAGTATTTTCATGACAAAGTGAAAGGGCAGAGAGATTTGTCATTTGATTCATTCCACTTTAGTTCCAAATGCTTGAAAAACAGTTGGGTTTCCCTCAAGTTTGCTTGATCATGCAGCGCTTTCCAATGACTTTAGCCAACATGTTTGAAAACTGTGTTTTTCATGTCATAACTATCTGGTCCTCTACAGTAAAATCTTTTCATTTTCAAATGTCAACCTCCCTATGAAAGAGAAGAAATGCGTTTGAAAGCTAGACCCCGTAATTGCTGTGAAATTGCTGTAGGTGTTCCTCACTACAAGTGTGTTCTTCATTTATTGGCTATATTAACACCCACCACTTGATTCCTTCCTAATTTTCACTGTGTCCTAGGCTAAGTTCTCATCATCCTAAAGATAAGGCAGATACTTGTCAGAAACTTTTTGATTTAAAATGAGAGAAATTTCATTCGAGCTGGCTTAATGAAAGCATAATGTATTTGTTCACACCACTGAATAGTCCATGGAACATAAGTCTTCTGGCTTCTGGCATGGCTGGGTCAATTGGTGTTATCAGGAATCTATTTCATTACATTCTAAGGCCTTGCTCTCCTCTGTGTAGGATGTCTCTGCATGGTGGACAAAATCATTCCCAGCAATTAAATGTTCCCATAGTCTTTTTTCCCCCCCATAATCTTTAATATTAGCATTACTACCCCAAAATGGGCTGCCTCTCATTTGTCTGGCTTAAGACATGTGCTCACCCTAGTCTAATCCCATAGCTGGGGGTGCAGTCTTCTGATTAGCAAGACCAGTCCACATGGACCCTTGTAGCCAGAGGTGCTGCATGAGCAGAGCATGAGAATAGAATGAAAAAAAAGAAGAGGAATTTTATCCACATAAAAGAGCATAGTGAGGGGCTTCCCTGGTGGCGCAGTGGTTGAGAGTCCGCCTGCCGATGCAGGGGACACGGGTTCATGCCCCAGTCCGGGAAGATCCCATATGCCATGGAGCGGCTGGTCCCGTGAGCCATGGCCGCTGGGCCTGTGCGTCCGGAGCCTGTGCTCCGCAACAGGAGAGGACACAAGAGTGAGAGGCCCGCATACCATAAACAAACAAACAAACAAACAAAAAGGAGCATAGATAGCAAGAAAAGACTGCAGATGTGCACCACAGGGCAATTCAATAACTTTAAAAATAAGGATAAATCATGTGTTACTTTCAACATCTTTAAATGCTCCCTAGGTCTCATCCTTTTCATCTTACTATATTTTACATCTCATTATATTTTACCGCTAACTCACTTGTAGTTCAGCTAATACTTATTGTTCATACAGGTTTCTCACTCCTCTATCTTCCCTTCTAAACTTCTGGGTTTTCAACCTAGAGGGACATGATTAAGAAGAACAAGGCTGTGGAGAAATGGGGACTTAAAATTCTTTTCCTTAAACAGATGGAATGGTTGGGTTTAAGCATTTGGAGGGATAGTCAGTTAGAGGGTGAAAGAACCCTCATTTTGGAAGCTCTTTGAGAGATCATGATACTGGGTGCTAACTACGTGGGAAAGGAATAGTACTGACAACTGGCATAAACAGGATGGTGGAGTTTGTCTATCACAGGTTTTTATTTCTCGGGGATTTCAGCTCCAATTCATGTAGGGACCTCAGTGTAAGCCAGGGAGAGCGAGAAGGCCAGGACATAATAGAACCAAGGGTGGATCAAGAAGGATTGTTGGCCAGTCGTCCAAATGCAAATGGTGCCCTTGGCTTTGACCAAATGGCATCAAGAGCCACGTGATCCTCAGGTGGTAAGTGGCATAAGGCAGCAGACAATATGCAAGTCAAGGGGTGAACATGTCAAAGTCCTGAGGGCTGAGTGGAGCCCTGAGTACAGGGTTCCACTCAGCAATGCTGGTTACTGAGAGATCTGTATTCCTCCCTCAAGAATACATACTGGCAAAAGCTAGCCAAAACTTCACATCCCGCAGGGAACCTCAGGTATCAATCAAGAAACAAAGGTAATCAGAGCACACTCATGAGGACCGGGGTGCTGGCTTTGATCTGGGGCTCGCCATTGCCAGACAAATCCCAGATTACAACCTCTGGAGGGTCTGTAGCTGCTAATACCTTGCTGACTTGAATCACAATGGCTGAGAACTCGAGGCTGAGTTTTCCAGTTAAAGTTTTCAGCTGAGAGCCTTCCGATGAAGAGGAAAAAGATAAATTTGAGGAAATTCTCAACTAGTTCATAACTTACACTTATTTTTATATCTTGAAGCTTCTACTAAAATGCTGGGCATTGTACTCAATACAGACTTACTGAATTAAAGGAGGAATGACATAAACACACACTCATCATCCCAATGTGACCATACATAAAACTAGGGGTGACAAGTATAGCCACAGATGGGAAGAATGCTGGCTGGGGCGTCTGGCTATATGAACTTAGTCTGCTTATTGCAGTGTTCTAACCACACAAGCCAAACAGCTTCGAGCCCACACCTCCAGAATCCACCAAAACTCTTGTTAATATCAACCTGCCCTTTTAGTTCCCAGGAGTAGATGTGAGTTCCTAGGTCTACACTTCATTGAACCTTGAAGTTTTGGGAGAGAGTAGTGCAAGCCATTGGAAGTAGAAACATGGGAGTTGTCACTCCCAGAATAATGACATCTCCAGGCCCAGTACTATCTAAGAAGGGAATTCTGTCCTTCTTAAACTTTTATACTGGGGTGATTTGAGGGCATTCTCACCCATTGTATCTTTCTGGCTCCACTATAAGAAAAACACTTCTTGCCTCTCTGTGCTTATTTCCCTCTCAAACAACATGTAAACTTTACAGAGGCAATCCTTCATGGCTTCTATGGCCACTAGTTATATGAGACTGCTAAACAGTTTTTGGAATGTCTTAGGAATCAGAAAAAGGAGGTGTTGCCAGATTATCTTGGCCATCATTGGGCTGACAGATGTCTCATCCAGGTTGTCCTCATGCCCAAGTGATTATTGGGAGCCAGGCCAGAGCTCCAAGCTGGTGGTCCAAGGGCACATGCAGCCAAAGTGGGCAGCGGGTAAGAGGCATAGTTGAATCTGAGCTATACGTGGGTCAAGGCAGGCAGCTAGCCTGAGAGGTAATCAAAGTTACACAAGGCAAGGTTCCCTGTGGGGGTAGAAACAGTTTGTATCTTTTATAGCAGAGAACATTCAGGTGGGGGGAAAAAGGAAAAAAATACATTGAATAGCTCTGTGTGCCCATGAGTGCCCTTGACCTTAGGGAGAGCTTGGTTAGAGGACATCATGAAGTTCTACTGTCACAGTCTGAGACACTCTTTGTTGGTGACTACCTCCTTCATTCTTGGAGCTCTGTTTGTGAAAGGGACTCTGTTCCTGTTATGTGGAGCTTAGTTTCTAAGGAATCACCTTCAAAGTGTCCCTCTTATACCCCTAGGAGCTCTAAGCCTTAGTCTTATGGGAGGCTTGGGTCTTATTTGAATTAGGGCTGTGGGTGGGGTCAGGGACCACATCTTTAGGAAGGTGATGGTGCTGGGGAGGAGGCCTGCCTTGTCCACCAGACCATTCTTCCCCCAGCGGCCTCTGTTTCCTGGGGCCGGGCAGTACAGCACTCTGCTGTGTTCTGGTGAGACCTACAGCTGTGTGCTGGGCACACATTTGCTGGGCAAATGTTCAGGGTGAGCACCACTGATTACACCCTTGACGGTGGTCCAGTTGGCCTTGACATTTGTAGACAAGGTCCCTGGGCCTCTGCATCATGCAGAAGCACTTGGGAGAAGGTGGCAGTCCTGGACAGACATTCTCTGCTCACCCACAAAATCCTCAGAGGGTTTCCCTCTGTGGGTTTATAAAAGCCCATTATCTAATTCATGACTCAGAGAATTGAGCTTGCTGGCAAGAGGCTTTTTAAGCCACATTTTGAATAATTTCTCAGCAATTCATTACATGGGAAAACAGGTCCTTTTTGTTCTAATACTTAGCCTACGAATGCAACTCCCCTCTGCCAAAATTCATTAACAAAACCTGTGTATAGGGGCCCAGCAACTCTGGCCAGTTTCTTAAATGCACTCAAACTTGCTGATCATTGAAATGTAAATTTTTACCTTTGGCTGGAAATGACTCATGGGTCTCAGCTTGTAGGAAACGGCAATGTCGCTTTCAAACACCCGGGATAGCTCCAGACCAAGTGCCCATTGTGAGATGAGGCTTAACGTGTGGCAACCAAGAGACGGCCGCGTGTCATCTTTCCGATTGGCAGCAGAGGGAGGGCTGGTAATGAACATGCTAACAGCTTGAAGGGGGACAAAGCTCCACTTGTTGGCAATATGGTGACCCAGAGCTCAGCAGAGCCCCACGACAGGACCAGGCTGTTCAGGCTCTGCTCACACCAACCATCATCCCTGTGAGAATAGTTTGGGCTTGCCATCCCAGGCTGGCCTGTGCAGAGTGGTGGGCTGGGTTCTCTACAGAAAGGAAGAGAGAGGGGTGGCCAACGGAGCTCAGACCAATGAAGCTGGTGCAATGGGTGAGGCATAAATAGCCATCTCAAACTTTGCTTGATACAAAGCTGGATATGCTTATTTCTAAATATATATTTTTTATTTATATTATATGTAACATAAGGTATATTTAAACTATATTACCTTATATATTTAAATTAATATGTTTAAAATAAAATATTAAATATATTAAAACATATATCTTTTTAGTTTTTTTATTGTGTTAAAATACACATGACATAAAATTTATCATCTTAACCATTTTTAAGTGTGCAGTTCAGTGGTATGAAGTACACCTATATTGTTGTGTAACCATCACCACCACCCATTTCCAGAAGTCTTTTCATCTTGCAAACAAAAACTCTGTACCAATTAAACAATAACTCCCTATTCCCCTTTCTCCCCAGCCCAGGGAAACTACCATTTTACTTTCTGTCTTAATGATTTTGACTACTCTAGGTATCTCATAAGTGGTATCTTCTTATAATGATGTCTCTTAAGGGCACTAATCCTATCATGAGGGCCCCACTCTCATGACCTAATCTAACCATAATTATTTCCCTTGAGATCATCATACTAAGTGAAGTCAGTCAGACAGAAAAAGACAAATATCATATGATATCACTTATATGCAGAATCTAAAAATATGATACAAATGGACTTATTTACAAAACAGAAATAGACTTAGAGAATGAACTAATGGTTACCGGGGGGAAGGGTCGGGGGGGAGGAATAAGTTGGGAGTTTGGGATTGACATGTACACACTGCTATATTTAAAATAGATAACCAACAAGGACCTACTGTATAGCACAGGAAACTCTGTTCAGTATTCTATAATAACCTAAATGGGAAAAGAATTTGAAAAAGAATAGATACATGTATATGTATAACTGAATCACTTTGCTGTACACTTAAAATTAACACAACATTGTTAATCAACTATACTCCAATATAAAATAAAATTTTTTTAAAAACTTAATTATTTCCCAAAGGCCTCATCTCTAAATGCCATCTTATTGGGGGTTAGGGCTTCAGTATATAAATTTTGAGGGGACATAATTCAGTACATAGCACTATACAAATACCTCTTCAAGACCCTGCTTTCAATTATTCTGGGTATATACCCAGAAATGGAATTTCTGGTCATATGGTAATTCTATTTTTAATTTTTTGAGGAACTGCCATTCTGTTTTTCACAGTGGCCGTCCCATTTTACATCCCTACCAACAATGCACAAATTTTCCAATTTCCCCATATCCTCGTCAACACTTGTGATTTTCTGTTTTTTTGATAGTAGTCATACTAATGTGTGTGCGGTGGTATCTCATTGTGATTTTGATTTGCATTTCCCTAATGATTAGTGATGCTGAGCATCTTTTCATGTGCTTACTGGCCATTCAAAAACATATAATATACACTTTTAATATATACTTTATATATTTTAAAAGTACATGCTAATATAGATGCTTGGGGAAAAAACTGAAAAAATCATAAATTCAAGGTTACTGATTCTGCTGGCAAGATTAAGGGTAAATTTTTGGTTTCTTTCTTATATTTTTCTATACATTCTAAGTTTTTTAATAAGAAGGCTTTTCTCTTATAATTGTTATTGTCATTATCATCATCTAACATTTATCATTTTGCTCCTGGCACTGCACTAAGCACTTTACATGAATTCTTTCAAACAAGTCTTATAATCACCATAGGTAACTGGCACCACAATTATTTGTAAATATGCTATTTTGTTTTTTTTAAAAAGTTCAAGGATCTCAGGGCTGTCAAGGTGACTTACCACCAAGTTCATCAGAAATCCCTTTGTGGTCACTTCCATAGCTCATTCTGCCCCTGAGCACTAAGTTAAGCAGGTTGCTCAGTAATAAGACAAGCTTCTTTGTGCTAGTGTTCTCAGAAGCACTCTGTGGAGGTGGATAATTATACATTCCATTTGTTTAAACAATGTAACAGATAATTATGGAGCACCTACTATGCACTAGACACTCAGACACTGGGCTCAGAAGGGATGCCACGAGAAAAGACAGTCTCCACCTTAAGAGTTTGGCAGAATTAGACACGTGAACAAGCTTCTGTAGCATCCTGTAAATGCTCTCCAGGGGAGCCATGACAGTGGTACAAAGAAGGATGGGCTCTGCCCCAAGGATTTCTATATCTGGTGGCACATCAGAATTATCTGGAGTGCTCTGTAAAGTTACAGACTCTGGAACCCCACCCCAGACTTTCTGGATCAGAATCTCTGAATGAATCCCTGGGAATCTGTATTTTAAAATAGTTGCCCAGGTGATTCTGATTTGCAGCCAGGATGAGGAATCACCGGTAGATCCAACTTCTTGACTTGCATGGTATGTTGTAGATGCTATTGTTGACTGATCGAGTAATCTCTTTTCAGATAAAAGAGGGAGGGAGGAGTTCTATAGAATAATAATATAGAAATAAGATGGGTGGGGAAGAACGCTTATGAAGCCTGTGTTTTATTCCCTCATTCAAGCTCAGTCCTATGGGTAATATATCTTGCAGAAGTGTTAAAGAAGACATTTCTCCTTGGTATAATCATTTTGGAAAAAAGTATGGTGGTTCCTCAAAAAATTAAAAGTAGAACTACCGTGTGATCCAGCAATTCCACTCCTGGGTAAATATCTGAAGGAAACAAAATCAGTATCTCAAAGGAATATCTACACTCCCATGTTCATTGCAGCATTATTCACAATAGCCAAGATATGGAAACAATCTAAATGTCTTTCAATGGATGAATGGATAAAGAAAATTTATATGTTAGAATATCATTCAGACTTAAAAAAGAAAATCCTGCCAATTGCAACAACACGGATGGATCTTGAGCGCACTGTACTATATGAAATAAGTCAGAGAAAGAAAAATACTGTGTGGTAGCATTTACATATAGTATCTTTTTAAGCCAATTTCATAGAAACAGAGAATAGAATGGTGTTTGCTAGAAGCTGGTGGGGAGAGGGAAATGGGAGATGTAGGTACATTATATTTTCATTATATGAAGAATAAGCTCTGAGGATTTAATGCACAACATGGTGACTATAGCTAATAATATGGTATTATATACTTAAAAGTTGCTGAGAGTAGCTCTTAAACATTCTCACCACACACCAAAAAGAGTTAACTATGTGAAATGCTGCATATGTTAATAATCTCGATCGTAGTAATTACTCTACAATGTAGATGTATATCAGATCATCACATTGTACACTTTAAATATATACAATTATATTTGTAAATTATTTCTAAATAAGTTTGGGAAACAAAAACAAAATTCTTCAAATGTTTCTTGTCACTCTTAAAATCTAAACTCCTTGAACAAAAACAGAAGACATATTTCCCTAGTAATTTTTTTCTCAACCTAAAACTATTGAATACATCAAAGATTGTTTTATACAGTATTTGTGTAAATATTTCTACCACCCAGCATCCAATTCAGTCCCTATTCATCAAACAATTCAACTCGATAAATATCTCTTCTTGGACCAAATATCACTCTTAGACCAAATAAGAAAGCAAATAAGAAATGACCCCTGATCTTAAGGAGAGCAAAGGGCTTTGTAGATAGATAATATAAGGAGAAAGAGAGAAGAGTAGTAGGTAATAAATGCATAGACACTGAGAAGAGTTTGATCAGCCCGCAAACAACTTCAGTTCACGTGAACCTTGAGGCTGGATTCATATCTTCCCACACTACTGAATTGCTGGCTGTAAATTTAGAAAGTAACTTCTAGTTTCCTATCCCAAATCCACCCTCACCCTCTTTTCCCAGTTACTGGAGACAAAAAAGTGCCCAGTGGGGGAAAAAACTTAAAATTTCCAGCCTCCTTTATATTTAAGTGTGGCTGATGTGATGTTAGCAGAAGTCATTGGCTGAGGCTTTCAATAAAACCCTTGTTTCCCCTTCTGCCCTTTCTACTGCCTGAGGTTCAGAAGTGATGGCTGGAGCTCCAGCAGCCAAGCAAATCACAGAGACCTTAGCTCTGACATCTCTGTGCCACTGAACTAAGGACAGTCTCTACTTACCTCCAGACTTTCTAATACATGGGAGAAATAACTTTCTGCACGGCAACTGTGTGTTTAAGCCTCTTTAGCCAGGTTTCTGTTCCTACTAACTACCACCTAATAGAAAATGTGCAACATCTATCTCCCAGAGCCTAGATGTTATACATAGAGAAAACCACAAACGTGCTTCAATGTACTTGCATGTGTGGCTTGCAAATTGGATTCCTAAACACCATCAAAGAACTAATAAACACTCGACTGAGGGATCCTCTATTTCACTCCTCTCAGGAATGGCAGTTAGTTTTCTTGGCAAAGGTCTTGCAGGTATATGGTCAAGTTTGAGACCAAACCCACAGGTTTATATCCGCCTGGGCTTTGTATTTCTACTGCTGTGTGACATCACTGAGCCATCCCACGAGGCTCTTGACCTCCCCAATTAATCAAGGATTAGAAAGGCAGTGTTGACATTTATAAATTCTGTTTCATCACTGGTCATGTCAAAAAGAGACTGCTTTGTTGCCAAATTTGTGGGATTTGGGGAAAGATTCTGCTGTTATGGAAGACTGGGTAGAAAGACAGGCTCCCCTTTCACTCTTACAGAAAATCTACCCCTGCCCCAAAGCTGGCGATTACATTTCCTTTGCTTTGATAAACTACAAGTGGTTTTAAATTGAGTCATAAATTTCTCCAGGCCTTTTAGAGACCAACCCCCTGCCTTTGATTCCCTCACCTCCCGTGGCAGTGAAATCTGCTGGAGACCCACTCATACACTTTGTGCACGTTTAGGCTGGGAGTTTGAAATTTACAGGCCAAGCCTTGCAGCGTGACCTCGACTTTTTAATAGCTTGAGAAGGAACCAGAGAGACTGCAAGTGGGGATTCATCAGGGCTGCAGGTCTTCGAGACAGACAAAGCTGCATCTAGAGAAGACCCTCACACCAAATGCTAGAAGTGAACAATTTATTGGTGGCTCCAATAAGCTCCTTGAGGTGACTATGTGGACAACTGGCTTTGGAGTCATGGTCTAAAATTAGTTTTTCTTTTTAAAATAATGATTTGTAACATATATACTTTGCCTTGATTGGTAACATATATACCAAGCTTCAGGAACTGAATAACTTTATGTGTAAAGCTGCTACGTTCAGTGAAAAATCGTTAGCAAACTCCATCTCACCACTAAGTCCTCGTACATCCCCTTGGCAGGTCATGTGCAGAAGACCCTGGGTGGGTTCGCGGATACCCTCATCTGTCCCTGATTTTCTAGAATCAATGTATCAGGTGAGGGACAGCAAAGTGAATGGGGAGCTTCTCCCTAAGCAGGGGGGTGCTCGCGGCCCGGAAACAGGAGCAGCAATTTCCTCTTACCCACTTCTGCAGGCTGTACTCTTCCAGGTGGCTCAGAGCACGCTGGGCAGGGCTTCACACTTCCCAGTCGTGGCCAACTCCAGTCTGTTCTCTGAGTTCATCTGACCTTAAGCAAAAGAAAATTCCACCTCTGAGGTTTTGCCTGAGGTCAAACCTATCCCTAGCAATATGTATGTACATATGTAAATATGTGTATATATAAAATAACTAGTTAATTCTCATGTAATTAGCAGCTGTGAGGTAGGTACTATTACTAGCCTCATACTATGGATGAGGAGACTGAGGCATAAAAGGTTAAAAATAACTTCCCTAAATGCATACAACTAGAGAGTGTTATAAGGATTGAGTTACTGTGTAAAGCGCTTGGAACAAAACCTTGTACACAGTACGATATAAGTGTTAATTATGATTATGATAGTTATTATTACTCTAACATTCCAGGCACTCTACTAGCACTAGAGATACAATGATCAAAAAGATACAGCCTCTGTCCTTTAACAACTCACTGTGTGGTGGGAAAAATTGTCATGCAAATTGATAATTATGCTATAGGTAAATATCTGAGGTCTGAATAAGGGACCGTAAGAGCACACGGAGGAAGCACTTGGGTTCAGCCTGGAGTTCTTACAGAGCAGCACTGTCCAGAAAAAGTATAGTACAAGCCAGATACTCAATTTTAGAGTTTCTTGAAGCCAAATTTAAGAAGTGAAAAATATGGAGAAATCAATTTCATAATATACCAAAATATTATCCTTTCAATGTATAACATATTTTAAAAATCATTACCATAAAAATATTTTACATTCTTTTTTTTGTACTAAGTCTTTGAAATCTGGTGTGTATTTTATACTTAGAACACATCTCAGTTCAGACGAGCCACATTTCAAGTGCCCCGTAGGTCTAGTATCTCCTATATTGATCAGCAGATACAGAAAGCTTCCTGGAGGAAGTGACATTTGAGCTGAAGGAGGAGGTTGGGCCCTATTTCTAATTACTCCTGAGAAGGATGAGATTGTGATTCACTGGTGACTTTGATCCCAGGCTCTACTTCTCTAGGATAATACCCTGTGTGGTTGGCAGAATAATGACCCCCAAAGATGTCCACTTCCTGATCTCCAGAACTTGTGAATATGTCACTTCACCTGACAAGGGGGAATTAAGGTTGTAGATGGAATTAAGATTGCTAATCGGCTCACCTTGAAATGGAGAGCGCATGCTGGTTTATCCAGGTGGGCCTAATTTAACTACAAAAGTCCTTACAAGTGAAAGAGAGAGGCTGGAGAGTCAGCGCCAGAGAGATGCCACGTGAGAAAGACTCCACCAGCCATTGCTGGTTTTGCAGATGGAAAGGGAGGTTGTGAGCCAAGGAACGTGGGTGGCCTCTAGAAAATAGGAAAGGTAAGGACCCAGACTCTCCCTTAGAGCCTCCAGAAGGAACACAGCTCTGTGGACACTTTAATTTTTGTCCAGTGAGACCCATTTCAGACTTCTGACGTTAAGAGCAGTAAGATAATAAATTTGTCTTGTTTTAAGTTACCAAGTTTGTGGTGATTGTTGTAGTCGTAGCAGCTGAAGGAAACAGCCTCATTTCCTTCTTCTTTCCTGGTAGCCCCAACTTGATCCCCACTCCTTGAATGCATTCCGCGGATGTGGGTTGGGTCACTGGGAACACCAGCTGGGGGATTTCCCAGCTGCTGCCACCGTCACCTCCACCACTAGACTACACTCATGTTCCGAGGTCCTATGTCCCCAATCAGCAATCATGTGACACTCCTGTTTCCTGAACAGTCTGTTAAATGAGACGCTGTAGGTGAAAGTCCTTCCTCTTCACAAAAATTATCATTGTCTGGTACTGCTGTTCATAATGTTAATTAAAAGGAAAGGTTATTAATAATAGGGAAACTGGGGGAGTGAGGGAGTATATGGGAACTCTGTACTTTCTGCTCATTTTTCTATAAACTGAAAACTGTTCTAAAAATAAAATCAATTAATTTTTTAAAAAGTAATTTACAAATAAATCAAGTAATTTACAAATGAAAAAAGTAGAGGGAAAATGGCTCACAACCCAATACCTGCAAATATGTGGAAGGCCTTGTTAGCAAGATGTAAAGGAGAGATAGGATTAGAAGAGTAATAAGGATGCTTTTCAAAGCACAGAAGGAAGACTGTACTATGTGAAGCAATAAGGGACCAGGAAAAGAAGGCTCAATTCCATGAGTCCACGGAAAAATACGCGTGACTGTACTTTTGTTCTTCAGGGATGCAGGACCTTTGGTGTCCCATTCCTTTACGATGGGTATATAATGAAAGGAAAATGGGCCAAGTAATTTAAATAATGACTTCTGTCCATCACACCCAGTCTCGCCCCACTGAGAACCATCTGAGTGTATTCTTAACCTTTCCTCATGTTCCTCTCCTGTGAAAGGAGAGCGCAGGTTGTCCTTCACCCCTGCCGGGCAGCAAGGCTGCCTTTCTTACCAAGACTCCTGGGAAAAGTGAGAGACAGATTGGACCCCGTTCTCATGTGAATAGTATTCTCCTTACTGGCTCGCGGGAGGAGGCTTGGAGAAGACACTGAGTAGAGTGGAGAGGGACACACACCTCGGTTAATATTCCTCATTTGTTTCCAAGAGTTTAGGATGAAAGACAAGCCTCATATCAGCAGGCTTCACCTCCTGCGTCTAACCAGCCAGGTAAAGACAACTTTTTTTTTTTCTTGTTTTCCTATTTTTTAAAAACGGTGCATTATAAGAGTGTTTAAGTTGTAAGAGAGCAGTGAATTCAAGGCCCCTTGAGGAAAAGAGCAGGAAGAAAGGATGCCCAGAGAACATCAGTGCTCTCTCTGCACTGAAAGCCCTCCATGCAAATGGACAGGGAGATTTATTACTCACTGCAGGTTAGAGAGCAGATGCTTGCTACTCCAGAGATTTGGCACTCTGGGATTTATAGACTTAATATAGTTTATGCTTTTGTGGACTCATTCGTTGGGAAAGTATAAGATTCCTTGGCAATAAAACTTAAAGCAGGGATAATAAACCACATCCTACAGGGTTTGAGAATCTCCCTGCACAGGTCCCACCAAATCCTCTGCCTGGATAAGACAGTTCCAGGCAATTCTTACCCCAGCCCTGCTCCTCCCTCAGTGATGCGGCCAGTGTCTCAAGAAGGGAAACTCAAAGAGAGTGAAACTGGGTGAAGATGAGCAACTTCATGCCCGACCAGACGGGATGCCTAGGGCTCCTTGAAAATGCGAAAGGGAAAGAGGTAGCTTTGTTGTAGGTATCTACGTTGATATGTTATCTTGCTGCCAATTGAAACAGTAGCAAAGAAGAACAAACGTGTTTCAGCATATGGACACTGCCGCACACAAATATGGAAAAGAATATGGCAAATAATTGGTTATTTGAAATCAGTGTTTTCCTTTTCTTGATCACATCCTAAAGTACTTATTACCTGGCAAGAAAATGATGCAGTTCAGCTGGAAGCTTAAGGTGCCCAGAGATGGATTTAATTCAATAGCATCATCGAAGTGCAACTTTTAAGCACCTAGTTATTAGGGAAGGAAGGGGAATATGTCTGTGAGTCAGAGGCTGGGAGCATTCCTAAGAAAATATAAGTTTTATTACCTTTGTGGTATCTCAGGGCAGAGGCAGGCAGGCCTGGGAGATGGTAGATGAGAACCCAGGGATGCATGGTTCCCAGACCTGCCCCAGCCATCAGAAGACTCCCTCAATACAAAGCACAGTCAAGGACAAAACAAAGGGAATAGCCCAGAAGATGAGGCTGCAACTCTGCTATTTTTAAACTGCCAATTAGAATGTCTAAAATTACGTGGCTGGAACTACCACATCTGCTTCAAGATAATCATACTCTTCTGAGCTGAAGTCTTAAACCTTCTGTTTTCCAAGCCCCTGATCAGAATATTTTAAAAGATCATTTCTTGGCTGCATTAGGCCCAAAGCCAACTTGTGCTTCAGTATGTTTTCTCCTGGGAATGACTTTTCTTGGTTATAGTTCTCAAAACCTGTCTTTTGAATATTTTTGTTTGTTTCGGGGGGGGGGGGGAATAAAGAAAAAACTAGAGATTAAAAAACAAAAGAAACAGAAAGAAAAATATCAGAAAAAAAAACTTGTATGAAGATTAAAAAAAAAAAGTGACAGGGTTCTGTGAGTCTGTTTGATCGATCAAATTAAAGTGATTAACGTAGGCCTGTTCATTACTCACCCTTGGCCTCCTGTTAGCCCTTCTTTCCCTCCAGGTTTCACTATCCAAGCAGGAAGAATATGATGTTTTGCTTAAGGCAAATGAATCCAGTTTCCTCCACTGACATCGGACCCCAGAGAGTTCAGTTCAAATGAAATGAGAAACCGTGCATATTAAAATCCTCATCAAGCCCACTTCCAAGACCTGATACAGAGTCTAGGCTTCATGAAGCCTGCATGAACCAAAAAGGTGTGTCGAATCCCCAGTAATTCCTGCACCATCCACACTGCACACTACCCACCTTGGCTGTCTATGCAACATGTGGCTCGTGTGTAGCCTCTTGAAGCTACCTGATATAAGAGGACAACTCTGAAACACGATAAGGACTGAAACAAAAAGAGGCCAAAAAAAAAATCTATCTGTATATGCCGTATATGTGTATATATATAGGCAGTGTTTAAGTAAAATTAATTTTATTTAATGGATTATTAGGTTTTAGCTCATGCCTCTGTATGGTTCGGGGTGGGGTGGGCGTTGAAGTATACTTGATTTACAATGTGTTAGTTTCCGGTGTACAGCAAGGTGATTCAGTCATATATATACACACATATATATATATATATATATATATATATATAAAACTTTTCATATTCTTTTCCATTATAGGTTATATTTAATATAGTTCCCTGTGCTATACAGTAGGACCTTGTTGTTTATTTTGTATACAGTAGTTTATATCTGCTAATCCCGAACTTCTAATTTCTCTCTCCCTGCCCCTTTCCCCTTTGGTAACCATGTTTGTTCTCTCTGTGAGTCTATCTTTGTTTTGTAAATAAGTTCGCTTGTATCATATTTTAGATTCCACGCATAAGTGATATCATGTAGTATTTGTTTTTCTCTGGCTTACCTCACTTAGTATGATAATCTCTAGGTCCATCCATGTTGCTGCAAATGGCATTATTTCATTCTTTTTTATGGCTGAGTAATATTCCATTGTATATATGTACCACATCTTCTTTATCCATTCCTCTGTGGATGGACATTTAGGTTGCTTCCATGTCTTGGCTATTATAAACAGTGCTGCTATGAACACAGGGGTGCATGTATCCTTTTAGATTATAATTTTCTCTGAATATATGCCCAGGAGTGGGACTGCTAGATCATACGATAACTCTATTTTTTTTTTTTTTGCGGTACGCAGGCCTCTCACTGTTGTGGCCTCTCCCGTTGCGGAGCACAGGCTCCGGACACGCAGGCTCAGCGGCCATGGCTCACGGGCCCAGCCGCTCCGTGGCATGTGGGATCTTCCCAGACCGGGGCACGAACCCGTGTCCCCTGCATGGGCAGGCGGACTCTCAACCGCTGCGCCACCAGGGAAGCCCGATAACTCTATTTTTAAAGGAACCTCCATACTGTTATCCACAGTGGCTGCACCAATTTATATCCCCACCAACAGTGAAGGAGGGTTCCCTTTTCCCCACATGGTCAGCATTTATTGTTTGTGGACTTCTTAATGACATATGCCTCTGTATGTTGTGAGGAAAGCACATTCTATGTGGTCATTTGGAAGTTGTATCCTACTTCCCATGATTGTGTATTTATTCTTTAAATTCTGTCAGTCAGGAAGAGAGTTTTAATTTGTTTTTCTCAGAGAAGAATATGAAAGATTCTTGAGGACAAATAGAGCAAGTGTTTTCCATGCCTTGGGAGAGGGCATGTGTGTCCACCATGTGCACACTTGTTCCAAGTGACGGGGCTGGTGAGAAGGCCGGCTGTCCCCTGGCGGCCTCTTGCCCCTGTGCAGCTCAGCCCTGGGAAGCTCCTTCCCAAGAGGCGACCAAAAGAAGCTGGAAATGATGTGAAGGAAGGACTGTTGCCACCTTCAGCATCTCTGTCTGGATCAGTCTTCAATGTATTTTCCAATTATTACATTTCCCAGAAAAACATTTATCCCCTATAACCTCACATTTAACAAAAGGCTGCTTACACCATAAAAAAAGGCAAACGGTGGTGAACACAAAATTACTTTTTAAATGTGTGCTTATGGCTTCTAAGCATTTACAAATATATCTGTGTACACAGTGCAACCAGCACCATGGCACACATCTTGCAGCTGAAGCCACTTTAAAATGAGGTCCTATTGGCCTTTCAGTAACTACAACTCCTTGGATGAATGCAAGATGAGGCAGAGAGCTCTGCCCCAGGTTCCAGGGCAGTATCGTTAAGAGATCTGAAAAGATACAAATAGCAGTGGTTCTATGTTATTGTGGGGAAACTGAGTTACACTCTAATTAAATAATTGTTCCAAAATTAAACTGAAAAAAAGAAATCAGGAATGGAGTTCAAGTGGAATCCTGGTCTCCTAGCCCTTATCATCTAGCCCTTTTCTCATTTAAATACTACAGTATATCTTCTTTCTGCCATAATAAATAGTATAAGCTCTCTTCTCTCCTGAAAAGAGTTCATTCTGGGGACCAGACAGGGTGCCTATTTCTTTTTAATACTGCCCCTCAGTCCTGTGAGCTCTGATTAAATGATTTCACATGCTGAGTCCAATAATTGGAGTTGCCTAGTTCCCGACCATTTGTTTGCCAGCCATAATAAGTGTCACTGTTTTAAGGGAATGACTGATATAGTGGAGAAGCGAGAAAGGGGCTGCGAGGACTAGCAAACAAGGAATCCTATTCAGAAGAAGTGAGGCGCTAAAGGTCACCACTGCCCAGCTTCCCAGGCACGCCCCCATCCCCCCACCCTCCCTACACCTACTCTCTCATAAATTACAAATCCACATTCAGAGCTCAATACTTTAACCTTGCAAACTGGATCAAAAACTCAAATTCTGGTAATACCAAGGCCTTGTTTCCGGCCCTTCTTCTGTTTTTGTCATTGACCAGCGTCCTCAGGTCAGCTGCTTTATCTTTATAAAGCTGTACTTTCCTCACCTGTCAAAAAAAAGAGACCTATCAGGGCCTCGGTAACATTCTGTGGCCCGAATTAGGCAAGTTGGTTAGAGATACTCTAATGAAAGCCCCCCATGGTCACCTAGAGGCCCCAGAGGAGAACCCACGAGCCTCAGAATGTTATTTTATGTATTTGGAAGGAAGTCTACTACAAAATAGACTATGTCTGCACTTACAAACTTAAAATTTAATAGTAGCAATAACACATGAAACCAGGAAAAGGAAACCAATAAAAGAGTGTACATACAATACCTACAGTTTTAGAAAGTATATAAAGAGGGGTCTTGCCATTTGAGAATTCATTAAAATGTCCACAGAGCATCCACCATGTGCTCCACACTGCAGCGGGTGCTTGAAAGAGGACAAGACACAACCCTCAAGGTACTCCGCGTTTGCCAGGACGCACGGAGTGCTGGGAACCCAGAGGGGGTCTGTGAATTCTGCCTGCAGGTATGTGGTTCAAGATGACACGGAGCTGAAATGCAGGCTGAGCCTTAGAAACAAGCAGGAGTTAGCCAGAGAGAAAGGAGATTAAGAATCCAAAGCTGAGGCAATGCAATGGGCCAAGGAGCAGAGCCTGGAAAGGGCAGCTGTCACCGGTTTGGAGGGGCTAGAACACGAGTTATTGGAGGTGAGAAAGGGCAGTGGAGGAAACTGACAAGGAGAGCAGAGAGGGGTCCTGAGGAGCAGAGGCAGCCAGGCCCCAGAGGTTGGGATGTACACCAGGGCACAGCTCTGGGCACCTGGAAGCGGCTGTTGAGCAGGGGGAGGTCACAGTCCATCGTGTTTACATTGTAAGAGCAGAAATGCAGGACTAGGTGAGTGTGTACGTGGTGGAGGAGGGACATGAAATAGGGGATGTAGGTAGAGAGAAAGTTGTGGTGAGCATAATTATTACTAAAAGAAAGAACTTTTGTTCATACATTATGAGGAGACAGCCTAAGGTAGGGATGAGCAAACTGCAGCCCATGGGCCAAATCCTGGCCCTTACCTGGTTTTGTACGGCCCCGAGCTAACAATAATCTTTACTTTTTTTTAAATGATTGAAAAAAGTCAAAAGAAGAATAATACTGAGGACTTCCCTGGTGGTCCAGCTGTTAAGACATCGCGCTTCAACTGCAGGATCCCTGGTTGGGGAACTAAGATCCCGCATGCGGTGCAGCCAAAAAAAAAAAAAGAATATTTAATGGCACATGAAAATTACATGGAATTCAAATTGTTGTGTTCATAAATAAAGTTTTATTGTTGCACAGTCATGCCTGTTTATTTGCTATTGTCTACGGCTGTTTTACCATCACAGTGGAAGAGCTGAATAGTTGCAACAGACCACATGGCTCCCAAAGCCAAAACTTTTTACCATCTGGCCTTTTATCGGCAAAGTTTGCAGAGCCCCAGCCTCAGGCTTGAAGATGAGGAGAGGGTATAGGCTTCTTGAGGGCAGACATGGTGTTTTCCCCTCTCCGTACACCCAGCTCATGCCTGCCTCATAATAAATGCTCCAAGAGCGCTCGGTGGAGGAACAAGTGAGGACCAGGTGGAAACAGTCATAATAAACTTGAATGATGACAAACTCGCCCCAGAGGTTGACAAAGTAGCAGTTTACCTTGGCAGGGTGACCTTCAGATCTGGGAAGGACCCAGTGCCCCCTGGCCCCAATATATTCCACCACCTTTAGTGGGGCAGGAGAGGAGGGGGAAAGACACCAGAGAGCAAGATATGAGTGACACAGAAAGACTCATTTTTTTCATTCTCTTATTTAAAAACAATTATGAGGCACCTACAATGAGTTGGAACTGGGCAGATCCCCAGGATACATTTGGGGTATAACACTGGTCTTCTAACTAGTGTCTCTGTCTCTTTCCCTCCCCTCCAATTTCTTTCCTGTGCAGATACTAGGGTAATTTTTCTCCAACACAGTAGAAGAGAGTACTCCATGCACCATATTTCAGCCTCCCCTAGAAAAAAGTCCAAACACTCAGCCATGCATAAAGGCCCTGTGTGGTCTGGTTCTTCTTTAGCCATCACTCCCCAAGTCCTCCTTTCAGTGCCACACTCTAGGGACACCTAACAACCTTCAGTTTCCCAAATGGGCCAGGCTATTTCGTGCCTCTAAGTCTTCGTTCTTGCTGGTCCCTCTGCCTGCCATGTGAGCCCTACCACCCTGCAGCATCTACTCATGCAATACAATGCAGTTCCAGGGTCACTAGTTTTGTAGCTGGCAGATGTGAGGATAGCACATAGCACTGGGTAGAGAGGTGGGAAGCCTGGATACGGAAAAGATCGAGACCCAGGATCCTGTTTATTAGGGGCAAGCATAGGGGTAAGACAGCATTGGCAGGCTCAGAGCTGAGGTTGGGACTCAGGGCTTGAGCTGTTTTCAGGCTGTCAGAAGCTATTGATTTTATAAGAGCTGGAGTTCTCAAACTTTGGTGTGCATCAGAATCACCTAGGTGATTTTTTAAAACACTGGTATCCAATTAGAGTGGCTGAAATTAAAAAGACTGACAATACCAAGTGTTGGTGAGGACATGGAATAACTACAACTCTCAAACAGTGCTGGTGAGAATCTAAAAATGGTGCAGCTGTTACCAAATCAGGGTTATTTTGCCCCAAGCACAGCAAGCCAAAACTCTGAGACCTTGAGGTTTGCAGCAAAGATAAGGTATGTGTGCAAGGCAGCCAAGAGAGCTGGGAGTGGAAGGGGTGGAATCTCAGATCCAGAATCCAGATCTGCCTCCCTAAGGCAAGGGACTCGGGGTATTTATGGAATAAGGAATAAAGCAGCAGGGCGTCTGAGGTGTGGAGGGAGTGGGCAGCATGGAGAAAGGTGATTGGTAAAAGATGTGGTAATGGTAATCTTTCTGCACAGGTGTAACTAAGATACAGGGCCTCTGCACTCAAATGTGCAGGCACTTGGCAGGATCAGAGGGTGGAGTTTTCAGCCCTCTGACGTCTAAAGGTCACAGAGAGGTCACTCACACATGTCCAGTTGGAGGGTCAGTGGTCCTATCCAGTCTTAACCAGCTCAGCTCCAACTAGACACAGCTGACTCCAAGTTCCTGAAAACAGCTCAGGCAAGCATCTTACCGTTTAAGCTACATGCTGCCTGGAGAACCTGCAAGTCGTAAAACCACCTTGATTAGGGAAGGCAGGAGAAAGGGATTTGACTAAAAATTACTCAGGGTTTCACAGTCATTTTGGAGAACAATTTGGCAGTTTCTTATAAAATTGAACATAAACTTGTCGTGTGGCCGGCAATTCCACACAGACTTCTATGTGATTGTTCATAGAGTTTTATCCTCAATATTAAAACTCTATAACAACCCAAATATCTATCAAAAAGTGGATGGATAAACAAACTGTGGTAGAGCCACACAAAGGAATACTCTATACCAATTAAAAGGAATGATTCAAAGATATATGCAACAAAATAGATAAATCTTAAAATATTATGCTCAGAGAAATAAGCCAGACACAAAATAATACATAGTGCATGCTTCTATTTTTATGAAATTCTAGAAAAGACATTAATTATAGTGACAGCACATCAACGGATGCCTGGGGCCAGGAGTCTGGGGGGTTAAGGGCATTGAGTGCAAAGGGCATGAGGAAACGTTTTTGGGTGATGGAAATGTAGATCTTGATTGTGGTGGTGGTTACAGGGGTGTATGCTTTCATCAGAACTGACTGAACTTTGTGCTTAAAATGAGTCCACTTTATTGTTTGTAAATTATATCTCAATAAGGCTGACAAAAAAAAAAAAAAACGGTTCCAGGCCCTGTAACAAAACTCCTGAATCAAAATCTCTGTAGGCTGGGCCCAGGGCATCAGTGTGTTTAACAGGCCCAACAGGGGATTCTGATTTTCACTAAGTTTGCAAATCATCTGATTACCATTTTACTGAGCTGGCTGAGAATACTGCAGCCATGGCTCCAGCTTCAGTGCTCTCTGTATCAACCTTGGCTTTTGGAGTGAGTGGTGGTGTCACAGTCTCTCAGTAGAGACTCCATTAAACTAGAAGAAACCTTGTAAGGCCACACAGGCCAATCCCAGGTATAAATCTGCTCCCTGGGTTCTGCCTAGTCTTAGTGCATGCAGTAGAAAGTTCCAGATACTCCTTGAAAAAGGCTCCCGAGTGGGCTTCCGACTCACAGTCCTTGACAGGGGACATTTCCAAATGGCAGCTCAAAGCCAAATCTCCCCAAAGTGAGCAAACGAGCTCCCCTTCCCCAAAGCTCCCACATGAGCCAAGCAATACTGCAGTCAAGTCTGTATTCCAAAAGCAGTGCAGTTTCTGAAGTTAGGTTATTTACTTTCCTTCTCACCTCTCTATGGAAACTAAGACAGTTGTGCACTGCATAGACTTACATGCAACTGTGCCTGATTAAAAAAAGCCTCAACTTCAGGTTGTAGAAAATTACAATTTCCAACTAAAATAAATATGCCACTTTAAGGAAAGGATGAGTAATTCTGTGTCTGTGATGTTTCTTGGGATGGGTTCAGGGGTTTAGAGTGTAATGCAGTACAGGACTCTACCTGTGGTAAAGTGCTTCTCTACATCAGTAGCAAGCACTCCAGGGTTTCTTCAGCCTGTTTAATTGTGTAAGATAGCTTACTAGATGTTTAGCATACTGTAATTTGGAATGCAATGCATTATGGGTTAAATCACCACCCAAACACTACAAATAAATTACAGCCAGAGGTAGAAATGGATATTATATTGTCTTTGGCAGTAGAAATTTTACCTTCCTGGAGGCTGACGGCCTTGTCTTGATCAGGACTGCTGCTCCTCTGGCATCTGCATTAATAGAACAGATCACTGGTAAAACAGAGCTAGAGTCGCAAAGGACTGCTGTTACAGAACAGCTTGAATTACATTGTCTCTCGACAATGTCAAAGAAAATTCAATACCCGAGTCAGAGGGACTTTTACAGGATTATTGGGAAGATGATTTTTATCATTGATGCTCTTATTTTTGTTCATGTGTTTAAAATTTTTGTTCAGTTTTAAAGCAGCCTGATTCTATAGAAAAATTCTTGATCTAGGTCTTTTCATTAAGTAAACCTGGAGTAGAGAAGCTCAACATCCCTAAATAATGTAAGACAAAATTACATGCACTCCACAACTCTCAGAAAAATAAATGATGGAACGAAATCTCCTTATATCAGTGCATCTTGGATATATCTAGCATTAGAACAAAAAGGGAAAGGCTTTGGTGCTTCAAGAAAGCAGGTGAGAATATCTGTCACATCCTAGCAGCAGTGTCTGGGACTGGGAATGTTACTCTGGAGTAACAGGGGTGGTGGCATTTGTAGTGGACATTACGGTGACGACTACTTACAGAGCATTATCTGTTGTGATGGTGTACGTCCCAAAGAGTTGTGAAGATGATCAAAACGATGTACAGGAAGCACTTAGTACAGTTCCCAGGGCACTGTGAGTGCTCAACACAGGGTGTAATTACCATCATCTTTGTCATCATTAACCCTATTTTAGAAATAGAGAAATTGAGGATCACAGAGACTCAGTAGCTTGTCTAGTGTCGTAAAGTAGTGAGTGTCCTAACAGGAATCTAACTCGTGTCTGACTGACCCTAAATCCATGGTTTTAACCAATCTCTGTACCTTCTTGGTTTGTAGCTGCATGAGCCTGCTGAGAAAATTATCTCCCCAAACACCAAATTACTCTCTTGACCCAGCTAAATAACTGAGATTTTGGAAACAACTCAGAGGTCTATATTTACCTATTGCTGGGTCTCTAGTTAGAGCACATGAGCCGAGTGAAGGGGGCTCACAGGCTGATGAGTGAGGGGGGGGCAGGGCAAAGCTGTGTCAGGCTAAGGGAGTGGCTTTGCGTACATCGCTATTGGAAGTACCCAGGCTCCCGTACCTTCTCCACACCTCCTGTTCTGAATCAGAGGTAGCATTCACAGGTATGCAGGGCACACTGACATCTGGGTTGCTGGGATTTGTCCTGCAGATTTGGTGAATTTAGGATACACATTAAGCTGTCTTAATGACTTCACAGTTTCTCCCAAGAAAACACATAAGGTGTCTAAAGCCAAGTATATTTAATAAGTGATTTTTTTTCATAAGGAAAGGCATTTCAGCCCTAAGTGATGAAAATCACTTAGGTCGCCTGCGGTTGAGGACACAAATCCATCTCTACTCGGAAAGTATCGCAGAAACCAGAAACTGAAAATGTTCACGGGCAGTACAGAGAAGGGCTCTGTTGCTAGCATGCCCACTGATGCATAAATAGATAAGGACTCCACAAAATCTTACTAATAAAGTTGATGTGGCTTTGGTTGACTGGCCAACTATGGCTGCCTTCAAAGTCATTAACCTTCAGACCAGGCTCAAGATTTATTACGAGATCTTGCTGCCTGATAGTCTGTAGGGATATTCTTATAGCAGTTGTTACTATCATGTTCAGCCCCTGGGTAAATTCCCAGCAACCAAGGTTTCAAGAGAAATTGAAATCAAGTTTAACATAATTCAACCACAACAAGAACACAATAGGAAACAAAACAGAAAATTCCAGAGACCAATGATTTCCTCATAGATAATTTTACATAGACATTAAATAAGAATTGTTTTAGGAATCCAGGGAAGAAAATTTTTGCTTTACATGAAAACACTATTGATTCATTATCATCATCATCATCATATTTATTCACCACTCACCACATATGAAGAATTGTGCTAAGTACTTCATCCCAACATCTCCATAAAATAGAGATGCATCCATCCTAGAGTATCCACCCTCAATCCTAATTGAGACACACAGAGATAATCTTGAGATAATATTTTCTCAAGATATCTCAAGAGACATAGAATATTTTCTCCAAAAATGTCTAAGCAAATTAACCTCAAGGCATTTATTTTTTTAAGAAACAAATGTATGCTATCCATCACTTTTAGTTAGAAGAGGCATTCAATAAAATCAAACTAAATAAAATGGAATGTCTAAATCCCCCAATAGTGGGGACTATGCCTCTAAAGCTATAGGAAGGCACCAAAATCTTACACCTGGCCTGTGAATATGAAAATTGATTAAGCCAGCTCCTTGGGGAAACTTAGTAGAACCAATGCTTGAGGATTAGAGCTTCAGAAAGTCAGCTCCTTGGGAATACAAAAAGGTGCTGTGTTACCTTCCATCGCAAGAGCCTTTTGAAATATTGTGAAACAAGAAGCGTCATCTTATCTCTGAGTTGAATGCACAAAATGAGGGAAGGACTGAATCACACCGCAAGACCAAGAAGGAATCCTCCTTTTGCGTTTTCTGACCTCTCCTCCCTTCATCCAGAGGCTTTAGGGTACACCCGTCTACCTTAACCCTCTAGAGATCGGTCTAAGGGCCAACAGGCGCTGCTCTCAAGGTGTGGCAAATGACATTTAAAGACTTCTTTTTTAACTTCACTTCCAGCTCTTACATTGAAAACATTCACCTTTATAAACATCTCTTTTCACATTTTTGTCCTCTTCCCTCTAGGAGAGTCAAGGCAGAATTCCTATAGTGCTCCCTTTCTAGACAGAATGTTCAAGGGCTCTAAATACGTCCCTCTAAACTAGTGTCTTAGTTTGGATCCCTCCCAAAAGAGGTCCTGAGACAAAACCTTGAGTACAAGCAGTTTTCTTGGTGATAATCCTTGGGAGCAGACTTGAAGCAGCGGGAACATAAGGGAGGGAGAAAACCGATAACTCATGCATCAATGAGGAGGTTACGACTGAGGGCACCTGAGGAACCTGGGGACCCTCTGAGAAGCCATGTGGAACACATCTCAGAATCATCCCACTGGGCATTATCCACCAACTCCCATTCCCCACTGGTGGAGGGTGGCCCAGGGACATGAGCTCCTCTTCACTTCCTGTTGACACCAGTGTACTCATGGAGGGTGTGCAACAAGCAGGAGAAAGTCCTCCAGCAGAGAAGTGAGCTGCAGGGCCTTGAGGGGGAAAGCAGCTGGTGTGCCTTCCCCGGCAGCTGCAGGTAGATTCAGGTTGGCTGGGGGATATGGGGCAGGGCAACTGCTTTTCATATGCCCCTACCTCTCTCTTCTCAAATATGCTTCAGGAGTTCTTGACCAAGTTGCCTTGGGGAAGAATTGACCTCTGTCCCTTACTAGTTATGTAACCAGAGGCTGACTTAACCTCTCCAGGTCTCAAATCCTTTAACATGGAGATGGTGATAGCACTCACTTCATATGGCCTTGTGGAGACTTAAATATGTAAATACATGTGAAGCTGTTAGCACAATGAACAACAAGGCATGCAATAAAATGTTGGCCATCTTTATCACTTTTGTTTGTCTTACCTTTTATGTTTTTAAGAAGAAATAGCATGGGACTAAGAATTCTGAGACCCTGGTTTCAGCCCTAGCTCTGCTGCTAGCTGTGTGATCTTGAGAAAGTCACTTAATGTTTCTGAACTTGAGCTCCCTCATCTGTTAAATAAAGGGGTTTAAATAAATGAGTCTTTGAGGGGGAGGGTGTTAGTCAAGGAATCTTGTATTCAAACCCAAACACCTAAAATGTCAAGATGTGGAAACTGGAAATCCAAAGAGATGGGGCCCTGGCAGTTCAATCAGGTTTGTTTGTTTGTTTGTTTTCTAAAAATCGATGGACTTGATACTGAGTTCCTTAAATCTCTTTCAGTTACAAGTAATGAAACATCAAACATGAACTGGGTTAAACGGAAAAGGGGGATATATTGACTTGGAAAATGAAATTAAAATCCCCATCTAGATTACCTTCAATTGTGGCTGGGTCTAGGGGCCAAGTGATACCATCAGGACCACGTTTCTCTGCACCCCTCAGCTCCATGTCTTTCTCTGCTGCCTTCATCTCAGAAAGGCCTGCCCTCCTGGTGGCAGCAGGAGCAGGTGCCAGCAGCTCTCCATCTCACTCCTATCTTAGGACCACAGGAGAAAAAGTTCCCCGCAAGAGGTATTTAGTCCTGGGATTGACTGTTATTGGCACAAATAAGGGTGAGACATGCTCATATCTGAACCAATCACAGCAACAGGACAGGAAATATGCTCATTCATTGGCTTGGACCACAGGCCGACTTCTGAATGAGAATATCTAGGGGGGGCGGGTGGGGTAGGTGGGAGCAGTGCTATTGCCAACAGAAGGAAGGATGGCTATCATGTGCCAAAAACAACCAATGCCCACTGTGAATCTATTCAACTCCAACCTCTAAAATGTCTCCTTGCTGACTCCTTCTTGTCTTCTGGGTTTTATGAAAACCTCTGAATTTCACCATCCAAGTTGCCTCATCCCTTTGCCACATTTCCTTGCTGTTGCATCCACATCCCTTAACTGAATAACGAATGGGTCAGTAAGTATGTATGAAACACTCTCAATTCTGTGGGGAAAATAAGACATCTCTGAGACTAGACCTTTATCCTCAAAGAGTTTATAATCTAGCTGGGTAAAAAACCCCAGAATTATTCTGCTTATGTAGGTTCATAAGCAGTACAAGTTCATAAAGGGGGAGATCAATAATATGAACAGTTCCAGGCAGACTGAAATGATGGTCAAACCTAGCCAGATGAAAGTCAATAAGGATAAATATAAACTCCCACGCTAAGATCCAGGGGCCCTAGGGAGCCACTGAAGGTTTTTAACCAGCATAGTGATAAACAGTGGTTTAGGAAGAATTATTCAGCAATACGTATGGATGAGTCAGAGTAGGAAAAGATGGGAAGGTGGGGGCCAGTTTAGAGTCTACTGCAATAGTATTTGTATAGCATGAGGTTACAAACCCTAGACCTGAGGTATTTGTGGAAATGAAAAGAAAATGTGTACGGAAATGTACTGGTTGAGGAAGGCAGAGAAGAATGAGTTAAGGAAGAAAATTGTCCATGAAGATTTGAGGCTGGAAGACTGAGGAAAGGTGCCATTAGAAGTAAGAAGGTGGGAGGAAGGAACGCTGACTGGGAGTGAGGGGCAGGATGGAGAGTGGAGCAGGAAATAAGCTGTTTTAGACGTGCCACATTCGTGATGCTGGAGACATGCAGGTGGAAGTCTTCAAAGGGCCACTGGAAGTTTGGTTCAGAGTCAGGGGAGAGAAGACAGCAGTTAGGGAATCAACTTCCTGGAAGTAGGAGCAGATGAGATGAGATTAATGTCACTTACCTGTCAAAACAATAGAGAGTCAGAGAAGAAACCCAGACCTTTCGGCTCCTCCCCCTGCTGCCCGAGTGACCTTGGCCTCAGCCTCCTCACTCATACACTGGAGTTAAGCAATAGCAAAAGCAGCACTGACTATGGGCATAGAGTCCACAGTTGGCTCTCTTCTCTTGCACATCCTATAAGGACGTGCAGTTTCCTGATCAGTCATTCTGAGTTACACCACTGCCTGGAAACGAGTTTGTCCCATCAGCTACCTGGCCCCAAGTGCACCTTAGTCTCTCCACGGAGCATGCCCAGGGCTCTACATGTTGACACCCATGTTTACTTCAGCTAGACCACAGTAAATATGACTTGTGCACGACATAATTCACATATTATGTTAATGTCGTTTGATAATTCCAACACCCACACGCTCCGCATTGCTGACTACCCCTGCCTCAGGGTGGAAACATGTCAAAAAGACTTTCTTCTCCCACCTGGCCAAGCTTCTACTGAATTTATCTTTGACCCAACTTTAAGTTTTCTAAATATTTTATTCTCCAGCTATCTAACTTAAAATCCTTGAAATGCATGTCTTATCCAATGTTTCTGCCCATAAGATGGACCATGAACGCCGACTGTCCCCTTTATCATCAAGACAGAGCATCTACTTGACAGTCCTTTCTCACATTAGAATTTGAAACCAAGATGAGTTATTTGGACAGAAACGTTTCCCCTGCTGCATTGCAATGGGCTGGCATCCAAGCAGGGCGTAAGGACACCTCTCCAAGTGGCAGATGGCAAATAACTGGCTTTGTATAAGTAACTCAACCTGATGATTACGTCTAATAATTCCAGGCCTGATCCTGGAGACTCTGACAGTGCAGAGAGCGCTCCCACTGCCATTTCCAATGATGAAGCATCCTCAACAGGAAGTATGCTTTCACTAAAAAAATTATATGTGTGTATGTGTGTGTTTGTGTGTGTGTGTGTGTACAGGTTAAGGTGTACTGTACTGTCCCACACAAGCTGGCATTAACTCTTGCTGGTTCATCAGTATTGCTTTTGCTAAGTCATTATTGCTATATTTAGGTATCTCCAGCCTCTGAGCCAAACTATAATCCTTTGAAGTGGCCCCTACGTATGTACAGCAACATCAGGATATATTTACTATTTACTGAGTAATTATTATATGGTAGGTACTGAAATTACTCTCTTAATTTTCACAGAAATCCCATGAGGGGTGTATCATGAACTCACATTACAGGTGAAGAAAGTTAAGTAACATGCTTAATGCTCTACGGTTAGCAAAGGTGGGCTGGAACACAAACTCAGATTTGAATTTGAATTTTCCCAGGCCAGATGTCTTTTCTACCTTGACTACTATTAGGAGTCAGTGTTAATGAGTGCATGAATGAGGGACTCTAAAACTCACACCTTTAACCTTTATGTTATATTGGACCAATTTATAGCCACAATAATAAACCCAAAGCCCTTGGACTTCCGTATGTTCCCTAGATGTAGATGGTTGACAATGACATAAAATTGAGTCGTCTTCAAAAAATGTAACACCAGAATGGGTAAACTGTAGTACACTCAGATAGTGGAATATTATTCAGGAAAATGAAATGAGCTATCAAGCCATGAAAAGGAAAAGACATGAAGGAATCTTAAATACATATTACTAAGTGAAAGAGGCCAATCTGAAAAGGCTACATACTGTACGATTCCAACTACACATATGACGTTCTGGAAAAAGCTAAACTGTGGAGACAAGTAAAAAGATCAGTGGTTACCAGGGGTTGGGGGTGGAGAGAGATGAATAGGCAACAGGCAGAACACAGAGGGTTTTTAGGGCAGTGGAAACACCGTTTACGATACTATAATGATGGATACGTGTCATTATACACTTGTCCAAACACACATAATGTACACCACCAAGAGTGAACCTTGAAGTAAACTATGGACTTTGAGTGATAAGGATGTGTTAATATAGGTTCATCAGTTGTAACAAATGTACTATGACACTGAGGGACGCTGATAATAGGGGAGGCTATGAATGTTTGGGGACAGGGAGTATATGGGGAATCTCTGTACCTTCCTCTCTATTTTACTGTGAACTTATAATTGCTCTAAATAAACAGTCTTTAAAAAAAGTACTAGCAAGGGAAACAAAATAGACCAAGGTGATTCACACGTGGAGAAAACCTGAACTGAACTCTGGTCATCTTTATCACTGCCATTGACCACCACCATTCCTCAGGTCAAAATCTGGACTTAGGCCACACTTGCCAAGGAGTGGCTAAAAGACATGCATCGGCTTGGCTTTGGACCATTAATTTCACACATTAGGATTATGACCTTGGGGAATTAAATTTGCAGAGGATTTACTGTGAGCAAGGCTTGGTGCTAGGTCCTAGGCTTGAGTTCCAACTCTCCCACCCACAGTCTAGGTCTGGGAGTACATTCCTACAGTATCTGGGGTGCATCACTGCTATTCTCCTTCCCTAGGATCTTGCTGATGGCCTGATAAACACACAATATCCATGCCCCATATTCCTCGACATTATACAGCTACAGAAGCAGCACATTGTTCATATTTGGCTAGTGGCTCTTGCTTTCTGCTACCCAAATGTGTGCCAACATTTCCCCATAGTTAATGACTCTAAGGAATGAAAGTCCATGCACATCTGGTTCATCTCCATCTTTTCTAAAAAAGTCACCTCTTTTTAACTCATCTCTCCTTGTAACAAGTGGATTTTTCTTTCTATTAGAGGTTATCTCTTAAGTTCACTGTCGAGTCCATTTTAATTCTTGCATTCCATTATGAGGTAGTCATTCAAAAAGAATTGCTATCCTGTCAGTTACATAGCTCTGCTCCCGGCATGGGAATTGTATTTCTTTAATGGCTTTATTCCTCTAAACATATTCTTTTTCGAGGTCTCCATTATCCCCCCAGTCCTCGGAGGGAACCACTGGCAATTGCAGAGTAGGGCTCTCTGCTGCCTAGAGGCTTGAGAAACAAATCTGAAATATTTTAAAACTAAAAGAGCTCCTGAACTGATGTGTGTCCTGGATTGACTGTTACTGGGCACGAGCACCAGACACAGCACAGAACGGCAATTATTCTTCCTGGCAGTCACGGTGCCAAATGACTTTTTTCTGTGTTTAAAAATGGACAGAGGTTTGCAGTAATTGGATGAAATAATGTAGAATAATTTAAAATATTGTTCATTCAGAGAGAGATTAGGCTTTAATTAAATGGTGTCATTTAATATACCATCCAGCAGATACTATAATTGGTTTCTTTAGCAGAGGACACAGTAATATCTAGGCTTACTGAAGTGATAATGGTACTAATTTAGCCCAGTGGATACATCAACAGCTTGGCTGTTTCTGACACCCCCGGCGAGCAAGAAGTAAGCTTTGAGCATGATCTCTGCCTAACTCTTAATCAGTCCTTTCTTTCTGAAATAAAATTACTAATCACGCAGACTAAACAAACTCTGTTTGTATTAAACAGGTACAATATCTGGGATTTTCAGGGGTATTAAGCTCTTCGTTTCTATGGATAAAAAAAAAGCAGGGTTATCTTCAAAGCAGTTATGAAATTATATTTCATTTGAACAGGGAGAACGGCATTTATTATTTTCAAAACCTGGTATAAATGCAAACCAGCACTCCCAGTTCGTTCAGAGAGGGCAGACAATTTTCTGGCATGACAACAGCTGTGTATTTTAACTCCTGTTTTCTGTTGGTCATTTACAAGGACGTTCTCATTTCCAGGCTTGGCTCCTGTTTCCTCATGGCTCATTCCTGAAATGTGATACAATAAGGTCCTATTCTCTTCAAACTATTCTGCTTGATAATTCTGAACAAAGCTAGAAGGGGGAGGGGGTGGGGTGTAGAATTTAACTGAATCTAAAAGAAAAAAAAATTGCCTTCTAAGGTCTAGTGCCCCAGACAAATTACAAAGTAACCAGAGATTAGATTAAAAGCCTTTGCTAAATTCTTCATTTTCAAAACTACATGCACGGCACCTAGGGATGGAAAACTTTCATTCCTCTGTTTGCAAATGACCGTCAACATGTTTATTTTGGAAAAGAATGGAAACATTGATTATGGCAAAGAGCTAGCTGGGTCACAGTGTCAGAAAAACAGGCTGGCTCTGTCACTGGGTGGGGAAACAGAACTGGCAATTACAGGATAGGATCCCTGGAGTGTAACTCCACCTTTACAGACTTTCCAGCGGATTTTCAGGGATTTGGTGCAACACGTCAGAACTCCTCCCTGACCCATTAGAACTCAGGGAAGGTGTTCCCCACTTCATCCTCAGAAGATGCGAAATGTAACTGAGGACACAGGAATTATTTGCAAATGGCATCCTGAAAACTCTAAAGTCGGGATACTCCCTGCAAATTCAAGAGAGCTGGCAACCCAAGCGGAGCTGAATAAAGGCTGCCTTGGAGTCAGCCTGGGTCCTCACAGTTAAAGGACAAACCTCACGCCAACACAACTGCACATCAAATACAATTCTCAGGGACCATTACAGTCGCTGAAGCCCACTGGGATTCCTTTATCCTTGGGATGTCTTCCTTACAAAGCAAACCACACTCGCTGGACTGAACAACCACTAAAAAGTGACTGTGCTCTGGACAATTAGAGCCTCTGCTTTGCTCTCCTGTAAATTACTCTTTAAACCAGGGCCAACCAGTTGCACCCAGAGCACCGTTCTGGAAGGTCCTCACTGACCTCCTAATAGCTACATCCAGTGGCCTGTATTCAGTTATTGTGCTTCTTGACCTCTCTGGGGCAGACAATACCCACCTCCCTGGCCTTTCTCCTCCACTGGCTACAGCAACCTTATGTTAGATTCTTCCTCCTTTCTCTCTGACTGCTGGAGGACTTGTTCTAGAATGTGGACATGCTCAAGTTTCCCTGTTTAAATCTTTCTTTGACTTCCAGTTCCTACCGGCTAAAAACTCAATGGCATGTCATGCAAAAGCCTTCAAAGATGGCTTCAAACATCCTTACTTTTCCAGCCTCGTTTCTTGAAACTTTCTAATAACTATCTATTCTTCCCTCACCCCCTGACACACACACATTCTTATAATTATCTCAGTACCGCATGCTTTGCCAGGTTTCTGTGTCTTTGCTCATTTCCTCTCCTTTTCTCTTTTTCTTTCTTCTTCACCCAATGAGACCCAACTCATCTCTCAAAATCCTTCCTGGCCCACTAGACTGGAAACTGCATGCAGGCAAGACCACTCCTGTCCTGCCCTTCACTGGGACCTAGCACAGAGCATGGCACAGCACAAGCATGCAGTATGTGTTTGCTGCAATGAGTTAAGTTGATGTCCCCGATTATTTAGTCACACTGTCCTTCACATTCTCCTCTCACTGGATTCTCACCATATCTTAAGCATCACAATTTTTAGTTTGTGCCTTAATT
The DNA here is from genome assembly GCF_964270905.1 of Leucopleurus acutus. Lineage (NCBI taxonomy): Eukaryota > Metazoa > Chordata > Mammalia > Artiodactyla > Delphinidae > Leucopleurus > Leucopleurus acutus. The sequence continues at coordinate 44,520,239 of NC_139142.1, forward strand.
ATCTGGATGGGAATCACACCTACCAAAACTGAGTTTTTCCAGGTCAGAGACTTATCTTAGCCACACGCTTGGCACATAGTAGGCACGCAAGAACTGTTTGCTGAATGAAGGAGGAGAATGTGAGAAGTGGCCAGGTGAGCGTCAAGAGGTGGGTTTCCGTCGAACACCTGTGCCCTTCCCCCTTCCTCGGGGGGGCGGGTGCGGAATTCCATAACTTTACCACCTCCAGCCAGGGTTTTTTTTAAACTCCTGCCTCCCGGATGCCTGCTGTGACGCCAGAGTCACAAAGCAGGCAAGGACTGATTTGGCACTTTACCCACAGCCCAACTCACAGCCTCCCTCAGGGATAAAGAAGCCTGTTCTAACCTAATCAAAGAGCTGCTTCATAAGGCTTCATTTGCGTGGATTCTCTGCATTCTCCTGCCTACTCCCTTAGACACCCACCAGGGAATAACAGCAACCTCCCAAGCCTGCAAAATGAACCCACCGGGATTACAGCCATTCCCCATAATTGAGCACACTGCCGCTCAAAATGCCCATACATTTTGCATTAAACACAGTGTATCAAATTAAAAATGAAACTCAAGTTGTGTGCTTAATGGTTTTCCCAGACCTGAGGTTGAGACCAGACCACTGGTCCATCTCTTCATGAATGTTGGCTGGTTTTGCTGCTTTTTCCACAGACACTGTTTAGCTATTATGGGGCACATGAGGCACTTTTATTCATTCTTAAACCTAATGTCCAACTAACTGAGAAAGGGGATTCATTAAATAATTTAAACTAGATCTAAATTAAAGGGCAGTTTTCTCAGTCGTATTTGCAAAGAAGTTCAATTTGACTGAAAGAAGTAATCATGTAAGCCATGTTGGTTTGGGATTACCTCTAATGGGGGTAATTTTGAATCAGCTCCATTTATATCTTCTTTCAATAAGTAGCATAGGGAAATCTTGCCTGTGACATCTGTACAACATTTCCTCCTAGACAATGTGTTTAAACTTAATTCTTTGAAAAATTATGTTTAAAAGTTTTGGTCACAATCATATATTGAGCTTTTACTGAGGACCTGTTAGACAAGACGATGAGTCACATTCATTTCCAAGATGCTAAAAAAAAGTCCCCGGGTAACTTCCGGAAAATCAGTTGGTTGTAGACATCATTCGTGTCAGTTTATTCTTAAAAGAGCTGGGAATAGAACTCAGAATATTTGACGTGTACTCCAGTGTCTTCCTACCTCACCTGCTTAATATTCTGCCAGGGAGACCTACAGTCCAGAGTTGAGTCATAGGGGAAGCAGGGTAGGGGATTCCGGCTAATTCACCAGGTATTTGCAGAATGTGTTCTTGTGCTAGGGAATGCAGTAGGAGCAGACTGATCTGTTCCTGAAAGTTGGCTTCTCTAAACTGGCATGCAGTTAATGTCAACAGGAAACAAGTCAAGGTTACAGAAATCCTGCAAGTCCTTCTCTCAAGTCCAGGGCTTGATCCAGCCCACCAGGGCCTCTAGAACAACTTCTACCTGGGCCATTCTACTATTCCTTTTTCCAAACAGTGGATCCAAAGAGGAGTGCATAAAAACAATCCTTTCAGTGGGCTTCCTCAGAAGGCCAAGTCCCAAGTTCACTCTCACAGCCACCAGCCAAACTCTCAACTCCCTGAGCCAGAGGAGCTCTTCTTACAGGCAGTCCTCTTTCCAGGTACGATTTTGTAAACAGACTTTCTGGGCCTTGAATTTGGTCTTTTACTCTCTTCAATCAATGTGATAATAATAATTATTATAATAGTTATATTATCATTCACATCAAAACACTTATTTCCAGTTGCCCGCTTCGTAATGAGCTCAGTACATTCCCCCCTCTCTTCATGGTAAATCAGACTGGGGAAACAGCATAGGCCAGAGGCCTTCAAGCAATCAGGTCCCCTCTTCATGATGTTCCATGCTGCTCCCATGCTGGTTTCCAGCTGCTCTTCCTCAAAGGAGTTGCTGGCAGTGTGTTGCCAGCTGTTCCTAGTGGGGATCTCCCATCAGCAGCAGTCCCTTCCACCCTTCCTGTCCCCTACCCCAGTTTATCACCTGGGAAATTTCCAGCTGCTCTGGTCAGCGGCCTCTCTTGCCTCTGGGAGCAGGTCTGTAACTTCCCAGTAGCTTGAAAACTTCATTTCTAGTCTCAACACCACCTTTAGAGAATGGCTCCTCAGAGGGTTCACTTGGAGTCTTCTAGAAGTAGCTACAAAGCTGAACAGCCCTTGAACAAACATTAAGAGAAAAAAAAGACCATAATGACATTTATAAAGAGGTATATGGCTACACAGCATTTCTACATGCATTATTTATTTTCATTTTCACAAAACTCATAGGAAGTAGATACTGTTATTTTATGCATGAAGATTGTGGCAAAAGGCCCCCGATTCTTCATGTGTTCCTCTGCCCTCACTTTCACTTTTGTAAGGCATAAGAAAACCTAAATACTCTGCTGTTGTCAGTTCTGTGCCCATCTATGATTCCCCATTGTCTGTAGAATAAAATCCTAATTCCTTAACCTAGGGCACACGATTAAAGCCTATGCACTATGATTAACGACTTCTTTTCCCATTTTGTCTCTTGTGTGCATGCTGTGATCCAGCCGAAATGAACTACTGAGGGCCTCACACTCACCCATCTATGAGAGATACCTTGTTGCTATAAGAAAAGCACTAGATTTAGATACACATTTTTTTCAGATTCCCAAGTCTACCATTAGCCAGCTATTTGAATTTGAGAAGGAACTGAACCTCAGTTTTTTCTGTTGTTGTTGTTTGTTTGTTTGGCCATGCTGCGCTGCTTGTGGGATCGTAGTTCCCCAACCAGGGATTGAACCTGGGCCCCAGCAGCGAAAGCGCCAAGTCCTAACCACTGGACTGCCAGGGAATTCCCATGAGCCTGTCTTTAAAAATCGCTGTATCCACTTGAAATACATTTATTGGTGAGCAAACAGACATGGTCCTTTCGATTCTAGAGCCCACACTGTGGCAGGAACGGGAGGTGGGAACTCAACTTTGGTGCAGTTAAGTGGGGGGGCAGTCAAAAAGGAGGTGCGGAAGAGGGAACTGAAAGACATTTGGAGTGACTGGAGGATGGATGTGTAGGATGGAAGAGTGTTCCAAGATGAAGCTGAGGAAGGAAGCAGAGGCTAGCTCGTGAAGGCTCTTTAAGCTTTGTTCAGGAATCCTTTTGTCTAAGAAAAATGAAGAACATTCACAGGGTTATAATCAAGGGAAGAATGTGACCAAATATGCATTTCACAGTGATCCGTCTGGATGCAATGGGGAGAATGGACTGAAAGAGGATTCGAGGGGTGGGTAGAGGGAAGACTGGAAGCAGCAAGATCAACTGGTGGAAGGTGGGTGCGATGGTGCCTGAGAGATGGTGATAGCCTGGAGCAAGGCAGTGGCAGCTAGAGTCCAGAAAAGTGGGGGGATTCCAGAGATGTTCAGAGGGTGGAATGAACAGGTGTTGATGAGGCTGAGGGGCAGAGGGGGAGGGGCAGAGGGGGAGGAGTCAAGGATTCTGAGCAGGAGCCAGGCACAGGGAATAGAATGGACAGTGATGTCATTTACATGCAGGAAATGAGGGAGCTGGATGGGCGGAGGGAGAACGAAGTGTTGAGTTCAGCTTGAAAATTTTGTGTTTTGTGTGCTTATGGAACAGACAATACCACCCAATAGAGTTCTTTAAGAGTTAGATGAAATGACATATACAAAGTTCCTGGTACCCAGTGGATACCCACTGTTATGGACTGCATGTTTGGGTCCTCCCCAAATTCATATGTTAAAACCCTAATTCCCAACATGATGGTATTTGGAGGTGGGGCCTTTGGGAGGTGATTAGGTTTAGATTAGGTCATGAGAGTGTTGCTCGTGTGATGGGATCAGTGTCCTTATATGATGAAGAAGAGATACCAGAGTTTTCTGTCTCTGCTCGCTTGCACTGAGGAAATGCTCTGTGAGCACAGTGAGAAGGTGGCTGTCTACAAGCCAGGAGTCGCACCAAGATCAGAATCTGCTAGCACCTAGACCCTGGACTTCCCAGCCTCCAGAACTGTGAAAAATGTCTGTTGTTTAAACTACCCAGTCTGTGATATTCTGCTCCAGCAGCCTGAATAGGCTTAGACACCAACTGAAGTGTGGTTTTCTTTTCTATTTGTTAAACCATTCCCTTTGCCTGGAATGCCCTCTCCCTCATTTCCGTAAGTTCAGATCCAAGCCATATTGTAAAGCCCATCTTAAAAACTCACCTTCTCCCAGAAGCCTTCTCTGATTTTCCCAGGTAGAGACTTTCTGTGCATATGTTTTTACCTTATATTGTAGTTATGTATACCAATATCATATTGCTCCTAAAGCTAGAGACATTTCATTAACAATAGGACCCATGCCTGATTGACCCCTGACGCTCAAATAAGCACCTGATAATAAATAATTATTTATCTATTAATAAGCAATAAAATTATTATAATTTATGTAATTTATATATCCTACTCTGTATAATGTATAATATAGTAAAATTACAACAGTAACAGTATTAATATAATAATTCAGGGAGCCAATGCATTCGTTACTGAATGAAGATGCATATTTTCATCCTTGTCCTTATCTTGGCCCATTTCTCTCCTGAAAGAAGCAAAGAGAGACAGGCGAAAGAGCATAGGTTTCTGTATTAAACATACTTGAGAAAATAGTTTTTTCAATTCCTGTGTGATTATAATAAGTCACTTAATATCTCTGAATCTGTTTTTATATCTGGAAAGTGATAAGAAAAATACCTGGCTCTTGAAGTAATCATGAAAATAGACAAAATATAGGAAGTAACGTGCCCAGCACAGTACCCGGCACTTGATCAATAAATTCAGGCTCCTTCCCATTCCCAGTGTTGGCATTCACCAAAGATCAAGGAGGAATGGAGAACCAGAAACAACAATAAGACAATATTTATATATGTCAAGTTTTTCAGATATCATAGCCATTTGGTATTCTCATTTATAATATAAATTTCCAGTATGCCTGTTGTTATTAAGGCTGTAGTGTTTTACTCCGTTTTCATTTCCCATTACATTGTATGCCTTGCTTCCTCTTACTCTGCCCTCTCTGCAAATCTGTATATTATAGTACAAACAGTAAACAAGAGCTTTGCTTTGATCAGAGTCGGACAGAAATCACTGGTAAAAAGCTGAACTGCCCATTATTTAAAGAACTTTCTGAGAATAGGAAATAGTGAAGTAGAAAACAGTAAAAATATTCACTGAATACAACCACAGAACTCAGAATGCCATTGTGCCTAATCAGGGCTTAAAAGAAACAGCAAAATGTTTAAAATCAGAAGTTTAAAGATGCAAAAGTTCAGAGATGAAGAGTAATTTTTGAAAATGTTTGCATTTGCAGATAAAAGGGTTCAGCTTCCTGTCATTAATATCCAATTTGGCTTTATATTTTTCAGGACCAATCACACAATTAAAAGCATATCTGGTAACAGATGATAGCACAAAAGCATTTGTTTATATTATACCATATTAAGAGGTGTTAAAAAAAAGCTCAAAATAAAAACAAGAATTATGACCATGAAAGAAAAGCAGACACATCATTTATGAGTTTTTCCTTTGTGTGCTCTGAAAAGGCAGGATAATTTATTTTCCATGTAAAACAACCTTGAGATTGAAAAGAAAGTTACTTCTAGCATTTTCTGAATCTTCTCTGGGTAATCAATCAAGATGTAAAATTTGGAACTAGGCAGCTCCCTCCCCAGTAGACCAAGCTTTGTCTATATCTGCTCTTGTCAAAACAGATCTAATACTAAACCACAAGGCAAGTTCATAGGCACTCTTCCAGAGAGTGGAGTTACATTGTGAGCAGAGTGGAGTTCTTTTTTTTTTTTTTGGCTGCGTTGGGTCTTTGTTGCTGCGTGTGGCTTTCTGTAGTTCCGGCGAGCAGGGGCTACTCTTCATTGCGGTGCATGGGCTTCCCATTGCTGTGGCTTCTCTTGTTGCAGAGCACGGGCTCTAGGTGTGTGGGCTGCAGTAGCTGTGGTGCGCAGGCTTCAGTAGTTGTGGCTCGCGGGCTCTAGAGCACAGGCTCAGTAGTTGCGGCACACGGGCTTAGTTACTCTGTGGCATGGGGGATCTTCCTGGACCAGGGCTCAAACCCATGTCCCCTGCACTGGCAGGTGGATTCTTAATCACTGTGCCACCAGGGAAGTCCCCAGAGTGGAGTTCTGTGCACTGAAGTTTGATCCTCAACTCTGCCCTTACTGTGTAAAATGGAGAGAATACAATCTCTTCTCTACTTGTATGGATTACACAGACTAATACATGGCCCAGAGTTCTCACACAAATGGCAGCTTTTACAGATTGAGAGAGTATAACTTTAAAATTGCTGAAACAATCAGGCAACCCTACCTGAAAAGAAAAGCCCTAGAATCTGCCTTTACCCCTGGGTCACCCTGTTCCAGGTTCACTCCTTACTCTGTCTGCTCCCCTTTGAGGTCCCAGCATGCCTTGGGGCTGAGCCCACATGGGTCATGACTCTGCAAAATGTTTTCTGAAGAAGGTCCAGAGTTTCCATGCTGTTACTTTCTTCTAAGGCAACATTAGAACAATATTTTAATGAAATACTGCTCATTAGCTTTCTTTCCTAGTTGGTGTTTTCCTTTGGGATTTTTATGGCCTTAGATAGCAGGGTCTATGTCCATTTCACTCACCATGCACTCATCATTGCTAGGTAATAAAGACAATAATTTAACAACTCCTGCTCGTTCTTAGGTTCTTTAAGATTCATTTTCAGGAATGTGGAAGGAAGGGTATCTGAGGTTCTATTGGCAATCATTTTTTATAGCCTCAGTGGGTGGCAAAGGTGGCTAGAGAGCTGTTGGGAATAGGGGAGCTTCTGTCACTCACTGTGGCCACCTTCCCTTCAGTGGATCAGCTGACCTTCAGCCCTACCCAAGCCACAACTCCCAGTAGCAGAAGGTTCACTGGGGCTCAGGCTTGTAAGCATATGTGGGCAAAGGGAGAGTGAGATGAGCAGGTGAGCACCTCTACTTTGGATACTGTCATCTGGGGGAGGCCAATCTAAACCCAGGGGGCTCCTGGACAGTCCATCCTGTTGCCAATTCAATTTTGAATCTAAAGACACATGCTGTCATTTTACAGACATCTTTAAGCCCGGCCAGGAAGGAATCACAGGTTTGGAAACGAGCATCAGGGGATTCACGGCCTGATCATCACCTTCCACATCTCTTCCTAGACAATTAAGTATCTACCTACCCTACGGTCAGAGACTGAGAGAGCAGACGTTTTCACAGGAACCCAGCAGCATCAAAGTCCTTTATTCGATAACTGTTTATTGAGCACCTACTATGAGCTCAGGAAATAACCAAAAAATGTTACTCTTACTATCTGTCTAGAATTTTTCATGAAGGAACCTCAGCGACTTGTTCTAGGTTAGCATAATAGTATTTCTAAACTAGAGAGAGCCTAGAATTTGAATTTAAACCCTTTTTTAGGCGTGAGGAAAAACAGTCCAGGATCCTAAGTGACTTTCCCAATGTTAAAAAAATAGACATGACAGAGGTGAGTCCAAGTTCAGGTTTCCTGGATCACCATCCAGTGCTCTTGCCTGCTACATCAACCTTCTTGCAGAGTAGCATGAACATAATTGAGTTCTCAGAGAGATACACTGAAGCATCCAAACATTATTTTTCAATTAATCAATAAGCGTTTATGGCGCGCCCACTTAGGAATGCACTGTGACTTTCATGGGGGTCCCAAGCACTTCTGTCTTTGTGGGCCTACTCCTTCATAAAAAAAATTATTTAAAAATTATATTTAACAACTGTGCTGGTATAAATATGAATATATTAATATTATATATTAAAACATTTTCTTTGACCCAAAAGTTCATTTTTTTCTTCTGATTTCAAAGAAATCAAAATATTTTCAAGGGCCCTAAAAGTCTTGTGGGCCCATAAGTCAGTCCTGCATGTGATGGATTCAAGGCATGGAAGGCAATCATGGAAAGGACACTGAAAAACTGTGAAGATATTCTCACCCTTAGCCAACACACAGAATAGTTGAAGAGGGAGCGCAGAGAATGCACTTTGTTCTCTGAGTAGTGAATCCTCTGTAGACACAGTAAAGATGAGCATTTACTAAAATAAAAACTGTGTTAGTCACAGATCATTTCCTACAACCATGTCTCTCCACTAAAGAAACCCAGACACAAGCATTTTGGTTGTGTCAAGCCAGTCAATTCTCCCGCCCTCTTTTGCCCAACCATTTCTAACAACAGTCAACCATTCCGGGGATGGAGATAATGAGCCCATCTTCATCGGGGTAATATCTTTTCTCACTCCATCATTAGCCGGATGATTGGTGTCATCTTTCTTAATAAAAAGCCACTGCTAGAAGCTATCTCCACTAAATACTCTTGACATCACTTCCTTTAATAGAGCTTAAAAGTTATAAAATATTTAAGTAGCAAGGCGTGACAGAGCATTTATTGCTCTGGGCCACTCACTCAGCTCTCTCTGCAGGTGTGAGACAGGACACTGAAGGCCAGTCCATTCCCTGCTTCCCCCAGAGCTGAGTGTGGATGCTGAATACTGCCTCATCGGGAAAACGATTTTGTTATCAATGTTGGTTTTAAAAATAACTAGATGGAAAAGCATCAGCACAGATGATTACCATGAAAGTAACCTGACAGCGCTAAGTCTCCGGCTCTCCATCCTCTGATTATTCTGTAACGTCGTTGTCTCTCTGTACCAGTGGACAACTAACTTACTGGAGTGAGGTCTTCTTAAGCAGGACAAAAATCTGTGCTGGACACCAACACCACGTATCCCTACTTTTCAGTAGAGAAAGAACTGGATGATCACACGAATTGGAGAGCAACTAAACAGAAACCAAAAAACGAATTGTGCAGTATTACACACACACACAAATAAGCTTTTAACAGAAGTAAGAGCTACAGATAAAAGTTGATTACTACTAGAATGGCAATGGAAAGCCATGACCCTCCCAAAGCAACACTCACTCTGTACTGATAAAGATGTATTCTTTCTCAAAATTTACGATAATTCTAATCATCTATAGGGTATATGCTCAATAAAAACTTTTTAAAATCAAGACAGTAGAATATCTAGTATGTCTAGTCAGGTTTCTTAATGTGTCTATTTATAAATATCAAATTTCAATAAGCCTTAATAATTTGTTTTGTAGAATGCTAGACAGTGGTCATTAGCTATAAGTAAAAATGAAAATATAAATGTACGCATCATTCACATGTACGATCCAAAGGAAACATTTGTAATTTTGAACTGGTTTTCAACTCATCCTTAAGAACTTAGAGAAGCACTGCTCTGCTGAGACATATTTACACATAGTAGGTGCTGAAGAAAACGTAAAAGCTCGATCCTAGTTGTTCCCACTATTCCCCCCAAGCCCCTTCTCTTTGTAGGATGATAAATCACTACCTCTCTAAGACACAGTGGCTTTGACAGGATGTAGACTCAAAGAGCCAGGAGATGGAGTCCAGGTTCCTTGCACTCGAAAAATGTCTCCCAGAAACACCCACAACTCTTTAGTAGGTCAGATAAAATTAATTTTTAAAAAATAAATTCAAAAACTGAGCGTTTGAAGGCTTTGAGAAATCCACCCAAATTGCAGAAATGCTGAGTATAATGTGAGTGGGTAATTAGGTGGCAGCTCATGTCCTGACAGATAATTCCAGAGAAAAAGCCAAACAAAGCCTGCCATATGTTCAGCTCTCTGTGTAAATCACTACAGCCAGAGAGAGCTTTACGGAATATTCTATAGCATATGTCTAGTCAGTATGTTTGTTCCATCTTACTTACTGCCAAGTTCCAAATGCTTAAAATAATTAACCTTTCCCACCTCTTTGGAAAGCTTTGCAATATATTCCAAAGGGAATACTTTGCCGTCATCCTTTGAGGCAGTCAGTACCCCACCAAAATTTACCAATGAAGTAGGTTTATTCCCCTTTGGAATTCAATTCTGGCATGGATATTAAGAAACCTCTCTTCTCCAGAATACTACTCAGGTGGTCATACAAACAAATGCCAAACACTGGTTTTTCAACCACCAAGAAATACATATAAGAAATAATATTAATGAAACAAGCATTCTACTGTGTTAAGTTGTTATGTGTAAGAATATATTTTTATTACTTATTTTATTGAACATTGATTAAGTACCTTCCACTTAAGCTTCAGATACGAATATAAATAAGACCTGTTACTTGCTCAAAAGAATTTAGACGCTGATGGTGGAAACATATCTGAAAAAAAACATTACTCTAATAAAAGGAAGATATGGGGGTGTAATGGATTCATACTGTGTCAGATAAGTTTTGCTGGATACATGTTTCTCAGAATTCCCTTCACTCTAAAGCTCCAGGTTAGCATGGACCATGAAAGCTATTTTATGGGAAATTTGGAAGACAGAAAAGTGAAATAGCCTTATTCTTATTACACTCTGAGGTTTGGAGCAGATGTGGCTGCTTATTGCTGGCTTACCTGGTCGGGGAAGGGGGACAGGCAGCAGCTGGGCTCACAGCAGCTCCAACTCCTGCTACATCCTCCTTCAGCATCTCTGACTCCTGGCTCAGTACATATCAAGTATCATGACAAAGTGCAGTGGCTTCTCCTGCAGCGGACACCTACAGCATCAAAGTTGGAGGTCTCAAGATGGCAAAAGACCAACAACACAGGTTCCAATTCACCCTCATAGGTCCCATTCAGGTTCCAATTTGTCCTTCTTCCCCATTTCCCTTTCCAACTGCCTGCCCTGAAGGCAGACATGACAACCACCCATAGGCTGTTTTACCAGTCAACTGGCTTCCACAATTGTTTAAGTCAAATTCCTATAAAAACCCATATCCTAATGGTTCTGCCAGGGTTATCAAGAAATGAGCCTTGGGCTTCCCTGGTGGCGCAGTGGTTGAGAGTCCGCCTGCCGATGCAGGAGACACGGGTTCGTGCCCCGGTCCGGGAAGATCCCACATGCCGCGGAGCGGCTGGGCCCGTGAGCCACGGCTGCTGAGCCTGCGCGTCCAGAGCCTGCGCTCCGCAATGGGAGAGGCCACAACAGTGAGAGGCCCGCGTACCGCAAAAAAAAAAAAAAAGAAATGAGCCTTAATCAGATGATATTTGACTTGAGGGTCTTCAAAGATAAGGAAGAGTTCCCCAATACAGCGAACAGTAGAACGACCTTGAAGGCGTGGAAAATAGCACATGCAAAGGCTTGAAGACATTCAAGAGCATCATATATTCATAATATAGTGACCATCAAGTTTGTGAGAGAGGGTGCTAGGAGACAAAACTGAAAAGGGAGACTGAATAGGTCTTAAGGACCACATGGGCCATGCTAAGACGTTTGAATGAAATCCAGTAGGCAATCAGGAACTACAGAAAGATCTTAAGCAGATAATGCATGGATGTGAGTGCCTGTGAATGTGTAAAACGATCAGATTTGTATTTTAAAGATAGCTCTGGCAGCTGTGTGAAGGATGATTAGAAGGGACAGGACAAGCCTGGAGCCAGAGAATTTGGTTAGGCGCCTGTTGCAAAACCAATTAGCAAAAGATAAAGGACGGTGGAAGTTGGGGAGAGTCACCTGTCCTGTTTAGTCTATAATTTCACTTTGTATATACAATTATATGGGGAATAAATTCAATCAGCATGGGGATGCTGAAGATTCTCCCTTTAAAACTGTCCTTCTCGGGCTTCCCTGGTGGCGCAGTGATTGAGAGTCCGCCTGCCGATGCAGGAGACACGGGTTCGTGCCCCGGTCCGGGAAGATCCCACATGCCGCGGAGTGGCTGGGCCCGTGAGCCATGGCCGCTGAGCCTGCGCGTCCGGAGCCTGTGCTCCGCAACGGGAGAGGCCACAACAGTGAGAGGCCCGCGTACCGCAAAAAAAACCCTGTCCTTCTTCACACAGAGTTAAATCACACTGACTGAGTACCAGTTAGGAACTCTCAAGGTGGAAAAAAAAAAAAAATCAAGAAACCTAACTCTATGGGAAAAGAATCTAAAAAGAGTGGATATATGTATATGTATAACTGATTCACTTTGCTGTACATCTGAAAACACAACATTGTAAGTAACTGTACTCCAATTAAAAATAAATAAATAAATAAATAACAAAACCTAACCCTAACTGGTTAGAGAGTTTGGAAGGGCTTTAAGACTGGTATGACCCAGGGAATCAACCACGCCACCACCAAAATTCAGTGATTCTTTTTCGTCTCTCTGCTCTACCTTCCATGAAAATTAACACAAGTACAGCAACAACAATAGACAGATAACATGTTAAGCACTTACTTTGCACCATTTAAACCAGGAACTGTTTAAAGTGCTTTAAATGTGTTTACTAAGTTTCATCCAGAGGCACACTAAAAGCAATTAGAACTGCACAAGCCCTCGACCACAGGCAGCAGGAAATAAAAGCATTTTCCCCGCCACCGCCAGGCAGTAGTCACCTCAACACCATTGCTGTGGCAATGGCAATGAGATTATACTCACTGACTAATCAAATCTCATTCTGAATCTGGGAATGGGGTCGATGCCATCTGACCAAAAAATGTGGCATTTCATTAGAAGTACAAAGGAATGACTGGGAAGTCAACTCAATATCCATTATACTCTGCTTTACTTTTAGTCTAGGATCCAGGTCCTAGATCTTCCCTTGTGTGTTCTGTTGGTACTTGCTGTCACCTTCACGGAAGTGGCTGTTTAGCATCAATGCATCAATGTGGCTATTTTGTACCATGTATCAATACTAAGGGAACAGAAGACAAAGTCTTATTTTCCTAGTTCTAAAACTTCCTATTCTTCCATTGTATTCTAAACACAAGTTTCACGTCCCGGTAAGATTGTAAACTCATTGAAGATACGGACCTTGTCATATTATTCTGTATTTCCTAAAGCCAATATATAGTAAGCATTAATATAAATGTTATTAATATAAATGCTTTCTAACCTGAATTGTAAACTTGGAGTCTGAAACATATCTACGTAATGCTATAATGCTACGTAGAGCCATTTATCCATTTAATTCTGTCCCTTTTCTGCCTCACGTATTTTGAAGCTCTATTATTTGGCGTATACACATTTATGACTATGTTTTCCTGATGAACTGATCCTTTTATCATTTGGAAATGTCCCTTTTTATCTATTTTTTCTGATATGAGTATAGCCACTCCAGTCTTCTTATGCTTCCTATTTGCATGGTGTATCTGTTATCCAGTCTTTTACTCTCAACCTATCCACGTCTGTTTTTTTAATATATTTATTTATTTTATTATATTATTTTCTTCTTTTCCCTTTTTTTTTTTTGGCTGCACTGGGTCTTAGTTGCCGCACACAGGATAATCATTGAGGCATGCTGGATCTTCTGATCCGGAGCACAGACTCTTCTGGTCTCTTCTTTGTGGCGCTTGGGCTTCTCTCTTGTCGTGGTGTGCGGATTTTCTCTTTCTAGTTGTGGTGCACGGGCTCCAGGGTGAGTGGGCTCTGCAGTTTGCAGCACGCGGGGTCTCTCGTTGACGCGTGAGAGCTCAGTAGTTGTGGCACGCGCAGGCTTAGTTGCCCCGTGGCATGTGGGATCTTAGTTCCCCGACGAGGGATCGAACCCACGTCCCCTGTATTGGAAGGATTCTTTACCACTGGCCCACCAGGGAAGTCCCTCCATGTCTATTTTTAAAGTTTAACTCTTATAGACAGCATTTTTAAATCCATAATTTTAAAGTATGGTCTTGCTTTTTAAAATCCATATTGATAACCTTTGCCTTGGAACTGAACTGTTTAATTCATTAATATGTAACATAGTTATTCATATGTTTTGATTTAGGCTTACCATTTTCATGATTTGTTTCTTGTTTGCCCCCTCTGTTTGTTTTGTTTTGTTTTTTGTTCTGCTCTCTCTCTCTCTCCTGACTTCTTTGGAATTATCTTAACATGTTTTAGAATTCCATTTTAGCTTTATTTATTGGCACTTTAGCTGTACTCTTTTGCAATGCTTGTTAACGTTTGCTCCAATGATTAAGATATCCATCTCTAAGTTTTCATTCTAGTTAGACTTATTATTATACCACTTTACAAAAAATATAAGAATCTTGCGATTCTCATAGTTCTATTTATTCAACTACAGTAGTCTCCCTGCCCACCCCTTCCACTCCCCGCTTCCACTCCCCCATTATCCACAGTTTCGCTCTCCATGGTTTCCATTACCCAAGGTCAATCACGGTCCAAAAACATTAAATGGAAAATTCCAGAAACACAGGCATACCTCATTTTATTGTGCTTTGCTTTATTGCATTTCGCAGATATTGCATTTTTTACAAAATGAAGGTCTGTGGCAACCCTACATTGAGCAAGTCTACTGGCACCATTTTTCCAATGGCATTTACTCATTTCGTGTCACTGTGTCACATTTTGGTAATCCTTGCAATATTTCAAACTTTTTCATTATTATTACATTTGTTATGGTGATCTGTGATCAGTGATCTTTGATGTTACTATTGCAAAATGATTATGACTTGCTTAAGTCTCAGATGATGGTTAGCATTTTTTAGCAAAAAAAGTATTTTTTAATTAAGATGTGTACTTTTTCAAGACATAATGCCATTGCATACTTAATAGACTATAGTATAGTGTAAACATAACTTTTGTATGTACTGGGAAACCAAAAAATTCATGTGACTCACTTTATTGTGATTATTGTGGTGGTCTGGAACTAAACCCACAATTCTCTGAGGTATGCCTGTAAACAATTCATAAGTTTTCAATTGCACACCATTCTGAGTAGCAAGAGCCATCCTGCTCCATCCCACCTGGGACATGAATCGTCTTTTTGTCTAGAATATCCATGCTGTATATGCTACCTACCTGCCCATTAGTCACTTAGTAAGCTCTCTCAGCTATCAGATCTGCTGTCCTGGTATTGCCCCCTGCTTGTATTCAAGTAACCCTTATTTTACTTAATAATGGCCTCCAAGAACAAGAGTAGTGACGCTGGCAATTCACATATGCCAAAGAGAAGCCGTAAAGTGCTTGCTTTAAGTGAAAAGGTGAAGAGCCTAATGCTATGTCATAATGCTTGTGTCATTCACCTCACTTCATCTCATCATGTAGGCACTGTATCATCTCACATCTCCCAAGAAGAAAGGTGACTACAGTACAATAAGATATTCTGAGAGAGAGAAAGACCACATTCACATAATTTTTATTACAGTATATTGTTCTATTTTATTATTAGTTGTTAATCCCTTAGTGTCTAATTTATAAATTAAACTTTATCATAGGTATGTATGTATAGGAAAAAAACACAGTATGTATAGGGTTAGGTACAATCTTCAGTTTCAGGCATCCACTGGAGATCTTGGAACATATTCCCCCAACCCTTTTCCTTTATTCTATACTCTATTCCTTTATTCTATAGTTGTCATGTGAATTTCATCTACATACATATATACACACATATATATATATATATATATATATCATAAACTCTACAGTAAACATTATGGGTTTTGTTTGAAACAGTTCTGTTTTAAGGAAATTAAGAGGTAAATTAGTCTTTTATATTTATCAATATATTTACTACCTTAAGCATGCCTCACTCCTTCCTGAAGATTCAAGTTCCCTCCAGTTTCAAGTTTCTCTCCAGTATCATTTCCTTTTATCTCAGGGAGAACTTCCTTCATCATTTCTTTAGTGCAGGACTGCTAATGATGAATTCTCTTAGCTTTCTTTTATCCCAAAATATCTTTAATGTATATTCATTCTAGAAGAATATTTTTGTTGGATGTAAAATTCAGGGTTGACAGGTTTTTTCTTTATTTTTTAAGCATGGCAAGGATGTTGTTCTGCTATCTTCTGACCTTTGTAGTCTGCAGTTATTTAAATTAGTGTTCCCTTGTATATAATATATCAGTTTTCCCTGGCTGCCTTGTTTAATATGTGTCTAATCATGATTTTCTTATATATCCTGCTTGGGGATCATTGAGTTTCTTGGACCTGTAAATTTATGTTTTTTTAACCAATTCTGAGAAGTTTTTGGCTATTATTTCTTCAAACATTTTTTTCTGCCTTATTTTTTCTCTCCTCTCCTTCTGAGACTCCAATTATACATATATTAGACCCTTTTCTATTAATTCACATCTCTGAGGCTCTGTTTGTTCTTTCAATCTTTTTTCTCTCTCTTCATCTATCTTCAAGTTCATTGACCCTTCTCCATTGTGTCTATTCTGCTCTTAAATCCATCCAGTATTTGTTTTGTTTTGTTTTAGCTATCATAATATTCAATTCTAGAATTTTCGTTTGATTTTTTAAAATATTTTATTTTTCTTTGCTGAGCTTTCCTATCTCATTTATTACAAGTATATTTTCCATTACCTTATAGTGCATAGCTATAATAGCTCCTTGTCTGAGAATTCCAACATCTAGGCCATCTTCCATTGATTGCCTTTTTACTTGAGACTGGATCACACTTTATATGTCAAATAATTTTAGATGGTATTCTGAACATTGTAAATGTTATGCTATGGAGGTTTTGGGTTCTTTTGTTAAACTTATTCTTGCTATTTCTGATGTCATTTTGAATGGAATTATTTCTTTAATTCCATTTTCAGATTTTTCAATGAGAGTATATGAAAATACATGGGTATTTTTGTGTTAATTTCATATCCTGCAAACTTCCTAAGCTTTCTTATTAGCTCCAGTAGTTCTTTTATAGATTTTTTAGAAGCTTCTGTATACATGATCATTTGTCTGTAAAAAAAGACAGTTTTACTTCTTTTCCAATTTGTTTACCTTTAATTCCTTTTTCTTATTGCACTGACTACAACCTCCAGTATGATCTTGAATGAAAGTGGTGAAGGTGGACATCCTTGCCTTATTCCTGCTCTGAAGGGAAAGCATTCAGTCTTTCACTATTAAGTATTGTTTATAGATATTTTTGTAGATTCCCTTTATCAGATTGAGAATGTTAATAACTCCTTAAATTCAGGCATCAGGAAAGAGCCAGGTCAAAACACAAAACAAAGTGGGATCTGTAAGGAATCTAGAATATCATCTCTGGTAGAAGCTGTCAGAGACAGCGGCCAATGACCCTATGTGGTAAAATGAGGTATTGTTCACTTCTTTCCCTTCTATATCTGAGTAGGAAAGAGCTGTCACAAAGCCCCCACCCTGAAAGCCCCCTTCTGGGCCAGTCTCCAGTGCTGCTAGTGCTGGTGGCATCATCTGATGACTCCAGGAAGTAGATGAATGAGATGCATGAAGGAAGGAATCAACAGAGAAGAGGGCTGGCTTATCAAGGGGGATAAGTCTTCAGGACTAGTAAATGGAATTCCTGTGGAATACAGGCTTGAGTTTGACAATAACACCATCCACTCAGATGTCACCACAGTCACTGCTTGGCTAATGCAATGTGTCCTTAACTTATTTTTTATATCCTTCTCCATCCCTTTACTAAGAAGAGCCAAAGAATCTTACTGTTCTATGAAATCTCCCTCTGGAATCAGGCAAAATTTTGGAAAAATGGCCTGACACTAGGGGAATTCGAGGAGTCTAATATCATGGGGCATTTGGAATAGTATGCTGGCACCTGAGGTTTTTTAACTCCCTGAGTTGTGGTTTAAACAACCCAATTCAGAGTTAGACATCACACTAGAAATTAGTAATACATTGGATAGAAAAAGCCTTACTACTATTAGGTAGCAACTTGATTTCAAAAAGTGATTCCAGATCCCATCCCAGGCTTTTTGAAAAAAAGATTCTTTTCTACATGGTTTATATTAGTAATACAATTATGATAAAATTATTTCCTAAAGACTTAGGGTTTGGCTCATCTATGAAAAAAACAAGACCCTTTTCCAATTTGGTATCAAGTTATAGCCTTCTAAAGTAATTTCTTCTCAAATGTAAATCACCCTTGACAACAGGTTTCTGGATCCAGAGATGGAAACTATATGATCAGGTTTCCTTAATTGTCCCAGATTATATGTGAGTTGAGAGAGTTTAGAAAGATCAAATGATACACAACTTCATAAATTACAGACATGGAGGAGCCCTCTGTCTCCCAAATTTCAGTATTACTGGATCTTGGTTGTTCACAGGTCTACATCAGAGAGGAAGAGAGTATTAGAAAGAATATGGATTTTGGAGTTAGGGATTCCTAGGGATTCCACCTCCATCACTTATGAACTATCGATAGCTTTGGGGCAAGTTGCTTTATCTTTATGAATCTCACTTTTCTCATCAGGATTCTAGTGACAATTTAAAAAGATGATGTTTGTAAAGCATCTGGAACACAGCAGGGCTTCTCTTTGTCATCCTCTCCATCAGGAGCTCTGTCATCTTTTAAATGTCACCCATATGGTAGCATCTGATGGTTCCAATGGAGAATAATTAGACTCTGATCAGGAGGTCCATGCTTGGACACAAATCAGTGAAATGGTGCTTTGGGGACTCTTGGGTAACCTCTGTCCACTGGACACTTGTCTTTGACCTTTGTTTTCTTCTACAATTTGAAACTACTGTAAGTCACATTTTTGATGCCCTTCTCCTCTTCCTACCGCTCTCTCCTCCTATTCCACTGTCTGTCCCCAGTGCATCCATATGGTATGCTCTTAAAAATATTAGATTTAGTCCCCACAATCTACCAATCTCCTTGATGGTTTTAAATTCTTTTTAAAAAGCTATGCTTTAACAAGAGACAAGTCTAGAAAATTTAATTCAGTACATCTTCCAAAGCACATTCAAAATTACTTTAAATGTCTTGCCTATAATCTTTTAGGAACAAAGCAGGGTATAAATAAATAAAAAATAAGTACATATGGCTCTAAATAGGTCAAGAAAGTCATACAGAAGGATCATCACTGTTCTAAAGACATCTATTGGGACTCATCTATTGGATTAGTGTGCCCCAGATTAAAACTTACTGGAGCTATTGGTGGGGTGCAAAATACTTCTACCCCTAAACCACTGAGTCATAGGACCCAAGAGTTTGGAGAGATCTTGAGATCACTTAGTTCAATATCCTACCCAAACCTACTATTACATCCTTTATAGATAAGTAATAACAGTGATAATAATGTCAAACACTTATGTGGAGTTTAATATGTGTTTTCTAATATTAATTTATTTAATCTTCATAGTAACCTTGTGAGGTAAGTAGTAGTATAGTCCTATTTTACATATGAGGAAAACTAAAGACAGAGCGAGGCACAGATGACCATCCAACCTCTGCTTGAACTTTTTTTTTTTTTTTTGCGGTACGCGGGCCTCTCACTGTTGTGGCCTCTCCTGCTGCGGAGCACAGGCTCTGGATGCGCAGGCTCAGCGGCCATGGCTCACGGGCCTAGTCACTCCGCAGCACATGGGATCTTCCTGGACCAGGGCACGAACCCATGTCCTCTGCATCGGCAGGCGGACTCTCAACCACTGCGCCACCAGGGAAGCCCTCTCCTTGAACTTTTACTGTCTGACAGTTCCATTATGGAAGGGCTGTACTTGCAGAAATTTAAAGTTCTCCTTATAAAAGTTAATCTCGAAGATCTTCTTTGCTAACAACTCCAACTCATTTTCATTCAATCTGAGCTATTTCTTCTTCCTCCCAGATGATAAGAATTCCCAACCCAAACTCACCACACACTTTTAGTCTATTGCCCTCTCTACATGACAGCAGTGTTTTCCAGAAAGCATCCCTTGGCATCACTCTAAAGGTTATTGCCTGAATTACAAATTTACCTTTGTCCTTTGCTTCATGGAAGGCCCCAGTTACCACACTGCTTCTTCCTAAGGTCCTAGAGCTCTAGGCAGGCAATAATTCAGGTCTCTTTAACAAGCAGGCAGTGGTTCTGCTGTCCAGGGACAGCAGTCAATAAACATGCTGTGCCTCCAACCTCCCCAGCCTCCACTAACCTCTGAAACTAATTACCTTGCTAACTGCAGAGGCTGTACAGCCATGCTAATGAGCCGCTGGACGATGGCATTTTTTTGCTCTCAGAGCAAAAGCCACAGTGCACCAGCAGGGATGGGAGCCTCCCCGGGTCAGCTCTCCTCTGAGACTCAGCTCCAGAAATTCTCAGAATACCACTTAGCAGGGATATGGACTTGGACGCGAAATCCCCTGGTGCCGAACACGTCCATTAATTAGCATTCAGAGAAATAAAGAAAAATGAAGATTTAAAGGTCACTGCATTAGCATTTCACCCCATTTCTCAATAGCTATTTGTGTACACTAATTTTCCACTCATTTCTCCTATTAATCACTGTCTCTATGGAGAACTTGGCCAAACACATTAGCAGATATGCTTCCTGGTGGCCATATTCTTCTCTGTAAATAATAATAAAAGAAATCACTGTTTATTTGCTCAACTTTAACATTTTTATGTGAAAGAGAATTATGTAGGTGGTTAAACATTTCAGCTCCCACTGAAAAGAATGCAGACAGAATTTCTTGTTTCTCAGCAAACCAGGATCAGTGTCAGTGTCAGGCTTTTTTTTTTTAAAAAAAAACACCAAAATCTGGCCAGTTAACGAATTCTCTCTCTAGAAGAATCTCTTTTTACAAAAGACCCAGTAGTGATAGACTCTTTTCCTGTGTGAGCTGAGAAGTCATCAAAATGTTCCAGTTGCAAAGAACACAATATGTTATTTAGATTTTAAGTTTGTCAGAGTCCCTGAGAAAGTTCTGGCAGCAGGTTGGAATTCAGTAGCTTCTGGTTACCATACCTGCACTACCCCCACCATCTGCAATAACCTGAAAGCTCTTACCTCGAAAGAGTTCCTTTCCCGTGAACATTTAGCACTGTTTTGGTTCTACCCTCACTGCCCTGCTCTCCTAGAACCAAAGGGCCAACGTCCCTGGATGGATGGGAGGAGGACAAGTTCCCTAGCGGAACTTGTTCCCCCAATTCCCAATTCCCAAGAGCTCAGAGAAGAGAGAGCAACCACACGTTCCTTTCAGGAGGTCTTCAAATGCACTGCTTCTTCAACTCCTGCCCTTCATGGAAAACATTTTACTCCTTATTATGGAAAAACATCGTCAGAGAAAATCTTCCCCAGGTGCTTTCTTTGCAGGGATAGCTCTCAGAGTCTGAGGAGTTAGGAAATAGGAAACTGCTCCTCAATCATTATGACCAGTGACAGCAGCCTTGAGCTGTGACAGCCAGCAAAGTGTATTACTTTTTCCTGCATATTCACACTGTATTTCTTCAGTATTACACACTCACATACATCAAGTACAGAATGTTCCTAAAGCTGCTGGGAAGAGGAGCTAATGTCCTGACAATTCATCTCTGAAATTTTTTTTTTTTTTCCAACAAGCAGCCAAAAGTCATATCAAACTAGCCGCTGTAAAGGTCACATGGGAAATCTGTCACCATCTTTGAATAACTTTTTTTTTTTTTTTTTTTTTTTGCGGTACGCGGGCCTCTCACTGTTGTGGCCTCTCCCGTTGCAGAGCACAGGTTCCGGACGTGCAGGCTCAGCGGCCATGGCTCACGGGCCCAGCCGCTCCGCAGCATGTGGGATCTTCCCCGACCAGGGCACGAACCCGTGTCCCCTGCATCGGCAGGCGGACTCTCAAACACTGCGCCACCAGGGAAGCCCTGAATAACTTCTTACGTGCAAGTGGAGAATACATTGGAACAAGGGAAAGGAATTGATGCTTCTTCGTAGATGTCAAGCTGAAAGGCATGATGAGTCCTTCCTGTGCATGGTGACAGTACCTCCTCCTTCCCTGCCTCTCCACTCAACTGTCAGCATCACCCATTTAATGCCAATGTTTATAATAATAAGAGCATTATTGATGCATTGGCTTTCATAGAGCAGAGTGATACCCAATGAACTCTGTTATTATAAATATAATAAGCAAGAAACTTGGAAGAAAAAAGACAGGGGCATTTAAGGTCACCAGAATGTAGTCAACCCAACAGCAGAATAAAGTGGAAGTGGCTGTGCCTCAGTTTCCTTGGTCAAAAAGACAAGCTTACAGTAAGAAGTGTATCCAGGACAGGCTGGCACTTAACCTAACCATACCTACAAATACATAGGATTAACAGAGAGTCTGAGCACAAGAATTATGATGGACAATGTGATGCTTCTGATCCTTGGCTGGCACTCTAAGCTTTACGTGGCAGAAGAATCCATCACCAGATGCAAGCATTGGGTTCTCTGAGTCCTTATGTGACCTTACCTTCCCCATCCCAACCCACCTCTGGGTAGAGCTGGGGTCATCGAAATAGTGATGCTTCACGTGTCACAGGCTATTCTCTACTCCCCTGAAGAGAGCTTCCAAGTACCACCAGGAGTCCCCAGGAATGCCTGTTCTGTGCCCATGAACAAGCTCCCTTCTGCTGGCCCTGAACTTGTTCTGCTTAGAGCTGGACTCCACGGAGTCTGCTGCCACCACTCACTGCACCACCACCAGCACCCTGACCTTCCACGACACCTTGTGTGTTGGGTGGTTTATGGCAAATTGAACTGGACAACTTCCCTCCCACTTCAGGAACATTTGCTAAAGCCACACTTTCTGACATCTGAATAGTTATAGTTTTAATATAACAGTTCTAGTTCTTACCAACAATTCCCTCTCTGCTTAGGTTCTGAGGGTATCAGAATCCAGCAACACACAATAAATACCGTGTCCTTGGAGTCACTGCACTCCCCAATCGGTCATGTTACTGGCTCATGTCAGCATGCCTGGCTCCCTCTTCCCTTTGGATAAGTTCTCTCCAAAGAGGCTCCCTAGCTCACATGCACAGAGCTTCTGCCTTGTCATCCTGCACGAAGCCAGTCATTCCCAGACAAATCAGAGCACTGGCCATGGGCAGATATCAGGCTGGATCAGGCTCCCTCTTATATTCATATAGGAAAGCGCTTCCATATGCTCAAAGAGGATGTTGCATGAGGCTCCGGGGCAGGGACCCAACACACAACATAGGACCACCTCTCTCATATTTATTTGCTTTCTCTGACCTGTCACATCTTTGGCCATCAGAGAAGTGCTGATGGAAGCAATATATTTCTAATTCCAGAAGGGTCGTGCACAGTTTTGAATTGAAAATTTAAAAGCTTCCTTAACACTCCTAAAGGCAAGGATCAAACCAGGGTTTGGTCAATGGAATGCTGGGGAACAATTTCCACCTTTCCTGTGAGGTATTTCAAGTCCTTCTATTACCGCTCAGGCCCAACTGCTCACAGGAACCACTCAGGAAACATTTGCTTCTCAACGGAGTTCTATTTTATTGCCCCATGGAAGAGAGAAAGGGATAGCGAGAGAGGTAGGAAGTATTCTTGTTTCCTTTATCCCAGCTCAAGTCCTGAATCAAATCCACCATTCTCGTATCTACTAAACAAAAGAGGAACATTTCCACTGGAGCAGGTCTTTACATCCTCCTTAACACTGGAAGGGTGAATGCACAGAACAGCTCCAGGCCTCTCAACGGATTGAATCCAGCCCGTCTGATCATCTAGGATAATCTTACTCAGTTAAAGTTAACTGACTGTGGACTTTAATCACAGCTACAAAGTACCTTCACACCACCACCTAGATCAGTGCTTGACTGAGTAACTGGGGACTGTAGCCAAGCCAAGTTCACACATAAACCTGACCGCGACACTAGCAGTAAGACAACACATCAAATCCACTAGTCTTAATTTCCTCAACCCATTCACCGTACTCTTTACTTCAGTCCCTCAGACTTAACAGCTATACAGTAATGATGGAACACATCATTATTGGCAACTGTTCAAATTTTAACAGTTGTAAAATGTACCACTGTAAATATGAAATGTCTACCCCTCGCTTCAGCTGAGCATGTTCTCCATGTCCATCATGCCCCAACCCTGGGCCCTAGTCCCTCAAATACACATTCAGCCTGGATCACTCTCCACCTGGCCACTGGTGCTCTGGTAGCACAGGCATCCTCTCTCTGACACTTCCTCCCGACAGCTGACTTTTCAATCCCCGCTGCTGCAAATACTGTTTCTTTCTCTCTCTCTCTCTCTCTCTCATTGAATGAGGTCAATGATTGATACCACAACAAATTCATTTTCTCTACCCTAAGCCAGACTCTCACTGCTGCTTGGGGTTTTACTTGTCTCCAACTGATTCCCTCTGCCTTTCCTCCAATACATTAAATCTTTCCCACTCTCTTCGAGCCTCCAGGCTTCCCTTCTCTGCAGGTGACCTGGTGTCCTACTGAAGCTGCATAACGTGAACTTTTTCCCTCTTTCTTCCACGTCTAAGTGTCTGTTTCTTCTGCCGCCCTCTGCTCCTTCGCTCCCATTACAGAGATGGTTCTTCCTTCTCCTCCCTGAGGTTGACTCCTCTACCTCTGTTTGTATTTAGCCATCCTAAGCCTCCTGCCTCTTCTTGAACCTTATCTCGTATTTATCAGTCCTCTCCCTGTAGCCTTCGAGTTCTTCCTCTCTTCATTGCTTTTCTCTCCATCATTAAAAGCATGTGCAGCATTCTTGTGTTTCAAAACACGACGTAACAGAACAAAATTCCTCTCTAGATCCCCACTCCTTCCTGAACTTATATCCTCTTCCTTTCCCTCCCAATGTTCTCAAAGAACCCATTCTGTCTACTTTTATTCTACCCCCAGCTCCTGCCTCCTTACCAAAGAAATCATTGTTTTGAAGATCATTAATTTACCAGTCACCAAATCCGATGGCTTTTTAACAGCATTTGATTGTTAAACAAACCTCCTTCACGTTCCAAGGCCTGGAAATTTCTTGGTTCTCCTCTGCCTTTCTTGACCACTCCTTGTCTGTCTCCTCTCACCAGTGATTCTCCTTCATTGCACATTCACAGCTCACCTGCACCTACATCTTTCAAACTGGGTATTCTTACCCCGAGACTTCACCATGATGCAGTAGGAGGATGTGAAGACATAGGATAACCAGGGTGCACGGAACCGGAGAAAATACATGGAGAATGCAAAACTGGCTATGACGTTTAATATGAAACCATAAATCTTTCAAGAAACAGCCACACCTTCCAGATCCCAGACGTGTGCCATTCGCTGTCCTCTGCCACCGGGGGTGCTTTAATGGAAACACTTTAGAATCACTGGACACATTATCTCATTTGACCGTTATGGCAAACATATTATCAGAGTGAGAGAGTTATTAACTGGTTTTGCAGGCAAGAAAACTTAGGGTAGGGTAAGTTTTGATTAACTTGTGGTTTCAGTTATCTAGTGCTGTATAACAAACCACTTCAAACTCAGTGGTATGAAACAACCAATTTATTATTTCAAACAGTTATGTGCGTGGATGGGGGCTCAGCTGGACAGCTCTTTTTTTTTTTTTTTTTGGTCTCTCTTGGGATTTCTCATGAAGCTGCATCCGATGGGGGCTGGAACGTCTTAGATGGCTTGCTTGCATGTCTGGCACCTGGCTGGGGACAGTTAAAAGGCTGGCCTCAGCTGGGATGCTGAAATAGCTGGGTCTCTCTCTCTCTCCCCATGTAGTCTCAGGGCTACTCTCTCTATGGGTTCTCCAGAAGGGTAACTGGATTTCTTATATGGTGGCTCAGAGCACCCCAGAGAACAAAAGTCTTCTTAAGGTTTAAGTCCAGAACTGGCACAGTATGACTTCCACCATATTCCATTGGTTAGAGCAGTCACAGACCCAGGCCATGCTCAAGGGGAAGGGAAGTGAGGCTCACTGGGGACCACCAGTGTAACCAGCCACTGCATTTGTCTAGCCGATGATGCTGGGACTGGGACCTGTTCTTTAACTCTAAGTTTAGTGAACCTTGTTTTCGTTCTACTGTCCTTCCTTGTTGTTATTCTTACCCCTAGCTGAAGTTCTGTCCCCTGCCTCTTTCTCTCCACTCTTCTTTGGTAACCTCATTCCATTTCAGGAACTCAGCAGTTCACTCCATGGGAATGGGTGTCATGCCTTCTCTGTTTGACTTCTCTCATTTCCAACTGTCTGTGGATTAAGATGTCTGACCTCAGACTGGACACACCTGAGATAGGTTCCATGCTCTTCCCTTCTGTACTTGCTGATTCCTGTGTTCCCTACTTTGGATCCTGGAATCAGCTTCTCCTAATCACCCAAGATTGAAGTCACTGAATACCTTTGATACCGCCCTCTCCCACAGCCCACACATAATCAAGGTGGCAAAAGCTCGCTATCTGACCTCCTCCTCACCTTTTAATCCATGCCTTTCTTGTCATTCCCACTCCATTCCCAAGCCTTATAAACCCTTGCCTAGACTGTTTTCAAATTATAATTTTAAGCACGAGTGGTTTAAAACTAGAGGAGAAAATCATAATCCCCAAACCCCAATACCCTCACACAATTGCAATCTTAATTTGGTTTATTTCTTAATGTATTTTTAAAAGAATTATTATTATATTATACATATCATTGACTGCTTTCTTCACTCATAATATTTTTCAATTTTGCTACATACTGTTCATAATGATAACATTTTGATGACTATACAACTTTCCATCCTATGCATTCCTAATTTACATAAAAATTTCTCTATTACTGGACCTTTTTCTCAGCATTACCTTTTTTTAAAATTTAATTTTTATTTTATATTGGAGTATAGTTGCTTTACAATGTTGTGTTAGTTTCAGGTGTACAGCAAAGTGATTCAGTTATACATATACATATATCCATTCTTTTTCAGAGTCTTTTCCCATATAGGTTATTACAGAATATTAAGTAGAGTTCCCTGTGCTATACCGTAGGTCCTTGTTGATTATCTATTTTATATATAGTATGTGTAATTACTTGTTATTTATTTTTTTGCTATTATAAGTTACGTGGTGATGAAAGAACAACTTCATTTATGTAGCTTTTTGATGTTTGAGGTTATTTCCTAAATATCCAAAATTGGTATTGCTAGAATTAATTATATTAATACTCTTATAGCTCTTGATACATATTGTCAATTATTTTTCAATTCAGTTATGCTGTTTTATATAAAGTTTTGTACATAATATATGAATACATAACTTTCCTATGCCCTTAATTTGAACTAAATATTATAATCAAAGCTTTGCTAATTTAATTAGCAAAGTGATATCATTATTTCAGTTTGCATTTCCTTGAATAATAGCAAGACCAGCTTTTTGGTTGCATTTCCTTACCAATTATTATTTTTTCTTTTAGGAATTGTAAGCCTATGTCTTTTGTCTATTATTCTTTGATATCTTGCTATATTCCTTATCAAGTTTATGGTACTTTACATAATAATAATCCTAAAATTTTGTTACATTTGCTATAAACATTTTTTTCCTTTTTTGGGGGGTACCCCATCTATGGTCTACTTTTTCTTCAATCATCTACATACCTTTTAATATGACTTTTTTTGAAGTCCCAGTCTTGAATGTGACAGTCTCCTCCTAAAAACAAAACCAAACAACCAAGAAAGAAGTCAGTAGTTTCTTACTGTTTAATACAGCAGTTCCCATTTCTTTGTGACTCAGGACACCCATGACAGACAGTCATCACATGCCTGTCACACTACCATTGCACATATAGGATTATGCACAATTTTTCACACATTTGTTTTCACTTCACCTTTTTCCCTTATTTAAAAAAAACTTATCAAGATTTTCTAATTCTCTGCTGAGATTGCCTATTTTTCATTTGTTACAAGCATATTTTCTTTTACCTGATGAGCATAGTTATAATATGTTAAATTATAGTTAAAATTCTTTTCTGACAGTACCAATGTCTACATTGTCTTGGAGTTGGCATCTGTCAATTGTTCTTTCCCTTAGAAATATTTTCCTGAGTTTTCATATATTAAATAATTTAGGGTTGTGTCTTTGGCATGTTAATACTATGCTGTGGGAGACTCTCAATTCTGTTATATTCCTTCAAAAAGTATTCTTTTTATTTTCTTTAGAAAGCAATTAACTTGGTTAAACTCAAAATGTAAAATGAAAGCCTGCCTGCCCTGGTGGTGACTCTGCATGTATGGTTTAATGTCTGCCAGGGTCTTGGGCAAAGTGTATGTGCAGATTTTGACATTTCCTCCTCTGCTTCTCTTGTTTCTCGAGTTCCCCATCAGCCTCCAGTGCTCCTAGCTGCCCAAGCCTCGTCTTTCTAAATCCCCTTGGCAGAGAGGCAGAGGATTTCCACTGCAGTTTTAACCCCATGCCAACACCATGATTGCCTGCAGGGTAAAACTGCTGCAGGGCATTGGCAGTCACCTCTCCCAAATTGTGACTCTCTTTTTGCTTTGCTACAGTCTCCAGAGCCCTCAGAGTGACTTTTTTGTTGTTGCTCAGACTTTATAGTTGTTATCTGTCAGACAGTCAAGCTGTTAGATTAGAAACCTACTCTACAATACAGGAAGCAGAACTCTTTCAGAATATATACTTATGAGGTGAAGTTTCATAAAAATACACATACTGTTTGTTCAAGGTGAACACAGAGCCATTCTGGTATGGAGTATCACCATTTTGCTCATAACTTTTTGTTTAATTATGGCTGCAAAATTTTAACAAGAAGCTACCAGTGTACTAACATGTCTCTAAATCAATCACCTATAAACACACTCTCAGTGAACATATACAACTTTTGTAATTCTTTTGTTCTGCTTGTTCTGATTATATCCATTGAAATGTAATATGTATCTGTTAACTATACATAATATATAAATATTTAATATATCTGAATATATATTAAATATATTTTTATGTATTTAAAAATATATTTTTATGTGAAAATATTTTTATATCTATTTTTAACATCTTTTTTGGAGTATAATTGCTTTACAATGGTGTGTTAGTTTCTGCTGTGTAACAACGTGAATCAGCTATACATATACATATATCCCCATATCTCCTCCCTCTTGCGTCTCCCTCCCACCCTCCCTATCCCACCCCTCTAGGTGATAACAAAGCACAGAGCTGGTCTCCCTGTGCCATGCGGCTGCTTCACACTAGCTAGCTATTTTACAATTTGGTAGTATATATATATGTCCATGCCACTCTCTCACTTCATTTCAGCTTACCCTTCCCACTCCCTGTGTCCTCAAGACCATTCTCTATGTCTGCATCTTTATTCCTGTCCTGCCACTAGGTTCATCAGAACCATTTTCTTTCTTTTATTCCATATATATGTGTTAGCATACGGTATTTGTTTTTCTCTTTCTGACTTACTTCACTCTGTATGACAGTCTCTAGGTCCATCCACCTCACTACAAACAACTCAATTTTGTTTGTGTTTTATGGCTGAGTAATACTCCATTGTATATATGTGCCACATCTTTATCCATTCATCTGTCGATGGACACTTATGTTGCTTCCATGTCCTGGCTGTTGTAAATAGAGCTGCAATGAACATTGTGGTACATGTCACTTTTAGAATTATGGTTTTCTCAGGGTATACGCCCAGTAGTGGGATTGCTGGGTCATATGGTAGTTCTATTTTCAGTTTTTTAACGAACCTCCATACTGTTCTCCATAGAGGCTGTATCAATTTACATTCCCACCAGCAGTGCAAGAGGCTTCCCTTTTCTCCACACCCTCTTCAGCATGTACTGTTTGTAGATTTTTTGATGATGGCCATTCTGACTGGTGTGAGGTGATACCTCACTGTAGTTTTGATTTGCATTTCTCTAATGATTAATGATGTTGAACATTCTTTCATGTGTTTGTTGGCAATCTGTATATCTTCTTTGGAGAAATGTCTATTTAGGTCTTCTGCTTATTTTTGGATTGGGTTGTTTGTTTTGTTGATATTGAGCTGCATGAGCTGCTTGTAAATTTTGGAGATTAATCCTTTGTCAGTTGCTTCATTTGTAAATACTTTCTTTTGTCTTTTGGTCTTGTTTATGGTTTCCTTTGCTGTGCAAAAGCTTTTAAGTTTCATTAGGTGCCATTTGTTTATTTTTGTTTTTATTTCCATTTCTCTAGGAGGTGGGTCAAAAAGGATATTGCTGTGATTGATGTCAAAGAGTGTTCTGCCTATGTTTTCCTCTAAGAGTTTTATAGTGCCTTACATTTAGGTCTTTAATTCATTCTGAGTTTATCTTTGTGTGTGGTGTTAGGTAGTGTTCTAATTTCATTCTTTTACATGGAGCTGTCCAGTTTTCCCAACATCACTTATTAAAGAGGCTGTCTTTTCTCCATTGTATATTCTTTCCTCCTTTAACAAAAATAAGGTGACCATATGCGTGTGGGTTCATCTCTAGGCTTTCTATCCTGTTCCATTGATCTATATTTCTGTTTTTGTGCCAGTACCATAATGCATTTAAGACAATTTTAACCCTCAAAATTTCAATCACATGATAAGTTGAAAATTTTTAACATAATGCTAAGGGACAAAATGAGGGTGGAAAACTGTACATTTGTTCTAGTTCTGTGAAAAATGCCATTGGTAGTTTCATAGGGATTGCATTGAATCTGTAGATTGCTTTGGGTAGCATAGTCATTTTCACAACGTTGCTTCTTCCAATCCAAGAACATGGTATATCTCTCCATCTGTTTGTATCCTCTTTCTTTCATCAATGTCATAGTTTTCTGCACAGAGGTCTTTTGTCTCCTTAGGTAGGTTTATTCCTAGGTATTTTATTCTTTTTGTTGCATTGGTAAATGGGGATGTTTCCTAAATTTCTCTTTCAGATTTTTCATCCTTAGTGTATAGGACTGCCAGAGATTTCTGTGCATTAATTTTGTATCCTGCTACTTTACCAAATTCATTGATTAGCTCTAGTAGTTTTCTGGTAGCATATTTCGGATTCTCTATGTATAGTATCATGTCACCTGCAAACAGTAACAGCCTTACTTCTTCTTGTCCAATTTGGATCCCTTTTATTTCACTTTCTTCTCTGACTGCTGTGGCTAAAACTTCCAAAACTATGTTGAATAATATTGGTGAGAGTGGGCAACCTTCTCTTGTTCCTGATCTTAGTGGAAATGGTTTCAGTTTTTCACCATTAAGAACTATGTTGGCTGTGAGTTGGTCATATATGGCCTTTATTATGTTGACGTAAGTTCCCTCTGTGCCTATTTTCTGGAGGGTTTTTTACCATAAATTGGTGTTGAATTTTGTCAAAAGCTTTTTCTGCATTTACTGAGATTATCATATGGTTTTTCTCCTTCAATTTGTTAATATGGTGTATCACATTGATTGATGTGCATATATTGAAGAATCCTTACATTCCTAGGATAAACCCCACTTGATCATGGTGTATGACCTTTTTCACGTGCTGTTGGATTCTGTTTGCTAGTATTCTGTTGAGGATTTTTGCATCTATGCTCATCAGTGATATTGGCCTGCCGTTTTCTTTCCTTGTGACATCTTTGTCTGGTTTTGGTATCAGGGTGATGGTGGCCTCATAGAATGAGTTTGGGAGTCTTCTTCCCTCTGCTATATTTTGAAAGAGTTTGAGAAGAATAGGTGTTAGCTCTTCTCTAAATGTTTGATAGAATTCGCCTGTGAAGCCATCTGGCCCTGGGCTTTTGTTTGTTGGAAGATTTTTAATAACAGTCTCAATTTCAATACTTGTGATTGGTCTGTTTATATTTTCTATTTCTTCCTGGTTCAGTTTCAGAAGGTTGTGCTTTTCTAAGAATTTGTCCATTTCTTTTTGGTTGTCCATTTTATTGGCATATAGTTGCTTGTAGTAATTTCTCATGATTCTTTGTATTTCTGGAGTGTCAGTTGTTACTTCTCCTTTTTCATTTCTAATTCTATTGATTTGAGTCTTCTCCCATTTTTTCTTGATGAGTCTGGCTAATGGTTTATCAATTTTGTTTATCTTCTCAAAGAATGAGCTTTTAGTTTTATTGATCTTTGCTGTTGTTTCCTTCATTTCTTTTTCATTTATTTCTGATCTGATCTTTATGATTTCTTTCCTTCTGCTAACTTTGGGGTTTTATTGTTCTTCTTTCTCTAATTGCTTTAGGCGTAAGGTAAGGTTGTTTATTTGAGATGTTTCTTGAGGTAGGATTGTATTGCTATAAACTTCCCTCTTAGAACTGCTTTTGCTGCATCCCATAGGTTTTGGGTCATTGTGTTTTCATTGTCATTTGTTCCTAGGTATTCTCTGATTTCCTCTTTGATTTCTTCAGTGATTGCTTGGTTATTTAGTAGTGTATTGTTTAGCCTCCATGTGTTGTATTTTTTACAGATTTTTTCCTGTAATTAATATCTAGTCTTATAGCGTTGTGGTCAGAAAAGATACTTGATACAATTTCAATTTTCTTAAATTTACCAAGGCTTGATTTGTGACCCAATATATGATCTATCCTGGAGAATGTTCCATGAGCACTTGAGAAGAAAGTGTATTCTGTTGTTTTTGGATGGAATGTCCTATAAATACCAAATAAGTCCATCTTGTGTAATGTACCATTTAAAGCTTGTGTTTCCTTATTTATTTTCATTTTGGATGATCTGTCCTTTGGTGAAAGTGGGGTGTTAAAGTAAAGTCCCCTACTATGATTGTTGTACTGTCGATTTCCCCTTTTATGGCTGTTAGCATGTGCCTTATGTATTGAGGTGCTCCGATGTTGGGTGGGTATTTACAATTGTTGTATCTTCTTCTTTGATTGATCCCTTGATCATTATGTAGTGTCCTTCTTTGCCTCTTGTAATAGTCTTTATTTTAAAGTCTATTTTGTCTGATATGAGAATTGCTACTCCAGCTTTGATTTCCATTTGCATGGAATATCTTTTTTTCATCCCCTCACTTTCAGTCTGTACGTGCCCCTAGGTCTGAAATGGGTCTCTTGTAGACAGCATATATACGGGTCTTGTTTTTGTATCCATTCAGCCAGTCTATGTCTTTTGGTTGGAGCATTTAATCCATTTACACTTAAGGTAGTTATCAATATATATGTTCCTATTACCATTTTCTTAATTGTTTTGGGTTTGTTTTTGTAGGTCTTTTCCTTCTCTTGTGTTTCCTGCCTAGAGAATTTCCTTTAGTATTTGTTGTAAAGCTGATTTGGTGGTACTGAATTCTCTTAGCTTTTGCTTGTCTGTAAAGTTTTTAATTTCTCCTTCAAATCTGAATGAGCTCCTTGCTGGGTAGAGTAATCTTGGTTGTAGGTTTTTCTCTTTCATCACTTTAAATATGTTCTGCCACTCCCTTCTGGCTTGCAGAGTTTCTGCTGAAAGATCAGCTGTTAACCTTATGGGGATTCCCTTGAAAGTTATTTGTTGCATTTCAGTTGCTGCTTTAAATATTTTTTCTTTGTATCTAATTTTTGATAGTTTGATACGTGTCTTGGCATGTTTCCTCTTGGATTTATCCTGTATGAGACTCTCTGCGCTTCCTAGATGTGATTGACTATTTCTTTTCCCATATAAGGGAAGTTTTCAACTATAATCTCTTCAAATATTTTCTCAGTCCCTGTCTTTTGCTCTTCTTCTTCTGGGACCCCTATAATTCAAATGTTGGTTTGTTTAATGTTGTCCCAGAAGTCTCTGAGATTGTCCTCAATTCTTTTCATTCTTTTTTCTTTACTCTGCTCTGCAGTAGTTATTTCCACTATTTTATCTTTCAGGTCACTTATCCGTTCTTCTGCCTCAGTTATTCTTTTATTGATTCCTTCTAGAGAATTCTTAATTTCATTCATTGTGTTGTTCATCAGTGTTTGTTTGGTCTTTAATTCTTCTAGGTCCTTGTTAAACGTTTCTTGTATTTTCTCCATTCTCTTTCCAAGGTTTTGGATCTTTACTATCATTATTCTGAATTCTTTTTCAGGTAGACTGCTTATTTCCTCTCATTTGTTTGCTCTGGTAGGTTTTTTCCTTGCTCCTTCATTTGCTGTGTGCTTCTCTGTCTTCTCATTTTGCTTAACTTACTGTGTTTAGGGTCTCCTTTTCACAGGTTGCAGGATCGTAGTTCCCGTTGTTTTTGGTGTTGCTCCTAGTGGCTAAGGTTGATTCAGTGCGTTGTGTAGGCTTCCTGGTGGAGGAGACTGGTGCCTCTGTTCTGCTGGATGAGGCTGGATCTTGTCTTTCTGGTGGGCAGGACCATGTCCAACGGTGTGTTTGGGGTGTCTGTTACCTTATTATGATTTTAGGCAGCCTCTCTGCTAATGGGTGGGGTTGTGTTCCTGTCTTGCTAGTTGTTTGGCATGGGGTGTCCTGCACTGTAGCTTGCTGGTCATTGAGTTGAGCTGGGTCTCAGCGTTGAGATGGAGATCTCTGTGAGAGCTTTCGCTGATTGATATTACGTGGAGCTGGGAGGTCTCTGGTGGACCAATGTCCTGAACTTGGCTCTCCCACCTCAAAGGCACAGGCCTGACACCCGGCCAGAGCACCAAGACCCTGTCAGCCACATGGCTCAGAAGAAAAGGGAGAGAAAAAAAGAAAGAAAGAAATAATAAGATACAGTTATTAAAATAAAAAAATTATTAAAAATAAAATAATTAAAAAGTCATAAAAAGAAGAAAGACGAGAGCAACCAAACCAATAAGCAAATCCACCAATGATAACAAGCACTAAAAACTATACTAAAAAAAGAAACCCTAGGACAAATGGTAAAACCAAACTATACAGACAAAATCACACAAAGAAACATACATATAGACACTCACAAAAAGAGAAAAAGGAAAAAAATATATATACCTATATATATGAGAAAAAAAAAAGGAAGAGAGCAACCAAATCAATAAACAAATCTACCAATGAAAATAAACTCTAAATACTAAACTAAGATAAACATAAAACCCAAAACAAATTAGATGCAGAAAGCAAATCTCAAGTCTACAGCTGCTCCCAAAGTCCACCTCCTCAATTTGGGATGATTCGTTGTCTATTCAGGTATTCCACAGATGCAGGATACATCAAGTTGACTGTGGAGATGTAATCCGCTGCTCCTGAGGCTGCTGGGAGAGATTTCCCTTTCTCTCCTTTGTTTGCACAGCTCCTGGGGTTCAGCTTTGGATTTGGCCCTGCCTCTGCGTGTAGGTCACCTCAGGGCATCTGTTCTTTGCCCAGACAGAACAGGGTTAAGGAAGCAGCTGATTCAGGGGCTCTGGCTCACTCAGGCCGGGGGTAGGGAGGGTTACAGAATGCGGGGCGAGCCTGTGGCAGCAGAGGCCAGCATGACATTGCAACAGCCTGGGGTGCGCTGTGTGTTCTCCTGGGGAAGTTGTCCCTGCATCACAGGACCCTGGCAGTGGTGGGCTGCACAGGCTCTGGGGAGGGGAGGTGTGGATAGTGACCTGTGCTTGCACACAGGTTTCTTGGTGGCTGCAGCAGCAGCCTTAGAGTCTCATGCCCATCTCTGGTGTCCACGCTGATAGCTGCGGCTCCTGCCTGTCTCTGGAGCTCGTTTAGGTGGTGCTCTGAATCCCCTCTCCTTGCGCACCCCGCAACAATGGTCTCTTGCTTCTTAGGCAAGTCCAGACCTTTCCCGGACTCCCTCCCGGCTAGCCGTGGTGCACTAACCCCTTCAGGCTGTGTTCAAGCCGCCAACCCCAGTCCTCTCCTTGGGATCTGACCTCTGAAGCCCGAGCCTCAGGTCCCAGCCCCTGCTCGCCCTGGCGGGTGAGCAGACAAGCCTCTTGGGCTGGTGAGTGCTGGTCAGCACCGGTCCTTTGTGCGGGAATCTCTCTGCTTTGCCCTCTGCACCCCTGTTGCTGCACTCTCCCCCATGGCTCCAAAGCTTCCCCCCATCTCCGCCAGTGAAGGGGCTTCCCTTCCTAGTGTGTGGAAACTTTTCTTCCTTCACGGCTCTCTCCCAGAGGTGCAGGTCCCGTCCCTATTCTTTTGTGTCTGTTTTTCCATTTTTCTTTTGCCCTACCCAGGTACGTGGGGAGTTTCTTGCCTTTTGGGAAGTCTGAGGTCTTCTGCCAGAGTTCAGTAGGTGTTCTGTAGGAGTTGTTCCACATGTAGATGTATTTCTGATGTATTTGTGCGGAGGAAGGTGATCTCCACGTGTTACTCCTCCGCCATCTTGAAAGGCTCTCTCAATGTGAAAATATTGATATAAATCAGTCTCTTGTAGTTTATCAAGCTCTGTCCCTTGTGGTTCATCACCATCAAACCAGTTTGATAAATATTCTCATGTAGATTTCTGGTAATTTATGTTTCTTTTCTCCAGAAGAAGCAAACTCTGACTAAATTGGTTTATGCTAAATTGGCTTACGTTGACTCCCATAAATATTTTGCATCTACCTCACAACTACTTTATAATATTTTGATACAGTACCTAGGTTTTATTGTTTATATTTTGAGTTTAAAAAGATGTTTTTGAACTCCTATACTAATAGATATTTTGTAAGTTCCATGACAAACAGTTTAAGTTCCCGTAGGAAGCTGGGAGCCAGTGCTCATGAATAGACTTTTCCGTACATTTCCAAAGGCAGTTGGAGCTTTACTGTGCTGGTTAGGGCAAGGTCAATGGACTCGTGGTGGCTGGCAGGAGCGGGAGAATCCAGTTCCTTTTTGATCAAACATCTTAAGAACACTGGCATTATCACTGGTATTCATTCTATGTTCTGATATGAATATTAAAACTTTGATAAGAGCATGAGAATTTTGGCACTATTACTAGTTTCCTCCACCTCACATATTGGCCACCACTTTGTACACCTGGTAAAATGAGCCTTGCAGCAAGTCGCAGGAGAGCAGTATTGTCTACCTTCAGACCTAAGTCCATTTTCACGGGCCATGTTCACTGGTGTGTTTTTCATACAGAGAAGCAGGAATATATACACCTTTTACATGCAAACAATATTTGCCCCACTAGGACCACTTCAATCAACCATTAGCAATCATAAGAAGCATTGATACTAATATACAGTACTTGTATTTGTGACAGAATGTCCATGTGGATGCCTTTCTAAAGAGTAAACCTGTGTACATATGACTAGTGTCATATTCTCAGCTCAGCTTCTATTCCACAAAGCCAATCAACTTGCTGTCCTTTATCCATGCTGCACTGGGTCCTCACCAGTGACCCTTTGCTTGGTCATCCTTACAGCCTCTTTCTTCCTCTTTGACCATCACATGAATCCCACACTTCAGCCCACATCTGAAAACTGACCCCCTCAAGAAGCTTCTCCAGCAACTTCCTCTTGATCTCGGTTTTAGAAGACAGATTACTAAGTCGGTGCTGCATTAATTTGTACTTGTTTTTAATCCTACCTGCTCATTTTTACTCACTTCCCTGGCTAAACAAATTACTGAGCACCTAACTACAATTGCCCCCACAATCTCTCATGTGGGCCTGAAATTTACTTAATACCCCATACTGGTAGATTAAAAAATATTTAAAAATCTTTTTATTATATAGCTAATACTGTTACATTGTGGAAAAATTATAAAATAGAGAAAATAATAAAATTACCCATAATTCCACCTGCAAGCAACAGCAACTGTTTGCATGTTGGCATCTATCCTTCTAGAGATCATTCTATATAATTACATAGCTATAGAGATGGATATGGATGCAAACCTAAATACAGACACAGATATAAATATATTACAAATGAAAAAACTGACTAGATTATGAATGATTATGAAAATAATTGCATGGGGAAATGCAATTTAGATACTTTATGTTAACATTATGCTTTACCAGTTTTTAGGTTTAATTCCAAAAGACTGTCTTCCTTTACCTGGAAGAGTGAAAAGGAATACTGGATTCCAATTTGCTGGATATAAGGACTTTCCTGGATATAAGGAAGGTTAAATACAAACACAGGTTCCTGAGGGATATTTAATCTCCTTTAGATATTTTAACAGAAACAGTAACAAAACTACATAGACGTTAATACATAGGGATAAATGTAAACGTGGTCTTCTCTGAAGACTAGAGCAAAATGGCAAAACAATCCTACAGGTTGCCACAGAAAATTCTGCTTCTATCTACGCGGTAAGTTTTCATGGGGCCATGAAACCCAGCTCTGATGCTGTCATTACCAAGTCCTGGGACCACAGGGAAGTCCCTTTACCTGTCTCAGCAGCGACAGCCTGAGTTTTAAAATGAGGATGTTATAGAGGAGATCATGGATGAGAGAATGTAGCTCATCAGCTGTGGTCATTACTCCTTTGCTTCTAGATAAGAAGAGGAACTGGCTTCTTGTTAGTTTCTATACTCTCTTCCTTCCCTTATAAATAGAAATTACAATTTCAAAAGACATTCCTTTTTCTTTTTTTTTTTTTTTGGAGTCAGTATCACTTGAGAGTTTTCAGCTTCTTGGAGACTTGCAAGGACCTTCTGACAAATAAAGACACACACCCCCACCCCACGACCTTATCCTCATGCTCATGGAAAGCTTTTGTATGATCATATGCCATCTCCTGGGTTTGGCAGGACCAGAAAATACAACATAGGGTGAGAACAAGCAATTTCAGAGCTTTTGAAACTCAGTAGGAAAAAAATAATGGAAGCTATTAGAAAATGGGTGAGAGATAAACCTAAGCGGTGTCTGCCCTGTCTTGTTTTCTTGTGCTATTACGTTATTCCTGGGGGGAGGAGGGGGGAAATGTCTTCATAGCACAGAGACACCATATAAACATTAAGGGAGCTCATCACTTCCACACAAAAAGGCTAACACACTCTTTTATAAGCTGGCATTCTTTGGATAGGATTTTGTTAAATGGCATTGTAACATATTTATTCAGACATAGTTTTAGTTTCTATAGGCATGTGGGTAGGACAGAGAAATTAGAGGAAAGAAGGAATTGGTGAGATGAAGAGTAAAGTAAGTCCAGACATGGGCTCTCAAACTTGAGAGCCTGAGCACCAGTTTCCTCAACTGTAAAATGTAGATAGTCATTCTCAGTGAGGTGTCATGATATTCAAATTATATCATTGATCTGAAAGGGCTGATAAATCAGAAAGCATTATATCATTATAAGGGAATATTACTACAAAAGATGAAAATCCCCTTGCCTGTACTCTGAGCATGCGTGATGTTCTCCCATAGCAAGATTTCCTCTCCTGATGCCTGTACAATCCTCATTTACTGTACTTTCTACATTTTGCCACCAATCTAGACTTCCTCTCTGAGCTCCAGAATGTTCATCCAATTGCCTACTTGACCTGTGCACTGAGATCTCTCAAAGGCACTGCAAACTCTACAGGTCCAAAGGTAAACTCATGGTCTTTCCTCCTCAAACCTCTTTCAACACTCCTTAACTCAGGAAATGGTGTCGTTTCTCAACCAGTGACTCAAGTCAGAAATTTTGAGTTATCACTGACATCTCCCTTTCACTCATGCTCTGTATCCAACCCATCACCAAATCCCACTAATAGTATCGTCTTATATATCTCTTGAGTTTGCCTACTTGTTTGCATCTTCATCACTACAACAATCACCATCCTGGTTCAAGCCAACCTCACTTCTAGTCTCCTCACTTCTCTTTCTGTACCCCCATTCTTAGCTCACCCCCTCTCATCCATGTGTTTACCACACTATTCACCAGAATAATTTTTTCAAAACACAGATCTGATCATGTAACCCTTCTGCTTCAATGGCTTCCCATCTTAGGGAAAAAGACAATGAGGACTCCACAGTCCAGCCATCACCCACTGGTCCAGCCTCATCTTGCCAGTTCCATACTATCTGCACTAGGCTTTTCTGTTTCTTGAATTTGTAATTTTCCCTCCTGCTACAGACTGCTGTGCTTTCTATGAGCCCTACCTAAAACCTCTTCCCTCGACTCTTCACCTGATTACCGGAGGTGTTATTTCCTTTTCCTTGACATACCTGACTAGGGCAAAGCCCCCCATCATATACCCATGAAGCATCATGTATGCCAACTTCAGAGCCCTTTCACGATTATGGTTTTATAGTTACTTCTGTGAAGCTGTCTCCTCCACTGTCTCTTCAAGCATGTCTGTTTGGCTCCATCCCCAATGTCTGACCTATACTAGATGCTGTATAAATATCTTTTTGAATAAATGAATGAATGAGTGGATGAGTGACAATATATTCATTATTTCTATATTTGTCTTCCCTAGGAAAAGTGAGCTCCTAAAAAGGCAAGTACACCTAATTCATCTTAGAAGCCTTCAGTGTCTAACACTGTTCTAACATATAACAAATATAAAATGTTTGTTGAGGGAACAAATTAATTCCAATATTGAGAAAAACAGATATTGAAAAAACAGAGTCATATGGATCTTAATTTGGGTCCCTCCTCTTTCCTTCACTAGTGGTAAAAACAGGGACAAGTGACCTAGCCTTTCAGAAACTGTTTCCTCATTACATACCTATCTTACAAATCTGTCATAAAAGAGGGAGCTAACCCATGTAGAGACCCCACAGAGAGACTAATAAATAGTAATCACGCAAAGTTTCACCAGTGTTCCTTCTCCCTCTCTCAGAGTCTGTATACCACCCACCGTGATACATCTGAGATATTATGGTGTGTCTTGCCCACTTTTTGTTTGAGAATGTAATCCTATGACCCTGAGTCTGACAAGTCTTAGTATCCTCATTTTTTCTCTCCCAAAGCTCATTCATTAATTCAGTGATTCATTCTTGGGCCCACCCATTCATTAAACTGTTGACTCATCAAGAGGTTGCTGTGTACCAAGCACTGTGTCGTGCATCCGTGATGACCCAAATAGCCCTCCTGATGCTTAGAGTCTACTGGGAGAGCCGGCCATCAGAGAAACACTTATGTGAATAACTATTTTCAAAGCTAGGGGAATTCAGTCTTCAGGCAGGATTCAGTCAAGGCTTTCCTAAGAATAGATGCTAGGAATGAGAAGTGAGGAGGACCTAGTCTGGCAAGGATGGTTTTCCCGAGGAAGAGATGTTGAAGCTGAGAAGGGGAGGATGAAAAGGGTTAGGCAAGGGAAGAGGGTATAGAAATATCTCTAGGTAGAGGTGCCAACATGTGTGAAGGTGCTGAATGAGGCTATCTGAGAATCTAAAAGAATATTGATGTGTCTGGAGGGTGCCAGTGAGGAGTGAGTGGTGTGGAAGGAGCTCAGAGAGGTGGAGAGATGCCATGGTCTGCAAGCCCCTGCAGACCATGCTAAATGTCATTCACCTGCTGTGCAGAGAGTCAGGCAGAAGTATGGAAGGAATTCAAGGCAAATTCAATATGAAGGAATGCAGAATCCAATCTGATGGTTAAGGGAATTCATGGCAATCTGGGACAGAGTGTAGAAAACATCTATTTAAATTAGGTGATAAAAATTGAGAGAAGTTATGAGTGAACTAGATAAGAGTATAACTTGAACCCATGGAATGCTGGTAGTGAAACCAATACCGTGTAAGGGATATGGACTCAGAGTCCCTTGTTGATACATCAGCTATAAAAAG
Organism: Leucopleurus acutus; assembly: GCF_964270905.1. NCBI lineage: Eukaryota > Metazoa > Chordata > Mammalia > Artiodactyla > Delphinidae > Leucopleurus > Leucopleurus acutus. The sequence continues at coordinate 44,561,527 of NC_139142.1, forward strand.
GGTCCAACATGTCATCTATGGCTTGAATAGAATCATCCTGGACACATGTAGCCCTGGAATCCCTCCAGCTATAAATTTATACAAATTAACAAATGCCTTGGTAACCTCAGCCTGCCTGAAATGAAAATATGCTCCAAGAGGGTTTAAAATTAAATTTTAAATGATAAAGTAAATCAAACCTATCATTTGGTTTAGGAATAATCTCTGTGCTGTAACTTAACATGTAATGTTTGAAAGGTTCTTGACATTTTAGACTTGTGATTTTAAGTTTAAACATAAAAGAAAGTTAACTAAACTTGTGAATAGTATTGAAAATTTAAGAGAATTTGACAATTAGATTCACTAGAGCTATTCAAATACTTGGAAAGTTCCTGTTTGTTAGTGTAGACATTCAAAGATTCCCCCCAGTAAAGTCAAATATAGTAAATGTATACATGAGTTTAAATGTTTAAGATAATTTAATTAATTGAACTTGTATATGGGATCAATTGCATAAGGCAGTTTAATTTGTATAATTTGAGCTCTTCAAACATTAATCAAAGAAAAAATGAAAGTGGTTGTTCTTACTAAATTTACAAACAGGATAACAAGATTTGTAAACTGAACTCAAAGACCTGAGGGAAAAAGTCTGTTTTAACTTTGCAAATTTAACAAATTGAATATTATTTTAAAACAAAGTAACTGTAAGTACTCTGTTCCACACTCAAAAATGGTTCTGAACATCTACCAAAAACAAATACCCTCACACTGACTTTAAGAACTCGAGACTCTCAGTGCAATTGTTGGTCTACAGTCACCTCAGATTTCTTGATATATATGTGTGTGTGTGTGTGTGTGTGTATACTAGTAATCCCTTCCTGAATTAGAGACTGGCTATGAATACATTTTAAGCTATGCTAGCCAAATCAGTCTTTGGCTGGATTAAAGACAGAATCTGAAATTAGTTCTCTGGAAGCTCATTCATTTCTCTACTTCTGTGGTTTCCTTTCATATCTTAGTAAAAATGACAGCCTCGTCATGTAGGGGGAATGGAACTCCTTAACTGTTGGTGAGGTTGGAGAGGTGAGCTGGATGTGGGGCCAACAGACTGGACTGGTTCAAAGCCCAGAGTGACTCACAGAGCTGTGGGGACACAGACTAGGACCCAAAGAGGGGAAGAATTAGTGATACCATCAACTGCCCAGACAGGATTTAAGTATGCCACCCTACAACATGACATGCTGGAAGTGAAGGGGGAGGCTGGACAGAGAAGTGAGGTGCCGGGCAGGGAAGGAGGACGCTCCAGACACCTAGGAGCAGGCCAGCTGGCCTCCACGTGAGAGTTTCTGACAGCAACACTGAAGGGCTGGAGGGGCAGGTCGATGGCAGTTTACTGTAGTGAGCACTGAAGACAATTTCCAGAGTCCACTGGCTGGTGGGGTGGACGTTCCCAGTGTCATGTAGGACTAGACATAAGATGCGCTAGAGCTGAATCAGGGAGTGAGGCTGGAGGCACGCTTCTTTTCCGTGTTCCACCAATCATGTTTTAAAACCTTAAATCATTGGAACATTTTCCAAAAAAGCAAATCTTAATTGTAAACCAATACACCACAGATAAGGAAAGCTGCATTGTTGAAGAGGAGACGGGGGAGGGGCATTGGGTTCCCTTTTATCTACTGGAGATGGAAGAGGTCCAGTTAGCCTCCTTTTAATCATTAGGGATGGGAGAGAGGCACCCGTAACTTCTCTTTCAACCATTCTGGGTGGAGGGGTGGGAGGCACACGCAGCCCCTCCTTCAATCCTTACCCCATCCTTGAGGGCAACTCAGAGAGATCTGAGTTAGCAAACTCTTGCCTCTGATCATTTGCCCTGAGTCTTGTCCAAGAAAAACACAAATGTGTATGTTGTCTTATAAAGAGGCTCTTGCGATGTTGGCCACAGCTGGAGACAAACAAGAAAATTAAGTTTCCATGACAGTTATCAGGCTTGAAAGTAGACAAGGAAGAAAAATATATTGCCCATATTTTCTCTGGCACAAAATTAGGGTGTAATTACACAATGGCAATTGTCCTGTGAACAACTATAGCCTCAGGCTTTGCTCATAATGGTTACCACCAAGGCAGAATGTTCCGGGTTGTTGTGGATCTGAAGCTGTGCTACACTGAGCTGGAGTGACAGGACGTTTCTGTGACGAGGGTAAAGAGCATACTGAGTGCTCATGTCTGATCAGTACTAAGTGCTGGGCTGCGTATTTGCCACGTAACGTGAATAGTTATAATGAAATACAGGGGAAGGTGTGTGGCAAAGGCCACTTGTTCTTTATTAAAGGGAATACAAATTGGTCCAACTTTCCCTTAGAGAAATTTGGCAGTACAATCACCATTTTAAGTGTGCATAAGCATCAACACAGCAATTCCACTTCTAGCAGTGTATCCTATAGAAATACTCAGCAGATGTACACATAGAGAGAGAGAGAGATAAGGACTTTTTTGCAGCGTGGTTTTTAACAGCAAAAAGAAAAAAATGGGAATACTAAAATAACTTTTAATAGAGATTTTACCTAATATATTATATATATATATTACATAATCTGTACCCAGTATGGAACACAACACAGCTTTCAAAAGGAGATACTTCTAAATGTATGGGCACGGAGGGATATGCGTGTAGTAAAAAGCAAAACACAGTTTCAGGCAGTCTGCATAGTATACTCCCATTTGTGTGTAAAAACCTCAAAACTATGCATCTACATAATGCATAGAGACAGCTGGAGCCACAGTAACTGACATTGCCACAGAGAAAGGTAAACACCAAATTTTAACATCTTTTTCCCCTGGGGAGCAGGTATACAGGAAAAACTTTAACTTCCTACTCTTCAGTGGTAATCGAAATACTTTCAACAAGAAAACAACAAAGTGGGCACGAAAAACAAGAGAATGACAGAGTCAGCATTTGCAGCCCGGCTGGGCTGACTCACTGTCCGAATCTTCTGCCCTATGCCACAAGCCACAAGCCAATTTTATATATAGACAGCTGGCCGCTGTCTATATATAAAATTACCTGTCAGGCTACCACTTGGTCTACCAACACCGTGGGACTCCTCCCAGCTGTCACTACTCCTGTTGCAGGAGGCTGGGGCCAAAATTTTAGTTCCTGTTTCATCTCCTCAGAACGATGACCAGCCGTTTACAACCCCTGAGATGGAGAAGGGGACTTGCTATTTGAGACCCCAGACTCCTTTGACCAGGAATTTCCCTTTTCATTAATCAAAAATAAAGACTTCTCTTAAAAGCCTAAACATAAGTTACCTGTTAAGCAAACCTCTGAACAGAGCAGATGCTGAGAACAAACGTCTCAAGCAGACAAGGCTGGGGCCTAGTTAACTACCCCAGCCCTTCCCATCACTTAAACCCCCGGTCCTGTTGCTGTAGGTAGGTTGAGGAGGGGCCTGGGTTCTTTTCCACCTACTTGAGTGCTGTGAAAACCCTCCATGGCTGATACTTGGTGTGGTTCCAGTGAGAAGCCTTCTGGGCCTGCTGGTCTCCTGGCCCCCTGGGGCCTGGCTTTCTGAGACTCTGATCTCAGACGTTCCCTGCTCAGGCTCTGTGGCCAAGGGAGCCAGCTATGGCAGAAAGGCCTCTGACTTTCCTGACCTTGTGCTTTTTCACCTCCTTCTCAAGCCCAGGCTTTTGCCCTCAGCAGCCAGACCCTCTTAGTGCTGGTCACAAGCTACTCACAGGTCTGTGCCACTCCAGGCTCAGACACCTTCTCATCCATGTTACTGACCAACAGGAGAGACTCTTTTGCTTGATGTTACAATTCTGTTTGCACTCTTTCTGTCTGTTCGGGAAAGATCTACTTTTGACCCCTTGCTTCTAACTTTTCAGATATCCATGGTTTTTTTGAGGTATCATCAGATTAACAGGAACAAGATGTATTTCTCTGGTTCCTATCTCCACAGACCATAGTGACCATAGTGATCTCTTCCTACTTCACCCCCAAGGGTCTCCATCATTCTTCTTCTGGGAGAGTTGGATCTTCCTCACAATCCACAAGGCGGGCACCACGTCGCCATCAGTGTTCCCTGCACTCAGCAATGAAAGAGGCAGAACCGAGACAGGAGTCTCAACATGACAGGCAGGCTGGGGAGGGCCTTCAGAACACTGATCTTTCTGTGCCTGGAGGTCTGCTGGGTAAGGATCTACCCAACCCCCATCCCCCACCATCCCACCATTTAAAACCAACAAACACTTATTTTAAATCTTTGTCTCCGAGATTTTTCAGTAGGATTCTTTGAGGAGTCCCCAGGGGCGATGCATCTGAGATTTGAAATGAATATTCAATATTATAATTTAAGACTCTTATTCAAATTTGGGTTTTATGTTCTTCAAACAAGTGTTTGCGATACCAGTCTTAGCAACTGTCAGTTTAAAAACCTCTGTCTCCTCTTCTCATAGGAAAGAAATCACATGGATGGCTCCATGTTTAGTTCAGAAGACAGAAAACTCTTTGCAGGTGGTTCCTTAACTCAGAAAGCTAGGAGAATGAAGAAAATTTGGAAGTCTGTCTCCAAAACAGCCCTGATTGACATGATGATTGTGCTTATCCACCACCACTGCCCTCAATTCCCCCAGGTCCTGGGACGGAGGTATGTTGGTACCGTGGATAAGACCTAGCTTTGCAGACAGTGGTGGACCAAGCCTGAGCAAATGTGTTTGGGGAGATTTCTGAAGACAGGCCTCTATCTTGGTCTGATCTTCGACATTTCTCAAATGTTCTGGTTGTGTCCTGCAGAAGTTTGCACATTGTACCCAGTCCCATTCCAAATTCCACCTCTTAAGTGTTTAAGCTTCCTGAATGACTCTGTTTGGAGGTAACCACTGGTTACAAAAGAAAAGAAAGGATAATCCTGCAAGCGACTACTCTTCTCTTTCTTGGTTTCTAAAGTACTTCTTTTCTGGTACACCATAAAATGTCTTTATTTATTATGTTTACTGTTTATCATTTATCTCTTCCTGTGGAATGTAAACTTCAAAAGGGCAGGAATCTTTGTTTTGTTTACTGACAAATCCCATATGCCTGTAAAAGATCTGACATATAGTAGGCAGTCAGAAAGTATTTGCTGAATTAAACTGAAGTTGAAACTGGGACACAGTTCAAAGTTCCCTTCCCTGATATCTGAACCCTCTGCTTTTCAAAGCTTTTCTTGATTATGGGTTAGGCCCATCTGTGCCAGCTTGTTGGTATTCTCCTTGGAGGCGGCCATGCTCCCTCCTCCTGCCAACTGCCGTGACACTGATACATTGTTTGTATACAGCTCCTCCTAGGCACGGAGACAGTCTTCCATATCAGAGCCCACAGCCAAGCTCAGGCAACCGGCTCAGATGTGAAACCCTAGACTTGGCAGCTGGCACCTGGCAGCCAGACATGATAAGCGGTCCGCAGCTTTCTTCAGACATTTCCAAGCACTTCTGGGTATGCCTGCACTTCCCTGAGCAGGAGCTTTTTCACTTGACATGACTTGGAGGGGAATGAGCAAGCCCTGGTGCTCTGCTCACCATCAGCTGCTTTTCATTAGAGCAAACATTCAGCCATACCCATGTGTTTGGCCCAGCCCTGCCTGGAGAAACGGGCACAAACGCTGGGCCAGTGACCAGCAGGGCCAGAAGTGGGCCCCAGATTCAGGCTCCCTGCCAGGCAGAAGGGAGGAGGACTGCAGACTGTCACTGAGGAAACAGAAGCACTGAAGACCAGATGGGTGAGGGGATTTGTCCAACATCATACGGCAAGACGGTGGCAAACTGGACTGCATTTCCTACTCCTTCACTGCCCTGCCTCTTGGCTGTTAGTGTCTTCTTTTACCTTTAGCCCAAGCGACAGGGCCACCACACCTGCCCTGCATGAGTATGGCTCAGGCATGGAGGGTCTTTGAGGCCTTTCTTGTCTACGTGTCTTCACACAGCTCAGTTGGTTCTTTACTGGAAGACAACTGACTTCAATGCCATTCTCATTCATTCTATTTTACCCATCTCTTTTGCCCTGAGCACCTAACACAGTTACTTGCATTTAATAGGTACTCGATAGACAGCCACTGAATAAAGAAAGAAATGAATAAATATGTTTCATCCCCTTAGTTCTACAGATGTGGCACATGGTTTCTTCCATGAGTATTGTAGTTTAAGCACCAACCTACCAAGGCAATCACACAGCTGACCAGTCCTCACTTCTGGGAGCAGATCTCCAGGGTGGATATTTTAGGTAATTTGGTGCTCTTGAGCAAAGGCAAGGAGGCCTGGTTGTTGAGCATCAGGGCCTTCTGGAATTGATACCCCAAATTTCCAGCAGGGCCAAGGAGAGACCAGGACCAAAAGGGCAGGTATGAGACAGAAGAGAAGTATTTCTGCCCTGCATCACCCAACATCAGAGCTGGGCAATGACAGTCTATTCCTTACTAGCTAGGCTAATGTGTCAGCAACGATGCAGCCAGATAAGTGAAAGCATGTGAGTTATGAAAATACATTTTAGGTTAATTTCTGGGAGACAACGTGTCAAAATGGCAATAGCACAGGTTTTGTGGTTAAATCAATGAGGTTCGTATCCCTGCTGCACCATTTACCAGCTGCAAAACTTAGGACAATTACTTAACTTTGTTTACTCATTTGTAATAAGGAGGAAAGTAAATAGCTGGCAGGAATAATGTGAACGTGAAAAGGAAAAATAATGTGTGTGTGTGTGTGTGTGTGTGTGTGTGTGCGTATCTTAACACAGTACCCAAAACATTGTAAGTACTCAGTTGCTAGTATAAGACTAACTTCAGTCTTTCATCATCACTCAATAATTGTTTTTAAGCACCTGGTATGTGCTAAGCAGTTGGTATTCTGTTTAAGTTTTATTTTAAAATATCCCACATTAAGAAATATTCACTTTGAGGACTTCCCTGGTGGCGCAGTGATTGGGAGACCGCCTGCCAATGTGGGGGAGACGGGTTCGAGCCCTGGTCCAGGAGGATCCCACGTGCCGCGGAGTGGCTGGGCCCGTGCGCCACAATTACTGGGCCTGCGCTCTAGAGCCCAAAAGCCACAACTACTGAAGCCTGCATGTCTGGGGGCCCATGCTCTGCAACGGGGGAGGCCACCGCAATAAGAAGCGCATGCACCACAGCAGGGAGTGGCCCCCGCTCGCCGCAACTAGAGAAAAGCCCACATGCAGCAATGAAAACCCAATGCAGCCAAAAATAAATAAATAAATAAATTTATTTTTTAAAAAAAAGAAAAAAGAAATATTCACTTTGAAGAAAGTTTTCAGGAGCGGCAGAGGCATTTTATAAAAGTTGCAGGTGAGCTGTAATCATTGATAAGTCACCAAAAGAAGCCTCGGTAACACTAGCTCTGTGCTCGGTAACTATTAATGAGCAACAGCTCCCTCTGACTGAGTAACTGGGAAAACACTATCTTCTGATTAGAGAGGATACGGTCTTGAAAAACTATCTTCTTAACAAAGGGAAACCTGTGTGGTTTCTTTCCTTTTGCCTCTATTGCATGAAAGGGAGGTGGTAAGAAAGAAAAACCGCCCCAGGTCTTTAAGCCAGGTGTATCCACCTTTATAAAATCCACGTGCTTCTTGTGGGGTTTCAATGTTTTTTAAGCTAATAACAACCATGAGTCAAGAGGCTCCTCGTTTGGTGTAAGTACTGGATGTAGCTCCGAGATTAATGAAATATACAGTCTTTATTTCAAATTATTTTATTTTTGTCTGTCATCCTTTATTTTGCCCCCATGTAGATTAATTAAAATCAGTTCAGAATTATATAATTAATTACATTCAGCTTTAATTATGGTTCCTGCTAACATGATATCCAGTGAGAGTCAGTTACTGATGGCCACAGCCAGGTGCGGTCCCTACTGGGTTTGTGTTAGCTAAAGAAATTTCAGAAAATTTTGGCTAATGAATTGTGGCCTGTAGGCCACATGTTGGATCCCCAGGGTACTGGTGATCTGAACTGCTTGGAAGGGAAACTGAGGTCACCCTATATATACCTTCGATAGCTTAGGCCAAGTTGACAAATAATGTTGCCTTCTTGATTTTTTTCATCCTAGCACACATCACTGTTGATCACTATACTCTCTCCTAGTAAGCCTAAACTCTGCCCCAGAATATTTTTCAAGATAGCCATCACCAGTTGTATTAGTTATCTATTGCTGCCTAGCAAATTACAACAAACTTAGCAGTTTAAAAAAACACACATTGGGCTTCCCTGGTGGCGCAGTGGCTGAGAGTCCGCCTGCCGATGCAGGGGACACAGGTTCGTGCCCCGGTCCGGGAGGATCCCACATGCTGCGGAGCGGCTGGGCCCGTGGGCCACGGCTGCTGAGCCTGCGCGTCCGGAGCCTGTGCTCCGCAACGGGAGAGGCCACGGCAGTGAGAGGCCTGCGTGCCGCAAAAACAACAACAACAACAAAAAAAAACATTTATTATCCCCCAGTTTCTGTAGGTCAGGCTTCTGGGCATGGTTTAGCTGGATTCTCTGTTTCAAGATCTTTCACAAAGCTGCAATCCAAGTGCTGGCCAGGGCTGGGATCTCATCTCATCCAGGGCTGGGGAAGGATTTGCTTCCATGCTCCTGTGGTTGTTGGCAGCATCTAGTTCTTCACAAGCTGCCAGGCTGAGGGCCTCCATTTCTTGCTGGTTGTTGGCTGGAGGCTTAGCTCCTGCCACATGGCTCTTTCCCTAGGCAGCTCACAACATGGCAGCTTGCTTCTTCAAAGCCAACAAGGAAGGGAGTCTTCTAGCAAGACAGCCGTTACAATTTTATGTAATTAGGTACAGCTTGTCACCTTTGCTGTATTCTACTGGTTAGAAGCAAGTCACATGTCCTGCCCACATTCAATAGAAGGGGATTACACAAGGGTGTGAATACCAGGAAGTGGGGATCATAAGGGTTACCTTAGACTGTCCCTTACACCAATATATCAGAGTTATCTGGAGAGATAACACAGTTTCACCTTTTTTGATTTAGGCAGTTAGATTGCCTGTGATGGGAATTTTTGACCCGCTGAACCAGGCCACTTAAAAGTATTTGAAGGTCATGTTAAGCCATTCCTGGAAGACTATAACTCTAAGAATTTTTGTTACAAAGGAGCATTCTAATTAAATTCTAAGTATTCAAACTAAAAAATATTAGAGAAGACTTGCATGTTCAGCAATATGGCAAAGTTTTTAGTACAAAACGTCTAAGAATATAGGATAAAAATACATGAAAACTTTAAAGGCACGGCTGAGTCCATAAAAAAAAGTAAGACAAAGCCTCAGAAATTTGAATCAATCAGAATACACAATTCTAAGAGGCAAGAGAGCACTGAAGCACTTGTCTGTGGCATCTGCTAATCACCAATGAACTGAAACTTAGGTTTTAATGGGCTAAAGATGTGGCAGGGAGAAGAAAATCCTAGGTCCAGCATGGTGGGAGGTTGGATTGGAGCCTATCTTCTCCACCCACTAAAGCCAGGACATTGAAAAGACAAGACCCTCAGTGGTAAACTGGTGGGGAGGAACCATCTCTCACAGAGAGGTGATAGAAATGATTACTTGACTATTAGTAGAGAAGAAAATATGGGGAAAAAGTTCTCCCCTGAGAATTGCTAACCACCATGAGCAACCCTCATGAAGATCTGGGGCAAGAATTTGTACTTGTACTTCCAAAAAGTCTCAAGCTGAAAATTTAGATTAAAATTATCTTGGGATATAGCTACTCCAGGCCTTGGGTAGAAATGTTCCTAATCATTGCAGAAAGAATGTATTTAAATTCAAGCTTCACATAATTCCCACAGATAAAGTTTGAATGAACTCATAGTAATCATAACCACAACAACAAAATCACAAAACATACAAGGAAACAAGCCAGTGGGAGCTAGAGTCTGCAGAAACAAACCAACCCAGAAACTACAAAGGTAGACTTGCAAAGACTGCAGATACAGAAATTATAAGATATAGAGTATAAAATAAATACATTAAAAATGTTTAAATATGGAAAAAGAATTCAAAAGGATGCTTAGGAATAATAGATGATTATATTTGATTAGGCAAAATTGAAAAAATTACGCTGCTAAAAACACAAGATACATAACTGACATTAGAAACTTGGTGGGTGATTTTAAAAGCAGATTAAACACAGCAGAAGTGAGAATTTTTTTTTTGTTTTTTTTTTTGCGGTACGCGGGCCTCTTACTGTTGTGGCCTCTCCCGTTGCGGAGCACAGGCTCTGGACGCGCAGGCTCAGTGGCCATGGCTCACGGGCCCAGCCGCTCCGCGGCATGTGGGATCTTCCCGGACCGGGGCACGAACCCGTGTCCCCTGCATCGGCAGGCGGACTCTCAACCACTGCGCCACCAGGGAAGCCCAGAAGTGAGAATTTATGAATTGAAATATAGATCTGAAAAAAACTGCACAAGAATCAGCTCAGTAAAACAAAGAAATGAAAATTTGAGACGAGGTTAAGAGAAATGGGAGGGTAAAGTGAGAAAGTCTAATGGGAGTTCCAGAAGAAGATAAAGAGAATAGGAAGGGGTAATATCCAGAAAAAAAAGTAGATGAGAATTTCCCAGAACGAACAAGTGATATAAATCTTCATATGCAAGAAGCCCTGTGAAACCCAAACAAAGTAATTAAGAGACAAAACAAAAAACCTAGATTTATTGTTCTTAAACTCCAGAACACCCAAGTCAAAGAGAAGCTCTTGAATCATGAAATATTTTAATCTGTTGAGGAAAAAAGGCAGATTACTTATAAAAGAACAATAGTTAGACTGATCTGACATCTGAGTTCTCAAAAGCAACAAAGAAGACAGAAGAAAATGGAATAATATATTCAAAGGGTTGAAAATGATTAACTGTCAACTTAGATTTCTGTTGTTAATACAATAATAATAATATCTAATTTGGAACTTACAAAAGAGAACACATATACAGGGAAACTACAAATAAGGTGGAAGAGTGTGACAGGAGTTAAAGTTCTCATTTTTCTGGAGAAGGGAGAAAATATTGATAACTTGAGACTTTATTGAGTTAGTATGAATATTAAAATTTCTAGGGCAAACACACACAAAATCAATGGAGTATATACCTTAGGAAAACTTTTAATATGGACTGTAGCCTCAAACGATCTAAAATGAGGCAACGAAGAGAAAAAAAAGAGATACATAGAAAAAGTTAGAACTAGAAAGCATACAATAATATTGACAAAATTAATCCAAATATACCATTAAATTTAATCAATGTATACAGACTAACCTCCCTAAGTTTAAATGAAAAAGATGGTCAGATGGGGTAAAACCTACCTATGTGAAGACACACAAAACTAAAATACAATAAGGTTTAAAATTTTTTAATGATATTCTAGGTAAGTAGTAACAAAATCTGGAGTAGCCATGTTTATAGTAGACAAAATAGATTTTTAGGAAAAAAAATCACTAGAGACAAAGAGGGTCACTGTATATGAATAAATGTTCAATTGGGCAGGAAAATACAATTCTACCCTTGTGTGTTCCTAATTCGATAGCCTCAAAATAAGTAAATCAAATTGACAGAACTACAAAGAAAAATATTCAAGTTCACCATCATAGTGACAAATGTTATCATATTTTTCTCAATAATGTATAGACCAAAAAACTTGAAGATTTAAACAGTGAAAAGCTTGATCTAATGAACATAATCAGAACATGGTACCCAACAGTTACATTCTTTCCACACATTTTTCCAAACACACATGGAACACTGTGGCAGAGACAGACAGAAGACTCCCAATAACCATTCTCTCTCTCTTCTCTGAGTTTTTACCTAGGAATATGGCCATTCCAAATAAGGAACTACATTTCCCAGCTTCCTTTGAAGGTAGCTGTGGCCACCTGACTACACGCTGGCTAATAGGATACAAGCAGAAGCAATATACGTGCACTGAAGGGAGGGCACAAGTTCTTTCCTTCCCTGTCCTCCTTCCTGTCTGGAACACAGCTGGGGTGGTAATGTGCACAAAGAGATAAAAACAAGAATGTTCACAGCAGCATAATTCGTAATAGCCTAAAACCAGTAACACACCAAACATCCATCATCAAAGAAAGGAATAAGTAAATTTGGAAAATCCATACAATAGAAAACTATTCTAGAGTAAAAATGAGTGAACAGCAGCTACACTTGTCAACACAGCATGGAATGAAACAGGACACAGAGGAATATATGTAGTACCATTCCAGTTATATAAAAGTAAAAAACTAAGTAATATATTTTAAGGGATGCATACAAATGTGGTAAAAACTAAAGAAAAGCAAGAGAATTATAAATCCAAAATTCAGCAGAGGATACTTCTTCATAGGAGAGAGGGGGGCAATTAAGGAGGGAGATACAGAGCTACAGATGTACTAGTAATTTTTATTCTGAGGGATTACACAGGTTAATTTTATTATAAATCTTATCAATCTATTTGTAATCTTATAAATCTATTGAAATTATATATACATAAACACACATGTATTATGTATTCTCTATTGTATACGTAACACACTAAAAAGTGAACTTAGAAGAGAGAAGTGGTAAAACTACCAGGTTCTTCCCAGACATTCATGTCTTTAAAAGCCTGCAACAATTATGACTTACCTATTGTTTAATGTCTAACTGATTTAGTAAGCCCTGGAGTGTGGGAACCTGAACTACCTGGCACCATTTTAGTAACTCAGAGGTGGACTTCCCGGGTAGCTCCTGCCTTAGCCCACCCTTTATCAGACTTTGTGTCTGGACCAATAGTTTTCATATTTTACTTTTTGAAATCCTGTTCATTTTTAGTGGACCCTTCCATCAAATGAGATCTCGTGGAAAGCCAAAACACACAGCAGATAAAAGCAGAGCTGCCCTGACTGGGGAGAGGGGTGCCTGAGACCCTTCTTGTTAACATTACTAGTGCCTGGACGTAACCCCGGGAGTCTATGGCTCTGGGGAATGTCATTAATGAAGGTACAAAGCAGAAGTGACATTATCGCATTTGTGCAACATCCTCCTTTTGCAAAGGAGGAAACTAGACCCTAGTTGAAGCTCAGACCAGCGGCAATAAATTTGTGGTCATTGGAGAGGACAAAATTAATTAGATTAATTGCTGGGTACCATCAGCTTTTAATAACTATCTGCCAGACTCTGCTCTAAATGTACACACACACACACACACACACACACACACACACACACACACACACGGACTATCTCGCCCCCGCCCCTTGCCCTTACAGAGCTCACCGTCAATGAACCTCCCTAATACGGCTGGTTCCAAGGGGGACAGCAGCATTTGCCATGGCACACGGTGAAGCTCATTATCACAGGATAGCTGGTCATGAAGCAGCAGAGGCAGCCTTTTCCTGCTGGGAGAATCGTTCTTACCCACCTGCTTTACCAAGTAACCCTGTCAACATGAATCAAAGCTAGGCAGGATGCAGACAGTTGCTTGTCGAATACTCAGCTGCAACAACAAAGGCCTAGACGAGGTGGGTACCTTGATCTCTTCTCAGCAGGCTGCCCGGGCCTCAGAGACAGCGGAGATCTCAGACCTTGGCTCCTGCACGTGCAAAACCAGTTATCTCAGCAGCTGCTGCTCCTAACAGGAATTCCCTCTGGGCGACGTTCATGCCTTTGTTCCAGTCAGCGTGTCTTTTTCAGTTCTAAAGCTAGAGTCAAGAATCAGGCTTACACATCTTGCCTGGAAAAATGTCCCACAAATGCTTTTACCTTAGAGATGACTATACATGAACTGACGTGTATACTTTAAATGTAGGCAGTGCAAGGAGTCTGGTACCTAAAATTTCTCCTTTAAAACACTTGTGAGCATCCGTTTGGGCCTTTCTTCCAAGGCCTTTCTCCAGGTCAGCCAAAAGCATAGACCATCTTTATCTAGAATTTTGGATTTTAATTTTCAGCTACCTGGTCTGTAGGACCAGAATGCCTTTGAAAATACGATGAAAGCTATAACCCTCTCCGAGAAAAATGCACAGAACTTTGCACACAGTTTCGGAGGATTCATGGATCCCTGGAGCTATGCATGAAAACCCCTCCCTAGGCTGACAAGCATTTACTTTCTCCAATTATAAGAAGAGTTCTTGACCAAGAAAGAATGGAGCTTGGCATTACCCCTACTATCAAGTCAGTCTGTATAGGTCTGTTCAATAAGCTGGTCAGGTGGTTAGTCCTATTCCTCCAGCCACACTCATTGGGATATTTTGGTTCCAATGGAAGACAGATTAGATTAGATAAATAGATTAGAACGCTGTAAGGCGTATTTGCTGCCTTTTCTCTCCTCCATTCCCCCCTTGGGTTTCTCTTCCTCCATCACCGCCTTCAATGTTGGCTCCTCATCATATGGCTCCTCTGTTTGAAACACTTCAGTGATTCACCATCTCCGACAGGACAAAGTCCAAGTTCCCCGACATGCTTTCCAGGTTGTCCATCTTCCTCATCCATCTGGCTCGTATCCCTCCACTCTTTCTGGTCCCATCCACCCAGAAGTCCACCTCGTGCTTCTGCCTCTCATGCCTGGCTCATGTAGTCCCACGGCCTAGAATGCTCCTCTCCCTCCAGCAGGCTCATCTCTGGTCATCAGTTCATTTGGCTGCCATCTCCTCCAGGGAGACTCTGCTGACCCCTCTGTGTGTCCTTTGTCTCGCTGAGCTTCCTTCCCCCTCTCAGGGCACATATCAGTATTCAATTGTCCGCTCATAGGTCTGTCTTCCCCACAAGATGGTGAGCTCCCCAGGGCTAGTTCAGTTTTATATCACCAGTGTCTGCTGCATGGCGGCTACTCAGTAAATGTTTGAGGAAGGAAGGATGGAAAGAGCCTTTGAATATACCCATTATATGCTCTAACAGGACAAGGTCTCCTTGAAAGTTTATACCTGCAGAACAATGCTAAATCACAGGGTGAAAAGGAGTGGGTCAGAATTAGCATGGGGACCTGAAAAGAAGCGAATCACTCAGTCGGTTCCGAGGGAGCCTGGCATGCTGCACTCACCCTCTCTCCTTATGGTATGGCTTCATGGCCAAGGGTCCAGAGAGCACAGTTCTCAGTTGGAACGGCACATCAGAATCCCTGGGGAGCTTTAAAAAAATACCGATGCCTGGGTCACACCCCCAAAGATTCTGATCTAATTGTTCTAGGGTATAGCCTAGGCATCAGGAGTTTTAAAATCTCCCCAGGCGATTCTAATGTGAAACCATGGCTGAGGTCCGCCACTTTAGATTTGGACATGGATTGAAGTCTAGCTCTGGTCCTAAAGCAGCTTTGAACATTCTGGTAAGTCCCCTAGTCTCTCTGAACTTCAGATTCCCCTTCATTTGGATAGTGTGAGGATTAAATGAGATGATGACTAGTAAGTGCTCAGCCTGGCACCCCATAAGGAGACACACAGTAAGTGTTAGCAGATGTCATTATGATACCACCGACTTTGTCTTCCCAAAGGGAAACTCTAGAAGGATGCTGAAAGAGGTAGTGAGTCATACAGAGCACCAGCTCCTACAAGACTGGCTGGCTGGGATGACTCTTGGTTGTTCAAGCATTCTGGAACCAATAGGATGCTCATAGTAATCAACACACCTTGGTTAACGAGGTAAGATTACTGAATGCAAATTAGTCAGAGATATATTGCAGCTGTTTGTCAGCGAGGCCTCGGAACAAAGTAAAGTTTATGAGCTTAATAAAGTACGGTTTTTTTTTTTCCGTCCCCAACCTCACTGAGTCTGATCAACAATCAGCAGCTCAGCAGTCACTCAAATCAGTTCAAAAATCCTCAGGATGTGGGGTAAGATTAGCAGAGGGGCTCAACTGCAGAGAGCATAAGAATCACCTGGGGGCATTTAAGTACAGAACCCCTGGCTTCAGCCCCAAGGATCAGTGGGGCTACTTAGAAGTGTTTGGGGGCTTTAGCCCAACACTTCATAATCCCCACGAGCACCGTAAGCCACCCCAGATTTCATAA
This sequence comes from Leucopleurus acutus, assembly GCF_964270905.1. NCBI lineage: Eukaryota > Metazoa > Chordata > Mammalia > Artiodactyla > Delphinidae > Leucopleurus > Leucopleurus acutus. The sequence continues at coordinate 44,577,507 of NC_139142.1, forward strand.
AAACAGTAGCATACATTGATATGAAATGGACAACTGAAACTTCCTTATCCTTTAAAGTGTGACTCTTTAGAAAGCATTGCTCTTTGTGAAAACTGGCTGTATTTTAAGTGAAAATGCACCCATTTAAAGTGAAAGTTTTGATCGATTTTAACAATTTTATACACCTGTGCAGCCACAACCACAAACACTGCCAAACATAAATGTGTCCATCAACCCCAAAATTCCCCCCCCCCAGGCTCTCTTTCAGTCAGTCCTCACTCCATCCCGCATCCCCAGACGTGGGCAACAATGAAATCATCCCTCTGTCACTATAGACGAGGATGTATTTCTAGAGGTTTTTTTTTTTTACAAATATAATCAAGCAGTGTGAATTCTTCTGTGTCTGGCTTTTCCCGCTCAGCAAAGTGTCTGTGAAATTTATCCCTGTGGCTGCGCGTATCACTAGTTTATTCCTTTTTATTGCTGAATCATTGTCCATTGTAAAGATGTACCACAATTTATTTATTCACCTGTTGATGGACATTTAGTTGTTTTCAGTTTGGGCTTTTATTCAGTTGTACACATGCTAAGTCAAACAGTGCATTTACTACTTAAACAGTTTCAAAGACTCAGCCCCTTTACCCGACAGATTGCTGACCCTAAGTCTCTCCTGTATGCAAGGTCTAGAGTTGCCTTCTCCAGGAATTCTGATGAGGTTTGAGTTACAGCCCAGGAACCTGCATCCTTAATAATTATGGCTGGTTATGCTGATACCCAAATCCCCAAACTACACCATGAAGATATCGTCCCAAAGTTTAGGGCACTGGCTAACCCCAGGTACAGCCCACCTCTGGTCACAAGGCTTTGCATCTTTCTTCTGTGGCAGAACTACGTTAAGACCCTCTCTCTCAGAGTCCACAGGGCTCACCAGGCTCCTGTATCAAACGGCCAAATCAGAGACGCGGGGAAGCCAGGGCACTGCTTCCCAAATTGTGAATCCTCTCAGATCAACAAGCTCGCTGCTATGGTAAGATCCTCAGGGAGTGAGAGGTAGCCATGAAGGCCTTTTGCACACCTTCCATCCCTAGTCATTTCAAGACCCAATTTTTCATCTCATTAAGGAGTCAGACATGAGGTAAAGTTGATGCCATTGATGTCTGAAGCAAGAACCTGTAATTATGGCCTAAAGAAAGATACCACCTAATGGAAGGGTATGAAAGAATTCCACAGATTGGCCTGAGTATCAAACCATGGGTAATCATTAGTTAAATCCATCACACCTCTAACCTGCCCTAACCAATCAAGGTCATTTTAATTGTTGCTACAAAAGACTTACAGGTCCTCCAAGCAGCACACAGCCTAAACAATAAGATGTTTGCCTGAGTTGTGTTCCAGGAACTTGGAGTCAGCTGTGTCTAGTTGGAGTTGAGCTGGTTAAGACTGGGTAAGACCACCGACCCTCCAACTGGGTATGCAAAAGTGTCCACTTGGTGACCTTTTGACAGCAGAGGGCTGAAAACTCCACCCTCAGATCCTGCTAAGCACCTCCACATTGGAACGTGTGCAGAGGCCTGTAGTTAGTTACACCTGTGCAGAACGATGATTACCACACCTTTTCCCAATCAACTTTCCCCAGACTCCCTAAGCCACCACGCTTCAGACCGCCCTGATGCTTTATCCCAGAAGTACCCTGGGCCCATTGCCTTTGGGGGAGGCTGAACTAAGTCTTGTCTCGCGTCTCCTCACTTGGCTGCCTTGCGAATAAACCCCCTCTTTGCTGCTAAACCTCAGGGTCTCAGCATTTTGGCTCTCTGTGCGTAGGGCGAAACAAACCCGGTTGGGTAACAAGTATGGCTAAGACAGAACACAGGTGGTCAAAGTTATAGCTAAAGAAAATGAGGCTCAGTGCTAACAAGGCTGGCCTGTTTGGCAAGGATGCTTTAACGAAGATTGAAGGAGAAGTGGGGAGTGTCAAAGGAGGCGAACACAAGAACCAGGGCTTAGCTTGTGGGGCCTCTTCTTACCATCTTAAATATGATATTAGTTAACTACTAACAAAAGGATTCTCATTTTTCCTCTAAGAAAAACATACATTTTGTTGAGCCTTTCCTCCCCAAACCACTCTGTTGTTAGTTTCATTCCTTTAGATTTTTCCTTTTTTGGGAACACTTTTAACCTGTAGGATACAACAGATGAAGCACATCCCTAAGTTTCCACATCCACAGAATTAAGGAAGCCATAAGCTTTTCCTTCTCCTCCTTTTTCTCTTTTTCTGTTTCCCCCCCCACCCATCTTTTTTTGGGCCAAGTTTCATGACCCATGCCTGGCATTTTGCACAACAGGAGTGTGTCAGAAGTCAAAACGATAAAATATTATGCCAAGGAGGAGAGAGGTGGGAGATGGAGGTACTGGGAGGTTGGGATTAGCGGATGCAAACTGGTATATATACAATGGATAAACAAAGTCCTACTGTATAACACAGGGAACTATATTCAATATCCAGTGATAAGCCATAATGGAAAAGAATATGAAAAAGAATGTATATATGTGTGTAACTGAGTTACTTTGCTGTACAGCAGTAATTAACACATTGTAATTCAACTATACTTCAGTAAGAAAAATTTCGAAAAGGAATACTGTGTCACATCAACCTAGTCCATGTGTGAAAGCTTGCCGGCCAATCTTGGTATGTTAATAGAAGTGTTTTCAGTTTCTACAACAGTTTGGAGTTTTTCTGCCATTTATTCATGCTTTCAGCAGATATTTAATGAGGACCTAATAAATGCCACGCACTGTCCTGGATGCTGAGGATGCCAAAATTAGAGTTTACAGTCCAGTGGGAGAAACAGGCACTGAAGCAGACAAATTACAAGTTGGTGCTGTAGGGCAGGAAAAGAGATGGGAGCACAGGAGTGGGAAGAGGATGCTGCAGGAGTTGGGAGATATTGATGTTAATTTAAAAATCTGCTGTGCCATCAGTGACCTCCGTTCATGCAAGATCACAGCAGATTTAATGGAGTGGAGGGAAGGATCGAGGGCAGGAGTGATGAGGAAAGCTTTCATAATTTATCACTCTATGCATGCTGGAACCTTGGTTTTCACCAAAACAAAACCTGTTGTTCTATTAGCTCTTCTCGCTTGAAAGTCAAGATTGTCCTCTTTCTTCAGGACACTGTCAAGTAAATCTGTTGATGTGTGAAGCTGAGGGATTCGAAATGAAATTCCTCATGGAAGAAATGAGTATTTCAAGGAAAATAACATGTGCTCTCTGAGAATCTCTTGAAGTTTGGCCAGAAGTTCATACCAACCCTTTGTGCTGGCCAAATGCCTGATTTCTGGGAAGTTTAAACATGTAATTGACATTTCCCCCATGGTTGTCATAGAAACTCTCCAATGGGGATGGATGACCAAAAACATTGTAAAAGTGGGGGGTAAACAATCAGAAGGAATATAGGTTGGGGTTGCCCTGGGTTTAGAGCCCCCTTTTCCTTGTTTTTCATATTCATCAGTTGCCTTCTAGGCCTTCCACCCCCATGTGACCCGCCCTCCCCATCTGTGTATTCAGCCCCAGCCTTCCCTCCAGCTCTAGAGCTGTGTGTCTATCTGCCAGAGCCAAACTTAGCATCCACCCCCTCCAGATCAGTGAGTGGGAAAGAACATATATAACAGGAATGTATGGAAAAATCTACAGTCAAATGCAGATAGAGATGGGGATTCTGATCTCTTTCCCAGCATTTGTTTTATAAGTCAGATCTAATAGCAAGTTAAAAAATGGTTTAGTTTGACTTTCCGTTCTTTCTATTTCCTTTTCTCCTTGAAAAGTCCCAAAAGCAGAAAGACAGAAAAACAGACAGCCCCAAGAAATCCAAATGGGATGTGGCAGAAACTCTTACATGCCTCCAATATAGCCACTCTTCTCTTTTTCCTTAGTAACAGAACCTGGTCCAGCAGTGCATACAGCTGAAAGACATTTCCCACCTTGCTTTGCAGTTAGCTGTAGCCACCTGACTAAGTTCTGGTCAGTGAGACTTAATTGGCAATATCTTATGGGATTTCCAAGAAGGCTGTTTAAAGGGATTTAAAGTTATCTGACACTGCTGGGAAAAGAGCCCTTTGTCCTTCCTCTCCTTCCTCCTGCCAGGGATATAGACATGATGACTAGAGGTTCAGCAGCCTTTTTCTGCTAAGAAGACCTTGGCGATAAAAATTATGTGATGAGGGAAGAGCCAGGCTCTCTAATGACCTCATGGAGCTGCCATACAAGCCCTGGACTGCTTATTTCCAGACTTCTTTTAAGTAAAAGACTTTAAGCTACTATGTACTTAAGCTACTATATTCAGGTCTCTGTTATGACAAAACCTAATCCTTACCGATACATTAAATAATTAGGAGTTAGCTATAATATCTAATAATCGGGGGTTAACTGTAATATCAGCAGTTAAAGCTTGAGAGAGACCTGTAGTGTCTGGTGAGTGTGATAATAAATTAAACATCAACCCTTCCCATTCTCAACATTATTGTGGCCTTGATGGATGCAAGGCAGTGACAGCAGCAGGACAAAGGAAATGAATGTTGGGTTAAAGTTTGACTGCATAGCCTGATGAAGTTCAAATGCCCTAGTAGCTGATGTTCTTCTGGTCTTACTGTTTAACTGCTTTGCTCCGGGCCTGAATTCAGCACCGGGATCCTCAGGCTGCACAGCCTGGACTGGACTGATCGGATATAAGCCGCATGACCCAAGTTAGCATCAAGCAAACAACCCTCACAGTAACAACTTCGCTCCTATTTGCCTCATCAGGAAGCCAGTGACAAATCCACTCAGAACCAAGATCAAGCTCGGAAGAGGGAAGAAGCCCATTTAGTGACGAAAACAAGTTACTCTCTGCCCCTCCCAACTCATCAAGATGTCAGTGCACATCTCCACCAAACCCCAGGACAAGAATCACCACTCTCACCAGGACTATAAGCAGATGAGGCCAGAGGTCACATTTGTACTAGTGGCACTTCCCCCCCCACCTCTACCCCAGCCTTGATATTCCACTGGGTCAAGAAGGGCTCAAGGCAGTCACTTCCTCAATCAAAGACTCAGGCAGCCTTCTAGCCTGGAATCAGCCCTGCCCAGCTGCCTTGGACTTTGGCCCTCCTCCAGAGAGACTCAGAGCCCTTGTCCAGGGGTGAATACAGGACAAGCCTTCCCCACCAGCTCAGTGGAGAGAGGCCCTGCCTTCTCCTCATGTTTCTTTTGGCTCCCTGACATGACCTCAGCAGGTCCCACATCAAGGGTTTCTTCAGGATTTGGGGGGAACACTGCTGGGCAGGAGTGGGATTCCAAGCCGCTTTTCAATGGGCACCCCTTTCACACCACCGTCTTACACTCTACCATTTCTTAATTAAAAACAGGGCTTTCAAATCTGAATGGAATTAGCTGGATTTTTAACACCTTGTCAAAGGCAACCTGGCTCAGTATGGTGCATTGGAAAGAGCTGAGTTATGGGCCACCAGAGGCGTGGGTTCAAGTGCTACTGTTTTACTAATTAGCCATGGGGTCTTGGGCAAGCCCAGTTGCATCCTTTTTCTTTTTTCTTTTCTTTTTTTTTTTTTTTGGTGACTTCTACATACCAAGTATTTGTCAAGGTGCTGAGAATTCAGGAGCAAACAAAACAGATTAAAAAATCCCTGCCTTTATGGGGTTTATGATTTGATGCAGCAGGGTGGAGGTGTGGGGAGAGATAGACCTGAAACAGAATGACATATGTACATATATGTTTGTAGACTCTGATAAATATTATGAAAAGAAAGCACATGGTTCTCAGTGGGGGAACCATCTACTTTAGACTGAGGGAGATAACATTTTAGCTAAAGCCTGAGGAACGGGCAGGAGTTAGCCAGGCAAAGAATGGAAGAAGATGGTTTGAGAAACAGGAACCAGACAGGCAATGGATCTATGAGTCCATATTTCTCTTTCATGGCTCCAAAATAATAATAGTAATTACTATAATTGTCAAGCGATCTGTATATGTATGTATATAATGTACACACATGAATAATAATTGTAATAGTCAAGTGACCTGTGAGAGCCTGTTGACCAAGACCAGATGAGAGATGTGACATTCAGGAGATACTGATGGAACAGAGGCCAGTCATCAAAAACCAGACAAGAGGATTTGCACCCTGTAGACACCAGCCAAGGGGCAAACCACCACCTCAGCGCTCCACCACACCCTGAATCCCTGACGTCCTGCAAGACCAGGGCTCTTGGTCCCCATGAGGGGAAAAAAGGCAGGTAGTGGTAGTTATCCTGAATTCATTGGGATTAAATGTGAAAATTCTGAAAAACACTGCAGTGACCAAGACTATCTGGAAAGAATGAAGTGGAGTTTTCTGCCATGGGCTTGAGATGGAAATTGTTTTTGCCATGAGAGATTATGGTTTTGTTTTGGTTTTTTTTGCACATCTGACTGTAACCTGTGAGGTGCTTCTGTGTGAGTACGTATGTGCATTCCACAGAAGGACAGAGTGACGGGAGAGTGAGTCAGCTGTTGTTTGTTATGGAGTGTGGACTGGCAGCAGCAGAACACATCACCAACCTCTTGGCAGCCTGGCAGCAGGCTCCCCCAGCCCGTGCCTGACCTCCCCTTACAGACCCCTCCACCCACACTCCCTCCGCTCGCTTGGCCCAGGCCTAAGATTTCCCAGCACCCTCCAGGAGTGTGCACACGTTAACAAACAGGTCTACTCTGGCCCTGGACGTATTTCCCAGCGCTTCCTGACTTCTTCCTGCTCTGCAGGGTGTGTGATCTGAGACCCGAGCCTGGGGGTGTCCTCCCAGTAGCCCCTCCACCCCAGTGGGCGCCTGCAACCCCAACTGTGTTCTCCCAGACCGAATGGCCTCAAATCCCACTTCTACCTGAGAGAAGGGGCTGGCAGCCGTGACTGGGTGGAGAGGCCAGAGCAGGGATGTAAATAACTCTGAGTTAAGATGAGGCTGCTTGGCAGAGTGAAGAATAGGCTATGCAAAAACCTAGACAGCAATGGCCATTCTGACTGGTGTGAGGTGATACCTCATTGTAGTTTTGATTTGCATTTCTCTAATAATTAGTGAAGTTGAGCAGCTTTTCATGTGCTTTTTGGACATCTGTATGTCTTCTTTGGAGAAATGTCTACTTAGACCTTCCACACATTTTTTGATTGAGTTGTTTGCTTTTAGAATTTGGGCTGCATAAGCTCTTTGTATATTTTGGAGATTAATCCCTTGTCTGTTGCTTAATTTGCAAATATTTTCTCCCATTCTGTGGGTTGTCTTTTCATCCTGTTTATGGTTTCCTTTGCTGTGCAAAAGCTTTTAAGTTTCATTAGGTCCCATTTGTTTATTTTTATTTCCATTTCTCTAGGAGGTGGGTCAAAAAGGATCTTGCTGTGATTTGTGTCAAAGAGTGTTCTGCCTAAGCTCTTCTCTACGAGTTCTATAGTGTCTGGACTTACATTTAGGTCTTTGATCCATTTTGATTTTGTTTTTGTGTATGGTGTTAGAGAATGTTCTAATTTCATTCTTTTACATGCAGCTGTCCAGTTTTCCCAGCAACACTTACTGAAGAGACTGTCTTTTCTCCATTGTATATTCTTGCCTCCTTTGTTATAGATTAGGTGACCATAGGTGTACAGGTTTAGCTCTGGATTTTCTATCCTGTTCCATTGATCTATTTTCTGTTTTTGTGACAGTACCATACTGTTTTCATTACTGTAGCTTTGTAGTATAGTCTAACCAGTCAGAATGGCCATCATCAAAAAATCTACAAACAGTAAATGCTGGAGAGGGTGTGGAGAAAAAGGAACCCTCCTACACTGTTGGTGGGAATGTAAATTTGTACAGTCACTATGGAGAACAGTATGGAGGTTTCTTAAAAAAAAAAAAAAAAACACTAAAAATAAAGCTATCATATGATCCAGCAACCCCAATCCTGGGCATATATCCAGAGAAAAACATACTTTGAAAAGATACATGCACCCCAATGTTCACTGCAGCACTATTTACAATAGCCAGGACGTGGAAACAATGTAAATGTCCATCAATGGATGAATGGATAAAGAAGATGTGGCTTACTAGAAGACATCAACAAACTAACACAGGAACATGAATGACTTAGACCAGTAGGAACAAAAGTTTGGGGTCAGTCTGCAGAGTAGTGAGACATTGTCAGCTGAGTGACTTTCTAAAACTAAAGAAAATGTTGACTGGAGAGAGAAAAATTAGATATACCGACCAGGGACCTTCAAGACAGCAGAGGAGTAAGACATGGAGATCACCTTCCTCCCCACAAATACATCAAAAATACATCTACACGTGGAACAACTCCTACAGAGCACCCACTGAACGCTGGCAGAAGACCTCAGACCTCCCAAAAGGCAATAAACTCCCCACGTACCTGGGTAGCGCAAAAGAGAAAAAGAAAAAACAAGGACAAAAGAATAGGGATGGGACCTGCACCTCTGGGAGGGAGATGTGAAGGAGGAAACGTTTCCACACACTAGGAAGCCCCTTCACTGGCAGAGACGGGGTGTGGGTGGGGGGAAGCTTCGGAGCCATGGAGGAGAGCGCAGCAACAGGGGTGCAGAGGGCAAAGGAGAGAGATTCCCACACAGAGGATCGGTGCCAGCCAGCACTCACCAGCCCGAGAGGCTTGTCTGCTCACCTGCCGGGGCGGGCGGGGCCTGGGAGCTGAGGCTCGGGCTTCAGAGGTCAGATCCCAGGGAGAGGACTGGGGTTGGCTGCAGGAACACAGCCTGAAGGGGCCTAGTATGCCACTGCTAGCTGGGAGGGAGTCTGGGAAAAACACTGGACCCGCCTAAGAGGCAAGAGACCATTGTTTCGAGGTGCGCAAGGAGAGGGGATTCCTTTCCTGTCTGCCCACAGAAGGCAGAGCACCACCTAAATGAGCTCCAGAGATGGGTGCGAGCCATGGCTGTCAGCTCGGACACCAGAGGCAGGCCTGAAACGCTAATGCTGTGGCTGCAGCCACCAAGATTCCTGTGTGCAAGCACAGATCACTATCCACAGGCTGCAACCCCAGTGTGCAGCCCACCACTGCCAGGATCCTGTGATCCAGGGACAAACTGCCTGGGAGAACACACAGTGCACCTCAGGCTGTTACAACGTCACGCCAGCCTCTGCCGCCGCAGGCTCATCCTGCATTCCAATTATAACTACCGTACCTCTCCTTCCCCCTGGCATGAGTGAGCCAGAGCCCCCTAATCAGCAGCTGCTTTAACCCCGTCCTGTCTGGGTGGAAACAGAATCCTGAGGGCGACCTACACGCAGAGGTGGGGCCAAAACCAAAGCTGAACCCCGGGAGCTGTGCGAACATAGAAGAGAAAGGGAAATCTCTCCCAGCAGCCTCAAGAGCAGCATATTAAATCCCCACAATCAACTTGAGGTACCCTGCATCTGTGGAATACCTGAATAGACAACGAATCAACCCAAAACTGAGGCGGTGGACTGTGGGTGCAACTGTAGACTTTGGGTTTGCTGTCTGCAACTGACTTGTTTCTGATTTTTATGTTTATCTTAGTATAGTTTTTAGTGCCTGTTATCATTGGTGGATTTGTTTATTGGTTTGGTTTCTCTCTCCTTTTTTTTTTAATTATTAGTTTTTCTTTCTTTATTTCTCCCTTTTCTTCTGAACCATGTGGCTGACAAGGTCTTGTTGCTCCAGCCTAGTGTCAGGCCTGAGCCTCTGAGAGGGGGAGCTGAGTTCAGGACATTGGACTCCAGAGAACTCTCCCAGAGATCTCCGTCTCAACACTAAGACCCAGCTCCACCCAACAGCCAGCAGCTCCAGTGCTGTACACCCCATGCCAAACAACTAGCAACACAAGAACACAGCCCCACCCATTAACAGAGAGGTTGCCTAAAATCATACTAAGTTCACAGACACCCCAAAACACACCATCAGATGCAGCCCTGCCCACCAGGAAGATAAGATCCAGCCTCCCCCCAACCAGAACAGAGGAACCAGTCCCCTCCACAAAAGCCTACACAAGCCACTGAATGAACCTTACCCACTGGGGGCAGACACAAGAAACAACGGGAACTACGAACGTGCAGCCTGTGAAAAGGAGACCCCCAAAACAGCAAGTTAGGCAAAAGGAGAAGACAGAGAAGACAGAAACACACAGCAGGTGAAGGAGCAGTGTAAAAATCCACCAGACCAAACAAATGAAGAGGAAATAGGCAGTCTCCCTGAAAAGGAATTCACAGTAATGATAGTAAAGATGATCCAAAACCTTGGAAATAGAATGGAGAAAATACAAGAAACGTTTAACAAAGACCCAGAAGAACTAAAGAGCAAACAAACAATGACGAACAACACAATAAATGAAATTAAAAATTCTCTAGAGGGAATCAATAGCAGAATAATGGAGGCAGAAGAACGGATAAGTGACCTGGGAGATAAAAAATGGGAAACAACTACCACAGAGCAGAATAAAGAAAAAAGAATGAAAAGAACTGAGGACAGTCTCAGAGACCTCTAGGACAACATTAAAGCACCAACATTCGAATTATAGGGGTCCCAGAAGAAAAGAGAGAAAGAAAGGGTCTGAGAACATATTTGAAGAGATTGTAGTTGAAAACTTCCCTAACATATGAAAGGAAATACTCAATCAAGTCCAGGAAGCACAGAGAGCCCATTCAGGATAAATCCATGGAGAAACATGCCAAGACACATATTAATCAAACTATCAAAAATTAAATACAAAGAAAAAACATTAAAAGCAGCTAATACCATACAAGGGAATCCAAATAAGGTTAACAGCTGATCTTTCAGCAGAAATTCTGCAGGCCAGAAGGGGGTGGCAGGACATATTTCAAGTGATGAAACGGAAAAACCTACAACCAAGATTACTCTACCCAGCAATGATCTCATTCAGATTTGAAGGAGAAATTAAAACCTTTACACACAAGCAAAAGTTAAGAATTCAGCACCACCAAACCAGCTGTACAACAAATGCTAAAGGAACTTCTCTAGGCAGGAAACACAAGAGAAGGAAAAGACCTATAAAAACAAACCCCAAACAATTAAGAAAATGGTAATAGGAACATACATATCGATAATCACCTAGAATGTAAATGAATTAAATGCTCCAACCAAAAGACATAGACTGGATACAAAAACAAGACCTGTATATATACTGTCTACAAGAGACCCACTTCAGACCTAGGGACACATGCAGACTGAAAGTCAGGGGATGGAAAAAGATATTCCATGCAAATGGAAATCAAAAGAAAGCTGGAGTAGCAATTCTCATATCAGACAAAATAGACTTTAAAATAAAGACTTTTAGAAGAGACAAAGAAAGACACTACATAATGATCAAGGGGTCAGTCCAAGAAGGTATAACAATTGTAAATATTTATGCACCCAACATAGGAGTGCCTCAATACATAAGGCAAATGCTAAAAGCCATAAAAGGAGAAACTGACATGAACACAATCATACAGGGGACTTTAACACCCCACTTTCACAAACGGACAGATCATTCAAAATGAAAATAAATAAGGAAACACAGGCTTTAAATGATATATTATACAAGATGAATTTAATTGATATCTACAGGACATTCCATCCTATAATGGAACTCATGGAACATTCTCCAGGATAGATCATATCTTGGGTCACAAATCGAGCCTTGGTAAATTTAAGAAAATTGAAATCCTATGAAGTATCTGTTCCGACCACAACGCTATGAGACTGGATATCAATTACAGGAAAAAATCTGTAAAAAATACAAACAAATGGAGGCTAAACAATATACTATTAATAACCAAGATATCACTGAGGAAATCAAAAAATACCTAGAAACAAATGAAAATGAAAACACAATGACCCAAAACCTATGGGATGCAACAAAAGCAGTTCTAAGAGGGAAGTTTATAGCAATACAATCCTATGCAACAAACAAGAATCATCTCAAATAAACAACCTAAACATACACCTAAAGCAATGAGAGAAAGAAGAACAAGAAAAACCAACGTTAGCAGAAGGAAAGAAATCATAAAGATCAGATCAGAAATAAATGATAAAGAAATGAAGGAAACAATAGCAAAGATCAATAAAACTAAAAGCTGGTTCTTTGAGAAGATAAACAAAATTGATAAACCCTTAGCCAGACTCATGAAGAAAAAAAGGGAGAAGACTCAAGTCAATAGAATTAGAAATGAAAAAGGAGAAGTAACAACTGACACTGCAGAAATAAAAAGGATCATGAGAGAGTACTACAAGCAACTATAAGCCAATGAAATGGAAAACCTGGAGGAAATGTATAAATTCTTAGAAAAGCACAACCTTCCAAGACTGAACCAGGAAGAAACAGAAAATATAAACAGACCAATCACAAGCACTGAAATTAAAAGTGTGATTAAAAACGTTCCAACAAAAAAAAGCCCAGGGCCAGATGGCTTCTATCAAATATTTAGAGAAGACCTAACACCTATCCTTTGCAAACTCTTCCAAAATATAGCAGAGGGAGGAACACTCCCAAACGCATTCTACGAGGGCACCATCACCCTGACACCAAAACTACACAAAGATGTCACAAAGAAAGAAAACTGCAGGCCAATATCACTGATGAACATAGATGCAAAAATCCTCCCACAAAATACTAGAAAACAGAATCCAACAGCACAATAAAAGGATTATACACCATGATCAAGTGGGGTTTATCCCAGGAATGCAGGGATTCTTCAATATATGCAAGTCAATCAATGCGATATACCATATTAACAAACTGAAGGAGAAAAACCATATGATCATCTCAATAGATGCAGAAAAAGCTTTTGACAAAATTGAACACCATTTATGATAAAACCCCTCCAGAAAGTAGGCATAGAGGGAACTTACCTCAACATAATAAAGGCCATATATGACAAACCCACAGCCAACATCATCCTCAATGGTGAAAAATTGAAACCATTTCCTCTAAGATCAGGAACAAGACAAGACTGTCCACTCTCACCACTATTATTCAACATAGTTTTGGAAGTTTTAGCCACAGCAATCAGAGAAGAAAAAGAAATAAAAGGAATCCAAATCAGAAAAGAAGAATTAAAGCGGTCAGTGTTTGCAGATGACATGATACTACACACAGAGAATCCTAAAGATGCCACCAGAAAACTACTAGAGCTTATCCATGAATTTGGTAAATAGCTGGATACAAAATTAATGCACAGAAATCTCTTTCATTCCTGTACACTAATGAAGAAAAGCCTGAAAGAGAAATTAAGGAAACACTCCCATTTACCATTGCAACAAAAAGAATAAAATACCTAGGAATAAGCCTACCTAAGGAGACAAAAGACCTGTATGTAGAAAACTATAAGACACTGATGAAAGAAATTAAAGAGGATACAAAACTGATGGAGAGATATACCATGTTCTTGGAATGGAAGAAGCAACATTGTGAAAATGACTATACTACCCAAAGCAATCTACAGATTCAATGCAATTCCTATCAAACTACCAATGGCATTTTTCACAGAATTAGAACAAAAGTTTCACAATTTGTATGGAAACACAAAAGACTCCAAAAAGCCAAAGCAATCTTGAGAAAGAAAAATGGAGCTGGAAGAATCAGGCTCCCTGACTTCAGACTATACTACAAAGCCACAGTAATCAAGACAGTATGGTACTGGCACAAAAACAGAAATATAGATCAACTGAACAAGATAGAAAGCCCAGAGATAAACCCACGCACATGTGGTCACCTTATTTTTGATAAAGGAGGCAAGAATATACAATGGAGAAAAGACAGCCTCTTCAATAAGTGGTGCTGGGAAAACTGGACAGCTACATGTAAAAGAATGAAATTAGAACACTCCCTAACACCATACACAAAAATAAGCTCAAAATGGATTAAAGACCTAAATGTAAGGCCAGACACTATAAAACTCTTAGAAGAAAACATAGGCAGAACACTCTATGACATAAATCACAGCAAGATCCTTTTTGACCCACCTCCTAGAGAAATGGAAATAAAAAGAAAAATAAACAAATGGGACCTAATGAAACTTCAAAGCTTTTGCACAACAAAGGAAAACATAAAGAAGAGAAAAAGACAACCCTCAGAGTGGGAAAAAATATTGGCAAATGAAGCAACTGACAAAGATTAATCTCCAAAATTTATGAGCAGCTCATGCAGCTCAATATCAAAAAAACAAACAACCCAATCCAAAAATGGGCAGAAGACCTAAATAGACATTTCTCCAAAGAAGATATACAGATTGCCAACAAACACATGAAAGAATGCTCAACATCACTAATCATTAGAGAAATGCAAATCAAAACTACAATGAGGTATCACCTCCCACCAGTCAGAATGGTCATCATCAAAAAATCTACAAACAATAAATGCTGGAGAGGGTATGGAGAAAAGGGAACCCTCTTGCACTGTTTGTGGGAATGTAGATTGATACAGCCACTATGGAGAACAGTATGGAGGTTCCTTAAAAAACTAAAAATAGAACTACCATATGACCCAGCAATCCCACTACTGGGCATGTACCCTGAGAAAACCATAATTCAGAAGGAGTCATGTACCACAATGTTCACTGCAGCTCTAGTTACAATAGCCAGGACATGGAAGCAACCTAAGTGTCCACTGACAGATGAATGGATTAAGAAGATGTGGCACATATATACAATGGAATCTTACTCAGCCATAAAAAGGAATGAAATTGACTTATTTGTAGTGAGGTGGATGGACCTAGAGACTGTCATACAGAGTGAAGTAAGTCAGAAAGAGAAAAACAAATACCGTATGCTAACACATATATATGGAATCTAAAAAAAAAAAAGAGAGAAAAAATGGTTCTCATGATCCTAGGGGCAGGACAGGAATAAAGATGTAGACATAGAGAATGGACTTGAGGACATGGGGAGGGGGAAGGGGAAGCTGGGATGAAGTAAGAGAGTAGCACTGACATATATACACTAGCAAACGTAAAATAGACAGCTAGTGGGAAGCAGCTACATCGCACAGGGAGATCAGCTCGGTGCTCTGTGTCCACCTAGACAGGTGGGATAGGGAGGGTGAGAGGGAGATGCAAGAGGGAGGGGATATGGGGATATATGTATACATATCGCTGATTCACTTTGTTATATGGCAGAAACTAACACAACATTGTAAAGCAATTATACTCCAATAAAGATGTTTAAAAAAAAAAGATGTGGTACATATATACAATGGAATACTACTCAGCCAAAAAAAGAATGAAATCATGCCATTTTCAGTGACATGGATGGAAGTCAAACAGCGAAAGACAAATATATATCACTTATATGTGAAATCTAAAAAAATGGTGTAAATGAACTTATTTACAAAACATAAATAGAGTTACAGATGTAGAAAACAAACTTATGGTCACCAAGAGGGAAAGTGGGGGGATAAACTGGGAGACTGGATTGACATAAACACACTAGTATATATAAAATAGATAACTAATAAGGACCTACTGTATAGCACAGGGAACTCTACTCAGTACTCTGTAATGACCTATATGGGAAAAGAATGTAAAAAAGACAGAATATATGTGTGTGTTAACTGATTCACTTTGTTGTGTAGCAGAAACTAACACAACATTATAAATCAACTATACTCCAATAAAAATTAATTAAAAAAAAAATCTAGAGGGCACATGGCTCTGGGTCCAGGAGGGCAGCCCCCCAGAGCTGGCCAAGAGACCACCTCCAGCCACAAGGCGCCCCCTGCAGAACTCACCACTGGAAACCCAGACAAGGCCTGGCCTGGATCACTCACAAACAGTATGAGGCCTTCCCCAAGGAGTGAATTCTATCCAGTCCACCATTTATTTGTTTGGAGGACTTGCTATTCCCTTTTTTTTTTCTGGCAGACAGGGAGCTTGCAGAGAGGACAGCAGAACTGCACTTAGAGCTGACAGTAGTCTGGAAACTTGACCACATCCCCTGGGGTGGCAGAGGGGGTCTCCTGTGCCTTGAAACACAGCCCAGGGAAAAAGCAGTGGTCTTGAATTGGAACCAAGATGGTGGAGTAGAAGGACATTCTCTCACTCCCTCTTGTGAGAACACCAGAATCACAACTAGCTGCTGGACAATCATCGAATGGAAGACACTGGGACTCACCAAAAAAGATACCCCACATCCAAAGGCAAAGGAGAAGCCACAATGACACGGTAAAAGGGGCACAATCACAGTAATATCAAATCCTATAACTGCTGGGTGGGTGACTCACAGACTGGAGAACACTTATACCACAGAAGTCCACCCACTGGAGTGAAGGTTCTGAGCCCCACATCAGGCTTCCCAACCTGGGGGTCTGGCAACGGGAGGAGGAATTCCTAGAGAATTAGACTTTGAAGGTTAGTGGGATCTGACTGCAGGACTTTGACAGAAATGGGGGAAACAGAGACTCCACTCTTGGAGGGCACACACAAAGTAGTGTGCGCATCGGGACTCAGGGGAAGGAACAGTGACCCCAGGGGAGAGTGAACGAGACCTACCTGCTACTGTTGGAGGGTCTCCTGCAGAGGCGGGGTGGCTGTGGCTCACCATGAGGACAAGGACACTGACAGCAGAAGTCCTGGGAAGTACTGCTTGGCGTGAGCCCTCCCAGAGTCTGCCATTAGCCCCACAAAAGAGCCCAGGTAGGCTCCGGTGTTGGGTTGCCTCAGGCCAAACAATCAACCCGGAGGGAACCCAGCCCCACCCATCAGCAGTCAAGCGGATTAAAGTTTTACTGAGCTCTGCCCACCAGAGCAACAGTCAGCTCTACCCACAACCAGTCCCTCCCATCAGGAAACTTGCACAAACCTCTTAGATAGCCTCATCCACCAGAGGGTAGACAGCAGAAGCAAGAAGAACTACAATCCTGCAGCCTGTGGAACGAAAACCACATTCACAGAAAGACAGACAAGATGAAAATGTAGAGGGCTATGTACCAGATGAAGGAACAAGATAAAACCCCAGAAAAACAACTAAATGAAGTGGAGATAGGCAACCTTCCAGAAAAAGAATTCAGAATAATGATAGTGAAGATGATCCAGGACCTTGGAAAAAGAATGGAGGCAAAGATCAAGAAGATGCAAGAAATGTTTAACAAAGACCTAGAAGAATTAAAGGAAAAACAAACAGAGATGAACAGTACAATAAGGGAAATGAAAACTATACTAGAAGGAATCAATAGCAGAATAACTGAGGCAGAAGAAAAGATAAATGACAGAACAGTGTCAGTGCGGAACAGAATAAAGAAAAAAGAATGAAAAGAAATGAAGACAGCCTAAGAGACCTCTGGGACAACATTAAATGCAACAACATTCACATTATAGGGGCCTCAAAACAAGAGAGACAGAAAGGACCAAAGAAAATATTTGAAGAGATTATAGTCGAAAACTTCCCTAACATAGAAAAGGAAATAGCCACCCAAGTCCAGGAAGCTCAGAGAGTCCCATACAGGATAAACCCAAGGAGACACACACTGAGACACATAGTAATCAAATTGGCAAAAATTAAAGACAAAGAAAAATTATCGAAAGCAGCAAGGGAAAAGCGACAAATAACATACAAGGGAACTCCCATAAGGTTAACAGCTGATTTCTCAGCAGAAACTCTACAAGTCAGAAGGGAGTGGCATGATATACTTAAAGTGATGAAAGGGAAGAACCTACAACCAAGATTACTCACCCAGCAAGGATCTCATTCAGATTTGATGGAGAAATCCAAAGCTTTACAGACAAGCAAAAGCTAAGAGAATTCAGCACCACCAATCCAGCTCTATAACAAATGCTAAAGTAATTTCTCTAAGTGGGAAACACAAGAGAAGAAAAGGACCTACAAAAACAACCCCAAAACAATTAAGAAAATGGTCAGAGGAACATACATATCAATAATTACCTTAAACGTAAATGGATTAAATGCTCCAACCAAAAGACACAGGCTTGCTTTATGGATACAAAAACAAGACCCATATATATGCTGTCTACAAGAGACCTACTTCAGAACTAGGGACACATGCAGACTGAAAGTCAGGGGATGGAAAAAGATAATCCATGCAAATGGAAATCAGAAGAAAGCTGGAGTAGCAATACTCATATCAGATAAAATAGACTTTAAAGAATGTTACAAGAGACAAGGAAGGACACTACATAAGGATCGGGGGATCAATCCAAGAAGAAGATAAAACAATTATAAATATATACGCACCCAACATAGGAGAACCTCAATACATAAGACAACTGCTAACAGCTATAAAAGAGGAAAGCAACAGTAACACAATAATAGTGGGGGACTTTTAACACATCACTTATACCAATGGACAGATCATCCAAAATGAAAATAAATAAGGAAACAGAAGCTTTAAATGACACAATAGACTAGATAGATTTAATTGATATTTATAGGACGTTCCATCCAAAACCAGGAGATTACACTTTCTTCTCAAGTGCACATGGAACATCCTCCAGGATAGATCACATCTTGGGTAACAAACCAAACCTCAGTAAATTTAAGAAAATTGAAATCATATCAAGCATCTTTTCTGACCACAACACTATGAGATTAGAAATGAATTACAGGGAAAAAAACATAAAAAACACAAACACATGGAGGCTAAACAATACGTTACTAAATAACCACGAGATCACTGAAAAAATCAAAGAGGAAATCAAAAAATACCTAGAGACAAATGACAATGAAAACACAATGATCCAAAAGCTATGGGATGCAGCAAAAGCAGTTCTAAGAGGGAAGTTTATAGCTATACAAGCCTACCTCAAAAAACAAGAAAAATCCCAAATAAACAATCTAACCTTACACCTAAAGGAACTAGAGAAAGAATAACAAACAAAACTCAAAGTTAGCAGAAGGAAAGAAATCATAAAGATCCGAGCAGAAATAAATGAAATAGAAACAAAGAAAATAATAGCAAAGATCAATAAAACTAAAAGCTGGTTCTTTGAGAAGATAAACAAAATTGATAAACCATTAGCCAGACTCATCAAGAAAAAGAGGGAGAGGACTCAAATCAATAATATTAGATATGAAAAAGAAGTTACAACAGACACCGCATAAATACAAAGCATCCTAAGAGACTACTACAAGCAACTCTATGCCAATAAAATGGACAACCTGGAAGAAATGTACAAATTCTTCGAAAGATTTAACCTTCCGAGACTGAACCAGGAAGAAATAGAAAATATGAACAGACCAATCACAAGTAATGAAATTGAAACTGTGATTAAAAATCTTCCAACAAAGAAAAGTCCAGAATCAGATAGTTTCACAGATGAATTCTATCAAACATTTAGAGACAAGCTAACACCCATCCTTCTGAAACTCTTCCAAAAAATTGCGGAGGAAGGAACACTCCCAAACTCATTCTATGAGGCCTCCATCACCCTGATACCAAAACCAGACAAAGATACTACAAAAAAAGAAAATTACAGACCAATATCACTGATGAATATAGATGCAAAAATCCTCAACAAAATACTAGCAAACAGAATCCAACAACACATTAAAAGGATCATACACCATGATCAAGTGGGATTTATCCCAGGGATGCAAGGATCCTTCAATATACACAAATCAATCAATGTGATACACCATATTAACAAACTGAAGAACAAAAACCATATGATCATCTCAATAGATGCAGAAAAAGCTTTTGACAAAATTCAACAGCAATTTATGATAAAAGCTCTCCAGAAAGTGGGCATAGAGGGAACCTATCTCAACATCATAAAGGCCATATACAACAAACCCACAGCAAACATCATTCTCAATGGTGAAAAACTGAAAGCATTTCCTCTAAGATCAGGAACAAGACAAGGATATCCACTCTCACCACTATTATTCAACATAGTTTTGAAGTCCTAGCCACGGCAATCAGAGAAGAAAAAGAAATAAAAGGAATACAAATTGGAAAAGAAGAAGTAAAACTGTCCCTGTTTACAGACGACATGATACTATACATAGAGAATCCTAAAGATGCCACTAGAAAACTACTAGAGTTAAATCTCTTGCATTCCTATACACTAGGGATGAAAAATCTGAACGAGAAATTAAGGAAACACTCCCATTTACCATTGCAACAAAAAGAATAAAATACCTAGAAATAAACCTACCTAAGGAGATGAGACCTGTATGCAGAAAACTATAAGACACTGATGAAAGAAATTAAAGATGATACCAACAGATGGAGAGATATACCATGTTCTTGGATTGGAAGAATCAATATTGGGAAAATGACTATACTACCCAAAACAATCTAAAGATTCAATGCAACCCCTATCAAATTACCAATGGCATTTTTTATGGAACTAGAACAAAAATCTTAAAATTTGTATGGAGACACAAAAGGCCCCAAATAGCCAAAGAGTCTTGAGGGAAAAATATGGAGCTGGAGGAATCAGACTCCCTGCCTTCAGACTATAGTACAAAGCTACAATAATCAAGACAATATGGTACTGGCACAAAAACAGAAACATAGATCAATGGAACAAGATAGAAAGCCCAGAGACAAACCCATGCAATTATGGTCAACTAATCTATGACAAAGGCTGCAAGGATATACAATGGAGAAAAGAGAGCCTCTTCAATAAGTGGTGCTGGGAAAACTGGACAGCTACATGTAAAAGAATGAAATTAGAACACTCCCTCACACCGTACACAAAAAGAAACTCAAAATGGATTGAAAACCTAAATGTAAGGCCAGACACTATCAAACTCTTAGAGGAAAACAGAGGAAGAACACTCTTTGACATAAAGCACAGCAAGATCTTTTTTGATCCACCTCCTAGAGTAATGGAAATAAAAATAAACAAATGGGACCTAATGAAACTTAAAAGCTTTTGCACAGCAAAGGAAACCATAAACAAGCCGAAAAGACAACCCTCAGAATGGGAGAAAATATTTGCAAATGAATCAACGGACAAAGGATTAATCTCCAAAATATATAAACAGCTGGTGCAGCTCAATATTAAAAAAACAAACAACCCAATCCAAAAATGGGCAGAACACCTAAATAGACATTTCTCCAAAGAAGACATACAGATGGCCAAGAAGCACATGAAAAGCTGCTCAAAATCACTAATTATTAGAGTAATGCAAATCAGAAGTACAATGAGGTATCACTTCACACCAATTAGAATGGGCATCATCAGAGAATCTACAAACAACAAATGCTGGAGAGGGTGTGGAGAAAAGGGAACCCTCTTGCACTGCTGGTGGGAATGTAAATTGATACAGCCACTATGGAGAACAGTATGGAGGTTCCTTAAATACTAAATACAGAATTACCATATGATCCAGCAATCCCACTACTGGGCATATACCCAGAGAAAACCATAATTCAAAAAGACAGATGCACCCCAATGTTCACTGCAGCACTATTTACAACAGCCAGGTCGTGGAAGCAACATAAATGCCCATTGACAGACAAATGGATAAAGAAGATGTGGTACATATATACAATAGAATATTACTCAGCCATAAAAAGGAATGAAACTGGGTCATTTGTAGAGACGTGGATGGATCTAGAGACTGTCATACAGAGTGAAGTAAGTCAGAAAGAGTAAAACAAATATCGTATATTGACCCATACATGTGGAACCTAGAAAAATGGTACAGATGAACCCGTTTGCAGGGCAGAAGTTGAGACACAGATGTAGAGAACAAACGTATGGACATCAAGGGGGGAAAGCGGCTTGGGGTGGGGGTGGGGGTGGGGGTGGGATGAATTCGGAGATTGGTATTGACATGTACACACTGATGTGTATAAAATGGATGACTAATAAGAACCTGCTGTTTAAAAAAGTAAATAAAATTAAATTAAAAAATTTAAAAAAAAAGGTGGTTGAGACAGCATGTATACAACTTTCTTAAATATTTGGTAAAAATATAAAGACAGAAAGGAGTAGCTAAGATGCATGTATGTGTATTTAAAATGATTTTTCAATTATCAAACCACATCACCAAGAAATGCAAAGCCTGTAGTAAAAAAAGAAAAACAAAAATCCCTCTACCCCAAAACAAATATGCTTAAAATATTGCTTAAAAATTGATTAAATTTTTTTTCTAGCATTTCTCCTGTAACAACAATAATAATTATTAGGTACCATTTAGCAAGCTCCTATGCTAAACTGTTTTCTAAATTCTTTAAAAATGTTCTTTCAATGGATGAATGAATAACTAAAATGTGGTATATACTAATACAACGGAATATTATTCAGCCTCAGTAAGGAAGGAAATTCTGACATATGCTACAACTAGATGCACCCTGAAAACATTACGCTAAGTGAAACAAACCAGACACAATAATACAAATATTGAATGATTCCACTTATATGAGGTACCAAGAATAGGCAAATTCATAGAGACAGAAAGTAGAAGAGCGAGGTGGCCAGGGGCCAGCAGAAGGGGAGAATGGGGAGTTATTGTTTAATGAGGAGAGTTTCTGTTTGGAATGATTTAAAAAGTTTGGAAATGGACGGTAGTGATGACTGCACTATATTGTGCATGTACTTAAAGCCACTCAATTGTACATTTAAAAATGGCTAAAGTATCAGTAGTAAATTTTATACGATGTATATTTTACCACAAAAACCTATTCTCATTCATATCTTCAATTCTATAAGATGAGTTATACAACTAATAGATGGATTTGAACCCAAGCAATCTGACTACAGAACCTAGGTTCTTTGCCCATATTTTTAAAAAGAAAGAGAGAATAGTATAAAGAACCTCCACACCGATCACCCTGTTTCAACAATTATCTGCTTCTGGCCAATCTTGTTTCATATGTTCCCTTACCTATTCCCTGCCCTGCCTCTAGGATATTTTGATGTAAATTTCAGACATCATGTCATTTAATCTGTAAATATTTCAATATATAGCTCTAAAAGAATTTTTTAGAAGTTATAACACTTTAAAAAATCTAACGATTTCTTAATATCATCAAGTATTCTGTTACTGTTCACATTTCCCCAATTGCCTTACAAATTTTTAAGTTTGTTTGAATTAGGACCCAAATAAAACTTACACACTGCAAAAAAAAAGAGAAAAAGCACTGGTCTTGCATCCAGCTCCCCCTGTGACACGTGGAACAGACTACTTAATGTGTCTAGGACCAGGGAGAACAGGTGCTTCATGGATGTTTGGCATGTTAGTGATATTGTATGTGAATGTGTCTAAAACAATATCTAGGTTTTTATTTTCTATCTCAGCCACCTTCTGTTCTGACACTGCATTTATTGCAACTTGTAATTTTATTACTTTGTGTTTTGACTTCATTATTTTTATTGTTTTTGCTGTTGTTTATATCCCTCACCAGACTATAAAATCCCTGAGAACACAGAGCACGGCTGTCTTGCTCACATGTGTCCCCAGAGCCTAGTGCATAATAAGTACTCAATAAGAATATTTTCAATAATGTATTAATTCATTCAATAAAAATTAGATTCTCTTGTTCTTTTGACCCCCTGGGTAAGTCAAATATTCCTGAGCTAGCAACCAAAGCTGGGTGGCTTTTCCGAGATACTCATTGCAGCATTTACACCCAAAACTACTGAGAAAGGAAACCAGTAACCTCGGGCAATCACTAGACACGGTTCTGGTGTTTACCTGATGAGATATTACTAAGTCAGTCACCTAGGAGCAACTTTAGAATGCAGCAGTCAACCAGCTCACTCCTGGAGGATAGCAGAGTAGGGACGTGTGGCTCTGGCCCCTCTGCCCGCCCCTCCTAGGAACAACAGCAAGACCCTCTGGTCCTGGGGGTAGGCTGCTGGGAGAGCAAGCTTCCAGTAATTGCAATGCTGTTTCTTCAAGAGATGGAGGGAAAAGCATTTCAGTAATAAGCAAAGAAGAGGGAAAATCAATAAGGATGTGTGTAATGAATTTTTGTTTCCTGAAATAGCCTGGCAGGAGCCTTGCCAGGAAAAGTTAGGAGTAATCAGCGACAAGATTAGAGACACAAATCCAAGAACATTATTCAGCTCTGTAGGCTCCCCTGGTGGAAGAATGTCAGTGTAAGGAATTAAAGAGAGCCCAGGCTTTGTCCAGAAAGACAGTCTTTAAGAGAAGCTGGACAAGGTAACAATAGTATCTATTGGGGAGGAAAACTGTGCTTCTCTTGCCACGTGGAATTTGAGAGGGGTCTGATCGGGTTGGACAAACTGTAATGGTTTTTGAACCCTTCAAGTCAAATAATCGTCCTCCATTAATATTATACATATTCCGCGTTTGTGCTACCACATAATGGTTATGAGCAGATTTCAACTCTGCCATTTACTATTCATTAACTGTGTAATCTTGGGTAAGTTACTTAACATCTCTGAACCTCTGCTGCATCTTCTATAAAACAGGGAGCTAACAGCACCCATGTTGTAAAGCTGTTGGGAAGATTAAATGAGATAATATGTCAATCATGGAGCTCAATGCCTGCCACAAGGTAAACACGCAATAAACAGTAGTTATTATTGTTATCATCATTGTTAACTAAGCCCACTGTGCTGAGTCCTTGATAAGATCACTGGGTCTTTTGCTAGACTGTTTGTTCACCTTTAACGTGCTGGCATCGTGTTTTCATCCTAGAACACCCTTTACCTGGCAGAACCAATAAACATTAGCCCAACAAAACTGTTGAACTGAAAGCTAGAAATTAGGATAAGGAGTTTCTCACTTTAATCTTCTCCCCTGTATATCTCATCTTAGTTTATGTCTGTGTGTGCATGGTTCACCTGAAAAATAGAGGGAATTCCCTTACAGGGACTTCAAACATCTAACAATTCACTCACTGATGACAGAGCAATTAGCCTCATATTAGCACTTTTTAAAACCACTCTGAAGTAATTTCACTTCTTGCCATAATTACTTGCAACACAGTGAAGTGGTTCTGAACCACATTATCATCATTTTGTTAACTCCTGTAACTAAAGTTTTAAAATCAATTTCATTTGAGGCACAATTTACATGTAACAAATAGACACATTCCAGTGTACGGTGTAGTGTGTTTTGATCAATTTCCTCACTCATGTAACCACCAGATAAATCATAATGTAGAAAATTTCCAAACAGGCTCCCTTGTGCTCTTTCCCAATCAATCCCTACCTCCGCTTCCATCCCCAGACAACCACTCTTGCATCTACTATAGATTAGACTTGTCTTTACTAGAGTTTGACTTAAATGGAAACATACCATATGTAGCCTGTATTGTCTGTCCTCTTTTGATCAACATAATGTTTTTTCTTTGTTTTTTTGCGGTACGCGGGCCTCTCACCGCTGTGGCCTCTCCTGTCGCGGAGCACATGCTCCGGACGCGCAGGCCCAGCGGCCATGGTCCACGGGCCCAGCCGCTACGCGGCATGTGGGACCCTCCCGGACCGGGGCACGAACCCGCGTCCCCTGCATCGGGAGGCGGACTCCCAACAACTGCGCCACCAGGGAAGCCCCAACATAATGTTTTTGATATTCATTTATTTTGCTGCAGGTATCAGTAGTACATCCCTTTGTATTGCTAGGCAGTATTCCATTGTATGACTATAATACATTTTTTTAAAAAATTGATTCACCTACTGATGAACATTCTAGGTTGTTTCCAGTTTTTCTTACTCTTATGAATAAAGCTGCTATGAATATTCATGTACAAGCCTTTTGACATGTTTCCATTTCCCTTAGGTGAATATCTAGGAATGATATTCCAGGGTCATATGACAAGTTTATGTTCAACTTTTGAAGATACTGCCAAACTATTTTCCAAAGTGTCTGTGCCATTTTTCATTCTCACCAGCAGTAAGAACTCCTGTGGCTCCATACATTCTCCAACATTTGGAGTTGTGACTACATCTTAAATGACTTATTCTATTTTACTTGGACCTTCTGAGAATTTCTTCTTCTCGCCCCCATCCCTCCAATTTCTAGAACCTCTACCATTCCATTTAGTGTCTCTGGAGGGCAGAAGTAAGGTTAAAGTGTTTATTATTAAATTCCAAACTTGTTTTAAATATACTTTAAAGTGCTCATATGGAAACAATCTAAGTGTTCATCAATGGATGAATGGATAAAGAGGACTGTCATATATATATGACAATATTATTCAGCCATGAGAAAGAAAGAAGTCCTGCCATTTGCAACAACATGGATGGACCTTGAGGACCTTATGCTAAGTGAGATAAGTCAGACAGAGAAAGACAAATACTAATACTGTAGGATCTCACTTATATGTGGAATCTGAAAAAAGCCAAACTCATAGAAACAGAGGGTAGAATAGTGGTTACCAGGGGCTGGGGAGTTGGGGGAATTGGGGAGACATTGGTCAAAAGAGTACAAGCTTGCAGTTAGAAGGTGAATAATAAGTCCTAGAGATCTAATGCACAGCACAGCGATTATAGTCAACAATACTGCATTGCATACTTCAAAGTTGCTAAGAGATGAGATCATGAATGTTCTCACCACAAAAAAATTAATAATTATGTGACATGACAGAGGTGTTAGTTAATGCTACAGTTGTAATCATATTACAATATATAAGTGTATCAAATCAACACAATTTAAACTTACACAATGTTATATGTCAATTACATCTCAATTAAAATAAAATAAAATGCTCAAAAGATGTCAGAAGCTCATCTACCAGAGAAAGATCTTCCACAGCAGGATCGCTCTTGTTTATGTCACTATAACCCACACATACAAATATACACACTTAAAATCTTCTTATCTTTGGGCAAATGTGGCTCTGGAATAATTTAATTACAGCAGACAAAGGAAAGAAGAAAAAACCCAGCTTCCTTTAGACACTAAACTATTAGCTTCCAGGACCTTACTTTCAACAACTGCTCAGAAAATGGAATTGTCTGGCTCACCTTCTGTGGTGTCCTTCCCTCTGGGCTTGTTTTCAGTCACTCTTGAGCCCAGTTTGGCCTCCATATTACATGTCAGTCACTAAATTCACAGTAGCCAACCACTGCACCTGTAAACAGATTCGTTGCTTCATAAAATTTATTGTCTAGGCTGTGTTTCATTCAGTGCTATCAGTTCTTGTTTTAGAAAATAGAATCTCAATCTGTAGCAAAATGAAGAACACACACAAGGTATTTCATTACGAAGATTTTGACTCAGGGAAATAAAAACCTCATGTACTTTAAATTTCCAAGATTTCAACATAACCATGTTCTTTCTAGGATTAAAAGAATAATAATAATAAACAACAAATCTTTGTGATGGAAATGCCAAGGTCTTTTTAAAAGATGTGCAAATGATTTCTTAAGGCAAGTAATGGGGTCTATCAGGCTCTGAGGTTCAGATCATGTTTGGATGGTCAGATTATATTCCTTGAGGAGCCTACAGTTATTTTCCAAACCCCAAGTATAGGAAAATGCAAATCTTTTTTTTTTTTTGCCAAATACTTTCCAGTTTTAAAGCCAAGTAATTTAAGGAAGATGTTTATGCCACTACTCCTTTCTACTTAAGTCATTAAATGTTGTATGACATAAACTCTTTGATACCTTTGAAAGCCATTTGCAAGGGCTTTTCTGAGTTCTTTTTCTTAGAAACAGAACATTTTTATTTTAAGAGTAAATTAGCTTGAACATCAGAAGTTTCCACTTCAGGTGAAAACGCTGAACCCAGGAGGTTTGGGTGAGTTATGAACTTGACAAAATGCACGCTCTGCCATCCCCAGCGATCAGTGCAGCTTCCAGCAATAGAAATGCAATGGTCAAACGCTGCAGGAGCAGAACATGGCCAATCACTGTGACAGGCAGGTGATCAATAATGCTGTCAGCCTCTTCTTAAGGTTTGGAAGGATAGAAGCCCAGGGGCTCCTCAACACTCTAGTAAATGAACAAAAACAAATGCCTCCACCACAAAAACAAGACACTACAAACCCAAGCTAGAAACTCTCATAAATGTGAAAGGTTTTTTGCATTCTCATATATAAGCTGCTATATTTTTTGCAAATAGTAATACTGTTTCACAACTGCATTACTATTTCATAACT
This sequence comes from Leucopleurus acutus, assembly GCF_964270905.1. NCBI lineage: Eukaryota > Metazoa > Chordata > Mammalia > Artiodactyla > Delphinidae > Leucopleurus > Leucopleurus acutus. Next base: position 44,605,512 of record NC_139142.1, read on the forward strand.
ATATTTACTATTATATTTCTTATTATATAACCGTATATACTATTACTATGATATATATTACATACCATATATAACTGTTATGTAACTGTACACACTGTTACATTTCGTAACTGTATATACTATTTCATAGCTACATATTGCATATGTATGTGTACATGCACACACACACACACACACACACACACACACACACACACATATAAAAGAAAATACATCAAAATGTTAATAGCAGGGCTTCCCTCGTGGCACATTGGTTGAGAGTCTGCCTGCCGATTCAGGGGACATGGGTTTGTGCCCCGGTCTGGGAAGATACCACATGCCGCGGAGCGGCTGGGCCCGTGAGCCATGGCCGCTGAGCCTGCGCGTCCGGAGCCTGTGCTCCGCAACGGGAGAGGCTGCAATAGTGAGAGGCCCACGTACCGCCAAAAAAAAGTCACTCAAAAAGTTAAGGAAAATAAGATGAAGATGAGAAACAAAATCTAACATGACCCATTTGGCACAGTGTGTTGGACTTGGCCTGGGGAAGGGCCTTGAACTTTAAGCCCTGGACACAAAGTTTAGCTTTGGAGCATTCAGCGTCCTACATGAGGCTCTGTGGGCATCTGTATGGGAACCCAAGCTCAACTTGTCTTCACCTCTTTTATTCCAGGGACACTGTTAGGGACTCAATTACTTTACAATGCCTGTTCTTCATGGGAAAGCAGCCCAGACAACTGATTAGATTATTTTTAATCCCTTATTTAGAAAAGCCCAAGTTGCTACAACTGATGTTCTATCCAACTGGATGAACACAAAGTGAGTAGCCAAAAGGTTCAGTAATTGCTGTAGCTAGAATATATTAATTGCTCAGACAGAGGCACAGCATTTTAAGTCCATGGAATTCACTGTCCACTGTCCCAAGCAGTAGAGAAAAAATATCAAGTAGATTCAAATCTCATTTGAAGAATGGAAGAGAAATAAATATGTTAGCATTAACACAAATGGTAATATATAAATAAAGCAAAATTTCTATTAGAGCTATTGATCCTGCAGAGTGTGTTAAACCAAAGGTAGTACCAGGAGGAGGTGTTGCAACCTATTCCCTGAACTAGACCCCTCAAGGCAAATCTGAGCATCAACAATGTTCGGCTTAAAACAACGATAAACCAGAATGACAATGTGTTAATTCAGTGAGAAATCCATTTTTTATGGGGACAGTAATATATCAATCCACGTGACTAGCTCATGGCATAGTGAAGTGCATAGGCATCTGAGCTAGACAGATCCGGGTTCAAGTCCTGGGCCCTGCACTTAATTGCTGGGTGATCTTGGGTAGACATTGATCCCAAGGTTTAAGCCTTGGTAACAACAAAATGTTACTGAGGTGTTTTGCATTAAATTAGATAATGCATACAAAGCACTTGGAACATTGTCTACATATGGTGACAGCTCATTAAATGTTAGCTATTATTATCCCATTTTATAGATGAAATTCAAAAAGGTGGAGTAATTTGCCCAAAGTCCCAGAGATAAAACACAGATGTGAATCCAAGTGAACCAGGTCCTCATATACAGATCATAGATAATGAAAAAAAATGATAATAAGTTCCATATTATCAGAAGGAGACTCAAATGTACTCTCATTTCTGTAATATTTATAATCAACCCTGACCCATGTTCGGGGAGGAAAGAAAAATCTCTCAAATTACCTTTCGAAGGTAATTTGAAACTGCCTGAATTGAGGGTGGCATATTCAGTTGTACAAGATGTACACTGCACAACTCTAGAGTTTGCCTTTTACACAGACAGCAGCCTTAAGGGTACCTGACGCATGAACTGCAGAACCACTGTTATGCACTGGGATTAAGAGGACACTGGGAGTGAGGAGCTAAACTGCAGAAGCTATATATTGTTAAGGAGCTCCTGTAGATATAATCAGAACTTTCTATCATTTCCAGAAGCACAGGGAATAGTGCTCAGTACCACTACCACCTCTCTTTGCAGTGCTAAACAGTTCCCTCTTCGGAAAGGACAAAGCACTTTTATAAGTATCCTCATAATACCAATTGTTACTTTGGTAGTGCTTAGTCACAACAGGAGCCACTGTTTAAAACAGCTCTGGGCCAAAAACCTAAAATAGGATTTTGATGTGTAAAATAAGTGCTCTGAGTGATGAAATGATTCTAAGAGAATTCTTCTATGAAGCAAGAACAGGCCAGTCATCAATATTCCCCAGCTGCCAGGACTGGGTGGGCTGTCCACTTGTGGGCCTTAGTTAGAGCTAAGGTTCACCCTCATTGTAGTATTTATTGCAGTGCTGAGCACGTCCGCCTGTGTCCTGGGAGCTTCCCAAGCTGGGAGGCTCCGGCGAGCCAGAAGGACTGTGTGTCTCATCTCTGCATTACCAGTGCCTGGCACAGAGCAGGGTATCAATAAACGTTCAGTGAATGGATGAATTTATAACTTCTGAGGAGGCCGGATTATTAACAGATCCCATATTTGTAGAAAATTTTGTTGCGAAACTGAATTTTTGTCAAAAATGAATCAGAATGACTTGCCTGACCCAGGGCAGCTGCTATAAAGCTTTTCCTCCCACATCACAGCCAGCAAAGGAAGGCCAGGCACCGAGAAAAATCCCAAGACTCTCTGGGATTCTCATGATATTGGGTTCATCCCAATCTAGTCCAAGAAGACATGTTCTGTTCTTCACTTGGAGTAACGCATGAAGTGGACTATCTCTATAAGTCTTCTCAGGACCTCACTCAGTGACATTTACCCTTCAAAACTCTCACCAGAGCTATGTTCTTTCAATTGAGTCCCTTCTAGGAGGACACCGTAATAACCATACATTTATGTTTTTGGCTTCCTGAAAGTCTGTTATGATGCAGGCAGAACAAATCTATTTCCACACTGTGTTCAGTAGACTTCCCCCCACTCTTTTGGCCCACTGCTATTTTTAAAAAATATATAAGGAAAATATTTTAAATATAATAATTAGTAATTATAATAATGACATAAATAATTTTCGTGACAGACACTGCCAGGATACACACACACACTACTATAATATATATACAAATGTGTATGTGTGTGTGTGTGTTTACACAGTAGGCCCTTGGTACCTGCAGAGGATTGGTTCCAGGACATGCCCCCCACAACGGATACCAAAATCCATGGATGTTCAAGCCTTCTATACAAAAGGCATAGTACAGTTGGACCTCCAAATCCGTGGATGCAGAGGGCTGACTGTATATGCTAAAAAACTTTATATATTTTAAAAATCTCAGAAAGTCCTTACAATAACAATACCATGTTAGTTCTGTTCACCAATTCAATTCAATTGATGGCGAATCTGAGGCTCACTAACTCCCACTGTCACATAAATAATAAGCGGTGGCATGTGGATCAGATCTCAGACCTACCTATAGCCCAAACCCCACTCTTTACACTAAGCTTCACCAGTAAAGCCACAAAGCTGCCCCATCCTGTTAGGTTCTTAACATATTTTTTTAAAATTCATGCAATCCCCTCCCAACCTTCCAGCCTCCCAAACAATAAGTAACCAAATAATAAGATTGTCTCCCAGGGTGAGATTCCATCTGTGCGATGAAGGGTGCACACCTAGGGCTTTGATTTAATTCTCTTGCACTAAACTGATTAAGTGCAGAGCAGTTGAGAATCTTTTATAATTTTATTAGGTTAGATCATTAGATTTCAGAGATGAAATGAATGGAAGCCTGACCTGAGACTAAAACAGCCAAATCCAGCTGCATGGAAGGTTCCTCAGGGCTAGCTTTCAGGACTCAAACACTCAATAATACTGCAAAGCATGACACTCTGAACAACAAGGATAAAATTTCGATATTAAAATAACTTTTATGGTGCCAGGAAGTACAGTGACATGCCTTTGTCTTGAAGCAACATGCTTTTGCTTTAGTGAAACCATAGATTATCGATTCTCAGATTCGGGAACACTGTCCTAATGGATTTGGTCTCGAGTTATATTACTACTACAGCCATTAACTCATGCAACTAAAAGCAAATGACTTCACCTCCTTGTGCCTTATCTCCCTTGAACCTTTCCCGAAGAATTTAGAAAAATGAGGGCATTCAATTAAGAAAACATTTGAGTCCACATGTAAAAGACACAGTAAAATGGAATGTGTAGCTGCTTCTTATGCTTCTTGCTGGATTCCCGGGGTCAGAATTCCTTGGGCAAAGCCACTTTTGTAATATTTCAACAGACACAAAAATAGCATCAGGTGTATATCATACCTGGTTCAGTCCTGAGATGGTCATTCTTCTCTATCTCTATACTCCTTCTTGAGGTCCTATAAAATGTTCAAAACCTGCCACATGGAGTTCTCTCCAAGCCTCTAATTTCTAGCCCTAATTCCTCATCCTGTCCTGAATTTTACATCTCCAGTTAACCATGGACTATCTCTACTTGGATATAAAAATTAATAATCCAAGCACTGCTTTGCCACCATCCTCTCTCAATTTCTCCTTCCATCCATGGTACCGGGTTCTCCAGGCTCAGAACCTCATCCTTTTTCACCTCCCACATCAGACCAGTCACCATGTCCTGCTCATTTTTGTTGCTATTGATATCTCGCTTTTTATTTCTTTAGTTCCACTCTTAATCCAGGACTCTTTACCTTATCTCTAATTTTTTGGCAGTTGCCTTCCATCTCATCCAGATTCCTCTGATTTTTCTCTATATTATTCTACACATAGATCCATAAGAAAGAACTCTCCTCTTGACTGTCATATAAACTCTGATTTCCATTATGGGGCCTTGCTCTTTTATCTGTTCTCCCTACTCCATTACCCTCACAAGCTTCTTCTCCATGTTACAACCTTAACATGGGCCCTGTCCTCCAGACAAGCCTATCTGTGTTCTGACTCCAATCTACTGCTTGCTTGTTCCTATTATTGGTATTCCAAAAGAATTAATTGAATCAAAGAATGGATGGATGGATACACAGAATGGGTGTATATGCCCAAACCTGAACTCTCCTCTACTATCTCTGTCCCTCACCACAATAATCAGAGCAAAATACATTCATAAAGCCTTTGGAAATGGATCATCTACACAGATTGCTGCTACTCAGAACTGGTGTTACTCTTCCCTGGGTTCCTGTCTCAGACACATGATTTTCAGTTTCACGTGTGTGTGTTCTCCTTCCTTGTGGCAGAGGTTGCTAGCTCTTTACCAAACCCAGTTCCTCTTCTTGTATGTAACTGAGCATGTAACTGGACTACATTTCCCAGCCCCCTTTGCAGTTGGCTAGGTGTAGCCATGTAACTACTGGACGATGGAATGTGAGTGAAAGCAACGCGGGCCACTTCCAGGCTGTGGAAGCTTAAGACCAGGTTGTACCTCTCCATGCTTCTTTTTCGGTTTCCTCTGGGGTGGGGAGAAGCAAAGAGCAAGTGGCTTTGGGAGTCAGGTGTTGAAGATTGCAGAGTCGCCACCAGCCTGGGCCCCCAAAGAGGAGAGTTAGCCACTAACCTGGAACATTTCCCTGGATGAGAGTATAAAAACTTCTGTATTTCTGGGGCCACTGAAATTCTGCTGGATCTTGTTACAACAGCTCAGCCCTCTCTAAATAATTCATTCCTCAACTGGATCACGAGTGCCGAGTAGTTGCAGCAGCATGAGCAGTCAGGACTACACCTGGATGTGCATCAGAGCTGCAGAAACATCTTGAGTAGGACTAGATAATCCAGCTGAAGGTATAAAGCAAGGTGGACTGGGCTGAGCTCTGGGATTCCTCCTAAGTGTGGATGTAGCTGAATCGCGGACAAGGAAGAAGACATCTTAGAAGAATTAATGTGTGATCAGTGCTGGAGACTGTTGAGGCAGAAGCCTGGAGAATGGGTTAAAATAGCACCAGGGATCATTCTCACTGGGTTTGGTTCTATTGCTAAGTTTGTAAAGAATACTGGGCTCTGTTCTAGAAGAGCATAGGCTTTTCTTCTAATCATACCTGGTAAATCTTTCGGAGTCTTATTTCTGCAGGTTCATGATTATTTCCTTATCTGTGCCATCTCCCAGGGATAGCACAAGGTTGGACTGAAATAAAGTCTTCTGAGTCCCTACAACAGGATGGGCTAGAGTCCTGAAAGCTGGGTTTGGGGGCAGGGCTTAAACTCCATTCACATTGCCAGGACAGCTCAGGCCAGGCGAAGTGGCAGAAGGCTAAAGAAAAGAAACTCTGTTCTGGGGCTTCCCTGGTGGCACAGTGGTTGAGAGTCCGCCTGCCGATGCAGGGGACACGGGTTCGTGCCCCGGTCCGGGAAGATCCCACATGCCGCGGAGCGGCTGGGCCCGTGAGCCATGGCCGCTGAGCCTGCGCGTCCGGAGCCTGTGCTCCGCAACAGGAGAGGCCACAACAGTGAGAGGCCTGAGTACCGCAAAAAAAAAAAAGAAAGAAAGAAACTCTGTCCTGGACCCCTGGATTAGACCCCCTTCCAGAGGATTGAGGGTACATAGGAAGATCTGAGGCTGGTGAAGGGGTGCAATGGAGAAGCATTTTGGCATTGTGCTAAGGCAGAGGAGAAAGCAATGGAGGTAGGATGGGTCTTTAGGTCACTAAGGAACTGAAATTTGTAGATTTCAGGTTCATTCACTGGAAAAACAATTATACAACATCTTTTAAGTTCCAGGAACTACAGATGTAGAATTCTGATGCTACATAAGCATCTAAAGAAGCAGTGTACCTATTTTTTAATAAAGCTAAATGGAAACCAGGAGCAGAGTGTATGGCCATATCTCTCCACCACAAGGTCTTCCTTTGTTGAAATTGTTGAAATTTTATACAAGTGTTTCAGCTGGGCTATTCTGAAGTCCCCATCTTGAACAGTCCATGGGTAGGAAGGGGATGAGGTAGGGAAAAGCAGCAGCACAGGTAGAAGCCATGATCTATGGGTAAGAGGCATCCCCAACCAGGATGTCAAGGTGTAATTATAAGCATAAGAGTCTCTAATGTGACAGCTGGAAAAGCGGCAGATCAGAGAGCTAAGAATTGCTCTTGAATGAAGAGTCTTCTTACTTCAGGAACTTGATTAGCAACATGAAATCCAGACTGAGCTGATGGACAACATCATTCCCTGGTCAAAAAGCCAGGGGTTCTGATGTCCTCAGACCAAAGCTGGAACTTAATGACAAAGCCTTGGCTCTCCAAGTCAGAAGCCAGGCAGACATTTGTCTGGAAGTTAAGAAAGAAGACAAAGAAGGGTCATTACACGTGACCAGAGTCAGCACAAAAGCATGCTTGGTTCCCTCCATCTGTTATTAGGTCTCAAGTGAAGCCTTTCTTGCCAGCAATGTTCCCACAAGATCAAGTCATTCAGTTCTGTAACGAGCTTATGTCAGGTTATAACTTATGGCCCATACTGAATTTAGATGCTCTATACCTACAGTGTGAAGAGACATCTTAGATCCCCCAAATTTGTATGACTAAGGCCGGTGATGCTTTCTTCACTGCTAGAAAAACATGCTCTTGGGAAAGGAATCATTAAACTCAACCACGCAAGGGGAAGTGACTTTGATAATATGATATAGTGTTCATTCTAGGGATGTTTATATTTTAACCAGCCATGAGAAGTCTTTATCTCAAAGAGTCAATCAACCACGTTGAAGAACTGGGAGATCAACATAAGTCTAATAACTAGGCTCTCCCACATGTTCACCTTTCACCAGATAGGTGGCATATGTAGGGAAGGGTTGAGGTGAGGATTTATGGGATTTTCTGTACGGAGAAGAGCAGTGAAATAGAAGGACAAGGGTCCATTCCTACCTTCAAGAGTAAATAGCTGTAGGACAATGTCCAAGTCATTTAGCCTTTTTGTAACATATTCTGCATAAAATAAGAAGAACAATACTTTTTGCTCTTACATGGGTATTATGAGGATCTAATGAAGTGCTAGGTGTGGATCATTTTACTAAATACATATGAACACAAAACATATTATTGTGCTAATGTTGCCAGCATGGGAGTGTGTGTGTGAATTTGTTAAACAGCAATGTGGAAAGTAACACAATACTTTATACTCTACACAATACTTTACAATAATAATTCTCAGCTTGTGCCCCACCCAAGCAGCAGAAGGTGACTCTTCCCATCAAGGAGACAAAACACACACAGATGTACTGAGACACGGAACATGCATGTAGGACAGCAAACTCAGGTTAGAGAGAGAGCTGCCAGGCCAAGGAACAGATCAAAGTTAACCCATGATAAATGAGTAAAATAGTCAGACAGGGATTTATTGAATCTATGCTGTTAATTTTTAAAAAATAGCCTCCCACAAAAATAACTGACAAAATCTTGCTATTGGGTTGGCCAAAAATGTTCGTTCGGGTTTTTCCATAACATCTTACAGAAAAACCCAAACGAACTTTTTTGGTCAACCCAATACTTAAAGTAAACTTTAGAAAGCAGAAATAGGAATAACCCACAGATATCAGCAAGTGATTTGAAACAAGGATGCTAATTCCAGGGCAGACAGCCTGGTGAGGTGTGATGGAAACCAGGAGTATGATTCATTAAGGAATGGGTGCCTTGTCGGTTCCACTAGCTGACTACTCCAGAGAAGGACGGCCACAGCTCTGCCATCCATGGTGTGAGATAAGCAGCATTCACAGCCTGCTTTGGTGCCACCACAGTGCCAGGCTGGAGCATTGACAGCCAGGACCTGGGGCTTGAAGATGAACCTAAAAGGAAGGGGCAGCGGAGATGCCCCAAGGTGCCTGAGAAGACAACTTCCCTTCAGCAGTACTGTGAGTTTATTCCTGCCCAGATGAAGGTTGGCTGGGGTCCCAGTGATTTCCTGGGAGGGGCTGCACCAGACACTATGGAGACCCTCATTCCTTAGTGCACACCAGGCTGGTGTGGTCTCAGGAAGCAGAGTGCTTGTGTATTACCAGAGAACAGCTCTCCATTTTAGAGTTAAAGAAAACCTTAAGGAAGTGAGTGACTGCTTTCCATAGCCTGCTTGCACCCTGCATGTGCTTTACAACTTTAAAAGCAACTGGAAGGCAAAAAGTTAATAATAGTTAAACATTCAGACAGAGTTGGAAATGGATTACTTTTGTTCCTTAGAGTCTGTGTAGCCAGCTTATGTCTTTCTTTAGCAAGGGATGAGGGACCACAGAAATTGTAAAAGAAAGCTTCTAGAGAGCAGTACTTGGTGAGCTGTAATACGTTTACTTATGAATTAGCCTTTAATCAACAGATTTAATATTAATTAATAATTCATAAGCTGCTCTTTGCATAGAAATGACATAATTATGTCTCTGGTTCAACCCAAAGTGTCCACTGAAGAATGTATAAAATGTTAATTAGTAGTGAAAGGCAGTTAGGAAAAAAATTCTTTTAATTATGTAATAATGCTCATTACAATGGGTAATCAACAAAACTGCCAAATTCGTCCTCTGGTGGCATTTTTCTATATATAGCAAATAAACTTTTGTTTGAAGAAAACGTGTGTTTGAATAGACCGATTCTGAATTGCTTTCCTGAAAGGAGCAGCAGTAAATCCCAGAAACAGTTAGAAATGATCTTGTAATCTTTCAATTCTGTGAGCCAATAAAGATGGGTCAGATAAAGGAAGGAAAAAAGTCCCAAGTATTCCTCCAATAGTTGAACAAATGCTCAAAACTTCTCCTGATTTGAACCAATGTGATATTATCTTTTGGAGACCTCAGCTGTTTCTGAAAGAGTTCAGGTAGCAGAAGCATTATTATAAACAGGGTATTAATGCAGCATCTATTGAATACAGAACATCAAACAAAGGGAAAATGTGAGCCCTGCCTTTTATTGATAAGACCTCAAAAACTGAGTCTCCATCCATCCTACATGTGTGAGCTCCATGGCCAAGAACTCACCAAACACATATTCATGAGCAAAGATGCAACTTCATCCATCATCCATCATTCACTCATTCATTCATTCTGCAAAAACGTATTGATTGCTTTCCGTTTTCAGGCCCAGTGCCAGAACCACAAAGATGGCCAAAGCATGACTTCTGCCCCCACAGAGCTTTCGGAAGTAGTTTGAGGAGTAGATTTGAGGTCTGAAAATCGAACCATCCCAGACTCCCATACATTGTAGCCCCACCCTCACCACATCATAGCCATGTGAAGTTGGGCAAATAACTTCCCTAAGGCTCAGTTTCCTCATCTACCGGAGGACGATCTTATCTACTTTGTGGGGTTCTTTAAAGGTTTCATGGGTTAATGATGTAAAATTCTCAGCCCGTGTGTGGCAGGAGGCAATGCACAAAGACTGCCTCTTCTCTATCCTTCACGTCTTGGGTGGTGGTGACTTGTCACCTTCAGCTGAACTTAATACACCTTATGATATAAAAACATTTAAGGAATGGCTACGGAACTTAATTCAAATTAACCAACATTTGTATTAAGTGCTGCCCTAGATGCAGGGAACATAAAGGGGAAAGCTCTAATCCCTCCTGCCAGGAGTGTCAAACCTATTTCTCCTTGTCTTGGGCCTTGCGCCCGCACTTTCTACCCATCCTACTTGTCCTCATCCCTCCTAGGACTTTGCCTCTATTAGGTCGTCATCTGTGATCAGTTCTCTAGTCCTGAATGCATCTCTCCGGCCACTTGCATTCCTCCTCTCCGCAAACCCCCAGGTCCTGACCTCTGCTGTCCATCAGAACCTCTGCTCAGGCCTGCAGAGGCCAGACTCATAATGCCCCTGCAGGGGCTCAGGTCAGACTGTCCTAACCCCAATGAAGAGAGTGGAAATTCACTCCCTCCCCCACCTTACCATAGTCCTTTCCATCAGGAAGCAAAAGGACAAAGCTCTGCAGACCCTGGCGCTCCAGCCGGGAGCAGGAAGTACAACTCTTTGGTCATCCCACACTGGCTCAGCCTCTGAGGGTCCCCTTCCAGCTCACTCCCACCAAGCAAGTGCCCACTTGGCCCTGGAAGGGTTGCAGAGCCTTCAGGCTCACCTCCAGATGAGTGCAGAGCTCCAGCAACTGAGTGGGGGTGATTGAGAAGTCTTGGGCACTTTCTGATATTCAGTGGCTCAGAGTGCCTGGCCCACAGAGGGTGCGTAATACGTGTAGAATGTAAAATGCATGAATCTGATATGTAGGCCACATGCTGTCTACCAGCCTACCCCAAAGCTGGGTATGACCAGAGCTTAATCACCCAGCTTAAGCAGACTTTCTGAGACCCACTCTGCCAGGAGGCTGTCAACTGTCAGACTTCATGGCTCTAGCAGAGGCACTCATCCATCCTGGGGCATATGAGTCCATGACAAATGCCTAGACCCTGAACTGGAATGAGATGAGTCTGCCATGGTGGACATGGTCCAGGCTGGATCAGGAATCCATCCAGGAGCAGTCTGCCCAGGCTGAGATATATGAATCCACGCCTAGAGAAAGCAACTGACGCTGCTGAGATATCCTTACCATAGTTTTCTGCTGCCAGGACATCCCTAGTTTAAAAAGGAGGGTTACAGCAGTCCCACTACTGGACATATACCCTGAGAAAATCATAATTCAAAAAGATACGTGTACCACAATGTTCATTGCAGCACTATTTACAACAGCCAGGACATGGAAGCAACCTAAATGTCCATCGACAGATGAATGGATAAAGAAGATGTGGTACATATATACAATGGAATATTACTCAGCCATAAAATGGAACGAAATTGAGTTGTTTGTAATTAGGTGGATGGACCTAGAGTCTGTCATACAGAGTGAAGTAAGTCAGAAAGAGAAAATCAAATATGCTAACGCACATATATGGAATCTAAAATAAACGGTACTGATGAACCTACTGGCAGGGCAGGAATAAAGACGCAGAGGTAGAGAACAGACTTGAGGACACAGGGTGGGAAGGGGAAGCTGGGACGAAGTGAGAGAGTAGCACTGACGTATATACACTACCAAATGTAAAATAGATAGCTAGTGGGAAGCTGCTGCATAGCACAGGGAGATCAACTCAGAGCTTTGTGACCACCTAGAGGGGTGGGATAGGGAGGGTGGGAGGGAGGCTCAGTAGGAAGGGGATATGGGGATATATATATACTTATAGCTAATTCACTTTGTTACACAGCAGAAACTAACACAACATTGTAAAGCAATTATACTCTATTAAAGATATTAAATTAAAAAAATTTAAAAATACAAAGGAGGGTCAGGGACTGTGCATAAAAACCAGGAGATGGGCATGAGCCCAGGGCAAGTGCAGAAATACTCTGAGGTTTGTTACATCTCAGCCAGTTCTTCTACCTGCCCTCCTCACCCAGAAATTGCTCTTTTTAAATGGATATAATAAACAGTGAAGAACAGATTGGATAGACAGACGGATGGATGGTGGTGGATGGGTGGATGGATGGATGGATGGGTGGATGGATGGATGGAGATACAGAGGGAGGGGGTTTTAATTCAAGATACTTTCCCGGAAGTATGAGAATTTCAAAAGAGAATATAAACCTTTGCGATGGAAAAGCCTCTATATGGATGGAAATCCATGGGACAGCCCAGTTGCCAGCTACGTGGCAGCCAGCCCTCAGACACAGGTTTTCTAACTCCAAGTCATCATCCCAGGCTGCACTTATACATGGCATTATAGCCTTAGGGAAATAAATATGGATAATTAGCTACTCCTGCTTTTAAAAATTCATTCCAAGACACAAAACCTGCTACAGAACCAAAGTTGAGATAATAATTTGGGGACAATGATGACAGCATTCAGACAACTGAGACAGGAGGCAACACGACATTTTTTGACTCATAAAACCATTTTCCTATTACCCAAATCCAGTTTAAGTCCACACAACAGCTGCTGATGGTGCTGTGTAATTCCCTAGAGGTACCTCCTCCTGAAGAGAGACATTTAAACCACTGACCGCATCAAATCCTGGTGAACTGTGGCCATCAGCAATGACCCTGAGGCTAATCAGATCTCCATTCTCTATAAGTAAAGATGCCCAGAAGTGCTGGATATGTTTGGGTGGCCTCCTCCTGGAGCTACATTCATTTTGAAGCTATAAAACCACAGCAACCATTTCTATAAAATTTGGATAATTCCAGTTTCTACGCTATTGGTTTTCATCAGGAAGGCTCACATATCAAAACTAGCTGTAAAATATGAAATGAGCAGTAAGAACAGATTCTTCCATGATAGCCTCCTCAATGTTCACCCTGGGGTCACTGCAGGTGCTGAGTTCCAGGCATGGCAATAGGAACGTTTTTGCCGTCCCTCTATGATCACTAGCCATGTGAACTTGGGATGCTGGTTGGCTCTGTAACTCAGATGTTAGCTGGAGTTTCACAGCTACTTCAGATCTAGATAAGATGGATTTACAACCTTTACCAAAACCCAAAGCCCTGTCTGCAAAATTCCTCAGCTCCCCATAGGCTTATATTTCTATATTATCCTTGACCTTAAATTTCCTGCTTCTGCTGAAATTTTGTTTTTCGCTTCGCATCCCTTGATCTCATCTGGAATCGACCCAAACTTGGTGCCCACTCTCCAAAATCCTCAGCTTCAAAACAAGTTCAAATAATTATTATTAACAACTAAGATTTATTGGGCGCTTACTGTATATCAGACTCTATTCAGAGCACTTATGTGTAGGTTTTCATTTGATCATCCCAACAATACTTTAAAAAATATCCAGAATATTACCTGTAGCAGAATCAGGATTTGGGGATCACAGGAAAGTGGCATCACATTCTGCACAAAAGAAAAACAACTTCTCATTGTCTTGGTCTGTCTGGCTTCCCTGGTCTTCAGTTCTTCACAGGCTCTATCTATCCCCTGTGGCAAGCCCTCCTTGCAACCTCATCTTATTGGCTTCTACTGTCTCCCATCATAAATTTGCTTCTCACTTATTCTGTCTGGTATTAGTCTAGGAATCTTATCTTATGCAGGGAAATCCTGCTTACTTAGAGCACCTATTTCCAAATTCTCATGTACGAAATGACTGTGGTGTTCAGCAGAACAAGGTGATTCACTCTGCACAGTGAGGACTTTCCTGAGAAGGTAGCTGGGATTATAAAAATCAGGTTTGGTTGATACTTGTGTCATGGTTCTTACTTGTTGTTATTATGACTGTAATCCCCAAGAAATCAAACCAAACATCAGGAATAGAGCTGGACTCATTTGTGGACAATCACTGTTAAGATTTTTAGTTTAAATCTTTTGCATTGATAGTGCATTTTCATGTTCTAACTTCAAAGAGTTCAAAGGATATATGGTGAGAAGGCTCCCTTCCACCCTGGTCCCCCAGCAAGTGAGTTCTTTTCCACTGAGGGGAATAAATTTTATCAATATTTTGCATATATTCTAGGGATACTTTAGGCATCTACAAACACACCCTTTTAAATTTCACCCTTCCTCTTTTTATTACAGTGGCTTTAAAATGGTAGCATGCCATGCCACTGTTAGGCACTTTGCTTTTCTCACTCAACAATAGCTCTCAGAGGTCATTCCACATCAGTATATAAAGAGTTCTTCATTCTTTGTTACAGCTGCATAGTATTCTCTTGAGTTCCATAATGTATATGAGCAGTCCCCAAAGTGGGGACATTTAGGTTGATTCCAATGTTCTGCTATTATAAACTATAGTTCAGTTAATAACTTACACATATATCATCTCACATATGTGCAAGGGAAACGACTTTTGGAAAAAACAATCATGAGAGAAGTGCTGTAGAGAGAAACAGAACCTATCTACAAAGCTACACAGATGCAAAGCTACCAGGTCTTACACTTCACACAAGAGGAGTGGCATCCAAGTGTGTTCCCTCAACTCCCTCCTCTCCCTTAGCATCTTCACTCATTTTCTGCTTCCCTCCAGTCTCAGAGGAAGGCCTGCTGCATCAATGATGTCTTTTTCCATCAGTTATCCTCCCTCTTTTGCTTCCTACCTCAATCCCTCCCTCTGAATTCGTTCCTTCCACTCAGCCTACAAATATGCTAAGTCTGCCAAGCTGAAAACAACCAACCAACCAACACTTCACTGACTATTATCTCTTGGTTGTCTAGTCCAGTTTTCTTTTTTTTTTTTTTTTTTTTTGTGGTACGCGGGCCTCTCACTGTTGTGGCCTCTCCCGTTGCGGAGCACAGGCTCCGGACGCGCAGGGTCAGCGGCCATGGCTCACGGACCCAGCCGCTCCGCGGCATGTGGGATCTTCCCGGACCGGGGCACGAACCCGTGTCCCCTGCATCGGCAGGCGGACTCTCAACCACTGCGCCACCAGGGAAGCCCTAGTCCAGTTTTCTTAAGTTAGTATTTGTGGAGCACTCATTAGGTGTCAAGCACTATTCTAAAATCTTACATGGATTAACTCATTTAATCCCTGACAACCCTATAAGGAAGGTACAAAATTATCTTGCCCAGTTTTTGTTTTTAATGAGGAAATAGGCACAGAGAAGTTAGGTGACTTGCCCAAGGTCACACAGCTAGTATACGGCAGAGCCAGGGTTTGAACACAGCATCCTTGCTCCAGATTTCACGAGCTTGATCACTACACTGCCCTCTGCCTGCACACTTCTCAACAGAGCCATCTCCATCAGTATGTCTGCTTCCCACCTCTCACTCACCCCTTAACCCTCCATTCTTAACTAACTTCTACCCTTGCTATTCTACTTAAACTCTTCTGGAAAACTACCAGTGACTTCCTGAGAACCAAACCTAAAGAATCTCATTTTACAAATGTTATTTTCTAGTCATTATGCCAAGCAAATAGAAAAAGTACAAGACGACACAATTTTTATTCTCAATGAGCGAAGAGTTTTGTACATTAGAAAAGGCAATCACGACACAGTGTGACCTGTGTAAAAATATAAATGTGCACAAGATACAGAAGAGTGTTTACCCCACCGTGAGTGGTCCAAACATGCTTTGTGAACGACATGGCACCTGAACAGCATTTTGAAGGGTGAATAAGAATTTTCCAAGCAGACAAAGGTAGAGAAAGTGTTCCAAAAAGACTGCAAAGGGCAGATACTGTTTGAAAGGCTCAGGTTCAATGTCTTGGGGAATAAGCAACAGTTGACTCTAAGAAGATGGGAACAGGAGGGTAGGACTGATTGATAGATGATATGGTGGCAGAAGGGGCTGGAGAGTCACGAAGGGCCATAAACGCAGAAGAAATAAAAGCAAAAGTAAACAAATGGGACCTAGTTAGACTTAAAAGCTCTTGCACAGCGAAAGAAACCACCAACAAAATGAAAAGACAACCTACAGAATGGGAGAAAATATTTGCAAATGATTAGACTAACAAAGGGTTAATATCCAAAATATACAAGCAGCTCATACAACTCAATATCAAACAAAAACAAACACACATACACACACAATCCAATCAAAAAATGGGCAAGACATGAATAGATATTTTTCCAAAGAAAACATACAGGTGGCTAACAGGCACATGAAAAAATGCTCAACATTCCTCATTATTAGAGAAATGCAAATCAAAACCACAATGAGGTATCACCTCACACTGGTGAGAATGGCTATCATCAAAAAGTCTACAAACAGCAAATGTTGGACAGGGTGTTGAAGAAAGGGTACACACCTACATTGTTGGTGGAGCCAACAGTGGAGCAGCCACTATGGAAAACAGTATGGAGGTTCCTTAAAAAATAAATAAATAAATAACTAAAAATAGAACTACCATATGATCCAGCAATTCCACTCCTGGGCATAGATCTGAAAAAAATGAAAACACTAAGCCCAAAAGACACATGTCCCTCTATGTTCATAGCAGCACTATTTATAATAGCCAAGGCATGGAAGCAACCTAAGTGTCCATCAACAGATGACTGGATTAAGAAAATGTGGTATACATATAAAATGGAATATTACTCAGCCATAAAAAGGAACGAAATACTGCCACTAGCAGCAATGTGGATGGACCTAGAAAATATTATGCTTAGTGAAATAAATCAGAGAACGACAGTACAATGTGATATCACTGATATGTGGAATCTAAAAAATAATACAAGTGAATGTTTATACAAAACAGCAATAGACTCACAGACACAGAAAACAAACTTATGGTTACCAAAGGATGGGGGGAGGAACAAATTAGGGGTATGGTATTAACAAGATACTATACATAAAATAGATAAGCAACGAGGACTAACTGTACAGGGAACTATACCCAGTATCTTACAGTAACCTATAACAGAATATAATCTTCAAAAAAACTGAATCACTATGCTGTATACCTGAAACTAACAAGAGGGAAGGAGCCAGCACTACCTCAATCCTCCCTATTCAACTCAATCTCCCTTGGAACTTTTGTGCCTGCTATAAGCCTGGTACATGCTCTTTTCATAACTGTTATAAAAATATCCTAACTGGTTTCTCCATCTCCATTCTCTCTCCTGCTGGTAGGACATATGTCCCATCCCTACTCAATTATTGCTATGATTTCCCATGGTCTTGTGAACCTGCTTTGATTCATATCTGGCATTTCAGACTTGGATTCATAATCTGAATCCAAGTCCCTTCTATCTTATCCTTAACCTGCTCCTCTCGCCACCCTCCATTCCAGTTCAACTGATCTCCCATTTCACCCTTACCCACTCCGAGAGCATTTCTAATAAACGTGCCCTCTCCATTCCCATTTCCCTACAGTATCTCCTCCAGAAATCCTTCTTCCTGGACCCGCACTCCTCCAGGAGCAACTCATTCCTCTTCTAGACGCATGTAGTGTTTTATCTGTACCTCTCTTTTGGTCTTTTTGGCAATATAGTTATTTGTGTATTTATTCAACATTCAACAAGCATTATTTAGAATCTATGACGTGCCAAGCCCTGTGCTAAGTGCTACCTATACAGTGGTAACCAAAACAGGGTGCAGGGCAATTTCACACCCTAAGGAACATTTGACAGTATCTAGAGACATTTTTGGTTGTAACACTGTGGGAAAGAAGGTGCTATTGACATTGAGTAGATAGAGGCTAAGGATGACGCTAAACAGCCTGCAAGGCACACAACATCCCTCACCCAACAGAGAACTATCTGGCTCCCAATGTCAAAAGTGATGAGGTTGAGAGATTACGTACAAAATGCACAGGGGCGGGTGGGGGTGGGAATCTGTTTATTGTTTAGTTTAACATCCTCCAAAACACCCAACATAGTGATTTGATAGATAAGCAGCTCCTAAGTATTTTTAGGAATAAAAAATGGTACCCTTAGGATCTAGAAAAGGGATAAGCTTTAATTAGAAAAAGCAATAAGAAATATTAATTTCACAGGGGAAATCATAGCCTAAACTTCTCTGTTATGGGTATGGTAAATTAAGTTAGTATTTTATGTTCCACTGTTGTGTTTTCTTCATTATAATATTTATCATGTAAATCCACCAACTTACATAACTCACTGGGAAAGCAAGGGATTAATTAAGCAATTTCAAGATGCATAAGTACATTAATATTAACAAAATATATATGGTGGTGGAGGAACACATTAAGAGACATAAATCAAAGGTAATAGAGAACAAACTTACTAGTGGAAAACAGGCTTGCAATGTCTAGAAATGTTTTTCTTTTGTATCTAATAACGTGACAGATTCCTGGAACAATACTCCTGTTCGTTACAGGGCTATTAATTTCATCATATGTACCTTGTGTGAACTTGCTTTATTTCATTTGTGTGTATGTGAAGGGTCAATAGAGGTCACTGCCATGGCAATGACTTGGCATATCCACAGCTTTTGAAATGGTTCTTGTACATCCAGCAAAGACAAACATCTGGCAGTGGATGGGTTCAGGATGTGCTAACAGGGCCCACACACAGACATGCATTTCAGGGGCAGGCTAAATGGAAGCTCCAGCCAAGTCCAGACTCTCCCCCATAGATGGGGCATTTTCCTCCCCAGCTATCCAAGGGAGATTTTACTCAAAGGCATAAATCCTTAAAATTCCAGCCTTAGAAGTATACTGAGAGTTGATCTAATCCGACCCTTTCATTTTACAGAAAGTGAAACTGAGGCAGAGGAGTTTAAGTGAGCTGCCAAAGGCAGAGAGCTGGCTAGCAGATGCCCTGGTTTGGATGCCTTCTGACTCCACTAATTCTCCCTGCATTTTCTTACCATTATATCCTTCTGATTTTAAACACATCTCCTACTATTGAACGGAGATTACATTTAATATGCCAGTTGCTACTCACTTGTCTCTTTATTTCATGTATTATTTGATTTCAAATGCATTTTATAGTTCAGAGGCTTTGTATATATACCTTTAACCAAATATGGATGCATCTATATATTGATTTGTTCATTTGTTGATGTCTAATGGTCAGTGTTTGTGTAGCAGCCAGTGTCTAACCAGGAAAATGGAAAGTATTCCAGGTATTTCAGAGGGGATTTAACACAGGTAATTGGTTACAGAAGTGGTGAAAGGATTGAGGGGCCCAAAACGCAAAACAGTATTCCAATTTAAGTAAGCCCCTAGAGGAGCAAAGGGGAAATTATGTCCAAGGGGTTCATGTACACTGCCCCTGTCAGAAACTGGCTGCCGAGCAAGAACCAGGGGAGGCACCTGCTGCCCACTGACACTGCTGCCCAGAGCTGGGAGATGAAATAGCTCCTCCCTTTCTTCCACCTTCCAGTCACCCATCAGTACCTCCCACCGGCAGAATCTAATAAGCCAGCTGGCTCAAAAGTCTGGGAAATGCAGTTTACAGGCTTCCCGCCCCAAAAGTAGAGGGATGGGTGAAGAAGGATCGGTAAGGCCCTGAGCAACCGCAGACAGCATCTGGCGCCCACCCCAGTGGAAAATCCTTTGTGCGTCTTGTGCAAGAGCAAGCTGCACATGTATTTAAAACTGTCCTCACTGTTGCTCCCATATCTGCCAATCTCCCATCATCTTTTTTTTTGCGGTACGCGGGCCTCTCACTGCTGTGGCCTCTCCCGTTGCAGAGCACAGGCTCCGGACGCGCAGGCGCAGCGGCCATGGCTCACGGGCCCAGCCGCTCCGCGGCATGTGGGATCTTCCCGGACCGGGGCACGAACCTGTGTCCCCTGCATCGGCAGGCGGACTCTCAACCACCAGGGAAGCCCTCTCCCATCATCTTTTATCCCTGCTTTCCTTCCTTCCTCCCTTCCTCACATATCATATGCTAAGCGGGGCACTTGGCACCGGGGATACAAAGTGAACCAGCCAGTGCTCCTACTCCCATGAGGGTTAGATTCTCGTAGAGGGTAAGACACACAAACATTCTGAGCTCTCCCTAATTCTTTCCTTTCCGGATTTTTGTTCATGCTTTCCCATTCCTAACTTTCCCAGGATAGCAATTCCCTTATTTAAATGACATGCCAACGCTGCTTAATATTCATGCTTTAGAATGCTGTTTACACTTCTACTGTTAATGTAAATCATTTGTCTAATAGGACGCTATTCCAAGATTAAGAGAGGATACGAGTTAATGAGTGTGTGTGATTTCCAGAAGTATGTTTGAATTTCATAGTCTTATCCTTCACAGCTGAGCCTCAGATTCAGTTGAGGCTTTCTGTATTTCCATTATAATCAATTTGAGCTTATAAATAATAAGCTTTGTCAAAACAAAAAGGACAGAACTATAGTTTATAGAATTTTCTCATAGATCCTCCCTGAAAAAGTGCATAAAACCAGTTTGTTCACTGATTCAAGTGAATGAATTGACAGTTAACCCTGCGTTGCTGCTGGGTCCTGAGAATACAGAAGAAAGTAAGAAAGAGTCTCTGTTCTCAAGGAGCCTGTAGCCTAGAGGGGGAGGTAGACAAACAGAATTAACAGTGACAGCCCAGGGTACAAAGTGCCTAATCGTGGGGTAAGAACACAGAAAAGGGGTATCCATGTCAGCCTGAGGGCTCAGGGCAGTTTCCAAGAAAAATGAGGCTTTAGATGAAATGGAAGGGTGCAGACAAGTCAAGTGAAGAAGGGAGAAGGAAGAGGAGGCCTTTTGACCCCCCTGCACAAAGCACTGGAGGGTCATGAGACAAGAGTGAAGGAAGGTGCAGGAGTGACTTCCATGAAGGAAAAAATGAGATGACGTGACAGTTGTTAGGAGGAGTTGGGTTATGGAAGGATTTAAATAATGTGCAAAAGGCTTTATTCTGAAGGAAGTGAACCAGCCACCAGCTTTAGAGGAAAGAATAAGATCACTCTGGGAGCACCATGGAGGGTGTACCAGAAGGGCTCAAGACTGAGACTGCAAGACCATTTGAAAGACATTGTGGTAAGAAATGACAAGGACCTAAACTATGCGACTGGAGAAGAAATGAAGAGCAGAGGGCAGGGATGAGAAATATATAAGCTAGAGAGGCAATAAGATATAGTGAGAAGTGCTGTAAGAGCAGAAGAAGGATCTAGAATGATTCCCGGCATGCTGAGTTATGTGACCAGCGGGCCAGTGGTCCAGTGACCAAGGCAGTGAAGTACAGGAGCAGGAAAAGTTCAGGGCAGGTATTGGGGTGGTGGGAGATGGCTGGATGAGAAGACTTTTAACATGCTAAATTTAAAACACTTAAGAAACATCCTAGTGTTTGGTAGAAAATATGAATATGGAGCTCAGCAGACAGACCTGAGCTGTCTACCCAGCTTTAGGAGTTGTCTGCTTTAAAGAGAAGCCAGAGATGGGCAAGAAATCACACAAGGAGAAGGAGGAGGCCAAGGACAAATTGCTTGAGAACTTCCATATTTAAAGGACATACAGAGTAAAAGAAACCCACAAAGAAAACTAGGAAAGAATGGTTATAACTACAGGAGAAAAAGTCTGTGTGTGTTCTGCCTTATCTCATAAACCTCCAAGAGGCATCCTCCAAGTTGCTTTTGCTGGAAACTAGGAGACCATCCTTCCACTTCCAATTCTTCATTGAGTTCCATTAATGGTATCTTCAATATATACTACAAATCCAGTGCCACTGGTAGCAGCCGAGTCCTGGTTCAAGCCGCCATCTGCTCTCTACTGATCTATACGATTGCCTTCCACTCATCCCTAATTCCCTCTTGCCCAGCTGTAAGCCAGAGAACCTGTCTGTTTTGTTTAAACAGCACAACATAGCTTCTTGAATGAATACATGATCAAATGAATGAATGTAGTAGCACTGCTGGAAGACACTGGTGACAGCTGTTCTCCTGAAGGAGTGGAGGGCATTGGGGTTAAGTCTTGAGTTCCCTATGATGTTAGGGACCCTGATTATTCTCTGTGACCAGAGGTCACTCTCCTGTCATTAGGGAGAAGAGCCAAAATTAAATTATTTCTTAAGGTTGAGAATAAATCCTTAAGTATTTATGCTCTCCTTCCCATTGAGGATGCGGAATTTTTGCTGGATGGATAAAAATGTCCATTATATCACAGCATTAACTGTCCAAACCTTGAATCTTCCTTATGATTCTTCTTCAACCCAAATGCTGATATACCATAAGTTTCAATGCCCTTAATGAGATCCAGGACCAAATCCCCTGGGCCCCTGATATTCTATTTCCATGTCACATCTAAGCAACTTTCAGAGAGTCAGGTAAGGAATTCTGTGCCTTCTACATTTGACTAAATTGAGGAGTAGTAGCTTTCACAACAGAAAATTTGTCTCACTTGGTCAACATCTGTCAGATTATTACTGCACCTTTCTGCAACCTTCATGAGGTGTGGAGTGAGTGTTTTGAAGGGAAAAAAAAATTTCTCTAACAGTATTTCTCAGGAGCCAGTTGCCAGAGTTGGCAGAGAAAGAGTAAAACTCAGTTGATGAGGAGGGTGGGGTAGCGTTTTGGTGTAAAATTTGGGCCCCATTAGAGCTTGGCAGCACCGACCTAGTGGAAGTCTGGGAGCATCCCTTGGATTCCAAGGTCCGGGGAGCATCTCCAGAAGAAGACAGGCAGACAAGTGCGGACCTTGGGGCCGTAGCCAGCATGCCCAGGCAAGAACTGCAGCCCGATGTCTATTGCTTTGCTGCCGTTTCCTATTATAGATGTCCCCTGAAGGCTCTAGTACTGGGCACCACTTTTCAGACAGAAATTTAGTAAAGCAATTGGCATCCACCTGGGCCCCATGGCAAGTGGGAATAAAGCTTATTGTCCCTTAAACTGACAACGTGGTGATGAAGAGGTCTCCTGTGTCTCCCTCTGTTGTAGTACTCACCCTCTGGCCCTGCTGGATATGAAAACTGTTTCCAGTAGCACCTTGCTAGAAGGAGGCGTGTATTAAACCTGTTCTCCCAAACTGAGCTTGAAGCAGAGTGTAGGCACTGAGCTGGATTTGGAGCCTGGTAACTGTTGATGAGACCAGATTGTCCTCGAGGTCTCTGCATCCCAGAAGAAAACGCTGAGATTTTCAGGACAGAATTTAACCCTCCCTCCCAGCTGCCCTGCGAAGTAGGCAGGTCGTCTTGGGGACTGTCAAAGTCAGAACAGCTGCAGGGGAAACCTGATGCGGGGAGGGGTCCAGAGAGGAGCACAGGGGAAGATGCTGCCTTGCCAGCAGGCACCGAAGATGTCCTCCAGCTGGATTTAGCAGCTAAATCCAGAAACGGGTTCACAGCAGGACGTCCAGTTCTCCAAACTGGATATAGAAGAAATCTAGTCTCCCCAAGATTTTGAATTTGCTCCAGACTGACTTTTAAGAGCCACAGAGATTCTCCCAGGGGGTCAGAAGGAGAGCCCTGGAGTCCTGGGAAGGTGCTGTAAAAGTAGCCCTGTTAAGAAGCTGCAGGAAGAAAGTGGGGCTTCCTGCCCTTCCTCGATATCCCTGTGACCCCGGCTTCCTAGGTTTCAGTAGCCTGGGCTTCAAAGCTGGGCCATTTTAGTGGTACCAACAAACCCACCAACAAACCCAGAAGGTGCCTCCCTGGAGCACATCCATTCAGTGTTAGGAAATTTTCCATTTCTGTCTCCTGCTGAGTCCCTCCCTCTTGGGTCTCAGTGCTCAGTCAGGGAGGGGATCTTCCCTGCTTGTGAAAAAACACAGGCCCTTCTCAGGTGTGCTCTGTGGTTTAACACTGACCCTACTGCAGAAGCATCTGAGGAGCTCTTAAAGAACGAAATGTTCAGACCCCACCTCTAGAACCACTAGAGGTAGTGCCCAGGAATTGTAAATCGCTTTAAAAAGAGACTCGGGTAATTACGATGCAGCCATCCACAGGCTGGCTTGGAAACCACAATCCTGTAAAACAGGAGTCCAGACTTGAAGTCAAATTCCTTCTCCGCCACCAACCAGCTTAATATCTAGGCAAGCTATTTTAACATCCCCGGGCCCTGATTTCCTCATCTCCATGGTACAGGTAATCTACTGATATTTTTAAAGCAGTGATTTTTATTTGTATTTTCTTGCTGCCTTCTTAGACAGCATTTTCCATGAGATTTAGTGTCCCAGAGGAGAGGGCAGACCAGTGGGGACCCCTCCCCTTTTAATATATGGGGAGCCAGGGCTGGAGACTGTGGTCTTCAAACTTCCAGAAACTTCTCCCTTTCCAAGGCACCCCAATCTGGAGAGTCGTATGGGAATCAGTATCATCTGCTGCACTTTCCTACCTCCCTCTTCCCTCACCGTACAGAGGAAGGTAGACAACTCAAAGAAAGGAAGCTGACTCAAATCTTACTAAGAGGCATTTTCCTAAAGTGCAGAACCTTTGGCAACAAACAAAAGGACACTCTGAAGTATTAGTAGCTGCAAAGCCCACTTGAATTGCCATAACCACCCTCCCATCCATTTCATTAAGAGATAACATTTTTAGCGCAACTGTTTTTTTGTTTAATAATTACCCATAAAACTATGTAATATGTATATATATATATATATAGTTTTGATCAATTTACTAATAATGATTCTATTGGAAACTTAATCCATAATACATTTTATAACAGGATGCTGTGGTGACTCCCCCAAAATTAACAATTTAAAATTTTCAATGTATGTACATATTTTTGTTGAAGAGCAGAATGATAGGGTGATTAATAAAAAGACTTTCAAGCATAAAATATATCACATTAGGATACAGTTCTGCAGGAGAAGCGAAATGGAAATGCAATTTCAAAAAGGAAAAGAAAATATTGTAAAATTTCCAACTTAAAGAAAAGAGCTTGTTCATGTGTTTTTTGAACCATGGGTATTAAATCACTATGGTATTTAGATTTCACTGGGTAAATTTAAAAGAGCACCATAACAGTTTTATTCTAAAATGTCAATATTCACAGGGAGGAGGAAGGGTAAGCTGGGATGAAGTGAGAGAGTGGCATGGACATATATACACTACCAAATGTAAAACAGGTAGCTAGTGGGAAGCAGCCACATAGCACAGGGAGATCAGCTCAGTGCTTTGTGTCCACCTAGAGGGGTGGGATAGGGAGGGTGGGAGGGAGGCTGAAGGGGGAGGAGATATGGGAATATATGTATATGTATAGCTGGTTCACTTTGTTATAAAGCAGAAACTAACACACTAAAAAAATACAAAATAAAATAAAATATGATCTGGGGGGTGGGGATGGTGGTGTGATGAACTGGGTGATTGGGATTGACATGTATACACTGATGTGTATAAAATTGATGACTACTAAGAACCTGCTGTATAAAAAATAAATAAAAATAAATACGACCCTCATGTATTGTACAACACAAGGAATACAGCCAATATTTTGTACTAACTCTAAGTGGAGTATAATCTCTGAAAATTGTGAATCACTATATTGTACACCTATAACTTATATAATATTGTACATCAACTATACTTCAATATAAAAACATCTAAAGGAAGAAAAATAAATATGAACCTCATTTTAGAAAGAAAAATAAATAAAATGTCAGTATTTACAATAAGACAAAAATTACATCCTTTTGCAACTCTTTCGTTTAGATGGAAAACATGCGATAGCAACCTGAAAAGGAGGTCAGAGCTTCCCAGAAGTTGTTGAGGGGCCACACAAAACAAGAGTATGAAGACCACGGGGCTGTATCATAGGGTTGTACCACAACCTATGCAGGGAGCCATGGTCCTTTGCAGCCCAGGGATCAGGGTAAGAGAGGCAGGGAGAGCGATGAGTCAGCGCACTGTCCTCCCATGGAGGGCGGCCTGAGGTTGCCATGGCCCATGTGTGGCATTCGGGAAGTTTCCACGAGCCCCAGCACAGACGGAGGATCACCTGCTACAGACTTCACGACAGCGCGGATGATCAGCCCCCAGTAGTGTGAGATTCATGTGACTCCGGAAGACCAGATGGGCCCATTCACCCTCCCTGGTCAGCCAGCCCATATGCAGCAGGGCAACAAGTGTCCAGCAGCCCGTCCCCTGACTGTGGAATCCCAGTGAGTCTTGCCAACACCCAGGACTGTCTGTGGGGATATGCAGCAAGAGTACGTGCTCATCGAGGGAGAATGAGTCATCCAAAAGACACCAATGGAAACAGCCCTGATAGGGAATTTGCCTTAGAAAACCCTGACTATTGAAACAGGAAAGAGGCTATAAACCAGGAGAGATGGAAGTGTTGTTAATTGGTGAGACTCAGTTCCATGCTACCCAGCAGGGCGGGGACACATAAGGAGGTTCAAGTCAGTTGGAGAAAAGGGTTTACATTGTCTCTGTGCACAGTGTCATCTGAGCAAATACACCATCCTATTGCACCTGTAAGTGAGGCTAACGATACTTATGTTGCAGGGTTCCTGTAAGAATTACAGAGAATGAACATAAAGTAACCCAGCACATACGTGCTCTGTGAAGGGCAACTATGACTGTTATTGTAAAATCTGTCTGCCTCCACTGCTGCCTTGAGGTGATGAGAAGATGCCTGGACCATGGTCCCTGGGGCTGGTGTCAAGCTTTCCCTACCTTTGTGTGGCAGCGGCAGCCTCTGAGAACTGAAGCCCACTTCTAACAGAGGCAGGAGGACACCTCTCCTATCATGTTCAGTACTTTATCCCTGGGTACCATGGGTGCTGCTCTGGGCTGCAATATCATACAGAGCCAGAGAGGAACCAGTTCTGAGGAAAAGCCCTCACACTCTTCTCAGAATCAGTTCTCTGATAACTGGGGCATTGTTATTAGTAGGCCTGACCCTTCCTTAGAGCAGGTTTGTTCCCAGGGAACACCCCGTCCTCCCTGCAAACAGGCCCTCAGTGAGCCCCACCCTAGGAGTCCCCGATAAAGCTGGGTCCCAGAGGGTGTAGAGCACCCAGCCCCAGAAGCAGATTGACCGTCAAACTACTGAAGCATAAGCTTCCATACTGCTTCCCAGACCCTGTGCCTAATTTCATATTCTTTCTCTCAAACAGAGCCATCCAAAATGTGAACAGCTCTGGCTCCACAAAACCTGGATCTGTTCCATCCAGACCTTATTCGTACTCTCTCTGGTGAGTGGAAGAAAGAACTGGGCCTCCCATGCTGCTATTGTGAGAAAGCCCCAGCTGTGTCAGTGATAAAAGCACCTCCACAGATTGAAAAAAAAAACACTTCCAAGTTAGATTTTCTCACCAAGTTCCCTCAGGTAATGAATTCATTGATCAAACGTTAATTAAGCACCCACCAAGGGCAGGCACCAGGCCAGGTGCTCCCAGCCCATACCAGGAAGATCCTACAGCCAAGTGGGGGCGTCTGCCAGCACACTGCCTAAGCAACCTCTGCAAACTCTTTCCCTTGGGGCTGATGAGCAGCCTAGAGGCACCAGCATGTGCCGCCCTGGGTCAGCTCCCCAAGGTCCATCAACTAAAGGGTTAACACGGCAGGAGATGGGAACCATACTGGTTGTCAATATTTTCATATTATCCCTCCTTCCAACTAGTATTTTCCAAGTCCTTCAGTTCGACTGGTCTTCATTAGGGACCAGAAACAAACCGAGGAATAGTGATCATTCTGATCCTCTATACAGGAAGCCCAGGTAAGCCTGGATGACCTTTGGAATGCTCTCTACCATGCACATAGCCATATATAGGTAGATCTTGCTTGAAGAAAAATCTAACTCTAAAACTTAGGTCTAAACAAAAGGCCAACTAGGAATTCTAATTCCTTTTACAGGATTGATGCAAGATAGGATTCATTTGAACAATAGCTTTCTCCTAATGCATTTAAAATATGTTCTACCAGAAGCTAACACAACTTTGTAAATCAACTATACCTCAATAAAAAAAAATGCTCCATTTATAATAACTAATTTATACACAATTGCCCAGGAACATGTCCATGGGGTAAAATGAGTTCAAGCATTCATTCTTTCATTCGACAAAATTTTATTAAGTATCCACTATGTGCCAGGCACTGTTCTAGATACAGTAGTGAACAAAACAGACAATGGTTATTTTCATGGAGCTGACATTCTGGTCGAGTAGCCAAATAGCCACTAAATATGTAATATGTTAGGATGGGATAAGTGCTATATATAAAATAAAACAGAGCAAAGGGGGTATCAGAGTGACTGGGTAAAGAATGGGGTGCTATCTCTACAGGGAAGGCCACTCTGCCTGGTGATGTTTGAGCTGAGAAGATGTGGGCAGAGGAAAGAAAGGGAACATGGGTTGAAGTCAGAGCATGCTTGGTGTGTCTGAAGCACAGCAAAGCGGGCTAGCATGGCTGGGGCCTGGTGCAGCTGGGGTCGAACCTGCAAAGGGGAGTGTGGAAGAGTATGAGGTTGGAGAACGAGCCAGGACTTATGTCTGAACTGCCTGAAGCAGACATTTGTTCTGAAATAGTCCTCGATATGCGCAGCATATAGTCAGGACCCAGAATCTCCCTGACTCCTCTAGAAAATTCAATAATAAAATGATAAACCAAATTTAGGAACTCTAAACACATTTTAGATTAAAAAACAAGTTCCTTCCAATATCCTGCAACTTTACACCAGGATATCCATGGCAGGCTGGACACAGTATACAATGATTGCTTCTCACTCAATAAATGTGCTGTCAGCTACCCAGGCCTAGAGAGGAAAGGATGGTACTCTTACGTACTTAATTCCACTCTGCTTTTGATTAGGTCTTTGTGTTGCACCACTGACTCCCAGAAGGCTTTCTGATACACCAGCTGCCTGGTATGCAATATTCACTAGAAAGGTTATTCTCTGATGCTGACCTCCAGTTTCCTGATGATAAACATGAATGAGCTAAGAAGCACATTAAACCCACCCCAGTGTCATTCCTGCCCCAAAGAGAAGTGCTCTTCAAATTCTCACCTCTTCCTTCCTTTTTCCTACACTTTAAAAAATTAAAATATATCAACAACTTTCATGAGTTATTTTTCCCCCTTCGTATCTCTGAGGAATTCCGTTACTAGTGTATGGGAAGGGCCAGTGTCTCAGGACCCCATGGAGTCATGCCACAATAATGTCAAAGAAGGATCATTTCTTTATTCGGGGAAATTACAGTCACCTAGCATGCTTGACTGTAGGAAGTTATCAGGTAGCATCTCAGCAAGAGAAAACTGTTTCTAGAAACTGCTCAACTAGGCAATCCATCTCTCAAAAGGATTTTAGCTTCCTAACCAAGCAAAAGAATAACATGGAGGAAATTTAGTAAATAATGACCCAACTCCCAAAAGCTACTAGCAAGTGTTTATTTTGTTTTGTTTTTAGATTAAAATAGCTTCTATAAAAACAAAACATTTCTCAATGTAGAAATACATTAATGCAATTCAGAAAAGCATGAAGGAAAAAGTGAAAAACTAGTCGCTTGATATCACTGAGAGATAACCCATGTTAACATTCTGGTGAACTCTTTTTCAGACATTTTTATGCATGAGCACACACAAATAATTTTACATAAATAGAATCAAAGCATACTTAAAGTTTTGTGATTTACTTTGTTTTCACTCATGTATTGTGGACAGCTTTCTAAATTATTAAATATAGACCTTAATCATTATTTCAACTAGATGCACAAAATTCCATTACACAAATTGAGAGAGTCACGGAATCACTTAACTACACTCATACATGCGAAGAAATAAGGCTTCTTTATGGGTCATAAGTGGAGCCTTTCACCAGTTAGTGGAGAAAAAATAATTTAGTCCAATTCCATAATCTCAGTACAATCTCATAATGTGAATGGTCCTCAAAGGATAATATTCTTTTCTAGGCAAAATTCTTAATCTCTCATATTCATTTCTCTCCCACATATTTTTACTAATAAAAGTGTGGCTGTATAACAGGAAAGGGTACAGATTATGTGACATTATGGTAACAAGGGAGAAGGATTCTCAGGTGCACCTCCCTTGCCTGGTCTGCTGGATCCTAGCTGGGACTTCCAATGATGTAGCAGGTGTTACCTCCCTCCTGAACAGAGGCTGTGGAAGTACAACTGGCCATCTTGGTTTTTTGTTCAGGCAATGAGCGAAATCCACCCATGATAGCAACCACTATATACCACCATGGTCAGGGTGATCCCCAGAAAGGAGTGGGGCTCCAAGGCAACTCAACCAGTGTAGGGGTGCCCAAGGTAGCACACTTAAAAGGAGACTACTGCTGACATCTTCCATTGCACCCTTGGGTATATACTATTAAAGACAGACATCTGCAAGCCTAGGGTGGCTGCCTGATTATCCCACCCAGGAGACAGACCTGTTGCAGTCTCTTTCAGTTGACCCTGATCTCAAAGGTCCCAACTCTGGCAGCCTCTTCTACCTGCCCCCAGTCCCTGCTCATTCAGTGGGGCTCTCAGCACCCCCAAAGCTCCTTGAGGTTGCAGTGGCTAGTACTTCCTTGGCCCGGAACCCTCCTGATAGCAGTGCCTGTGATCAGTAAAACACCACCCAGTTGGGTTTAGAATTCTCTTAGGGGATCCAGGTGTCCAATCACCTGCCTCCCCATCCTCTGTGGGGTCCAGAGTTCCCCATCTTTGAAGTCTTCCTCTCTGCTCTGTGCTGTCAGGGTATAGAGGTCCCACTGCACTCTAGCCTCCCCCATCCAAACATGGAGCACATTCCTCTTCAATCTGCAAGCTCCATGAGGGCGGAGACCACATCTGCTGTGTTTACTATTGAGTTCACACTGCCCTGCAAAGGATATTATACATGCTCAAGGCACATTTGAGGAATGAACAAATGAATGAATGAATGAATGAGGTTCATAACATAAATGAGGTTCCTGCACCAGTGTGGCCCTGAGAGGAGCATTTCCTGCCTAGCACTTGACTTCTGTAATCCTGGGGATGCTGTTTCTGTCTTCTGGGTCTGTCAGAACTCAGACAGGATCCCTGGACAGGATCTTGTTCCTACTCCGACAGAAGCTTCCCTGTGTCTGGACACCAGATTGGATGCTAACAGCAGGAGTCATGAGGGGAGTTAGGCATTCAGAAACACTCTGTTTCCTGACATCTGGAGAGAGAGAGAGAGAGAGAGAGGGAGGGAGAGAGCACACCAAGTGCTACCAGGAGATAGCCATACCCCATCTAAGCCCTGCTTTGCATTGCAGTGTCTTACACTTATTAAGAGGTGAGAATCCCCCATCATGATTTATCAAACAACTCTAATAAGTACATTTTATGGTCCAGGTCATATCCTTTCATGAGCCTCATTATTTTAAACCAGTTTTATAGCAATAAGAGAATAAAATGTACCATAAATTATTTTTCACTAAGCATCAATTAGCAATTCTGTTTAAGCACTACTTCTAAATCCAAAGGAAGAAAGTTGTTTGTGCTAAATAATATGTTGCTATGACAGGCTGTCAAAAATGTAAGTTCATGTTAATTTTAGTCCACTGAGATAAACTATAAAAGTCTTGGGGCTTCCCTGGTGGCGCAGTGGTTGAGCGTCTGCCTGCCGATACAGGGGACACGGGTTCGTGCCCCGGTCCGGGAAGTTCCCACATGCCGTGGAGCGACTGGGCCCGTGAGCCATGGCCGCTGAGCCTGCGCGTCCGGAGCCTGTGCTCCGCAACAGGAGAGGCCACAACAGTGAGAGGCCCGCGTACCGCAAAAAAAAAAAAAAAAAAAACTATAAGTCTTTTACTTTCATTAAAAAATACTGCTTTTTTGCCAACTGACAAAAAAAAAAAGCCTGTGGATTTTTGTTGCCATTATTTATTTATTTCCCTCACTTAAAAAAACAAGTTACTGATATTTTTCTGTGAGTAGCTGTAATTGGCTCTGGCCAGCCAATAAATTCAGGGAAGAAATTAGGGTTTTTCTTGTGCTATGAGTAAGTTACCCAGGAACGTTTTCTAATTACCTTGTTTTATGACAACTGCTTCTACTCAGGAGGTATTTATTGAAAAATCCCTTCAACTACTTCAGAGATATACTTCTAAAGCAAAAGTATTATTTATTTCTAGCTTTTTGCTAGAGTGAAATACTGCCACTTTTACCTGGATGGAGGTGGGGAGATGCCATCCTGCTATGCTGTTATCTCTGACTCAGAGCAAAATCAGCTCCAAACCATTGTGTCCCGTGGCCCTCGTTCACCTGAGCAGCCTCAGCCCAATGTGATCACTGGTCTGTTCCCCACAGTGTCAGCTGGCACCATCTCATGACCACCTTTAAAGCAGGATCCTTCAGAAGTTCTGTGCTGCAGTTAACCTCTCTTCCCCTTGGACTGTCCTCCAGTCTTGCTCTAATAGAACCTCATCCTGGAGATCTACTCGCCGGCATGGTGCTCACAGCCAACAGCACTGTACTATGTACCTAAAGTTTTCTAAGAGGGTGAATCTTAAGTGCTCTTACCACACACATGTACACACAAAATAATCATAATAAAGGAGGCAAGAGGAAAGTGGCCCCTTTTGCAAGGTGATGGATATGTCTGTAGCCTTGAAGGTGATCATGGTTTCATGGGTGTATACTTATCCCCAAACTCATCGAGTTGCATACATTAAATATGTACAGCTTTTCCCATGTCAATCATACCTCAAGAAAGTGGGTTTGTTTGGTTTTGTTTTGTTTTGTTTTGCAGTACACGGGCCTCTCACTGTTGTGGCCTCTCCCATTGCGGAGCACAGGCTCCGGACGCACAGGCTCAGCAGCCATGGTTCACGGGCGCAGCCGCTCCGCGGCATGTGGGATCTTCCCAGACCAGGGCACGAACCCGCGTCCCCTGCATCGGCAGGCGGACTCTCAACCACTGAGCCACCAGGGAAGCCCAATAAAGTTGTTTCTAAAAACTAAAGTTTTTTCTAAATTAGGAAAAAAAGAAAAAAAATTGGGTCATATCTCTCTTTCAGCTAATGACCCAGCATGGCTGGCTGCTAAAATTACGCTATATTTTTCTTCCACCAAGATCACCACTCCCGCTCACAAGCTGTAAGAGAATCAGCATTCTATTCACCCAGGAATAAAAGGTAATCATCACGAGGCATTATGCTGTAAAATTCTATTTCCAGGCTTATAAACTCAAGTTCTGAAAGACAGGTATATCCAAAATTAATAGGAATAAAGCAATACTTTGAAAAGGCATTAGTAAAACCAAAGCTGATAACTTAAAGTCCGGTTAAAATCAATATTTTCATATTTAATAACAAAAGCAAAGAAAGAGTGGCATCAGGAAGCCAGGAAAAGATATTTTGGGAAAAGGATCTCATTCTTGGAGTTAATGAGTTTCCCTACACAAGTTCCATGAGTTCAAGAATGTTGCTAACATCACCAAGTGGTATTTCAGAGCCAAGATGGAATCACAGAGCTATGTAGCACGTGTTTCGTAAGTTCAAGTTTCAATGAGGATCTCTGCATTTACCCAAAAACCTTTGAAATAATTATGTAAGGATGTAATCACGATTTTCCACTTACCACATTGTTGGAGTTGTTTTGGTGTATCTCAAAGTTTTTGGAACAGCAGTTTGAGACAATGTGGTTTGATTGTGTGAAATTTTCCAGGGTGAGTGCATAAGCATGTAATTCATGTTTTTAAATACATGCTATGAAATGCACGTTGCTTATTAGCTTTCTAGCAATCTCCCAACTCTTCTATTTTCATCCCTTTAATTTTTATTAAATGATTTTCTTTTTATCATTATCTTCCTTATTCCCAACTTCAAAGAAATAATTATTTACATGACCCTATTTTCTACTAACCTTTGAAAGTATTTTCCCTACCAGCCCCCATCTTTTTTTGGTGATATTTTGTGCAATGGTTCTTGGTAGTGGTGTCCAGCCATAACAGTTAGCATTTACTGGCCGCTTACTATGTGCCAGGCACTACATTATCTCATTTAATTTACTGAAAGCACAGTTCTAAATTCTCCTGTTGCTTTTGCTCGGGAGAATTTGTTAAAACCCCGTTTATTAGTGTGAGAATTAGCAGCAGCTTTGCTGCTTGAAGTAGACTAAAAACCAAATCCGCTCTGTATTCAAGCCAGGGTACTGAATGTGGCTGCCAGGTCCAGCTGGCCACGGGAAATGTCTGGATGATTTCATTTAACGCCTTTAGAAATATTTCTCACTGGGCTAATTCAAGGAAAATGGCTTGTCACGGATGATATCTGACTATAATAAGCGGCTAAAATGCTTTCCCAATAAATATTGTAAAATGAAACAGGTGTAAAGCCACAGTTGAAAAATCAGCAGCCAAAGAGTGCCGCAGGGATTATGGGCCAACATCCCAGCAGAAGGCTGATCCCTGGGAGGTGGCAGGGATCCGTGTTAGCCGGGCATTTTCCCCAATGCTTCCAAGAAAGTCATCGTTTATTCAAGCATTCATTTGATAAATATTGATATACTACATAGAGGCATTCTACTGGGTCTTAGCAGGACTCAAAGATTAATGCACTTCAGCCTTAAGGAGTTGCAGGCTAGTGGGAATTAGAGGACCTGGTAGGATCTGTGTGAAGCCCTGCCACCCCACATATGCACAGATTGCTCCCTGCTGCACGTAGAGAAAACCCAAGTCCCTGAGTTGAAGGAGGTGCGAAAGGGCCATCAGTCTGGATTGGTTAGAGAGAAAAGAGCTGCAGAAGCAGCTGAAAACGAGCAAGGTGGTAGACGCTGGTGGCAGGAAAAAGCTCCCCTCTCCCCTGGAGGAACACCAGGGGTTTAGAGACCTGCAAGGTAAGAGCTGAGCCCGGGCGAGTGGCCTGTGAGGACTGCCCGTTGTGTGGAGGAGCTGCAGCGGAGGCAGGCAGTGGAGGAGAGCCAAGGGCATACCTTGCGGGTTGGTCAGCTGGCTTCTGTTTGCCTCTAAGTTGTTGTGCAAGCTGAGCTCAGGGCCAGCGCTGAGAGAGGAGTGAGCAGCACGTCCAGCATCCAATGCAGAGAGTGGAGGGCTCAAAATTTAGTGGATTCAGCGGAGCTCCAGGGAAGTGGGAGCTGTGAGGCTGGCCTGAGGAGCCACCCACCCTGAGGCTTACATGTCTGCACAAAGCAGGGAGAGCCAAGGTTGTGTGGAAGCCGATGGCCCTTAAGGGAGAGAAAGGGCCCTGTGATTTTCCTGTGCTCCCAACATGTGCGTGATGACGATGATGCGTTGAGTGTTTCCTACGTGCCAAACATTTTTCTAAACATAGAAAAATGTTATCTCATTGAATCTCTATAACAACTCTATGAGGTAAATATTATTATTATCCCCATTTGGCAAGTGATAAACCTGAGTACAAGAGAGGTGACACAACTTCCCCACGTTCCCACAGCTAATACCCACAACAGCTGGATTTCGAACCCTGGCTGCCTGCCCTAGACCCACACTGTTCATTACTGAGCCATTCTGCCCCCTGGAAAACGGTCATGCTTCAGAGAAATGAAAATCCATAAAGTCATGATGCCAGGCCAGCATCAGTCAACACAGGCATCTAAGATGCATCTCAAGAGTGTATAACTGAGACACCTCAGCCACATAAGTGCAGCACATGGCTTTTACGTTTATTTGCTTAAAAAGTCTTCATTCTCTCGGACTTGGAAGCGGAGCAGGAGAAGCTCGTGCTGACGGGGTGAAGGTGCCAGCAGGTCCTAAAAGCCAGTAGGAGAGCAAACCATCCCCACGATGCTCTGTGTGAATGCTCAAGGACACTTTATTACAATTCATGTGTTAGTCAAGACCTGTCCATATTTAGAGCATGAGCTTCCAACGGCCAACATCTCTTAAGATTCTAATATGTCATTGCTAAGTACACAAAGGTACTTGTCCAGTAATTCTCTTATATCTCAAGTTGGAGTTTAAAAAAAAGGAAAATATTACTCCTGGATTTCAGGCTTTTGGTGGGGGGCAGAGGGAGAAGGAGACTAATAAAGGCATATTTCAAAAATATTTATGTTCACATGAAACCCTGTACATGAATGTTCACAATAGCTCTATTCCCAATAAGCTAAAACTAGAAATAACTCAGACATCCTACAACAGGTGAAGTGTTTACAGCGGTACATCCACACCATGGACTACTACTTAGTAATAAAAAGGAATGAACTATTGATACATGCCCCCCAAAGCTGTACTTGCTACTCATTAAACTCCATTTCTGTAGTGCTGACCACCTATGCTTTCTTTTACATATTCTTATGAACACTTGGAAAGAAGACTGTGGCAATCCCATAATAGTCTGGGAAATTGAGTGCCTGGGCAGTTTGTGTTGGGGGTGGCTGTCACCAATGTTACACTGAGTTATGTGTAAGTAGTAGTATGCTGGAGTCAGCTTGTACCATTCATCACCCCAACGCTACGCTCAGTGACATCATAATGGTGCCTAAATTAGCCATGGTGGGAGTATTTACATCATGGAAATCAGCAAATCAGAGGTCACTTCCAACCCTGAGAACTTGTTATTAAAGCTTTGCCAGGATGTCACTGTGGATGTCATGTGAATAAGTTATTTTAGGAAGTTCCAAAGGTGGGAAGTGGGAATAATCCAAGACAGGGAAATCTACATCAGTTCATATATTGTAGCACCACCACTGTATGATCCCTCATGTATCACCACCCTGATAATCAGTTCTGAGCCAGACACATTTCTCAAGCCAGAAATAAGACTTGAGTGGAAAAACCTGGGAGATGTGAATAAGGAAAATATCTGAGTTTTAACAAACAAAGTCCTTTCACATTTTTCAAGGAACATGAAAAATAAACCAATAAAATGTCACCCAATACAGTAAGACAAGTTGCTGAAAGGGAAAACACCTGGGCAAGGTCAGTTTTGACCACCTGCAGGGGCCATGTATCTATCTTGAGGAAGGTGATTCAGCACCTACAAGGATCATTGCCTGAGTGCCTTCCAAACATTATTAAAGATCAAAACTTGTATCTTAAAAAAAGCATTTGACAAAATCCAACATTCATCCTTAAAGGGAAAACAAAAACAAGAACCTCTTAGCAAACTGGGAATAAAAGGGAACTTTCTTAACTTGATACAGAGTTTCTAAAAACAAAAAGAAAAAAAATAAACAAAAATAAACCCAAAAAACCCTATACAACTAACAACATACTTAATAAAGAAATGCTGAATGCTTTCTCCCTAAGATTAGGAAGAGGGCTAGATGGTTTCTCTCTCTCTCTCTTATTCAACATATGACTCACAACTCATTCAACATAGTATTGGGCAAGGAAAAGAAATAAAATACATTAAGATTGAAAAGGATGAAATTAAAATGTCCCTATTTGCAGATAACGTAATTGTGTAGAAAATCCCAAGGAATTTACAAAAAGAAAACAAAAAACAGAAACCCTTCTAGAATTAGTAAGTGAGCTCAGCAGAATTGTAGGATACAAGGTCAATATTTTAAAAATTAATTACATTTCTATGTATTAATAATGATATATGGAAAATGAAATTAGAAACACAGTACCACTCATGACCAAAAAAATGAATACTTGGATATAAACTTAACAAAACATGTACAGAATCTTTATGCTGAAATTTACAAAACACTGATGAAAGAAATCAAAGACCTAAATAATTGAGGGACATATGAAATTCATGGATTCAAAGACTCAACATAGTAAAGATGTAATTTCTCCCCAAGTCAATACATAGCTTTAATGCAATCCCTATCGAAATCCCCGGCAAGATTTTGTGGCAGATACAGACAGCATTATTCTAAAATTTGTATGGAAAAGCAAAGAAACTAGAATAGCTAAAACAATTTTGAAAAATAAAGTGGGAGGAATCACTCTACTTGATATTAAAGACTACAATATACTACAGTAATCAAGATGGTGTGGTACTGTCAAAGGGATAAATACATAGATCAATGGGACAGAATACAGAACCCATCAATAGACCCACACAAATATGCCCAACTGATTTTTGATGAAAGTGCAAAAGCAATTAAATGCAGGAAGGATAACCTTTTCAAAAAATGGTACTGGAGCAATTCAACATCTGTAGTGAAAAAAACAAAACAGAACAAAAAAGGAAGAACCTGGACTTAAGTCTCTTAACTTACAGAAAAATTAACTCATAATGAATCACAGACCTAAATGTACACTGTAAAATTAAGTGTTATAGCTCTTTTAGAATTGGTCTGGCAGATTTCTGGTCCTTACCAGAAGACCTCCATAGGGGGGAAAAATGTGAAACTAGAACTTTTAGAAAAAAAATAGGAGAAAAATTGGGGGACACAGGACCCAGCAAAGAATTCTTAGATTTGACTAAAAAAGCATAATCTATACGAGGAAAAACTGATAAATTAGATCTCATCCAAAACTTGCAACTTTCCTATGTAAAAAATCTTAAAAGGATGAAAAGATAAGCCACAGACTAGGAAAAGATACTTGCAAACCACATATTCAACAAAGGACTAGAATACATAAAAACTCGACATTAAAAGACAAATAATCTAATTAGGAAATGAGCAAAAAACATTAATAACGTGTCACCAAAGAGGATATACAGATGGCAAATAAGCACATGAAAAGATGTTCAATAGCATTATCCATTAGGAGAATGCAAATTAAAACTACAATGATATCATCACCACACACCTTGCAAAATGGCTAAAATGAAAAACAGTAATAGCACCAAATTCTGCCAAGAATGTAAAAAACTGAATCATCCATAGACTGCTCCTGAGAATGAAAAATAAAACTCTGGAAAACTATTGGGCAGCTACATACAAAACAAAAATACGACTAACATACAATCCAACAATAACACTCTTGGGCATTTTCCCCAGATAATTTTAAAATGTATGTTTACATCAAAATCTGTGTACAAATGTTCATAACAGCTTGATTCATAATAACCAAAAACTGGAAACAACTCAGATGTCTTTCACCAGGTGATCATTAAACAAATGTGGTACATCCATACCATGGAATACTACTCAACCATGAAAAGGATAAACTATTGACACACATGGCTTGGATGAATCTCCAGGGGATTACACTGGGTGAAAGAAAGCCAATCCTAAAAAGTCAGACACTTTATGATTTTATTTATATAACATTCCTGAAAAAACAAAATTATGGACATGGAGAACAGGTTAGTCGTTGCCAAGAGTCAGGCATGGGAGTTAGGGGGAGGTATACATGGCTATAAAAGGGCATCATGAGGGATTCTTGTGGTGATAAAAATGTTCTTTACCTTGACTGTATCAATGAGATATCCCAGTTGTAGTAATATGGTTTTTTAAGATGTTAGCTTGGGAGAAATGGCACAAATGGTAACAGGATCTCTCTGTATCATTTCTTAGCAATGCATGTGGATCTAAAATTATCTTAAAATGAAAATTCTAATATTTTTAAAAACCCTGTATCTTGGGAACTTGATTGTTTCTTTTTATATTTTTATCTGTATTTTTTTTTGCTTATAACTTTTTTTTAGTTTCTTTGAAAATATTAGCCTGTTTGTATATTTAAGAGACTTTTAACATGTTTGATCATTTGACACAGTAATTCCAAGCCCAGAATTATAGCCTTAGAAAAAATTCAAAATGCAGAAAAAGATGTTCATTGTAACAATATGTGCTAACAAAAAATCCTAAAAGCAACTCTGTGTCCAACATCTAAGGAGGGATTAAATAAAATATCATATCCAAATGATGGAATATTCTGCAACCACTGAGGACAATTTTTTTAAACATCTTTATTAGAGTATAATTGCTTTACAATGGTCTGTTAGTTTCTGCTGTATAACAAAGTGAATCAGCTATACATCTACATATATCCCCATATCTCCTCTCTCTTGCATCTCCCTCCCACCCTCCCTATCCTACCCCTCTAGGTGGACACAAAGCACTGAGCTGATCACCCCATACTATGTGGCTGCTTCCCACTAGCTATCTATTTTACATTTGATAGTGTATATATGTCCATGTCACTCTCTCACTTCGTCCCAGCTTACCCTTCTCCCTCCCCGTGTCCTCAAGTCCATTCTCTACATCTGTGTCTTTACTCCTGTCCTGCCCCTAGTTTCTTCAGAACCTTTTTTTTTTTTTTAGATTCCATATATATATGTTACCATATGGTATTTGTTTGTCTCTTTCTGACTTACTTCACTCTGTATGACAGACTCTATGTCCATCCACCTCACTACAAATAACTCAATTTCATTTCTGTTTATGGCTGAGTAATATTCCATTGTTTATATGTGCCACATCTTCTTTATCCATTCATCTGTCAATGGACATTTAGGTTGCTTCCAGGTCCTGGCTACTGTAAATAGAGCTGCAGTGAAC
This sequence comes from Leucopleurus acutus, assembly GCF_964270905.1. Lineage (NCBI taxonomy): Eukaryota > Metazoa > Chordata > Mammalia > Artiodactyla > Delphinidae > Leucopleurus > Leucopleurus acutus. The sequence continues at coordinate 44,645,980 of NC_139142.1, forward strand.
ATTGTGGGACATGACTCTTTTTGAATTTGGTTTTCTCAGGGTATATGTCCACTAGTGGGATTGCTGGGTCATATGGTAGTCTAGTTTTAGTTTTTGAGGAACCTCCATACTGTTCTCCATAATGGCTGCATCAATTTACATTCCCACCAACACTGCAGGAGGGTTCCCTTTTCTCCACACCCTCTCCAGCATTTACTGTTTGTAGATTTTTTGATGATGGCCATTCTGACCAGTGTGAGGTGATACCTCATTGTAGTTTTGATTTGCATTTCTCTAATGATTAATGATGTTGAGCATTCTTTCATGTGTCTGTAGGCAATCTGTATATCTTCTTAGGAGAAATGTCTATTTAGGTCTTCTGCCCATTTTTGGATTGGCTTATTTGTTTTTTTTGATATTGAGCTACATAAGCTGCCTGTATATTTTGGAGACTAATCCTTTGTCAGTTGCTTCGTTTGCAAATATTTTCTCCCATTCTGAGGGCTGTCTTTTCGTCTTGTTTATGGTTTCCTTTGCTGTGCAAAAGCTTTGAAGTTTCATTAGGTCCCATTTGTTTAATTTTGGTTTTATTTCCATTTCTCTAGGAGGTGGGTCAAAAAGGATCTTGCTGTGATGTATGTCATAGAGTGTTCAGCCTATGTTTTCCTCTAAGACTTTTATAGTGTCTGGCCTTACATTTACGTCTTTAATCCATTTTGAGTTTATTTTTGTGTATGGTGTTAGGGAGTGTTCTAATTTCATTCTTTTACATGTAGCTGTCCAGTTTTCCCAGCACCACTTATTGAAGAGGCTGTCTTTTCTCCATTGTATATTCTTGCCTCCTTTATCAAAGATAAGGTGACCATATGTGTGTGAGTTTATCTCTGCGCTTTCTATCCTGTTCCATTGATCTATATTTCTGTTTTTGTGCCAGTACCATACTGCATTTAAGACAATTTTAACCCCCCAAATTTCAATCACATGATGAGTTGAAAATTTTTAACATAATGCTAAGGGACAAAATGAAGGTGGAAAACTGTACATTCAACATGATTTCAATAATTTACAATGATATGGATAGAAAGAGGGAAATACTCCAAATGTTAGCAATAATACTGTCTAGGTGATAGAATTACAGATGAGTTTTATTCTCCTCTTCAATATTCTTTTTGGTTTTCTGCGAGGAGCTTACAACTGGTATGATCTTGGACTAGCTGTTATCCTTTCTAAGCCTTGGAGTCCTCACTCATTAAATGGAGATAATAATAGTACCTTCCATATGTTTGGTATTAATCTATAGTGCTTCGCACATTATCTGACACACAATAAATGTTATTTATTTGACAAGCATACATGTATAGTACTCACAATGTACCAGGCACTATTCTAAGATCTTTCCAAATATTAACTCATTTAGTCCTCATAACAAGCGTCTGAGGTAGTACAATTATTATTGAATGAGGAAACTGAGGCAAAGAGAAATTAAATAATCTGCCCTAAGTTATACAACAAATAAAGAGCAGAGCTGGAGTCTGAACCCAGATAGTCTGGCTCCAAAGTCTGTACTATTAATCATTACGCTATTTAGCCATTGTTTATTACTATTATTATGGAGTAAAAGTAAAACTTTAAGTCAGATCCTAAAATAATGAAAAAGGCAGAATTTTTCTAGACATGTATGGTTGATGACAACCAGCATAGAGAAAGAATGGCAGAACAGATACATTGCTAGGAGTGCTTATGGAATTTGGAGTCATATAATTTGAACTGGATATCAGTTCCCTCAATTCTAACCTATATGGCCTTGCATAAATTATTTAATCTGTCTGGGCATGAATTGAATAATCTGTGAAATAAAATTTAAAAGTACCTACATTTCAGGCTCATTGAGAGGATTATTTAAGTTAATACAGGTAAAGTAATTCTATATAGTAAATACTTAACGAATGCTTATTTCTTTTCTCCTTGTTAACATCTAAAACAGTTTTTAAATAGGGCAGAACACATTCAGATGATCACATCAAAAAACATGCCTCATGATAAATAGACCATGTCCTGATTATCACCAGCAAAATAAAATTGATGCATGGTATCTAAGTGGCTTAATGGACCATCTTGACTACATAACCCAAAGTTCCTGGAAAACGTAGAACCTACAGAGTGTGTAGTTGAATTATCTCTTGGAGCTTGAATACCCAGCACAGACAGCAAGTGGGTGATTCTTGGTAACATTGTTTACTTGATAAATACAGCAGACACTATAAAACACCCCTTGCAGAGTCCTAAGACTTCACAACATCAAAAGCAAATATACACCATCCGGTCTTTATGGAGCTTTATGACCCAATAAAAATGGAAACAACAGACCACTGCATCAATATACAAACCCAACATAACAGTGAGGCCCAACAGACACCGGGGTATCCCATCTGCAGCTAAAGAACGGGAGAGTGATCAAGTATAACTAAACTATCTGTAGCAGGTCCAAACAGGTAGTGTGGTATTACTTACAGCTGGGGACAGTTGGTCAGAGAACCTTAAGGGTGGTGACCTATGAGTTTCCTGGTCACAAGGTTTAAAAAAATAGCCTTTCCTACACAAAGTGTGAAGCTGAGGGAAAACGGATTATCTGCTATAATACAAAATGTGTCTTACATTGATCATTTTAACAGTAAGGTAATTTCATATTTCATGTCAATAGCCACAACAATTAGTAAAATCCTGTGTCTAGAAGTCATACATGCCAAAATTGTGGAAGTTGCCATGAAAAGAACACAGCCTTTGGAGCTAGATGGAGGTTGGCCCCCTGACCCCTCTCTTTACCATTAAGGTGACTTTGAGCAAGACATTTAAGTTCCTTTAATTCTCAGTTTTATTCATCTATAAAGTGAAAAAAAATTACTTAAGCTTGAAGAATTATTATAAGATTATAGATTAGGTATGGAAAGGGAAAACATCAAGTGCCCACTAAATGAACTGCTATTATTATTATTATTAAATTTAAAAGTGTGGAAACTCTTACCACTCAGCCATAAAATAGGGTGGAATCTTGCCATTTGTAAAACATGGATGGGCCTTGAGGGCATCACACTAAGTGAAGTAAGTCAGGCAGAGAAAGAAAAATATCATAGGATATTATCTCAGTTGCATGTGGAATCAAAAGAAAAAAACAAAACAAAACAACAACAAACCAAGTCCATAGATAGAAAGAACAGACTGGTGGTTGCCAGAGGGGAAGCTGCATGGGGAAGTGGGCAAAATGGATGAAGAAGGTCAAAAGGTACAAACTTCTAGTTATAAAATAAATAAGTCATGGAGATGTAATGTATGGCATGGTGACTATAGTTAATAATACTGTGTTACATGTTTGAAAGTTCCTAAGAAAGTAAATCTTAAATGTTCTCACAAGAAAAAAAAAATTTTTTGTAACGTGTATGGTGATGGATGGTAACTAGACTTATGATGGTGTTAATTTTGCAGTGTATACAAATACCGAATCATTATGTTATACATCTGAAACTAATATAATGTTATATGTCAATTATACCTCAACAAAATTTAATTTATTAATTTTTTTCAAAAGAAATCATGCAAATTCTACAAAACTCTTTCAGAAAATAGAAAAGCAAAGAACAGGTCCCACCTCATTTTATGAAACCAGAAGTCATTATCCTGATACCAAACCAGGTAATAAGAAGGAAAGAAAAGAAAAAAAAAAAGAAAAGAAAGACCAATATTCCTCACGGGCATAGATGCAAAAATCCTCAACGAAGTATCAGTACATTGCATCTGACAATACATAAAAAGAATAATGCACCACAACCAAGTGGGGTTTATCCAGGGAATGTAAGGCTGGTTCATGTTTAAAACTCAATCATGTAATCCACAACATTAACATTCTAAAGAAAGAATACCATATGATCATAGTAATTGATGTAGAAGAAACATTTGAAAAAAATCAACATCCATTATGACAAAAACTCTCAGCAAACTAGAAACACAAGAGAACTTCCTTGCCCTGATAAAAGGCATCTACAAAAACCTAGAGCTAACATCATGCTTAATGATGTAAGCTGAATGTTTTATCCCTAATACAGGGAACAAGGTAAGGATGTCCACTCTCACCAGTCCTATTCCGTATCAGGAAGTCTTAGCCAGTGCAACTGGCAATAAATAGAAATAAAAGACACACCAAATAGAAAGGAAGAAATAAAACTCTACCTATTCATATGTGACACAGTTGTCTACATAAAAGCCTAAGCAATCTGAAGAAAAAAGAATAAGTGAGTTAGTAAGGCCTCAGAAAACAAGGTCACCTCACAAAAATTAATCACATTTCTATATACTATAATGAACATGGAAAACCAAAATTTAAACATACAGTACCATGCAGAATAGATACAAAAATGAAATATTTAGGTATAAATTAAAAAAAATATGTACAGGATCTATATTTGAAAACTACAAAATACTGATGAAAAGATTTAAAGAAGACTTAAGTAAAATAAGGGACCTACCATGTCTTATGTATAGAATGTTTGTGTCCCCCCAAAATCCATATGTTGAAGTCATAAGCTCCAGTGTGGCTATAGTACCTCTAAGCAAGTAAAGTTAAAAGAGGTCATAGGGGCTTCCCTGGTGGTGCAGTGGTTGAGAGTCTGCCTGCCGATGCAGGGGACACGGGTTCGTGCCCCGGTCCGGGAAGATCCCACGTGCCACGTAGCGGCTGGGCCCGTGAGCCATGGCTGCTGAGCCTACGCTTCCAGAGCCTATGCTCCACAACAGGAGAGGCCACAACAGTGAGAGGCCCACGCACCACAAAAAAGAAAAGAAAGAAAAAAATAAGAGGTCATAGGGTGGAGCCTTGCTCTGATAGGAATAGTGTTCTGATAAGAAGAGACTGAAGGAGCTCACTCTCTCTCTTTCTCCAAGGACAAAAAGAAGAAGTCACGTGAGCAAATAGTGAGAAGATGACTGTCTGCAACCCAAAGAGATAGACTTCACCAGACACTGACCCTGATGACATATTGATCTTAGACTTCCAGTCTCCAGAACTGAGCAAATAAGTTGCTTAAGCTATCCAGTTTATGGTATTTTGGCAAGGTAGCCTGAACAGATAAATACACCATGCTTATGGATTGGAAGACTCAACGAAGTAAAGATGTTAATTCCACCCAAGTTGATCTAGAGATTTAATACCATTCCAAACAAAACACCAATCATATTTTTTCTAATTCTCAAATACATATGGAAAGGCAAAGCAGCTAGAATAGCCAAAACAATCATTAAAAATGAGAATAAAATTGGAAGAACCACACTACTTAAATGTACAAGTTACTAAAAATTACAGTAATCAAAAGAATATAGTATTGGTCAAAGAACAGACATATAAATCAATGGATCAAAATAGATAGCCAATAAATAAATTCATGGAAATACAGTCAATGGATTTTTGACAAAGGTAAAGATAATTCAATAGAGAAAGAATAGTCTTTTCAGCTACAGTGTTGGAAAACTTGGATATCCTTATATCCAATAAGAATCTTGGGGCTTCCCTGGTGGCGCAGTGATTGAGAGTCCGCCTGCCAATGCAGGGGACACGGGTTCGTGCCCTGGTCCGGGAGGATCCCACATGCCGCAGAGCGGCTGGGCCTGTGAGTCATGGCTGCTGAGCCTGCGCGTCCAGAGCCTGTACTCCGCAACGGCAGAGGCCACAACAGTGAGAGGCCCGCGTACCGCAAAAAAAAAAAAAAAAAAAAACAAGAATCTTGGCCACTGTCTCCATTAGTACTTTTAACCTCATAACTTACACAAAAATTAAAATGTATCATTGGTTTAAATGTAAAAATAAAACTCATATTCTTAAGAGAAAACCTTGTGACTTACGGTTACACAAAGAGTTCTTAGACATGAAGCAAAAGCACACACAAAAAAGAAAAAATTAATAAACTGGACTTCATAAAAATTATCACCTTTTGCTCTATGAAAGACACTGTTAAGAGAATTAAAAGATAAGCTGCAGACTGGGAGAAAATATTTGCAAGTCACATATCCAACAGACAGTTTGTATCCATAAAGAACTCTCAAAATTCAACAGTATGAAAACAGAGAACTCAATTTTTAAATGGGCAAAAGACTTGAACAGACACTTCAGTAAAGAAGATGTATGGATATCGAATGAAAGATGTACAACATCATTAGCCATCACAGAAATGCACATTAAAACCACAGTTAGATATCACTACACACATATTAGAAAGACTAAAACTAAAAACTAAAAACACTGACAATACTAAGTGCTGACAAGGATATGGATCAATAAAGCTCTTATATATTTCTTTGAAAATGCAAAATGGTACACAACTTTTCTGGAAACATTTTGGCAGTTTCTTATAAAATTAAACATACACTTACCATATGATCCAGAAACTGGAATTTCCTAGTATTTACAAGGTATTTACTATAGAGAAATAATAAACCCTTGTTCATACAAAAGCCTGTTAATATTAACTCTATTCATAATCACCCACAACTGGAAACAACCCACTGTCTCTCAATGGGTAAAAGGATAAACTATGAGACATCTATACAGTAGAGTACTACTAAGCAAAAGGAAGGAATAAACTGATGTGTGCAACAAACTGGATGAATTTCAAAGGCATTATCCTGAGTGAAAGAAGCCAGTATCCACAGGGATGCAAGGATTCTTCAATATCCACAAATCAATCAGTGTGATACACCACACTGACAACCTGAAGAATAAAAAGCATACAATCATCTCAATAGATGCAGAAAAAGCTTCTGACAAAATTCAACACCCATTTATGATAAAAACTCTCCAGAAAGCTGGCATAGAGGGAACTTACCTCAACATAATAAAGGCCATATATGACAAACCCATAGCTAGCATCATTCTCAACAGTGAATAGATGAAAGCATTCCCTCTAAGATCAGGAACATGACAAAGATATCCACTGTTGGCCCTTTTATTCAATATAGTTTTGGAAGTCCTAGCCAGGGCAATCAGAGAAGAAAAAGAAATAAAAGGAATCCAAACTGGAAAAGTAGAAGTAAAACTGTCACTGTATGCAGATGACATGATACTATACATAGAAAATCCTAAAGATGCCACCAGAAAACTACTAGAGCTCATTAATGTATTTGGTAAAGTTGCAGGATACACAATTAATACACAGAAATCTCTTGCATTCCTATATGCCAAAAATGAAATGTCAGAAAGAGAAGAAAGAGAAGTTAAAGAAACAATCTCATTTACCATCACATCAAAAAGAATAAAATACCTAGTAATAAACCTACCTAAGGAGGCAAAAGACCTGTACTCTGAAAGCTCTAAGACACTGATGAAAGAAATTGAAGATGACACAAACAGATGGAAAGATATACCATGCTCTTGGATTGGAAGACTCAGTATTGTCAAAATGACTATACTACTGAAGGCAATCTACAGATTCAATGCAATCCTATCAAAGTACCAATGACATTTTTCACAGAACTAGAACAAACATTTTTTTTAATTTGTATGGAAACACAAAAGACACCAAATAGCCAAAGCAATCCTGAGAAAGAAAAATGGAGCTGGAGGAATCAGGTTCCCTGACTTCAGACTATACTACAAAGCTACAGTAAGTAAAACAGTATGGTACTGGTGCAAAAACAGAAATATAAATCAATGGAACAGGACAGAAAGCCCAGAAATAAACCAACACACCTATGGTCAGTTAATCTATGACAAAGAAGGCAAGAACACACAATGGAGAAAGATAGTCTCTTCAATAAGTGGTGCTTGGAAAACTGGACAGCTACATGTAAAAGAATGAAATTAGAACATTCTCTAACACCATACACAAAAACAAGCTCAAAATGGATCAAAGACCTAAATGTAAGGCTGAACACTATAGAACTCTTAGAGAAAAACATAGGCAGAACATTCTTTGGCATAAATCGCAGCAATATCTTTTTTGATCCGTCTCCTAGAGTCATGAAAATAAAAACAAAAACAAACAAACGGGACCTAATGAAACTTAAAAGCTTTTGCACATCAAAGGAAACCATAAACAAAATAAAAAGACAACCCACAGAATAGGAGAAAATATTTGCAAATGAAGCAACTGACAAGGGATTAATCTCCAAAATATACAAGCAGCTCATGCAGCTCAATATCAAAAAAATGAACAACCCAATCAAAAAATGAGCAGAAGATTTGGGGCTTCCCTGGTGGCGCAGTGGTTGAGAGTCCGCCTACCGATGCAGGGGACACGGGTTCGTGCCCCGGTCTGGGAAGATCCCACATGCCGCGGAGCGGCTGCGCCCGTGAGCCATGGCCGCTGAGCCTGCGCGACCGGAGCCTGTGCTCCGCAATGGGAGAGGCCACAACAGTGAGAGGCCCGCGTACCGCATAAAAAAAAAAAAAAAAAGAGAAGATCTAAATAGACATTTCTCCAAAGAAGACATACAGATGGTCAAAAAGCACATGAAAAGATGCTCAACAACACTAATCAGAGAAATGCAAATCAAAACTACAATGAGGTATCAGCTCACACCAGTCAGAATGGCCATCATCAAAAAATCTACAAACAGTAAATGCTGGAGAGGGTGTGGAGAAAAGGGAACCCTCTTACACTGTTGGTGGGGATGTAAATTGGTACAGCCACTATGGAGAACAGTACAGAGGTTCCGTAAAAAACTAAAAACAGAACTACCATATGATCCAACAACCCCACTCCTGAGCATATGTCTGGAGAAAACCATAATTCAAAAAGATGCATGCACCTCAACATTCATTGCAGCACTATTTACAATAGCCAAGACATGGAAACAACCTAAATGTCCACTGACTGAGGAATGGATAAAGATGTGGTACTTTTATACAATGCAATATTTCTCAACCATAAAAAAGAACGAAATAATGCCATTTGCAGCAAAATGGATGGACCTAGAGATTATCATACTAAGTGAAGTAAGTCAGACAGAAAGACAAATATATGATATCACTCATATGTGGAATCTAAAATATGATACAAATGAACTTATTTACAAAGCAGAAACAGAATCACAGATTTCAAAAACAAACTTATGGCTTCCAAAGGGGAAACGTGGCAGGCAGGGATAAATTAGGAGCTTGAGATTAACATACACACACTACTATATATAAAATTGATTACCAACAAGGACCTACTGTATAGCATAGGGAACCCTACTCAATATTCTGTAATAACCTATATGGGTAAAAATCTGAAGAAGAATGAATATACGTATATGTATAACTGAATTACTTTGCTGTACACCTGAAACTAACACAGCATTGCAAATCAACTATACTCCAAAAGAATTTTAAGAAAAAAGCAGCCAGTATCAAAAGATTATGTTTTGTAATGATTTCATATATATGACATTCTCAAAAAGACAAACCTATAGTGATGGAGAACACACCATTGGTTGTCAGGGGCTGGGATGGGGGGAGGTCCTGACTAAAAAGGAGTAGCACAATCGAAATTTTTTGGGTGGTGCAGCCATCTGTACCCTGATTGTGGGGATAGTTACACAAATTTTTAAATGTGTTAAAATCCATAAAAATGTATATACAAAAAGAATAAATTTTACTGTATATTAATTTACAAAATATTTTTTAACAGAAGCAAAAACATTGCATTGCTAGCATCGTTTTGACCAAATTCCATTGGGTTTGATAACTGTATTACAGTGACCATGCTGTGAGTGTCCAGAATCAAATTGCAAATTTGGATATAACATGATAATGTGGACATGAACTTGACAGTGTTGTATTTACTGGCTTAGAGTAAGGAAACACACCATAATCTTTACTTGGTATTTGTTTACCTTATAGAATTGTATAGCAGAAGTCTAACTTATCATAAGTAAGACTGCCTGTCTAGAGACATTTACAAGCTATTCCTTGATGATATGATGGGCCAAATCAAGTTGGATTTTATGATCAATATTCTTCATAACGAAGAGACTGAAGCCAGGTTGGCTAAAAGAGTCAGTCTTCTTCAATCTACTAAATTCTATTTGCTATGTCTTATTCTCCTAGCGCTGCCTGTTTTTAATAGACATCTATAATACAAATGGTCAGAAATTCCCTGTTCAGATATCAACTACAGCCCACTGTCTCCATTAGTACTTTTACTATGGCAGAATTTAATTGGACCTGAGAGCTTATGTTTGCCAACTTTTTCTAAATATAGTGCTTTCAAGCTTTATACAGAACATGATACTTGGGCACTTAATACTTTGTTTTTTCTTGCTTGGAAATCAGTGACAGGTGTGGGTGGAAAATCTCTGAGCAGGGTTAAAGCAAACTGATAATGAAGAAACTCTAGAATAGTATCATTTCTAAAGACATTCACTCATTCATTTACCCATACATTCATTTATTCAAGAAATATTTACACAGTAGCTATGTGATAGGCATTATGCTAATGAATAAGACAGTCAAGGTCCCTGCTCATACAGCTTACAATTGGATGGGGGGGAGGGTCAAAAATAATCAAATAAATAGCCAAATAAATAAGACAGTCACAGATTATAATAAGTACTAGGAAGGAAAGTCCAGGTGAGGTGATAGAGAGTAATTGGGAGAGGCCACCTAAGAGGGGATGGTCAGAAAAGGCCCACTAGCAAAGTAAGATTTGAGCCAAGACCTGAAGGATGAGAATGAGATGGCTGTGAGGAAATGAAGGAATGGGATTCCTAAATGGTGAAGGAAAACGTCCAAAGGCAGGAGAAGGCTCAGTGTATCTGACTAACAGAAAGGCCAGTGTGTTCATGGAGCAGTGAGTGAGAGAGAAGCATGGTACGGAAAGATGTCAGAGGAGTGCAGTAGACAAATCAGGCATAAACTTGTAGGTCAAGCATTCTTTTCTTTCCAAAATAAACAGAAAGCTACTAAAGAATTTAAAGCAGGGAAGTGACATATATAATTTGTTATTTTTTTAAATCTCTCTGGTTGGTACCTAAGAGAATGGGTTGAAAAGGGGCAAAGATGTACCCAAGTTAAGAGGCAACTGTAGAAATTCAAATAAAAGATAATGATGACTTGAACGTAGGTGGTAATAATGCAGATGGGGAGAAGTGGACAGATTTTAAACCTGCTCTGGATGTAGAATCAACAACATATGCTGATTGAGTAGACATGTGGAGGGTTGAAGGAAAGGGGGAAATCAAACATAATTCCTATACTTTTGGCTTGAGCATCTGAGAGTTTGACAGTGCCATCTATTGAGAAGGTTAATACTGGAGGAAGATTCAGTTCGTGAGAGAAAGAAACTCCTCTGTTTTGAGCACATTAAGTTTAAGAAGTCAGTTAGACATTCACATGGGAAGAAATGGAAAGTAACTGGATATGTGAGTAAGTTGCTCAGGTGATAGGTCTAAGTTACACTTAACCAGGGAATATACTGAACCCTTGGGGAAGAGCTCAGGACTGAACTCCAAGGTGTGCCAACATTTGGAAGTTAAGTAGAGAAGGAGTACCCAGCAAAGGAGGATGAGAAAACAAGGCCAGTGATGTTGAAGCCAAACCAGGAGAGTTCAGTGCTTTGGAAACCAAGACATGAAAGTGCTGGTAGATGGAGAGGATGGTCAACCAGCCAACAACTGGAGTGGTTGATGCCGTTCAAGGGTCAAATCAGATGAGGGCAGAGAACAGCCCTTTGGACTGACAACATGGAAGACACTGATACCCTTAAGGAGAACGTTTTAGTGGAAGGAAACCAGTTTTAATGCAGAAACTGGACTAAAGAACAAATGAGAAGTAAAGAAATGGAGGTGGTAAGCATAGGTAATGCACTGTGAAAGTTCAGCTATTCAGGAGAGCAGATAAGTGGGCTCAAGGGAAAGTTTTTCAACCTGAGAGAGCTTAGAGAATATTTATGTGCTTATGGAAATTGTCAGCCAAGAAGGAAAAACTGGTGATGTAGGAGAGAGTGGACACAAAGGAAGGAGCACTGTTATGAAGAGGCAGGTGATCTTTGATAAAAGAAAGGGCAGAGATGGGTACACGTGCTTAGTTAATCCTTGTAAGGTAATAATTAGGATGCAATGCCTATAACCTGACTCTCCAGATTAAAGACTGTGTGTAAGACCCAACCCAGAGAGGCTGATCTGTTTCCATCTCATGTATCCCCGGCCATCATGCTATCATGAGGGCAGCTGGCCCGACAAACCCAGCATGCCTCCCTCCAAAGGGAATTGAGTGAGGAGAGGAGCCACATTCAAGAAAATCTGTAATCGTTGCTTATCCCATGTGTATTCAGTTTCATGCAATGTATGAGTAAACTGATTTTATGTTGTTAATAAAATAGAGTTGTCAGTTATTTTCTCTCTATCTAAGGTTTTTCGTGAAAACTTAGAGGAGACCATAGTTTAGCCTGTAACATATCCTACCAGTGAAATCTATCAGCAATACAAGAAGGCTTATGAGAGTAAGAATGTCCTATTTCAAGTATGTTAGTGGTATATGGTGGGCTGGCTGGGCTGTGCAGTATGCTGAGACCACTATGGCAGATAAACTCGAAACCGGGACAGAAGCTTCCCTATACAGACAGGATAACTAGAAAAAATGGCTATAGTTTCCTGGACACTCAGCGCCCTTTAGATGATTAAAGGATTATCCCTTCAGGTAGCAGATTAAATCCAGGCATCATCTAAGGGTGAACATTCACTCCGATAGAACTGCAAAGCCGGCTCTCATTGGCTATGCTCAATTACAGGACAGAACTACACCCACAGGATGAAAGCCACAGTTATCTTCAGCTGAGCAGGGGTTAGTAAGCTGAGAGCAGAGTGCCAGGATCCAGGGAGAAATGAACCAGTCACTTCCACCAAATCCTATGAGACCTGGGTAGTGAATATTAGCAACGCATTTAAGCTTGCTAGGCAATGCTGCTGACTCCAGAGATTTCTTTTTATCCCTCACCCTTTAGTCATGGTTAAGCTCTAATAAGGATATGTTTTTACTAAGTGAATTTAGAGTCACTCTTTTTGGAGACCTGAATGGTCTTCTCTATCAAATTTTCTACTAAATTCTTATTTTACCATAAAAATATATACAAACACACACACGTGCACACACATACACACACGTCCTAAAAATAGTCCAGAACATATTCTAATTTAGCCTGTAGGAACAGAGCAGGAAGCTATCATACAATCAAATCTTTCGACCCATAAACCTCACCAAATCTCTTAGAGTCATTAAGAAATTTCTGTAATCCCATGAGAATGCCTCCAGAGGCACGTGCATGATGGCATGCACACAATTATGACTCACTTAGCAGAGTCAGCATCTCTATGAACAAACACAAAACCCAAGATTAAACACCCTTCCACATTAGGGCAATCCAAAAAGCTCATCTTCTCTTGGCTTCAGAGCTGAAGCTATTGCTGAATGTATCCTCTGAGGCACCGCACTTCCCATGATCAAGAAATTCTAAGTGTTCTTAGGGACCCTAGTATGACATTAAGCTCCATCCCTAACTGAGTGGGGCTAAGAACAACTCTTTCTGTTTGCAGAACCTGCTACAGATCTCACATTTCCTTCTTGAGTGTTTTCTCAACTCTCCTTAGAGTTATTTTCGTATTTCATTAGTGGTTAGCATATGGTTCTTCCTTGGAAAATCACTTATTTGAAAATGATGTCCCCAAAGCTTTTCTTCTCTGCCAGGCAATCTCTCAATGGCTATGCCTCTCGAAGAGTCATTGCCTATTTCTCTCTCATGCAAACTGAAGGCCTGCAGGGAGATACAAAAGAACCATTTTTCTTAGCTAAACCTTGAACATATCACATAGGTCACCTATGTGCTCTTAAATACAGTTTTCTCAGTTTCATTTGCCCTTTTACAGCACTGGGGGCAAATCACATTCAACTTACCCTGGACTTTTGATTCATGTGAAGGAAGATGTGATGGTGGGATAAGAACAAGAGAGAGAACTTTGAGAAACACAGTTTATCCCTGCAGACACTGTTTGTTTCCCCTGGGAAGAAATAAACAAGGCCTCAGGCCAGGAGCTGAAGATGGAGGCACACAGGTATAGTGATAACTAAACATTAGGGAGAGGAGTGGATATCAGCACAAATGTGCTGCTGACCATGGTCCTGAGAAATATTTGCCTATTAGGGTCTAATCTTCCTAATACTGAGATACCGGTGACTCTGGTACAACCCTCTTCAGGACTTCTGAATCAGGTAAGGAAGGAAGTGGTGGCAGGAAAGAATGGAAGAAAGCAAGAGAGAGATGGCCAGAGGTTCTCAGAGAAGCGTAGTCATTAACTAATTCCCAGGAAGAAAAAAAGACTTTCTGGACAACATTTTCAATTAATTGTAATCACTAAGAAAGAAACAACTAACCATACCTAAAAATCAAACATTTGAGGGTAACTAAGAAATTTTGTACCAGAATATGAAGAATTGTACAAGGGGAGGCATGAACAAATAAGTATAACCAGGAGATGAACAGAGCATCAGCTGTGTAGAATCGAAATGTCGTTGTGAGTTGAATTATAACAACATCCTCCTCTCATCCCTCTGCATTATCTCCTTGGAGGATCTTGTCCATTTCCATGGCTGCAACAGCATCTAATGCTGATGACTCCAACTTCATACTTCCACCTGTGATCTCACCTTTGAGCTCTAGAAATTAGTATCCAACCGCCTACTTCCCATCTCTACTTGTATGATTCATAAGATATGAATTCCCCAATTGAACACGCCTATAGAGAGAGAACAACTGGTAGCACAGAAAAAAAAAATACTTCAATAGGATAAATACAGTATCAGACAGTGTAAACCACGCGACAACATTCAGGACAAAGGAAAAAATTCTAACTGGATAGGAAACTTGGACGTGAGACGGGGGGCTTATTCAGAGAGGATAGTGAAAAGATGGAAACTCAGAGGCATTTCCTGCTCATGGTAACTATAAATAAAAGCAATTCCTTTCTGAATACCCTGCAGAAAGAGTTGTGGCCAGGCATGTCTTCCCAGTCATATCTGTACCCACAAATAGGAACACTGTCAAATAATGATAATAAGATTCTCAAATCCAGAAACTCGAAGGCTGAAGGTGAGACTGAAGGAAACTCACATATACTGATAAACCCAGAAAAGTGATGATGGAGTCATCATGTTCCAAAGCCTCAGAATTCCAGAACCAAGGCTTGCAGGACGATATCTTAAAGGAAGTAAAAGTAGCATTACTTTACACAGTGGGTAGTAAATTTATGGAATTCTTAGCTCTAGTGGTAACAGAAGCTAAAAACATAAATCAAGTTGAAAATTTTTGGATCCCTTTCTCGGTAGAGGCATCATTGTGTATTAGCAAGGGACTTTTATTTGGGGGAAACATAACTGGTTGTGCAAGCCTGAAGTCCTAGAGAGATTTGTAAATGCCATCCTGATACCATCTTTCAAATAAGTGCAGAGGTAAGACAAGACTGCCCACAGGTTACAGAACATGGAGCTGATAGAGATCTGAATGTCAACATCTTGGACTAAGTAAGACCAGAATTGAGAACTGAGATAACCCAAACGCCACATGTAAAGTAACAGAATGGCATTTAATAGCAAAAAGACAGAAGGAGCAAGTTCAGAGGAGAGGAAGGAGGTAGATACTGGAAAGATGTTTCAAGACACAAACATAGGAGCTTATCTAGGGGGTAAGGGCCTGGCCATGGGTGAGGAGCAGGTTGTCATGGGCACAAAGCTATGGCACCCCTTCAAAGGTAAAGCCTGCCAATGGACCAGTGACCTTTCCGTATACTCTTTGGAACACGAAATGCACACACAGATTATAACATCCTCTAAAACCATATTCTAGTATGAAGATTGGCATACTGCATGAGAAGGCTCACGCATGCACACACACACATTCCCATAAAGTTTTTATTAGCATCAAAAGCCAAGAAAGGAGGAGGGAAAGGATACTTTGACCCAAAGACTGAACAAAGTTTTTCACAATATGTCATGCACATGAGAATTTAATGAGTCACAAATTCCAGGGGGTATTTTTTTCCTCAATTTTCCAGTTTGTTCTGTTTTGCAAATATTTGTACTCAAATGATAATGTGACTTTTGTTGAACAGCCACACTGACTCCCTCATGAAGAGCTTTATTTTGAGCCAGAAGACATCTGCTAAATTGAGATTTACAAAGAACTTAATAAACCCCAACATAAATAGATGAGCTCTGAATATTTTATTCTGAGCATTCCCTTCCTTATGTACTCGCAAATTATACACCAGTATGCAAAGCATCTCAAAAGAGCGATGAGTAAATCTCCTCAGAATATCTTCCTTCTGAACACCTTGGAGATGTTCTTCCATTCAAAGCCATTAATCAGGGAGGTTAGACACTGCCTTCCTCATATGCAATCTTTGTCTCTACCGGCTACTGATGCACAATGTGGGGAAAGACAAAGCCAGTGCACTGGAGGATTATGACAGTTGATGACTGACATCAAGAATCCATAATATATTCCAGACACAGATTTCAGTCAAGTCTAACAGTGCACAGGACGCACTATGGCACAAGCCAAAACCCTTGGGAACTTCATATTCCTGGGGAGCAGGCTGTTTTACGATTTTCAGCCTCATAAGTGAATCAGATTTGGCCTCATTGCTTTGCTTTCGAAACCGTTACTTGGCACCGTCACAGTGAAAAAACCAATGGCCTAAAATGCAATTAGCTATTATGCCTCCTTGTTAAGCCAACAGCCTGCTTGCCCCTGGCAATACATGTGAGATGCAGTTAATGTGGCATGCCTAGCATTAGGCAGGTCCCAGTCCAGATGAAATAAGGAACTCGAGGCATTTCTCTGCAGACTCCAAAACTATTAAAAAAAAATTGCCTGCCAAATTAAAGAGAAGTTTTGTAACATGATATAGATGCAGTGTCGCAGAGGTTCTGGGCTCCCTCTGGAACTGTGTAATATTTTAATAATATTTATCACTTATCTCCTGTGGTTAGAAAGGTAGAGAGGGTCAGGAAGGCACAGCATATAAATTGGTTTCTGCAGCCTTTGATAAAAAACTGTTTGCATTACATCATTTTAGTGGCTCTTGAATTCTGACTGAGGACATTATTTGGCTCTCCAAAACTGACGGCACCTCCTCAGGTGATAAAGCCATAATATGGAACATTTTGCACTCCCTACCCTTCCCTTGTAAATTTAAGTCCTAGCAAGAGGAAAGACTTCAGTTTTGCCATCTATCTGCAAATGCATGACTATGATAATGATAATGACCAATTCCACATCACTGAACAAGAGTACTCCGTTAATTCCGAGGAGCCAGGTCTCAAGCATGAATGAAATAAGTGTCCAGGGGTCTCAGTCCCTGCCCTGGGTCCTACCAATCCCAGCTGGCTCCCAATCACCCACAGTGAAATCCCAGCTGTTTCCTGAATGTGCAGCAAGAGCGTATAAATTTCTTTCCACGATAAACCAGCTTCTGAGATGGTGGACCCTGATCATTGTAGGTCTTTAGTTTTGCAGTGTGCAGTATGCATGTTTGGGGCCTGTGAGACGGGTTGCTTTAACAGCCCCAATGAATGTCCTCCGTATACTCATCTCTTTGTCCTGTAACTTTGTAGACCCTGTCCACTGTAACTCTGGGCTTGACCGTGTGACTTTCTTTCGCCAGTGGGACCATAACAAACCTGACACTTAACAGAGGTATTACAAAGTGTTTGAGTACTTCTGCTTCCTCTCTTGTTCCTCCGTGATTATCATGAGTATATCTCAGGCAGGGCAGCCTGAGACCATGCCTGAGCTAGCATGCCAGGGGCGTATGTGGGACATGTGCATGTGACAGACCCATGGACTCAGCATGCCCAGCTGTGGCCACCCCAGCCCAGGCGGTCTTCACCTGACTCACCAGCTGAACAGATGCATGAATGGGCCCAACTAACCCAAGATGCATGGGAAATAATAAATGGCTATTGTTTTGGGTCACTATTTGGGGGTGTTTTGTTACATGGTACTATGTTGGCAATAAGTAACTGATACAGAGCAGGAGCTGAATTTTTTAGGGCAACAAAGGACAATGTGAGTGCTAACGTCATCCTGCTTCTCCACTGTCCCCTGTGCAACCTCATTAAATGTCAAACAAAAACTTAAAGAGTCAGCTTGAAAGAGCACTAAATGATTAATCTATCTGAAGCACGCACAGTTTGGGGAGGCATCACAGACAAGAGGTGAAGCAGGACCTCAGCTATCAGGTGACTGTGAACAGGCCTAGGTGGATGGGTCTAAGGACAGACAGGACTCAAAAGCCTGAGACACTGACGCATCATGAAGCTGAGCACCCGACTTTGGCCCTGGGGCTCCAGAGTCTCTCAGCAAGCTTACAGGTTCAGGCTCTATCTCGTCAACACCTTCCTTGAGAAAAACTCTGAAGAATCTCAGAAGGAATCTCAATGGTCATCTGGTATGTACACTCCTGAAGCTTGATAAATGGGAGTTGTCTGTCATCTTGCCTGGTTTGTTATAAGCTGAACAAATGCTTGTATCTGGGAGAGGTGGTACATTAATGACAATCACTGGGGACAGTCAGACAGGTCTGAGAACTAGAAAAGGCCTCTGTGTGTTCAGGTTCCTGCCTGGAACTCCCTCACTAGGCTCTGCCAGCAAGAAATACAAACCGAGCCAGAGCCTTCGATTTCTCTAAAGCTTTTAATCCACACATTAAAGCCAGAATCTGAAGGAAAAATAAACCAGGTTTCATTAATCAGAATTTTACAAAATCTCAAGTCAAACAAAAATGTATTATATGCCTGGTTTTGTGCCCTCTGCTGGACACTATTGTTTTTCAAAATAAGGACACAGACTTCTGCCTTCAAAATTCTTATAATTTGCTAAAGGAATATCAACATACTGTAAATACTAGCAGACCAATAAGGACTACATAATTATGATAATCATTTATATGTTCATAAATATTCGGATTCTCCTTCCACACACAAGGAAGGATTATATTTTATTTTTTTTAACATCTGTATTGGAGTATAACTGCTTTACAATGGTGTGTTAGTTTCTGATCTAAAACATAGTGAATCAGCTATACATATACATATAACTTCATATCTCCTCCCTCTTGCATCTCCTTCCCGCCATCCCTATCCCACCCCTCTAGGTGGACACAAAAAACCGAGCTGATCTCCCTGTGCTATGTGGCTGCTTCCCACTAGCTATCTATTTTACATTTGGTAGTGTATATATGTCAATGTTACTCTGTCACTTGTCCCAGCTTACCCTTCCCCGTCCCTGTGTCGTCAACTCCGTTCTCTATGTCTGAGTCTTTATTCCTGTCCTGCCCTAGGTTCTTCAGAACCTTTTTTTTTTCTTTTTAGATTCTATATATATGTGTTAGCATACAGTATTTGTTTTTCTCTTTCTAACTTACTTCACTCTGTATGACAGTCTCTAGATCCATCCACCTCACTACAAATAACTCAATTTCGTTTCTTTTTATGGCTGAGTAATATTCCATGGTATAAATGTGCCATATCTTCTTTATCCATTCATCTGTCAATGGACACTTCGGTTGCTTCCATGTCCTGGCTATTGTAAACAGAGCTGCAGTGAGCATTGTGGTACATGACTCTTTTTGAATTATGGTTTTCTCAGGGTATATGTCCGCTAGTGGGATTGCTGGGTCGTATAGTAGTTCTACTTTTAGGTTTTTGAGGAATCTCCATACTCTTCTGCATAGTGGCTGTATCAATTTACATTCCCAACAACACTGCAAGAGGGTTCCCTTTTCTCCACACCCTCTCCAGCATTTACTGCTTGTAGATTTTCTGATGATGGCTATTCTGACCTGTGTGAGGTGAAACCTCATTGTAGTCTTGATCTGCATTTCTCTAATTAGAGATGTTGAGCATCCTTTCATGTGTTTGTTGGCAATCTGTATATTTTCTTTGGAGAAATGTCTATTTTAGGTCTTCTACCCATTTTTGGATTGGGTGGTGGTGGTTGTTTTTTTTTTTGATATTGAGCTGCATGAGGTGCTTGTATATTTTTGAGATTAATCCTTTGTCAGTTGCTTCATTTGCAAATATTTCCTCAGATTCTGAGGGTTGTCTTTTCCTCTTGTTTGCTGTCCAACAGCTTTTAAATTTCATTAGGTCTCATTTGTTTATTTTTGTTTTTATTTCCATTTCTCTAGGATGTGGGTCAAAAAGGATCTTGCTGTGATTTATGTCATAGAGTGTTCTGCCTATGCTTTCCTCTAAGAGTTTGATAGTGTCTGGCCTTACATTTAGGTCTTTAATCCATTTTGAGTTTATTTTTGTGTATGGTGTTAGGGAGTTTTCTAATTTCATTGTTTTACATGTAGCTGTCCAGTTTTCTCAGTACCACTTATTGAAGAGGCTGTCTCTTCTCCACTGTATATTCTTGCCTCCTTTATCAAAGATAAGGTGACCATATATGTGTGAGTTTATCTCTGGGCTTTCTATCCTGTTCCATTGATCTATATTTCTGCTTTTCAGTACCATACTGTCTTCATTACTGTAGCTTTGTAGTATAGTCTTAAGTCAGGGAGCCTGATTACTCCAGCTCCGTTTTTCTTTCTCAAGACTCCTTTGGCTATTCAGGGTCTTTTGTGCTTCCATACAAATTGTAAAATTTTTTGTTCTAGTTCTGTGAAAAATGCCATTGGTAGTTTGATAGGGATTGCATGGAATCCGTAGATTGCTTTGGGTAGTAGAGTCATTTTCACAACATTGCTTCTTCCAATCCAAGAACATGGTATATCTCTCATTCTATTTGCGTCATCTTTAATTTATCAGTGTCTTATAGTTTTCTGCATACAGGTCTTTTGTCTCCTTAGGTAGGCTTATTCCCAGGGAATTTATTCACTTTGTTGCAATGGAAAATGGGAGTGTTTCCTTAATTTCTCTTTCAGATTTTTCATCATTGTGTATAGGAATGTAAGAGATTTCTGTGCATTAATTTTATATCCTGCTACTTTACCAAATTCATTGATTAGCTCTAGTAGTTTTCTGGTGGCATCTTTAGGATTCTCTATAGCATCATGTCATCTGCAGACACTGACAACTTTACTTCTTTTCCAATTTGGATTCCTTTTATTTCTTTTTCTTCTCTGATTGCTATGGCTAAAACTTCCAAAACTATGTTGAATAATAGTGGTGAGAGTGGGCAATCTTGTCTTGTTCCTGATCTTAGTGGAAATGGTTTCAGTCTTTCACCACTGAAAAAGATGTTGGCTGGGCTTCTCTGGTGGAGCAGTGGTTGAGAGTCCACCTGCTGATGCAGGGAACATGGGTTCATGCCCCTGTCTGGGAAGATCCCACATGCTGTGGAGCAGCTGGGCCCGTGAGCCATGGCCGCTGAGCCTGCGTGTCCAGAGTCTGTGCTCTGCAACAGGATAGGCCACAACAGTGAGAGGCCCACATACCGCAAAAAAAAAAAAAAAAAAAAAATGTTGGCTGTGGGTTTGTCATATATGGCCTTTATTATGTTGAGGTAAGTTCCCTCTATGCCTAAATGTATGCTGAATTTTGTCAAAAGCTTTTCCTGCATCTATTGAGATGATCATATGGTTTTTCTCCTTCAATTTGTTAATATGGTTTATCACATTGATTGACTTGCATATACTTAAGAATCCTTGATTCCTGGGATAAATCCCACTTGATCATGGTGTACGAGCCTTTTAATGTGCTGTTTGATTCTGTTTGTTGCAAGATTTTTAATCACAGTCTCAATTTCAGTGCTTGTGATTGGTCTGTTTATATTTTCTATCTCTTCCTGGTTCAGTCTTGGAAGGTTGTGCTTTTCTAAGAATTTGTCCATTTCTTCTTGGTTGTCCATTTTATTGGCATATAGTTGCCTGTAGTTATCTCTCATGATTCTTTGTATTTCTGGAGTGTCAGTTGTTACTTCTCCTTTTTCATTTCTAATTATGTTGATTTGAGTCTTCTCCCTTTTTTTCTTGATGAGTCTGGTTAGTGGTTTATCAATTTTGTTTTTCTTCTCAAAGAACCAGCTTTTAGTTTTATGATTGTTGCTATTGTTTCCTTCATTTCTTTTTCATTTATTTCGGATCTGATCTTTATGATTTCTTTCCTTCTGCTAACTTTGGAGTTTTTTTGTTCTTTTTTCTCTAATTGCTTTAGGTGCAAAGTTAGGCTGTTTATTTGAGATGTTTCTTGTTTCTTGAGGTAGAACTGTATTGCTTTAAACTTCCCTCTTAGAACTGCTTTTGCTGCATCCCATAAGTTTTGGGTCATCGTGTTTTCATTGTCATTTGTTTCTAGGTATTTTTTGATTTCCTCTTTGAATTCTTCAGTGATCCCTTGGTTATTTAGTAGCATATTCTTTAGTCTCCATGTGTTTGTATTTTTTACAGTTTTTTTTTTCCTGTAATTGATATCTAGTCTCATAGTGTTGTGGTTGGAAAAGACAGTTGATACAATTTCAATTTTCTTAAATTTACCAAGGCTTGATTTGTGACCCAAGGTATGATCTATCCTGGAGAATGTTTCATGGGCACTTGAGAAGAACGTGTAATCTGCTGGTTTTGGATGCAATGTCCCATAAATATCAATTGAGTGCATCTTCTTTAATGTGTCATTTAAAGCTTGTGTTTCCTTGTTTATTTTCATTTTGGATGATCTGTCCATTGGTGAAAGTGGAGTGTTAATGTCCCCTACTATGATTGTGTTACTGTCGATTTCCCCATTCTTGGCTGTTACCATTTGTATTATGTATTGAGGTGCTCCTATGTTGGACACATAAATATTTACAATTGTTATATCTTCTTCTTGGATTGATCCCTTGATCATTATGTAGTGTCCTCCTTTGTCTCTTGTAATAGTCTATTTCAAAGTCTATTTGTCTGATATGAGAATTGCTACTCCAGCTTTCTTTTGATTTCCATTTGCATGGAATATCTTTTTCCATCCCCCACTTTCAGTCTATATGTGTCCCTAGGTCTGAAGTGGGTCTCTCGTAGACAGCATATATACGGGTCGTGTTTTTGTATCCATTCAGCCAGTCTATGTCTCCTGGTTGGAGCATTTAATCCATTTACGTTTAAGGTAATTATCGATATGTATGTTCCTACTACAATTTTCTTAATTGTTTTGGTTTTGTTATTGTAGGTCTTTTCCTTCTCTTGTGTTTCCTGCCTAGAGAAGTTCGTTTAGCATTTGTTGTAAAGCTGGTTTGGTGGTGCTGAATTTGCTAAGCTTTTGCTTGTCTGTAAAGCTTTTAATTTCTCCATAAAATGTGAATGAGCTCCTTGCTGGGTAGAGTAATCTTGGTTGTAGGTTTTTCCCTTTCATCACTTTAAATATGTCCTGCCACTCCCTTCTGGCTTGCAGAGCTTCTGCTGAGAAATCAGCTGTTAACCTTATGGGGATTCCCTTGTATGTCATTTGTTGCTTCTCCCTTGCTGCTTTTAATATTTTTTCTTTGTATTTAATTTTTGATAGTTTGATTAATATGTGTCTTGGCGTGTTTCTCCTTGGATTTATCCTGTATGGGACTCTCTGTGCTTCCTGGACTTGACTATTTCCTTTCCCATATTAGGGAAGGTTTCAACTACAATCTCTTCAAATATTTTCTCAGTCCCTTTCTTTTTTTCTTCTTCTGGGACCCCTTTAATTCGAATGCTGGTCCGTTTAATATTGCCCCAGATGTCTCTGAGACTGTTCTCAATTCTTTTCATTCTTTTTTCTTTATTCTGCTCTGTGGTAGTTATTTCCACTATTTTATCTTCCAGGTCACTTATCCATTTTTCTGCCTCAGTTATTCTGCTATTGATTCCTTCTAGAGAATTTTTAATTTCATTTATAGTGTTGTTCATCATTGTTTCTTTGCTCTTTAGTTCTTCTAGGTCCTTGTTAAACGTTTCTTGTATTTTCTCCATTCTATTTCCAATTCTATTTTCAATCATCTTTAGTATCATTACTGAGAATCTTTTTCAGGTAGGCTGCCTATTTCCTCTTCATTTGTTTGGTCTGGTGGGTTTTTACCTTGGTCCTTCATCTGCTGTGTATTTCTCTGTCTCCTCATTTTGCTTAACTTACTGTGTTTGGGGTCTCCTTTTCACAGGCTGCAGGTTTGTAGTTCCCGTTACTTCTGGTGTCTGCCCCTAGTGGGTAAGGTGGGTTCAGTGGGTTGTGTAGGTTTTCTGGTGGAGGCGACTGGTGCCTGTGTTCTGGTGGATGGGGCTGGATACTGTCTTTCTGGTGGGCAGGACTGCATCCGGTGGTGTGTCTTAGGGTGTCTGTGAACTTATGATTTTAGGCAGCCTCTCTGCTAATGTGTGGGGTTGTGTTCCTGTCTTGCTAGTTGTTTGGCATAGGGTGTCCAGCACTGTAGCTTGCTGGTCATTGAGTGGAGCTGGTCTTAGTGTTGAGACAGAGATTTCTGGGAGAGCTTTCGCCGTTTGATATTACATGGGGCCAGGAGGTCTCTGGTGGACCAATATCCTGAACTTGGCTCTCCCTCCTCAGAGCCTCAGATCTGACACCCGGCCGGAGCACGAAGACCCTGTCAGCCACACGGATCAGAGGAAAAGGGAGAAAAAGAAAGAAACAAAGAGAGAGAGAGAAAGAGAGGGAGGGAGGAAGGGATGAAGAAAAAAAGGAAGGAAGGAAGGAAGGAAGGAAGGAAGAAAAAATAATAAAATAAAATAAAGTTATAAAAATTTTTAAAAATGATTAAAAAATAAAAACGTAATTAAAAAAAAGAAAGAGAGAAGAGAGCAACCAAACCAAAAAACAAATCCAACAATAACAAGTGCTAAAAACTAAACGAAAAAAAAAAAGCAGACAGAACCCTACGACAAACGGTAAAACCAAAGCTATACAGACAAAATCACACAAAGAAGCATACACATACACTCACGAAAACAGAAAAAGGAAAATATATACATATATATATATATATATAAAAGGAAGAGAGCAACCAAATCAATAAACAAATCTACCAATGATAATAAGCGCTAAATACTAAACTAAGATAAACATAAAACCAGAAACAAATCAGATGCAGAAAGCAAACCCCAAGTCTACAGTTGCTCCAAAATTCCACCACCTCAATTTGGGTTGATTCGTTGTCTATCCAGGTATTCCACAGATGCAGGGTACATCAAGTTGATTGTGGAGATTTAATTTGCTGCTCCTGGGGCTGCTGGGAGAGATTTCCCTTTCTCTTCTTTGTTCGCACAGCTCCTGGGGTTCAGCTTTGGATTTGGCCCCGCCTCTGCATGTAGGTCGCCTGAAGGTGTCTGTTCTTTGCCCAGACAGGACAGGGTTAAAGGAGCAGCTGATTCGGGGGCTCTGGCTCAGTCAGGCCAGGGGGAGGGTGGGGTACAGTATGTGGAGCGAGCCTGCGGCAGCAGAGGCCAGCATAAGGTTGCACCAGCCTGAGGCACGCCGTGTGTTCTCCTGGGGAAGTTGTCCCTCGATCACAGGACCCTGGCAGTGGCGGGCTGCACAGGCTCCCGGGAGGGGAGGTGTGGATAGTGACCTGTGTTGCACACAGGCTTCTTGGTGGCTGCAGCAGCAGCCTTAGCGTTTCATGCCCGTCTCTGTTGTCCACACTGATAGCCACTACTCGCGCCCATCTCTGGAGCCCGTTTAGGCAGTGCTCTTAATCCCCTCTCCTCGCACACCCCGAAACAACGGTCTCTGGCCTCTTAGGCAGGTCCAGACGTTTCCCCAGACTACCCCCCGGCTAGCCGTGGCACACTAGCCCCCTTCAGGCTGTGTTCACGCAGCCAACCCCAGTCCTCTCCCTGAGATCTGAACTCCGAAGCCCGAGCCTCAGCTCCCAGCCCCCACCCGCCCCGGCGGGTGAGCAGACAAGCCTCTCGGGCTGGTGAGTGCTGGCTGGCACCGACCCTCTGTGTGGGAATCTCTCTCCTTTGCCCTCTGCACCCCTGTTGCTGGGCTCTCCTCCGTGGCTCCGAAGCTTCCCCCCCACCCACCCCCGTCTTTGCCCGCGAAGGGGCTTCCTAGTATGTGGAAACCTTTCGTCCTTCACATCTCCCTCCCAGAGGTGCAGGTCCCATCCCTATTCTTTTGTCTCTGTTTTTTTCTTTTGCCCTACCTAGGTACGTGGGGAGTTTTTTGCCTTTTGGGAAGTCTGAGGTCTTCTGTCAGCATTCAGTAAGGTTCTGTAGGAGCTGTTCCACCTGTAGATGTATTTTTGATATATTTGTGGGGAGGAAGGTGATCTCCACATCTTACTCCTCCGCCATCTTGAAGGTCCCTCCGCACCACTTTTTAAATATGTTAGGTCTGAACTCAGTCGTCCCACTTGCTCAGACTTCAGTCCACCTGAGGCAGGGGCCAGTGCCCTTAGAAGCACCAACCCTCAGGCCAAGAGCTAAGTGCTTTACAGGTGGAGCAGGCCCTGGGGGCTTGAAATACATGACCATTCAACACGCCATCCCGGGACTGTCATCCTGCTCAAGGCAGCCAGCTCTTCCACCAGGAAACCTCAGACTAGAGCTTACTGTCTGAACTGTCTTTGACTAGGCCTGGGACAGCCTTCATCCTAGGTAATATAATTAAGCTATTAAGCAATAATGATGGAGACTATGCTTATTATAAGGTAACTGTACACTCAGAATGGTTTTAGCAGCAAGGCCTACCCAGAGGGCCTTAAGTCTCCAGGAAGGAGATTAACTCGTGATAAAAACACTCACTGGGGCCTTCTCTGCTTTGGAAATTTTTTTTAAAATAATAATCTTTACCATAGAGAAAGATGATACGGTGGGGGGGAGAGGACTTTTGAACAACAATTTCAGATGTGATACGTTCAGATTAATGGGCCCTACTAAACTGTCCCACTGCCAGTCAATACCTCATTAACCATTACAATAAAAACAGAAATACTCAAGACAAGGGTCTCCTATTGTGGAAAATAGATAAATACCCTAAAAGCTAATCTTGGAGAGGCTCAATATGGGGATGAGGGAAGCAGGGAATTCACCTGGTCTAATTACATAAGCCAGTTTAACGATTTCTCCTTTATGTGCACTTTCTTGAGAGTGCTCAGGAAAACACGTCATAGATTTTTCTGTCTGGTTTCAACAAGCTTATTGACTCATCTGTGCCAACTGCACATCAAAGCATATGCTCTTAGCCTCCTCTGTGGTGTGTGATGTGCGTGTGTGATATCCAGGGCTAGGTGGTTCTCTGATGTCTCTGCTCCTCACTTCCAGAGAGGCTTCTCAGTCACAGTAAGATGAGAGAGAAGTGACCAGTACGGAAGCTCCAAACTATGCTCTCCCGCACAAAGCCGGAAACTCTCCACAAGGCGCAGCAGCATCGTGGCTGCCAACAGAGTGTGTTCTATCCTACATGCACCTGTGGATACATAATCAAGGAATTCTAGGTACGTAAGACAAAAAATTCAAGGGGAACCTCCCAGGGAAGAATTCCTGCCATTTCCCTTTTATTTTGACACCACACTAGGGATCCTGTCATGTGAGGGTTGGTCATTAGTCTTTTACAGTTATCTCTAAATACCCCTTGGATCCATACATGCCTTTCCACCTTCAGAGCCGCCCCCTTCATCCAAGCTATCATAATTTCTCACCTGGACTATGGCGATAGCCTTAAAACCTGTCCTTCTAGCAGCCTCCGCATTGCATTCAGAGCAATGTGGTTTTCTTTTTTATTGAGGTGAAATTCACATAACATAAAATGAACCACTTAAAGTTTACAATCCACTAGCATTTAGTGTACATGCACAGGACTGTGCATGTACCACCTATATCAAGTTCCAAAAGCTTGTCGTCATCCCAATAGGAAACTCCATACCACTAAGCAATCACTCCCCATTCCCGTGCTCTCTCCAACTCCTAGCAACCATGAATCTGATTTTTGTCTCTATGGCTTTACCTATTCTAGGTACTTTGTGTAAACGGAATCATGAAATATTTGTCCTTTTGTGTCTGGCTTCTTTCATTTAGCTTTTCAAGATTCATCCATGTTGTAGCAAGCATCAGTACTTCATTCCTGTTCATGACTGAGTAATATTCCATTGTATGTATATACCCTAATTTGTTTACCCATTCATTCACTGAGGGACGTTTGGGGGTTTCCACTTTGGGCTAGTGTGAAGAGTGCTGCTATGAACATTCTGGTGGTGGCAGAAGTCAATCAAAGCAGCTGGGTGGCATTATGAAAAGAAATTTTAGTTTCTACCTAGTCCTGTGAAGTTTATAGAAGTCTGTCCGGCCTAGAGCTGTTGAGCCCCCACGTTTCAAGGGAGAGAAATGGGAAAAACTTACTCCTCTCCAAACTGAGATGTTCTAGCCAAGGCCATTGTGAGCTGTCACTTCACAGACATTGGAGACTTCCCTTCTCACTCTCCAGGGCTCTCACCAATCAAAAGAACGTAAACCAACCAATAGGACAGGGTCAAACATGGGTCTTTAACTAGATTATGGGTTTTGCTTTCAATCCTGTCATAATACCTATAAGCTGTATAGCAAACCAAAAATGGAAAAAGACCTCTGTTTTAATGGAATTTACCCAGCCTTCTACTGTATGCCAATGTAATGAACCCTTTTATGCTAATATCAAGCCAGATCAGTTGCAGGCATTTTGTTCATTAGAAGGTATCATTTTTCAACTCTTATCAGTATGTAAATTAGATTGACTCTCTGGCCACCTGCTCCAAAGGCACAAACTCTCGAAATTCAATTAACATAATTTTTATTCTAGTGTGACACTTCTGTTGATGAGGGCTGGATAGAGCCCCTAGCTGAGGACTGGGCTGGGGTTCCTCTACTTTTGGCAGAACCAGAAAAGGCTAGGTTTTCCTAAGGTAAAAGCCACTAGAAATCAAACCTCGGGGACATGAATCAGAGGATGCCAAGTATTTTCTTGCTGAAGTTCTTCAGAAATGTCTAACGCCAGCCCCCTTTTTTGACACATCAGGACACTGAGGCTCCAAGTGCAGAGATGGAAGGGTTCTGATGCAGACGTTCAGGAGGGGCTATCTGAATAGTGGGTGAATACCTGGGCTGAATGCCAGAGGCAGCTTCCGACCTAGGTCCAGCTGTACAGTCAGAGAACTGTGTTTTCCATTGTTAAAAAAAGAAAGGACAGGCCCGAAATAGAGTCACTTGTGCTAAGCCCCACATCAATAAACCAAGACTTAATATCTAACCTAATTGCAGTTACGACCACCCGCAGGAATGTAGTCTGACCCGGTCAGTCTGGAACTTTCTGGTCAGCATCAGTGAGGTAATCTGCCACATAGCTCCCTTCCATCCCCCACAGGTCGGTTACCTAAGCCTAAAACAGTTCACTCTTTTGCCTCTTCTGCCTATAAAAGGCTTCCATCTTGTACAACTCCTTGGAGCTACTCACTACTTGCCAGATGGGATGCTGCCCATTCATGAATCATTCATAAATCCAATTAGATCTCTAAAATTTACTCAGTTGAATTTTTATTTTTTAACACCACCTACTCCTATTTCCTTTTTTTCACCCTTTTCTTCTCCTTCGTGCCATCACCCCCAGCTACCCAGAAGTCTACACTATGGTGTCCCATCTCTATCTACTCTCTCAAACACTGCCTTAGAACACAAACTTCTCCTTTCCTTCCTTCTCCCTCTTCTATGTTATTGATTGTTTACTTTGATAATCTGATGAATGCAATGAACTCTCTCAGAAAAAAAATGCACCCACACAATTTTGCATTCAATTTTAGTGTTTTCAGACCTCCTGAGGTCTTATCCACCTGTCACAACTTAAGAACTCTTGACTTCTGCCTTTTTTTTTCTCTAAGCAATCATGGGGGGAAAGCAGTCAGAAAATTTAAATTTTGTACTGAAAAGTATTTCCCAACCCAGGTTCCCCACAAAGAAGAGCCTGAGACAAAAGCTTAAAATACAGCACTTCATTGGGAAGTCTGATCCCAGGGAGATGGATGGGGGAGGGGTGAAGGTTGTATTATGGAGTTTGCCACCTGAAGGGAGGAGGGGGAGGCAGGAACTGTTCTGGATGGCACAACCTATGAACCTCGCAGATATCTGAGGAATCCCAAGCTGAGGCATCAGTAACAAAGCTCTGGGGTGGGTGTTGAGAGATGCAGAAGGTGGGCCTGAGATGAGGCATGGCTTGCTGCACCTGCATGAACCTGGTCTGAGCTCTCCCTGAGTTGGTCCCCACAGCAGTGGCCAAAAGAAGACACAGGTGAGGCAAAGAGGATCTAAAGCGATGCTTAAGAGGTATCTGACATAGGAATCTTGCAATTTGTCTAAATCATTTTCCACATTTATCTGATAAACTAACTCACACTTATCTGTCAGGGATTGGGAAGAATTCTGGTTACCCAGAAATGGCATTGAATTTGGAAAAGGCATTAAAGTTGTACAATAAGATATTTTGAGAAAGAGAGATCACACTCACATAACTTTTACTACAGTATATTGCTACAATATATTGTTCTATCTTATTATTATTGTTAATCTCTTACTTTACCTAATTTATAAATTAAACTTTATCATAGGTATGTATGTATAGGAAAAAACATAGTACAATATATATAGGGTCTGGTACTGTCCATGGTTTCAGGCATCCACTGGGGGTCTTAGAACGTATTCCCCATGGATAAAGGGAGACTACTGTATATCCATATATATTTCATAAATACTCTGCAACCATGAAAATTGTTCTTATAGATGAATATTTAATGGAAGGGAAAAGTGTGCCCAGAACATAGTAGGGTTCTATAAATATTGGTTAAATGAATAATAGCTACCACATATAATGTATATTATCTGCCAGGCTCTATTTTTGTATATTAACTCATTTAATCCTCAGACCAATGCTATGAGGTAGGTACTAATATTATTCCAATTTTATAGACAAGGAAATCTCATGAAGAGATTAAGGGACATGCTCAAGATCATGCAGCTGTTAAGTAGTGGAGGTGAAATTCACACCTGGAAGTCTGAGTCAGAGTCCCTGCTCTTAACCATTATGGATGGGTGGAGGGGTGGGTGGGTGGGTGGATGGATGGGTGGGTGGAGGGATGGGTGGGTGGACGGATGGGTGGGTGGGTGGACGGATGGGTGGGTGGACGGATGGGTGGGTGGACAGATGGATGTTGATTCTTCTTGGCAACTTATAGCTTTCTGTATAAAATCACACTACAACTGGGCATTTTGTGCTACAGGTATTTCATGAACACATAAAACTCTACAATCACTAGGTTTTACCTTCAATCACAGGAGCATCTCTTTGGAAGTCAATTGTTTCCTCCCATGTAAAGTGAATCTCATTCTCCAGGTGTTAGTAGCTGATTTTTTCTAGTGCTATAAGAATCCTTTGTCTTTAGAAGAGCAGCATTGGGACTTCCCTGGTGGTGCACTGGATAAGAATCCCCCTGCCAATGCAGGGGACATGGGTTCGAGCCCTGGTCCGGGAAGATCCCACATGCCGCGGAGCAACTAAGCCCATGTGCCACAACTACTGAGCCTGTGCTCTAGAGCCCACAAGCCACAACTACTGAACCCTGTGCCACAACTACTGAGCCTGTGCTCTAGAGCCCGCGAGCCACAACTACTGAAGCCCGCGTGCCTAGAGCCCATGCTCTGCAGCAAGAAAAGCCACCTCAATGAGAAGCCCACACACTGCAACGAAGAGTAGCCCCTGCCCGCGGCAACTAGAGTAAAGCCCGCACGCAGCAACAAAGACCCAACTCAGCCAAAAATAAATTTAAAAAAATAAAACTAAAAGAGTAGCATGTTATTCCTAGAGAACAGTGGCTTTTTTATGACATAACCATGCCATTAGCCAAGCCTGGGCGGCATTTTTCACCCTCATTTTAATAACAGAAACGCATTAATGTGGTACACTAACAAGGGCAGACTCAATTTGGGGCAGCCTGCTCTGTTTCTTATTATCTTTTTCCTTTTCTTTCCCCATCATTGTTTACTTCCTTCATTCCCTCCTCCCTCCCTTCCTTCCTTCCTTCTGAAGGTAATTCCTGGAAAGAAGAATGAATTCGAGTTCAGAAAATGTGGCTGTTTTTTAAATAAGGAACTTACTACACTCAATACAAATGCCTTTTTCTTTGGCAAAGTGCTTTGTACTTATAAATCCTGGGTATTATCTCCTTTGAGCCTAGTGAAAATCCCAAGAAATAAAACCAATACTCTATCGTTATTTTGCAGATTAGAAGACTGGAGTTGCTATTCTATACTTTCCACTCAAACAACAAAAGAATCCCACTGCCCTGTTTCTTTTCTCCAAAAAGAGGAGAGAGAAACCCATCTGATGGTGGTCTGTCCTTGCGAAGAAGCATCGTGTAGAAGTACTGTAGCAGCAGCACTGCACAGAGGAGATCTGTCCTACTGAGCCAGGTGGGCAGGAGGGCGCGAGGCTGGCGGCTGGCCGTGGAGTCTGCTTCCTCCGGCAGCTTCTTCCTCCAGTTGGTGAGGTTGTCCTGTGTTCCTCCACTTCCTCCACTTGGTGAGGCTGTCCTGTGTTAATGTCTTTGCTGCCCAGCCTCCGGTAAATACACGAAGGTGGTAACCATGCAGTGGCTCAAACAGAGGCAACGACAGTCCTGAGGTGGAGCTGGGGAGGAGGTCAGGGCTGGAGGGGACAGGTGACTCTCAGAGAACTCGCAGGGCTGGTGGATGTGCAGCACACAGGCCAGCTGATCGGAGCCAGAGTCGGGAATGTTGGTGATCCTTGCTGCCTTCTTGGCCTACAGATAGGTCATCAAGGCAGATAGGGGACGAGGGACTTAGTCTGGCTCACAACGTCCTCTTGGTGATGGCCACAGGGCAGAGCCAATAATCTGTCTCTCCCGTCATCATTCATTTCAGGCAACCCCTGCAGATCTGAGGCCTCCAGCTGCATCCTTCGTGGAATTCCTAGGGACGCCTCCTTCAGCAAGGGGCAGAGACCCATGGACCAGGGCTTTGTTGCCATTCTATACCTTCCAACAATTTGTTTAGAGACAGGACGATGCATTCGTTCAGTTCATTCAACAAACATTTATTCAGCGCCTATTACGGTCCAGACACCATTCTAGCTGCTTTGGATATATCAGTGAACAAAACAAAGATCTCTGAGGAGAAGGAGCTTACATCCCAGAAGGGGAGACACATATTAAACATGAGAAATAAAGTGTATAGTATGTTAGAGGAGGGTGAGGAACACGGAAAATGAAAACAAAGCACAGAGTAAGAGGGACAGGAAGTGCGGTGGCAGGGGTAAATGAGGAGTCAGGAAAGGCCTCATTGAGATGGTGAATTTTGAGCAAAGACTGGAAGAGGCAGAGGGCATGTGAGCCATGCTTCTATCTCGGGGGACAGTTCCAGGCAGACAGAACAGCTTGGATAAGAACAGTTCTCCTGACATCTGGTACAGAGCCTTTGGCATCTCACCCAGTGTCATCTGACATGGGGAAGGGAAATAGAATAAATGAACCTTTTGCATAAAATCTATTATGAAGACATTATAATCCAGGCCTCCCGGCTGTAATACAGCAAGCACTCTGTGAGGGCACCTATGATTCTCTGGTAAAAGTTTAACAACCAGGACTCCAGAGAGGCATGTGTGTGTCAATTCCCATGGTGTAAATACCTTCACTATGGCTGAGTCCAAGCTACCAAAATGAGATCACTGAACTCGGAGCTGGAGCTGATGCCAACATACTGATTCTCACCTTCTTCTAGGGAAAAATGCCAAAAATTACCCAGTGTTTCAGGATTTCTTATCACCCACTCGTTCCTTAATATTTCTTTATTCTGAAGTGGAACCTTCTTTCCCCTACCTTTACACCCAGCACCAAAAGTCAACTCAAGAACATCTCTTTTTCTTTCTGCTTTGTAAGAAATTTTCTGGAGAAAGGCCTAAATGGATAAAGAAAAATCCAGGGAGGCAGAGATGTAAAACATGGAGTCAAGAGGCAAATGCTGAGATGAGGGGAGAGGAAAACCTAGCTCATAACACACAGTTCAAATGGATGAAACATCAAGAACCTAGTCAGAAGCCTGTGAGCTCCAGCACCAAAAAAAAAAAAAAAGAGAAAAAAATAATAAAATGCACTTGAAAGCAAATGTACTTTTACTTGAGCAAATGATGTAAATCCATCCAAAACACAAATCTGAGCGCAGCTGTCCCTCCTGAGCTGGTTTTATGCGCACACACACACACACACACACACACACACACACACACACACACACATAAAGAATTTGGGATGGGGTTAGGAAAGGTAGGCCTATTTGAAACTAGGTTTGCAGATTTGTTTTGATCATAGCCTTTCATAATAACAAAGGCAACCACACTACATGAAGCCACCTGTTGCTCTTGGTTCCTTCAGCAAAATCAACAAGGAACAAAGGATGAGATTAAAGGTCCAATTAAAACAGGCAAGAGGATTTTGAGTCTGCCTGTGCCCCGCCCGAAGAAGCTCTGGGGATGAACAAAGGGGTCAGGGAGACGAAGCTCAGACGTGCCCTTAACCCATGGGCAGGGGGACTCTGAAATCCTTTGGCTAGACTGTCCCAATCCATTTAGTAGAATAATCCCTCTGAGTGTCATTCAAATTTGTATCCACTAGACAACACTGAACTGAATCTACCTTGGAAGGCTATTGTGGGAAACACCCATTAAAAGTATTCTTAAGTCTTCGTCTCTGAAATTCCTTTCCAGTTTGGCTCAGAAGGAACCAACTCTGCCAGCCCCCTAGATGCAACACTCAAGGGATTCTTTCTGAGCACTTGGTGGAGAAGAGAAACAAGAAAGATCCTGCAAATGTTTTAGAGGCTTTCTTCCAAAGGGGCACTATTTTCATTTTATGAAACATTTTCTACCTAACTTCCACATCGAGTTCCTCTGAAGACTGAGCTTTAAATAAAACTTAAAGCACTTTGAACTCTGGATGAAAGAAGTTTTGATATGTGCATTATTATTAGTTGCTGTCTTAATGGATATCTACTGTTTTGTCTTCTGAGGAATGTGCCTTTCACTAAACTCTAAATATGATGAAATGAAAGCTGCTGTCATTTTATGAGCCGTGCCTCCCTGGCCACAGTGATTGTCTAGAGGTAGCACCTAACCCAAGTAAGAAGAGTCATGGCAACATGCCCCCGGGGCCATAATGTTAAGAGAATAAGCTCTGAAGCACCATAGTTCAGAAAGGTCTTTAGAAATAAAAGAAGTCTCAGCTACACAGGATGTGTATCTGGAACCAGCCAGGTCTGAGTTCTAGTCCAAATGCACAGAATACCTTTTGTACACAACTTCAAATCTTCTCCGCCTCACCTCTTAACCATCCACAGCTAGAACAACCAGTTCTGCATAGATTTTGAACAGATCATGCAGGTACAACCTGACAGCCGCACCTCTACACAAGCTTCTCACATCCCACCCTGGGTTTTGCCTGACCAGGAAGCGCAGGCTCAGACAAGAACCACCCAGAAGTGCAGGAGAATTAACACCCACAGAGCAACACCTGACTACTGGGGAAATAAGTCAACAGATAGATGCTTCCTCCTTTCCTTCTCCAGGTGGATGCTTCTGACACCTTCAATGGTCCTGTGAGACAGATCACACAGTCACCCCAAGCGGTGGCCACACATAGCTCTGTGACCTTGGGGAAGTAACTGAATGTCACCAGGTCTCTATTAACTTTTCCAAAAATGAGTATGCTATTACTTACCTTGAAGATTTACTTTAAAGATAACTATGTGACACGTGGTTAGTACTGTGAATATCAGCTGTAACTCTTTAAAACCCACTTGCCAACAAAAAACAAACATATCCTTCGATCCAATTCTTCCTTAAAATCAAGTGGATTGCCTAGCAGGTCATCCTCACTTTATGTTGCTGTTTCAAACTCTTAATGATGATCACACCACATCACATCACTCACACTTTGTCTTTCTCGTCTAAATAACTTCAGCTTTTCTCTTCCCCCAAAGCTCTCACTTTCCAAGCTCTACGTGACCATGGTAAGTGAATCTTCCCAAAGTCGTCACACGCCTTGAAGAATGTGAGACATGAATTGGGAGATTGGGATTGACCTATACACACTAATATGTATAAAGTAGATAACTAATGGAAAAAATTTTAAAAAAAGAATGTGAAACAGTATTTAGTGGAAGAACAGAAAAGACTCTGGACAATCAGGAATCCTGGATTACAGTTTCAGCGTCTGGGACCTTGGGCAAGAGTATCCAGCTCTCAGCTCAGTGTCCCCCAGTGTGAAAGGAGGCGGCCTTGAAGTCACTGCTGAAGCTCCCTCTTGTGCTGACTTACGACATTGAGCCAGATGTTGGAGGTCGATGTGGGGGTCTCAGGCGCCATGTAGACCTCGGTGCCACCCTTCGTCTCCTCAAGTCCATCGTGCCCGCTCCCTCATTTCTAACCACGGAGGCCACACCAAAACAATGTCCAACGAGCGATCACACAACCACTATGGATGCATGCAAAACGGTGTGGAGGAAGACTGTTCAATAACACGCATGATATCGATATCTTAAAACTGATACAGAGTACCATCTTATTTTTAAAAAGGAAAGGGTGAGCATGTGTATAGAGGGAGAGGTGCATGCATAGGAACGTCTTAAAGTGCATCCACCATGGCAGGTTTATGACGGGTATCTTTTCTTGTGGTTGCTGAATTTTCTAAGTTTCCTACAATTAGCACATATTTGTTTTGGAATAAAATTGAAATAGGATTATAAATTGAATCTGCTCTGCCCATAGGCCAAGCAGGCAGCCTCTGACCCTGGCCTGAGCTTCCCAAATCCCCAAACATCTCTCTGAGCTGTGGCTCCTTTGTGCTTTTCCTCCTCAGCCCCAGTTCCCACCATTCACCTCACCCCATCTGTGCTGAACAGCAAACACAGCAGTGTCCCCCAGAGGCCCCTGTTAAAGGCCCACATGTTCTTTTGGAGGAAAGCAGGGGTCCTGAGAGCCTAATCTGGCCTTTCCCATTGGTACATAGGAGCTGGTTTCCTTCTCATATTAGTTCATTCTCACCTTGGATGGCAGTAACAGGTGACTTCAATGGCCTGAGGGTGCTGAGGAAAACTTGGGAGTCATGAACCAGAGAGGGTAGGCCCTCATGGTGGACCACCCAGAACCAGCCTCTGGGTGAAGGGATAAGGAAGGGAGAGAAAAAGGGAGGTCAGGGATGGTGAGAAAGACACATAATCCCAAATAACACATTAGGAGGGAAATGAACACAGGGAGAAAAGATTATGAATTCTGGAGTCAAATAGAGTCGGTTCTAATCCCACCTAGTAGCAACTCCTTAAGAAGAGTTACTCAGCCTCCTTCGATCTTAGCTTCCTTAACAGCAAAATGGCTAGAGAAAAAACCCATCTTGCTAGGCTATTCTGAAGATTAAAGGAGAAAATGTCCCTGAAGAGCCTACAATAATACCTATCAATAGATAAAGCAGGCCCTCCTATAGAACTCCTACTATTAATAATTTGAAGTTACTGTTGTAATTTATAATAATAACAAGACGAAGAAGAAGGGGAGGGGAGGAGGAGAAGAAGAAGAGGAAGAAGTGAGAGGAGGGGAAGGGGAAAAGGAAGAAGAAGAAGGAGAAGGCAGAGGTTGTCCTTGGCCGCAGCCCAGATGGAGTTCACAGGCAACCACATATTATCACAAACCATCACTCATGTTATCATCGTTCAACAAAAATTTACTGAGCAACTGCTGAGTGCCAGGCTCTGGGGTGATAAGTTCCTGTCTTTAAAAAACAACCAGTTTGGAGAGTGAGGGAGAGGTGTAAATAGAGAGGGGATGAGCGGATGAAAGGCATGAGGGGGGAGCCACAGGAGCACTGGAAAGGGAGCTCACTGCCTGGGAGAACCAGGGAAGGCTTTACAAAGGAGGCAAGGCTTTATTTCAGTCTCTGAGGAGGCTGTTTTGGTAAAGAGCAAGAAAGGCCTTTTAGGGAACTCAGTTTGTGCCAAGTCAGAGCTGCAGAAGGGGCACAGTGTTGTTTGGGAAATGGAATGACTTTCAGTGTGACTGGGGGCCGTGTGTATCAGGTGAAGTGAGAACTTACACAGGAGGATAGAACCGGGTTGTAATGACCTTGCAAGTCATGATAAGGGACTTGGCAAAAGGGGGAGCAGCACAAAGCTTCAAGCAGATGAATAACAAGCTCAGGTTTGTGTTTTCACTCTGATAGGACACTGGAGGCTGGACTGAAGTGAGGAAAGCCTTTGGCAGGAAGACCAAAAAGGAAGCAGTTGTAATAATCCAGAAAAGACAAAATGAGACCCTACAAAAGACAAGACAGTGGCAAGAAATGGGACTGGATTCAGAAGCTATTTCAGTGGTAGAACTGAAAGGATCTGGAGACCAACACGGGGCAATGCGTGGGGAAGGATGGGTTCCAGATCCTAGCCAGGTATCCAGCTCAGAAGACTGGATGCTGTCCCCACTAGGAGACAAGCAGGAAGGAGGTGATTCTGAAGGGACGTTGAACCCCCCTGAGTTTGAGATGACTGTGGGGCACACGAATGAGATATCTGGCCTAGACCTGGAAATATGGATCAGGAGCTCAAGAGGGAACTTAGATGTAAATTGGGGATGTATTAACATGTGGGTCGTAGTTGACATCATGGCAATGGATATGATCATAAAGGAAACAATTATAAATCGGAAAGGGGCCAATGACTAGGGGGACCATACATCCTTGTATCCCCACAGCAGTCCTGGTTTATACCTGCTGTCCAGCATAATCACCCAGAGCACCCTGCTTAATTTCAAATTGTCCCGGTTTAGACAATGAATTATATAGTCCCCCTACCAATAACCGAGCTCTGGGGACCATCAGGCAAAGACTGAAGGAGACAGGAAAGCATATCAAGATGTGGGAGAAAACAGGATAAGGGGGTATCTTTAACCATGTGGGGACAGGGCTCTAATGAAGTGTGTAAATGTCATGCTCTCAAAACACCCAACAAATTTTTATTGGAACTTGATCATTTAAACTAAAATCACTTATAAAACAATAAACATAAGAGACATGCAGTGAAAATTCCCAAATAAAAGCAAAAGGAACAAGAATGTTTTAAATTGATTGTAAGGCTACAGCAATAAAAGAGTTTAGTACTGATGAATAAATTGACAGAAACATCAACGAAACAGAATAAAAGGTAAAAACATTCAATCAATCACACACAGAAGTTTAATACATGACAGAGGTGACATTTCTAATGGATGAGGCTAAGATATACTAATTATTAGACAATGTTAAGATAGTTGGCCAACCATGTGGAAGAAAAAGGGGTTAGATTTTTATATATTACTCCCATTCCAAATGGATAAAACATTAAACATTTTTAAAAGAAACCATAAATGTACTAGAAGAAAGCATAGATGCTTTTTTTTTTCCCAAAATCATCCTGAGCCTGGTGACAGGGTTAAAAAAAAGCCTTTATACCCAGGAGTGAAATTGCTGGATCATATGGTAGTTGTATTTTTAGTTTTTTGTGGAACCTCCATACTGTTCTCCATAGTGGCTACACCAATTTACATTCCCACCAACAGTGCAAGAGGGTTCCCTTTTTTCCACACCCTCTCCAGCATCTGTTATTTATAGACTTTTTGATGACAGCCATTCTGACAGGTGTGAGGTGATATCTCATTGTGGTTTTTATTTCCATGTCAACCCAAGTGCCCATCAACAGACGACTGAATTAAGAAGATGTAGTATATATATAATGGAATATTAGCCATAAAAAAAGAATGAAATACTGCTACTTGCAGCAACATGGATGGACCTAGAGAATATTATACGTAGTGAAATAAGTCAGGCAAAGACAAATACTGTATGATCTCTTACATGTGGAATGTAAAAATAATAAAAATGAATGTATATGCAAAATAGAAACAGACTCACAGATATAGAAAACAAACTTGTGGTTACCAAAGGGGAGAGGGAAGGGGGAAGGGAAAAATTAGGAGTATGGGATTAACAGATACAAACTACAATATATAAAATAGATAAGCAACAAGGATATACTATATGGCACAGGGAATTATACCCATTATCTTGTAATAATCTATAATGGAGTATAATCTGCAAAAATACTGAGTCACTACGCTGTACATCTGAAACTAACACAGTATTTTAAATCAACTATACTTCAATTTAAAAGAAACAACTTCAAGGTTAAAAAAAGACCTTTATAAGCATGACATAAAACCCCAAACCCACAAAGGAAAAACTTGATAAATTTACCTCAACAAAACTTAGCATTTTCTGTTGGGTAAAAAGAACATGAATAAAGTCAAAAGTCAAATAGCAACATGGAAAAATATTTGCAACACATATGATAGACCAATCCTGTGCTCTTATGACTCAGTAAGTAAAAGACCAACAGCCCCATTTTTAAGTATGAAAAGAAAAATTTAAATTATCAGTATGTCTATGAAAACATGCTTAACTTCATTCATAATTTTAATCGCTTCCACCTCAGGTTGGCAATAATTAATAATCATAATAACAGCTTTATTCAGATATAATTCATACATGCCGTAAGATTCCTTCATTTAAAGAGTATAATTCAGGGGACTTTAGCATATTCACAGAGCTGTACAGCCATCACAGGAGACCTTTCTGAGCCTCAGTAAAGCTGGGGGTGATTATGGTGCCACCCTCATGGAGACATTACAACAAGTGACTAGGAACATGTTTATAGAGGGCATGGCACAGTGCCTGACCAACAGAAAGCCCTCAGCCAGGGGAGCAGTTATGGTTATCACCTAGGGTCACACAGTGAAGCTGATGGTGGCATGAGACTCCCCTTCCCCTGCCATATAGCTGACTCTGGGCAGTAAGTTAAGGAGGCATAGGTGGCAGGGAAGCTATGACTGCAATTGTTTAAAAAGCCCTGAGATGGCTAATATCTGAGTCAGCCAGAACCACGCCTCTCAGCTAAGCCAGTGATTCTCAAAGTTAAGACCGAACACCCTTTGACACACTTTTAGGAATATTACCCTACATATATATTTTTATAAATACTCAAAATATATTTCTAAAGTAATATTAAAATTAAAATTTTGGCAAACAAGAAGATTCAATTAGACATTGCTTTCCAAAAATAGGATACTAACGAAGATACAGCAATTTTCGAAGTAGGTGGCTGATAATGAGTTAATCAACTCAAAAAACCCCTCATGCACATTGCGAACACATGAGGGGTTTAAAATTGAAAGATTCGGTTTTATGATTTCAGGAAAGAGCTGTTGTTATGATGAGTCTCATCTCCTACCAAGGACTGGAACAGACACAAATAGCTCCTCATTTCAGAGGACTCAACTTGCATCCCTTGCTGCTGGGGGATGCAGTGGACTGATTTCTGGCATACCTCACCTACTTACACAAATCCTAAAGTTGGCCCTCCTATTCAGGGAAAGGATCTGTTGGGAAAACTTTCCCATACAACTATAGAGGAAGCTCACATCAGTCCCCTTTATTAGCAGGCTAGTCCTTCATTCATAAATGAAAGGAACCTCAAAAAAGCCAGGGCTTCTCTGGAGGCGCAGTGGTTGCGAGTCCGCCTGCTGATGCAGGGGATGCGGGTTGGTGCCCTGGTCCGGGAAGATTCCACGTGCCACAGAGCAGCTGGGCCCGTGAGCCATGGCCGCTGAGCCTGTGTTCCGCAACAGGAGAGGCCACAACAGTGAGAGGCCCGTGTACCGCAAAAAAAAAAAAAAAAAAAAAAAAAAAGCTAGATTTTTTTTGAGGAAAATCAGCAATGTGAAATGGAAGGACCAAAGTAATTGAAACTTCAGGAAACAAAACATTCAAGGAATAGGAGAAAACTTAAAAGGAAAATTTTTAATTGGTATCCTCAGAAAGATTCAAGAGGACATTGCATTCATAAAGTAAGAATACTGCTATGAAAAGAAACCATCAGGAAAAAAGAAGAGTACATGAAAATTTAAAATATGATTGTCAAAATAAAATTATTTAGCAGAGGGTTGGAATATTAACACAGATGTGGCCAAGACTGAATTGGTACAATATAAAGCCAAGGAAAGTTCCCACAACTTCAAACCAAAAGACGAAGAGAGAATTTGAGAAGAAAATTGAAAAGACAGGGAGGACCAACCCATGAGGTCCAACACCTGCTCAGTAGGAGTGCAGAAAACAGAAAACAGAAATTGGAGTGAGGAAGCGATAACAGAATAAACAATATAGGAATTTTCTGAGCTGAAGACTTAGGTCTTTAGATTAGAAGGATCTACAGAGTCTCAACAGGTGAATTGGGGAAAAAGTGAACATCTAGACACATTCTGATAAAATTTCACAGCTCAAAAGATAAAGAGAAAATTCTAAAACCTCTCAAAGAGGGAAAAAAACAGGTCACCCATGAAGGAATAATAGAGAGGATGCTATCAGACTTCTTATCTGCACCACAAGCTATCAGAAGGCATTGAAGCAAAACCTTCAACATTATAATGACATGCTCCGGAACCTAGATGTGCCAGTTATTGATTTATTGCCTCTTGGCTCCAAATTCTCCTTTTTTGCTTGTTCTATGAAAATACATCTGGGCCCTTTAAATATTTCTCTTTGCTGCTGTCACTGAAGTTTGCCACTAGAGAGCTCTGGAGAGACACCACAGGATTTTGTGTCCTGGTTTGGGTATGCTTACTCAGCAGGCTCCCACAGTACTACAAGCAGCTGCTCCAGCACCCGATTCCTATAGTACAGTCCAAGGCTGCAGCACTCAGTGTCCAGAAGGTCTCCTGGAATCATCTCTCGAGCAGTTTTGTCATGCAACACCCCGATGAGACACTGCCCCGTGAACAGCTTTCCCCAGCACCTAGAGAGTAGATTTCCAGCAAGTTCCAGAGGGTGGATTTCCAACTGGTATGTCACCACAGTGACCTCTCTGCTACTTGGTGAGCCATGGCTGTGCTCTCTTCAACAAGATCTGGATCTCAGCTCTGGCTCAGGGGAGGGGACGCTTGCTCTTCTTGGGTGCTCTGTCTCAATCTAAGGGTAGAACTGCTATTCTTACGTTCCTCGGAGTTCTCTTTACTTCTTACTAGACAATTCCTCATTACTCCAATCCTCTATCAGAGTTAATAATTCTCTATATTACTTTCCCTGTTCAAATTACTGTGTGGTTTCTGTCTCCTGATTGGACCAAGGCTGATACACTAGACTTTTAAATCTTGATAAGTATCAATCATGTATGAAGGCAAAATAAAGATATTTTCAGAAGTCTAGCAATGAAGAAAATTATTCTATATATTATTTCCAGTAATTATTTGATGATGACCTTTAGCAAAACAACAAAAGAATTTAAGAAAGAATAATAAATGATTTCTGACCATGAAGGAACTACAAGAACCCAATGAAAAGAAAATTAGGATGACAACTTTGAAATCCACTTAGAAAGCAACTGATCCAAATTAAACCCAGAAGTCCGAAGGCTCTATGAAGATCTTCAAAAAGAAGATGGTTCTATTTATGATTAAGAATGTGGAAGATCTTAAAGACATGTTTCTTCAGTTAACAAGGAAAAAGAAAGATATTTAGAAACTCCAGGGGGAAACAACCAAAGCCTGTATAAAACATCACTCCATATATAATGCAAACTAAAATGTGAAAAAAAATGAGCAATTATTACAATGTAGGGAAAAATAATTCATTTGACTTGAAACATACTCCTGTTTGTGGTATAAAATGACATTTCCTTCTCTGAAGCTTCATTCACAGTAGTTGATTCTACCAGGAAGAACAGTTACATAATTATGGCATTATAAATGTTATTCAATGCATTTCAGCTTTTAGAATCTACCTACAGACAAAGCAGAAAGTTTGACTGCATTTATGCAACAGAATAT
Source organism: Leucopleurus acutus (assembly GCF_964270905.1). NCBI lineage: Eukaryota > Metazoa > Chordata > Mammalia > Artiodactyla > Delphinidae > Leucopleurus > Leucopleurus acutus. The sequence goes on from NC_139142.1 coordinate 44,689,859, forward strand.
ACATGCAACCAATAAATGTAAATCTTGACAATGTAAAAGTAATACAATGACTGACCAAAGCAGGAAGGGAGAAAGGGTGATAGAAGTGGTGGAAGTTCTGGACACTCTTTATGCCTTATTTTATATAGTAGGGAATTAATAAATTCTGTCTAAAGTTGATGACTCAAAAAATAAATGTATAAGTGTGTATATAAATATGTGTGTATTTTTTTAAATTATGGTGGTAGCCAAAATGATTCAAGTAATTAAAAGGGGAGATTTACCAACTGTGGTAAATCTTTTTCCATTTTTTTTTCCATTTTTTCCACCTACCCACTTCTACCACTCATAAATAGGGAGACTGCATAATTTATCATCCAAATAGAACACTTCAGATGGTGAAATTGGGAGCTAAAAATAATTAACAATCATTAATTAATCAACAAGCATTTACCAAGACCATCCAGGCAAACCAAAATGTATGGTCATTCTACTCATAAATCTATAGAATGTCTTCCACGGGGCTAGCTCAGGGTACAAAAAGGGAAATTATTATACTTTTTTTAAAAATTTATTTATTTTTATTTTTGGCTGTGTTGGGTCTTTGTTGCTGCACGCAGGCTTTCTCTAGTTGCGGCAAGCAGGGGCTACTCTTTGTTGCAGTGCACGGGCTTCTCTTGTTGCAGAGCACAGGCTCTAGAGCGCGTGGGCTTCAGTAGTTGTGGCACAGGGCTCAGTAGTTGTGGCTCAGGGGCTCTAGAACGCAGGCTCGGTAGTTGTGGTGCACGGGTTTAGCTGCTCCGCGGCATGTGGGATTTTCCCGGACCAGGGTTCAAACCCGTGTCCCCTGCATTGGCAGGCAGATTCTTAACCACTGTGCCACCAGGGAAGCCCGAAATTATTATACTTTTAAAGCTTGCCAAGTTCCTCATTATCTGGCTGGCAAATACACAGAGAATAGATGTGAGTAAAAATCTGGGAAGACAAATACAGCCGAATTTAAATGGATATTCAAATCATTATAATGTATACCTTCTCTAATTCCACACGTAGGCAAGGGGACTGGCATTTGAATTTATCTGCTTTTCCAATCAGTGTAAGAAATCTTCCCTTCTCCAAGCACAAAAGCAGAGATACCTCTCGCTGGTGCCATGATTATTATGCTGCTGTGATGTCCTTCAAATTTTCTGGCTAGTTCCATATCCATATAGAACAAACCAAAATGAACACTTGTAGCAAAAAAATACAGTGGCAGCTGCTGTAATTTTTTTGACTTTTTTTATATATACAGCAGGCTCTTATTACTTATCCATTTTATACATATTAGTGTATATTTTTGGTGATTTTCTGGATAAGGAGGTTTCCAGTTTACATGAATCACAGAGTTGAATGAGCAAACTAAAATAACAAGCAAGTCTATCTGAATTTAGAAGGGGTAATCCACGGGACTTCAAAATGTGGGTGAGTTAGAGGCTTATCTCAGCTCCCTGACCCTCAGACGCCTTGAAAACCTGCTCTTTCTCAGCTTTCCAAGTGCCGTAACTGTACCTAAGGATCATGTCCTCAAATTTCACTCCGCTGGAGTCTAGGATGGCTCCCTAACCAACTATGGAGGAGCAGAGAGCTTGTGCCAATGAGGACAGGACCCACCTGGCAGCCAGGCCCTCTCACCCCTCAGGGCCACAAGCAGAGCTGTGTGCCATGCTCCCTTAGAAACTCGTTAGCCCTTCACAAACTCCTCTCCATTCAATAGTGACTTTAGTGAGGTAGGTACATGGGAAGAAGCAGAGGCACACAGAACATCCTGACCTTGTTTCTTTGTTTGTTGGGGGCAGGGGGAGGGGACAGACAATTTTCAATATTTGGAAGACACATCAAAGATACTGTCTGGATGGTTCCTTATTGTCAGCAAGCTTAAACTTGGTGTTTTGTGGTGTTGGTTTTTTTCTCAGAATGAATTCCTTATTCTACTACCTCTTCCTTTTCTCTTTCTTGAATAACTGCCCAAAAATTCTTAGCTCCCAAGGGACCATTTTGGTTGTTGATGCTTGAAGAATCCTGTCTACGGAGAATAAGAAGGATAAGTGGCTGTTAAACCCCAAGCATCTATCCAAGGAGATGCCCTCCCATGTGCTAAAGGCTGTGTGCACCTTCAAATATTCCATCAGTGCTTGCAGAAAAGCATGCTGTCTCCTTCACCAAGGAGGCCATGACTCCACTAGGAGGTCAAGGCAAGTTGTCTGACATCTGTGCTAGACCCCCATTTGACAGGACAATGACATGCTTCCAGAGCAACCTTTGCCTAACGTAAATCTAAGGAATGAAGCAGCAATCATCTAAATCGGTGTTATACGTGCTCACAGAGCACTAGTCCTCTAAGATGCTTCCATTGCCATATACACCTGAGAAATCCTGCTCACCGAAACCGCCTCTGGGAGGTTCATAATGCAAGTCATATATTAAATGCTCTGAGAAATCCTGCAATTAAAAGAAATCTGTCTGTGATTAACCAAACATTTCCCAAAGTTATTTTACCACTGAACTCCTGTTTTACATATTGAGTGTCAATTTCCCAGAAGATATTTTGGGAAGTGTTTTAAGAAAAAAAAAAGAGTGAAGGCACATCGAAGGGGGATCTGAGAAGCATTTTCCTTGACGACAAGGACTCACACGATAACACCTATCTGGGAATTAGAAATAGGTATCCTGCTAGACGAATCCATTTTTAAAATGTGCCCCTTCTTCAGGCTGACACAGCTGCACACCTGGGCGAATAGCTTTGCCAATGGAGCTGGCTAGATTTTGACCTCCACGTTCACCCCCTCAGCCAAGCAGCTTCACTGTGCATGGAGACCCTACTTGCCCCTAGACTAATCAGTGACACATTCCCTGTCCTTCCCACCATCCAAAACATGGAGACTAGGAGAGCCCATTCCACTGAAACCCTCACCCCCGCCCAGAGTGCAATGGTTTTGTCAGGACATGGGAACACTTAAGCATAAAGGAAAATCTAAGCTTATATTGGGACTGGTGTGAACATAATTTCCTGGACCTACTTCTAAATTACCCACGTTAGATGAGGTTTGGTTAATGCTTCCCACATCCTCTTTATCCCCATGTATGTTCTTCACTTTTCTCAGGGCATTTGTTCTTCAAAACAACTCACACACCTGTCTCTTCTGAGACAGCTGTTTCATCTAAGCATACTGGGATAGTGCTGACTTATCGTACCACACATGCCCACCCTCACGGCACAGAATTCTAGCTCAGGACCTAGAAAGTAACCTTTGCCTTGGCCACGTGATCTACACACGCCATCAGGAGTATCTTTCTTAATTTAGGAAATGTGTTGCTCCTGGGTAACTGCAAATCCCTTTTCTCCAGCTGCTTGCCTCTCTGAGACCAATACCTTGGTGGTTCCAAAGGACTGGTCCTGAAAATCACCGGGAGGAGAAGTATTAGGAAACAGGAGGAAACAAGGGATGTGGCATATGGAATTCATCCAGAACCACCCAGATGCCTCCTAGTTACAGTCTTGGAGTGTGCTCTCTCGCTCTCTCTCTCTCTCTCTCTCTCTCTCTCTCTCTCTCTCCATTACCTGCAGGATTAATTTGCCCTTATTATTATTTGTTCTGGGAGGTTTTCCTTTTACTAGAACATCTGGCACTATAGTTTCATGCCCTGAGGTTTCCTGGAAACACTCTCAGGGAGGAATTGGAACCTCTGCTACTAGAACTGGCCTGGACCTGAAATGCTGTGAGCTGTAATCTCAGCCCACGTCACGTTCTCTCCCTTGTTTCCTTTGCAAAACGTCATTGCAATCAGCCCTGCTGTTTTTCAATGAGAGGTGCTGGCAGCAAGCCCAAAAGTGGCTGCACAGGCCTTGTCCTGCCAGGGAGTGGAGGTAGCACAGGCCTGATAGCCCTCCCACCATATCTTTGGGTGGCTCCCACCCTACACTGCTGCCCAGCTTTCTGGGTGAGGTCAGCGTGCACCAAGCAGGGGAGTGGGCTAGGTGTGCACTTGGCTCACACGCTGGTCCCAGTCACACTGTTACTGACATAGCTGAATCACAGATGAAAAGGCCCCTTGGTCCACTGACTCCTTCAGGGGAGCCACAGGGTGCTTTAAGTTTTCAAAGACTGAGCTGAGCAAATGAAGAATGTTAACTGGGAGGCTCTGGAAGGGGCCCCTCCTGCCTCTCCCCTATCCCTCTCCTTTCTGTTCCTGCCTTGGCTGGTTTTTGTTCTGGCTGTTTGTCTGCAGAACTTCTCTTCCCCATCATCTTTGCAGCCTGGCTCCTTGTCCTTCAGATTGCAGCTGAAATATCACCTCCTCCAAAAAGCCTTCCCTGACCTCCCAGGTTAAAGTGGTCACCCAGGGGCTCCACCAACATCAGCCTATTTTAATTCTCCTCGTGGCACTAATCACTATCTGAGAGTTTGTTAATACATCTGCTTCTTGGATTCTTACCTGACTTGACCTGCTAGCAGAGGAGCAGGGACACTGCCTACCTTGTTCACCTAGAACAGGTGCCTGGCATGTAGCGGGTGCTGAATACATAAATAATTGTTGAAAACATGGAGTTTGTGCACTGGCCCCACTACTTACTAGTTGCTTAATCTTAGCAAAGTTATTTAACTTCTCTGTGCTTCAGTTCCTCATCTTAAAAATAGGAATAATTACAGTTCCTAATTTGGGGGACTGTTAAAAGAATTAGATGAGATCATCCTTGCACAGCCTTCGCAGAGCACCTGACACAAAGCGGCAGTCAACAAACATCAGCTATTATCACTATGAACATGTTAACCCATAAGCGCTTAGTCACCTCCCAGTACTCACTAGTTTCTCAGCTTGGCTGGGTCCTGAAAGAACAGAGAGGAGTAGAGGCCACAGAAAAGGCCAGACATCCGGGCAGCACCATGGGGAAGTGTACCAGAGGAAGAATGTCACAGGAAAGCTCACAGAGCCAGGCCAGAAAGTAACACCTCCTCTTTCTCCAATAAGAACTACTCCTTTCAGAAGGGTTCTTTCTTTCCCCCTTCCCTTTCTCTTCCTGTCCCTACCAACCCCACAGGACTCAGCTTGGCCCTACACTTGTCAAGGAGCAGTAGAGGTCAGAGTGATGCTCTATAGTCAGGGCAGCCTAGTGTTCCAACCAGGCTGTTCCGCCACCTTGCCTGAGGCTAGGGGACAAGTGACAGCTCCCTCCTAGCTGTGCCACATAAAAATAGTGCAGGAAAAATGTCCAAGAAGTCACATAATTTAACTTCGGATATGATGAGAACGGGAGAAAGGTCAGTCTCCTTTGGCTGTGACCACAGTTCAGTACGGACTCAAGCCCATGACACCGTTAATACTCTGTGCACAAGGTAACAAAGCCACTGGGCCCTGGAACTTGGCATTCCGTAGGAGACGGTTTCTCTAGCCACCCAAGGGGAATGTGGGAGACAGGTTTTCACTAGGAAGAGGAATTGTGTGCTGCTGCAGACCAGAGATGATCTCTGTCATACCCTCTCCCCGCACCCACCCCAGCAGAGAGGGCCCTGCAAGCGCCTCTCCTTCCCAAACCAGCCAGCTGCTTGGAACCTCCCATCAAGACCCAGCTGATGCTCTCACATTCTCATCCAGACACCACCTGGTATTTCAGTGAATGGTGTGGGAGTCATTCCAGTGGCCCCTGGGGCCCACCTAGCGTTCGTCCTCTATTACTGCCAGGGCAAATGCTATATTTAGTAATAATACCAATTCTGCAGCTCAGTCTGATTTCCCCACTGAGTTGTTATTCTTACTCTGTCTACATTGTGGCACTGTATACTCCCCCACTGCAGAGGAGATCAGCCCCCAGCTGGACGAACATCTATCTACCTACCAACAGCAGCGGGAGGAGAAGGCTGTGGACCTCAGCGAGTTATCGCAGCTCGGCCCATGTGGCCCTGTGAGCTCTCCACAGTTGTCTAACCACCCCTCCACTTTCCAGACACTCTAGCTCTGGCAGGAAAAGACCCAGACATTTGTCAGGTCTCACTGGAGTTCCCTCATAAACCTGAGACCAGGATTGGGTGCAAATGTTTATTTGAAGGTGACCAGCCCGCATGGTGACAGAGATGGAAATTGAGACAGGGCGGGCATGCAAGCCAAGTAAAAGGCATAAATGAGAAACTTCCGGCTGCAGGTAGCTGATGCTCCATCCCACGGGAACCCTCGTAGAGAATGTGTAGAAACCACCTCAGAACTGGCCATTGCTGGCAAGGAAGATGGGATTTACCCACCAACTCCTGCCCTTATTGACTGAAGTGTTTACTCCTCAGGACTTCAAGTCTGTCCCCAGCAAGCACTACCAGAGAATGTTCTCCAGCAGAGAGCCCGAACGCCATGGGGCCTGTACAGGATCTGTCTGTGGGCGATATTTAAGGTGGGCCAAGGAGATTTGGGCCTGGCCAGACAATTCCTGCTACATCAAGCTTTCTAATGACCAGTAATGAGCTTCTTAGAACAATGCCCTGTGGGTAGAGGCATTTTAGAATAGCTCTTTCAAATTTCTCATAACTTCCTAGAAATCCTTTCAATAATCCTTAAATAGATATAGTTATATAAATCAGCCTCTCTATGATTTCTAATGACATGAAGCAAAGCCGTTCAAACAAATGGCCCAAGTTCCATCCTCCCTGGACTCATAATCAGGACCCACAGAGCTCTGAGTAGACACTTTGCTTTGGACACTTTGGGAGGAGGTCAGATCTCACCAGTTTTCCATGGAGACCAAGCAGGAAAAAAGATAGAGGAGCATGCTTTGCAAAGCTTTGAAGTTCAGATTAAAAGCGCAGCAGGGAGGCACACACCCTTCCCCCAACTATGGGGCAAAGTGAGCTAAGAACTGGTGGAATAAACTGAATCCTAATGAGAAAAAATAATCTCTTCTCCCAAGTACCTCTCCACCCACCCATCTGGACATGCCCACTCTCACAAGCCCTGGGCAGGAACAGGCTTACTTTGAACAATACAAACCATATCAGGGGGAATTTTCCTGGAGTTCAGCCATGGAAAAATTCACCCAACTACCATTTGATACCTTGATTCATGGAGCTCCCACCCACCTCAGGCACTCTGAAACTCCTGTAGAGTCTTTTGATAACATCCTGCTTCAACTAAATACCACATTGCTCTTTGCCGACAAAGAAAAATTTTCCACAGGCATTGCTGACTCTGTTACACTCTCAAAAGTAGCAGGTGATTCAGCATGGAAGGTTCCGAAAGAAAAGGAAAAATCTCCTTATTCCTATGCTACAGCCGAGGTTGAGGGTCAACCCTTTATCAAAGAGATACAAGAAGATCAAGGAGTTTTCTGCAATTTATAGCCTAGAATAAAAATGCTTACCATCAGCTCACCCAGGTGATGATGACATGATTACAAGATGCGCACCTACAAAGTCAAGAGTCCTGTGTTCTGGCTGACTTTTACCAAATAATTTTGTGGCCTCAGATGAATCATTTGACCTACCTAGACCGTAAAATGACGGGTCAGTCAGGGACAGCAAACAGAGTCAGCTGCTAGAACAACGCCTCTGCACCTAGAAGAGAGACTCGGCAACGAAAATAGTGCCATGCGTATAACAAGCACTTGATATTTTGGTGGTTGAATGAATGGATGTGTCTCACATGTCATTGCTCCTGATTTCTTCATCCCTGACAGACACTGCTAATCAACTGTGATAGTTTTTCACACTGAAACTGGATGCAGTATCAAAATTCTTCTCAGCACAACTCTCCAGACAGGTACCACCAATCTACTGGTGCCCATGTGTGAAATGATATCTGTTTGCCTTACCTGGACAAACTCTGGAATTTTTCCACATTCCACTTTTGTTTTAAGGGAAATGCTAAAAGGTAGACTATTTGTCACTCAGAGGAGATAAATATAAATATGAATGAATATTTTAATCTAATCTGCATAAGAATTTGTATTTTTATCATCCTGACTAGAGTAAGGAAATGCATTTTATCAGTGAAGACTCCATAAAAACAGGCCACTTGGAGTCCTTACAGGCAACTATACATTTCTAGACCCTTGTGGAAGCCATCAAATTTCTCATCCCAACCATGCAGAAGAAAACCAGCTCTGAGAGAGATCCTCACCCCTGCAACTAGACACCTCTGATCCATGATAACTCCAGAAATATCCAGTGTCTGGGATCTGGTTCATCATCTGGGCGTCATGCTCACTCACCAACTTCACACAGATGAAATGTTGTATTAGTCACGGTTCCCCAGAGAAACAGAACCAATAGATTATACATAGAGATCCATTACATGGAACTGGCTTACGTGACTTCAAAGGCTGAGAAGTCCCGCTATCTGCTATCTGCAAGATGGAAACTCAGGAAAGCCAGTCATGCAGTTCAAAGGCCCGAGAGCTGGAGAGCTGTAGAATCCAGGTGGACTCTGAAGGCCTGAGAACCAGGAGCGCCAGGAACGTGAGAAGACAGATGTTCCAGCTCAAGTATCCAGGCAGAAAGAGAGTGAATCATCTCTTCCCCATTTTTTTGCTCTATTCAGGCCCTCAACAGATTGGATGATGCCCACCCACACTGGGAAGAGCAATCCCTTTTACTCAGTCTACTGATTCAAATGTTAACCTCTTCCAGAAACACTCTCACAGACACATCCAGAAATAATGTGTCTGGGCATCTTGTGATCTAGTCAAGTTGAAACATGAGATTAATTATCACAAGTATCAAGGACAGCACTGAAAGGGAAAAAAAAGTCACAGAAAGACAACAGAGAGCGAGATGGGGAGAGGGGCTCCTACGAAGGTACAGACCCTTCAATGTTTTCAACCCCCAGTGCCTGACCTGCCTGGAAATACTTGGTAATACTCATCTATGATTCCCTTTGGGCACAAATATTAAAGCTCACCACATGGCTTTTGGAACATCATCAAAAGAGCCCCAAGGGTGTCTAGCTGCTTATCTTTGTTTATGAATACAAAGCTTCTTGGGGGCCGCTGAAGACTTGCATTCTTCTGTATGGTGTTCATGCAGGTAAGCCATGACCATGACCCTTCTCTGCCACCCTAGGTTTCCATCGGCACTGGGCCCTTGTCTGGTGACACACCTGAAATCTACACTGATTGTCACGTGCTAAATTATGTCTGCTTTTCTGTAAAATGAGAACAAATGAAGTGAGTCACTTTCCCACTACATATGCAAAGCACTGAGGCACAGATGTCCCCTCTGGCCCAAAAGTCAGTTTTCAACGTGTTCATCTTCTGTTGATTGTCTCTCAAGGCTTGAACCTGGAGACATAAATCATCAGAAATCTCTAGGCATTAAGAGAAATGGATGAGGTCTGAATTCTTAGCACGCAGCTCTAGTTGTTGGGGGTGGGTGGGGAAGGGTACTTTATTGGTACCAATAGCTTCCAGGAGGCCTTAACTGTCACGCATGCTGGCTTCAGTTAAAACCCTCAGTGCAGTAAATTACTAAATCAGTGGATTTAACGAGAGCCTAGGGATCTAAGAATCAGAGAAGTTGCTATGGAAGGACTGGCAGAGGGACTTCAGCTAATAGCCCCCCAAGTGCTGAAAGAACTGCTCTCCAGTTTAGTTGCCCCACGCAGTGCTCCCATATCCTCAAGAACTGTCCCACTGGGGGAACAGATACCAAATACAACTATTGGTGCCCTACGGGCTCAACGTAGGACCATGCTTTCTTGACTTTCCTCTGGAAAGGAAACACATGAGACAAAATGCTGACTTGCCCAATCTGTTTAAGTAGAGATACTCTTAGCAAAAGAAAACTCTTTGTCAGCACCATGCTGACCACAGAATTGTTCCTGTCTATGGCAGACAGAGCTTGCTGCAGAGCAAAGATTTTGCTCCTCTCTGTAGAGTTGTTCTTGGGAAGTAGATGCCCAGCCAGGGAAAATCTGGTGATCTAAAAGTCAAAGAACTTGTCATAAATGCAGAGGGCCTTCAATTAATACTTACCCAGTTCAAGAAATACTTCCTCTTGCAAAAGGGGGCCCATTCAGGAACATGAGTGGACATTTAGGTTGTTTTCATGTCCTGGCTATTGTAAATCGTGCTGCAATGAACAATGGGGTACATGTGTCTTTTTGAATTATGGTTTTCTCAGGGTATAAAGCAATTATACTCCAATTAAAAAAACATTATGTCCTTAAACTTATACAATGTTATATGTCAACTGTATCTCAGTAAAACTGGAAAAAGTCCTTAAAAAAAAAGGAGGAGCATGAGTGGAATGGATGTGGTTCAAAAGCAGATGTGTTTCTCTGCTTGTTCTTCCCTCATTTGCTGCCCTGGTATCAATGGAAGGGACATGTTGTGTGCCTTGTATTTAAGACAGCAGAGCATCCCTCAATCTGGATCCCTAAATGCCTACAGGAAGTAGAGCCACCCCACTTTCAGCCAACCAGAAGGAAGTCCTAAGAAATAAAATGCTTGTATTAAACCACTGGAGTTTGTTTGTCATAGCAGTTAGGTTGCTCTAACTAACCCACTATTCTTAACTAGAAGAGTATGAACCCAGTCATTTCTCTCACGGCAAACAACAGCACACCTCCCCATCACCACCCACCCACCAACATTCTATCCTAAAAACTCTCAACAGCCCCAGAACTGAAGGTTTACTTCTACAATCACCTTGATATTTGCTGTGGCTTCCAGGAATGTATTCTATCTGGAACCTGCCACCCAAATTCAGATGGGTCAGCCCTCCAGAGGAGTGGAGGCTTCACTTGTTTGGGTTTGCAAAGCGTCTGTTTGTAACGCTGCCAACTTGCCAGACGCCTTTGCCTTTCTCCTTAACATGCATCCTGTAATCCTTTGACCTTAGTTGTGTGACTCTGACCTTGTCAAATCTGCACGCACATCAGGCTGCAAGAAACAGTGTCTGAGGCTTTCAGAGGAGCCTCAATGTGCTGACTGCAGTACACCTTCACAGATGGTCAAAAAGCTCCTCGCCCAAGGAGGCTTAGTTTGGACTCCTAACCACCCCTCCCCCACGCTCCAATAAATCCCCGTGCAGATTCCCAGCCTTAGAAGCAAGCTCACAATTTTGTGCCTTCCATGCTGAGTTCGCAGGAGGCAGAAGGCCCAACAGAGGTGCCACGCTTTGAAAATTCACACCAGGAGGCCCCTTCTCCCCTAAGCGGTCATGTCTAGAAACTGCCTAGAAGCTCTGTTGAGCCATGATGGTGTAATTACCCTGTAAAGGCAATAATATGTCGGAACCCGTTCCCTCGCCTTGAGATAACTGATCGGGCGCTTCTCTTCCCAGCTCCAAACTCAGTGATACCACACTGATGGCTTGCAGTCAGCCCTGGGGAAAGCACACCACGGAAGCTGGCACACACTACAAGTCAGGGCTTTTTTATGTCCCAGAGAACCAATTATTAAACATTTGCAGAACTGCCCAGCAAACAAGAATCAGTGGAATGAGCTCTGTCTGGCCGCCTCTTTCCTTCTTGGAAAGGACAAGGACAGAGCACCCCATCTCCAGAGTAGTGGCAAGGCCCTGTTGGCTGTGCTCAGTGGCATTTGTAGGGCCTTTGTTCTGGATCTGATAAGAAAGGAGGCTAAAGGATGGTGACCTTCCACGGCAAATAACGGACACAACAATGCTGAACCGCTGCAGACAAAGGGACTTCAAGAGGCAGATTCATCATTTTGGACACCACAGAATGGATCCCATCTCAGTAATCTCAGTAATCATCATTTTGGACACCACAGAATGGATCCCATCTCAGTAAAAATTCTAATTACTTGCTCTGCCACTCACCTGGCCACTCTGTAGCTCTGAGTAGGAGGAGGAAAGAAGAGGACCGAGTTCATGGTCAGGCTGTCAAGCCCAGTGCTGGGCATTTCACACGAGTTAATGAAGCTGACCCTCACATGGTCCTATGTCTCAGAGTTGGAATACCCATTGCTCAAAGCAGGGAAATGAGGCACCAGGAGGTCAGAACAGCAACCTGCCTAAGGGCACACGGTGGTAAGGAGGCTGGATGCAAATCTGGTTATGTCTGATGCTAGTGTCCACACTCTGCATCACACCACATTGCCAACGAGCCTCGTTTTAGTTATCTGGGGAACTGCAGGAAAAGAAGCTCTCACCCTGTCTCGTTGGAAATTAATGACAAACCTGTTTTTTTTTGTTTTTTGTTTTGTTTGGTTTTTGGTGATACACGGGCCTCTCACTGTTGTGGCCTCTACCGTTGCGGAGCACAGGCTCCGGATGCACAGGCTCAGCGGCCATGGCTCACGGGCCCAGCCGCTCCACGGCATGTGGGATCTTCCCGGACCCGGGCACGAACCCATGTCCCTGCATCGGCAGGCGGACTCTCAACCGCTGCGCCACCAGGGAAGCCCCAAACCTGTATTTTTTTAATAACAGCTTTGTTGAGATAGAATTCCCATACCATAAAATTTGCCCTTTTAAAGTATACAGTTTGATGGTTCTTAAGATATTCATGGAGCTGAATTTCACCGTCACCACTATCTAGTTAGAGAATATTTTTGTTACCCCGAAAAGGAAACCCCACCGCCATTAGCGGTCACGCCCTCCTCCCTCCTCCCTGCAGCCTCCCGCAAGCCCTAATCTGCTTTCTGTCTCTGTGGATCTGCCTGTTCTGGACATTCACACACATGGAATCACACCATTACGTGGCCTTTGGTGTCTGGCTTCCTTCATTTAGCACAAAATTGACGGGTCTGTTTTCAAGTTCATAGAGGCTACAGATGAAATCCACTAAGTTGAAAGGCAAACATACGCAGTTTTTATTTAAATACAGAAGCAAGGCAATGAATGTGAAGTACTTGCATCAATGTGTTTTTTTAATTCAATTCTACAGCATTTATTGACTGCTTATTATATGCCAGACACAAAACAGACCAAATCCCTGCCTTCATAGAGCTTCATTATGGTGGGGAGAAACAGACCAAAAAAATAAACAAACAAACATAATAAAATAAGAATAGCACATTAGAGTACTTTAATTACTGTGTGTGGCAACGAGCAGATTTGGAGGATCATGGATGCTGGAGGAGGCCTTCTGAATGGACTCCGGAATATGTTACACTTCTTCCTTCCTCATTTCTCTCTCTCTTCCTCCCCCGCCTCACTAAATGCCCAGTTGTGACCCAAGTGCTGTCCTAATGCCTTCTGTGTTTCCAGACGCCCGACAGCAGGAGTACCCCAACCTCCATGCCATGGTCCGCCTCTGAAAGTTAGTGGGCATCCTTCCCACCACGGGCAATACACCAGCAGGCAGCACCCTTCACTCATTCTGTGATAGCTCCATCCCCAGGCCAGACTCACTTCCTCTCTGAAATCCTGAGTTCAGAATAGAGAGAAGTTCCTCCTCCTTCATCTATTCTGGCCAGAACAACCCTGAAAATACCATCACCCCAGCCCCATCCTCCCCAGGCTCCCTGCCCTACCCCCATATTTACATGCATTTATCAATGACCTGCGGGGGTTCTTGCCAAATGTTTCCAGGCATAACATCTGCCTTGGTCTGAAGCTTTCTGGACCCTGGCGAGGTTTTCCTTAGCCTCCGCATCCTGCCATTTCACAAATTATTGTCTACTTCAGCTCTCCTGCCACTACCGTTGCTGGTTCTAAAACACTAAACCTCTTTTTTAAGCCTGCATTTATTCTTATAATTAGAAACATTCCAACTTTTCTTCCCAGGTAACTACACCATCTCAAATACCAGAAAGGGTTATTAGGCCATAAGGATCCACACCTGAGTGTGGTGGAGCCTAAAGAAATCCCAGTTTTCTTCCACAAGGAATATAGTGCTTCCTCCACCACAGTAAGTACTGCTGTATATATAATTAATCATGGTTTTCAAATAGATTTTCTTATTATAAAAGTATTGCGGGTCATTAGAGAGAAAACAGAAAATACAGATGAGAAAAGCAAAGCCCCCCCGTGTAGTGGTTAGTCTCTAAGAGGGCCCCCAGTGATCCTCCCTCCTGGTACTCACATCCTTGTGAAATCCCCCCCATACTGTGGGCTGGACCTAGTAACTCACTTCTAATGAAGAGAATACAGAAAAAGGCGTGGCTATCACTTCCAAGATTAGGTGTGTAGAAGAGAGTTAACAGAGCAGGCCTGAGACTGTTATCCTTAGAAAGGCCTGCTTGCAAGGTTGACCTGTGGCCAGCATCTGGGAACTTGGATTTCAGGATGAAAGTTTCCCACTATTCCCTGATAAGAAAGGCTCGTTGTGCCTAAACTGTTCGCGCAAGCAATATGTTTATGTTAAACGCCAGCCTCCTTTCCAGGAGTCTGGAATTCTGATATGAACTAGGCAGAGGGGGCCCACGTGTCCAGCCCCCAGTAAAAACTCTGAGCATTGAGTCTTTAATGAGGGTCCCTGGTAGACAGCATTTCACACTTGTTGTCACAACTCACTGCTGGGTGAATTCAGTGTGTCCTGCACGATTCCACTGGGAGAGGACTCTTGGAAGCTTCTGCCTAGTTTCCTCCAGACTTCACCTCATGTACGTTTTCCCTTTGCTGATTTTGTGTTGTGTCCTTTCACTGTAATAAGTCATAGTCTAAATGCTATAACTATATAGAACATGACTATGTGCTGAGTCCTATGAGCCAACCATCAAACCTGGGTTGGGTCTGGGGGACCCCCAACATATTAGGCTAGCAAAAGACTAAGATTTCTCTCTTTATCTCTGTGTGTCTGTCTTTCTCCCCTTCCACTCTCTCTCTCTCTCTGCCTCTCTTTCCTCTCTCTCTTCCTCTCTCTCTCACACACACACATCCTTCCCTAGTTGAGCCCTGAGATGACTAAGGCCCAGCCACAACCTTGACTGCAGCCTTGTGAGGCACTCTGAGCGAGAGGACATGCAACTAAGCTGCATCTAGATTCCTGACCTATAGAAACTGTGAGATAGTAAGTGCTTGTTGCTTTAAGCTGCTAAATTTTAAGGTAATTTGTTACACAGCAATAGATAACTAATATACCTCCTGTCCCTAGAGATCACTGATGTTTATATTTTAAGGTAGGTCTCTTCAAGGATATGTGTGTGTGTGTCTGTGTGTGTGTGTGTGTGTAGAGAGAGAGAGAGACTAAGTGTTCTAGTTGAAACTGAATTCTTTTTTTTGGAAACATTCTTGGTAAAAAGCAAAGGCATGAGGCAGAGGTACAATATTTCCTTTTATTACTACAAGAAATATTTGTATTCCAGAATGATAACTGACGTTTCAAATTGTCTCTTTGTTCTGGGGAGTAGAGGGAGTAAAGGGAAGGGTCTCTTTAATGGCCTTTTGGTCATGCAATCATAAGGTCTCATCCTGAAATGGGGAGGTTTCACACACTAAGTTAAATCACTCAGCATAATAGGGTAAATGTTATTATCCTCAGTGTGGGTACAATTAATTTCTACAAACTATATTTCCTTTTAGGAAAGCTATTTTGCCCTCTCCAGGGCCTCAGAGGGATTGGTGGCAAGGACTCCTGGGAGGGGAGATGAGCTTAAGGACACTCTTGAGAGGACAGTAATAAGCTAGTCCTTGCAAAATGGTGACTATCAGGCAGAAAAGGAGAGAAACAACCAAGAGAGGACACAGAGACACATGGGTGAGACTGACCCAAGCATACGTTTTCTGGGAGCAAACATATCTAGTATTCTATTTTAAGTTTTCCTTTCTTGGCTTTGCCACTCCCATATATTACACCCAAGTGCTCAGGGAAGCTGTACATTATTAAGCATCAAAGCTCAGTCTTACTTATGTTTGGGAAAATTAAGGGAACCAATCGTTGCCTGGGTTTCTGCAAAGCTTCATGAGTGGAGAGATATCAGCCTAGAGAAGCTGGCTTCCAGAGGACAAGGGTGACCTGGAAAGGAGTGAAGCACCAGGCTAAGGTGATAAGAGACAGAGGAGGGAAGAAAGAAGAAAGAACTCTTAGAAGAAAGAACTCTTAGAAGGAGTTCTTAGAAGAAAGAACTCCTAGAAGAAAGAACTCTTGCTATCAAGCTGGATGGGGGCTAGAGTCACAGGATGTGAATTTTAAAGGCAAGTGTAGCCTCTTGAGGCTACAGGAAGCTAGAAAGTCAAAGTTATAACAAGTTGCAATCAAACTGAACATACTGTTTATAGCCTGCTTAAACTGCTTAGCAATATACTGTATCCTAAAAATTTGTCTACAGTGCAATTTGTACTGCTAAGTATTCCATCATATGGGAAAACCGTAATTTTTTTCACCAATTTTCTATTATTTCACATGTAGGTCATTTCCAGATTTTCATCACTACTATAAACAACACTGCAATGAACATCCTTGATTTAAATCTCTGTCCAAAAATATAATATCTTTAGAATACATTGTTAAAAACGGAATTGTTATATCAAGGCTTCTGCACATTTATGAGTTTTGATGCATTTTTCCAAATTTCTTTGCAGAAAATTATACCAATCTAAACTCTTGCCAAAAGGAGGTAAGTGTATTTTGTCCCATCACTTAGCCGAAACTGTATATTATCTTTTTTTATTTTTACAATATGATATATATGTATGTCCTCACACTTGCTTGAACACATTATAAGAGAGATATGATTGAATGCTACCTTTTTGTCTCAGGTAAGAAAAGGTGTCATAACGGCTGGATTTTATTCTTTCCTCATTTACTAATGATCCCCATTATTCATATAGGAAATGTGACCATGCTCGAAAATAAAAGGTTATTAATTTAAGAAAGTTTAAGTAACAAAACAATTCTGCCAAAATGTAGTGAATGAATATTAAGTGCCTTGTTGGAATAGAGAAGGGGAGACAAGGGTGACAAAGAATGAGGAGCAGTCACAGGCTCGATCCTCAGTGTGGGTACAACTGATTTCTACAAACTATATTTCCCTTTAGGAAAGCTATTCTGCCCTCTCCGGGGCCTCAGAGGGATTGGTGGCCAGGACTCCTGGGAGGGGAGACGAGCTGGGTATATTCTCTTCTATGATGCTTTTCTGGGGGAAAATATACGAACTTCTAATCTTGCACCACCTCCGGTAATGCTCTGAGAAGAGAATGTTATCTCCTGTAGTATTCTTGCCAAAAATGAATAACCTGAATTTCATCAGGAGGAGACATCAGACAAACCCAAACGCACAGACATTCTACAAAATAACTATCTAGCAATCTTCAAAAGCATGTCTTGCAAGACAAAGAAGACTGACTCCAGCTTCAAGGAGGTTAAGGAAATATGACAACTAAATGCACTAGGGGATCCTGGGTTGGATCCTGGACCAGAAAAAGGACATCAGTGGGGCAACTAGAGAAAGTCGAATGATTTGCTTTTAAATTAAATTTCAATTTAATTCTACAGAATTAACCTATAGATTAATTAATAGTATCATATTGATGTTAATTTCCTGGTTTTGATCATAGGGCTATGGTTTCTAAGAAGTTAATATTTAAATAAGCTGAGAGAAGGGTATAGGGAAGCTTTGTAAGATTTTTGCAACTTCTTTTGTAAGTCTGAAATTCTTCAAAATGAAATATTAAAAAATATTAATGATGTAAATATTTATTAAGTGGGGATGACTGTCTTCTTCCTCCATCCCTTTTTCTTCCTTCTTCAAAGTACCACCTCTCCTTGGCTGTCCTGGCTTCTCAGAAGAAGGGTGGGGTAAGGAAGGTATTGGCAAAAGAAAATAAATTATTTTTTTAGGCCAGCACATCCCCTTCTGGGGAGGAAGGGGAAGACAGGGATTTTATCATGCAGATTGCCTCCTATTAGGTGATGGGAGGGTGGGGTGGGAACAGAGTGGGCCCATGTGACAGACTACATCATTGGTGCTGCCCAGAAAATTCCAGAATGGTTAATTAGGATTAATTTCTGGGGAAGGTCAAAACTACAATTAAGTCAGGTATTAAGTCTAGATTTGGCATGGGCTTCAATTCAAGTGATGCCATTTTAGCCCTGTGGTTTTTCTTTTTAACACCAAGTAACCTTTTTAAGAATTAACAAAGAAGATGACAAGCTTTAGGGGTACCTTTACTACCCTCCAAGGGCTGTGGAGAACAAGTTAGGATGAGACCTGCTCCCTCCTCTGCCCAGGGACACTGCCCCACAATCCCGTAAGTCTTACTGGCACTAGCAACTGCAGTGAGCCTTCTGTCTTCAGAACTCTCTAGATTCTACATTGTGGGCACCAGGCTTTATGTCCATACTTCCTCACCTCAGGGGCCCAGGTTGGCCTTTCCAAGGACTTCTTCATCATGCTGAATTTTGGTGACAGCACAGTGTGAGCCTGTGGGTTCTGCCACTCGGCAAACCTCCAACAGCTAGTTTCCCTTCTCATGGGTCCCCAGTCTTTGCATTTGGCATCAAAGAAGGAAAAACATTCCCTTCCCCCTGGTAAGATACCAGCTCCTCACTGCACACATGGCCTGAGTGCTAGGAAGACCACTCTTCCCCTCGCCTCCAGTCCTCTTCCCAAATAGCCTCAGGAGGGGCCAGTGGGAGAGCAGTGGGTGGTGGCAGGCCCCATCCTGCTGCTTCTTGATGAACCTGGCACCAAGGGTCTGGCCCAAATCTTCAGGAAGTGCTGCTTAACTTCTTGTTTCAGACTTGGGCCATAGCCACCATTCAAGACCACAGCACAAGTCCCACCCTATGAATGAATGAATGAATGAGTTTTGGCATCAGACAGAACTGGATTCCAATCATGACTCCTCTATTTACCGTGTAAGTCACAACTTTTCTAACTATAAGTTGTCATTCCTTCTGTTCTGGCCTCTAGGAAACCGTGAGCTAAATCTATGGCCACATCTAGCAGCTCTGCCAGTGTGCTGTGCATTGCTGGCAGCTTAATATTCTTTCCGTGCTTTGCCTTCACTCCTTGTCTCTGCATCAAGTTTTATTGTTTTCCTTTTGAATCCTAAGTGCTTTTGTTAACTATCTCAAATCCTTCAAAGAACAGCAGAGAGTGAAATAAATAAACTTAACTTCCCTGAGACTGTGTTTCCTCATCTAGAAAAGATGATGAAAATAACCGCCACCTCACAGGCTCACGGGGAGGGCAGGTTGAGTCAGCCTTCACAATGGCCCAGCGGAGGGCCTGGAGCACATCAGGGAGGGGCTCACCAGGTGCTGGGCTCCTCCCCACCAACCTCGCCTCCTTTCAGCCAAGTCGAAGGACCTCGAGGACTCAGACTGCGTTTCACAGAGAAATATTTCTTATTGATTGCTTTTGCCCAGGATAGACTGCTAGAGTGTGAGCTTGTTGGACAGTCCTGGGCTGACCATCCATGAGAGACAGGCACCAGCAGGAGAGGGGCAGGGGCAGGAGAGGATAACACTTGCACTATGGACTCGGGGTGAGTCCCATGTGGGTGTGGGTACGTTTCCAGTATAGATCTCCCCATTTAATCATGCTGCAAAAGCAGTCACAAATCTCACTTCCTCCTGTTTATTGACGGGGTCCCCCACCCTGTTTTCAATACTAGTTAACCTTTCTGCCATCAAACTGTGGGCACAAGGCCCAAAATTCCTTCCACTGCAGGTCACAAGGCCCTGTAAAGCGTGTTGCCCTGGAATTCTCAGAGCTGGCCTTCATGTTCTTTCTGGAAGGTGCCCTGGTAATGATGTGGAAGGAGGTGGTGGGGAAGAATTTGTGCTGGGTTTTGCTTGTAAGCAAACTGGGGACAGGGGAGGGAGAGGCAGGAGGGAGTGGAGGAGACAGAGTGCCCCCTTCGGCCCTGTGCCTACAGGGTAGTTGGGAGATTTCCCCGCGTTCCTTTTCTCATAAAGCTGCACAAAGCCTGGAATGAAAACATCCCTCCCTCTCCAAGCTCTGAGCTGACAGGCATTGTCCTAAAACACGGTTGCCCAGACATCACCCACAAGGCCCTTCCATCACACCCAACCACGTCAGTCACCCCAGCTTCAGGAAAAGCCTGAATAAACAGGTGAATCAAGCCTCATAGGGACAGGAAAGCTTTATAGGTTTTTTCATTAAACATGTTCGGGAGGGGAAGGGTAGGATACATTTTTCTTTCATCCACAATGGAGCTAAAATCTTCTCCTCTGTGATGTGACCTTCTGACTCTTGTAACGCTCCAAGTATAATACAAACTAAAGGGGGCATCAGTAACATGGGCAACAAGAAGCCGGTGAGGCCCCCAAAGACACCATGAAGCTGGCAGTGGTTTTCCCACGTGTTGTGGAGGTTCCTCTGGGCTTCCCGGTAGAAAAACACTCTGCACATTTAAAGAACTATCACTTAATCATGTTAGCAGATTGGAGCTTTATAAAAGTGTAGGATCACTTCTTGGCAATCCTGAACTGTCTTGACAAGGAAAGTAAGCCAAAACACGTATCAGCTCTATGGACCACCCTTCCAGGGTACAGCCTTATAGGAACACCTCCCTATAACTGACAGAGGAGAATTCTTAGACAGATGTGGGCTAAAACACCAGCGGGTGTCCTGATGACATTATGAAACCTAAGACAGGGCTTCAATGGCCTGTGCAGTCAGCAAACAGACCAAGGAGAATTACGGCCCATCATGCACCAGCAGGGTGGCCATCCATTACTGCCCTTCACCACAGGGAGCCCAACAGCTGAGGTTTTTTAAAATCACACTCACCTAGGCCTTCCATTTTGCACATAATTTTTTTAGCACTAGGCATTTATAAAACCAGAAGGCAGCTTAACATTCCCATGGGCCCCACTTTCAAGTGCAAGAAACGTGAATGCCAAAAAGGGCTAGCCGCTTTTCTGAGCTTATATGACAACCTCCAAATTCTAGCTCTATGCCTGGAGTATGGGGAGTTCCGAGTCCTTGAAGAAATCTAAGATCAGTGAAAACAAGCAAAGGGCAAGCTAACAGGACAGCAAAGATAACCTGCAAGAAAGATGTTGAATCACTTTGAAAGGAAGAAGAGACTAATGCATCCGGTCGATGTACAGGTGCTACTGATATGAGGAAGACCACCCTTGTGGCAAGGGCTGTTAGTCCCAAGCAGGTGGCCAATAGAGTCAGAAAGTCCTTTAAGAGGGCTTCCCTGGTGGCGCAGTGGTTAAGAATCCACCTACCAAAGGAGGGAGTATAAGAAAGAAGTATGTGTTCCTGAGTAGCGGGAGTCCCATCCTACTGCTTGGCAGCAGAGCCAGGGAGGTGGAAAGTAGAGAGAGCTCAGGCACAGAGTATTTGCAAAGACCCTATGGCCCAACAGTGCCTGGAGTGGCAGGGCTCCTGTGTCCACGCAGGTTGTGCAGGTAGATCACGGGGGACAGGTGGGGCCACCCTATTCCCCATGTCTCACCACTGTATATGTTTCCTTGAACCTTCCTGGGGTGGTAAAGAATCTTCAAGAATGACTTCGATTAAATTCTCTGCCTGCTTGGCAGATTGAGGTCTCCAGGTTAGAAGTTAAACTGAGTTATAGAAAATAACCACACATTTCTTGCACATCTAAGTTTGGTGACTGACATTCATATCTGCTGCACAAGTGTGATTTGTTTAGTCATTCTTTGGCTGCATCCAGGCTTTTTCCGTAAGCTAAGAAGAAAATGAAGCCCCCGTTCTAAATTTATATTATTAAGTTTTAGGAATTAAATTCAGACTTTATATTAAATCCTACTAAGTTAAAAAAAAAATCCACCTACCAATGCAGGGGACAGGGGTTCGAGCCCTGTCCAGAAAGAACCCACATGCTGCAGAGCAACTAAGCCCATGCACCACAACCACTGAGCCTGTGCTCTAGAGCCTGCAAGCCACAAATACTGAGCCCATGAGCCTAGAGTCCGTGCTCCGCAACAAAGAAAAGCCACTGCGATGAGAAGCCCACGCACTGCAACGAAGAGTAGCCCCCGCTCGCTGCAACTAGAGAGAAAGCCTGCATGCGGCAACGAAGACCCAACGCATCCAAAAATTAAAAAAATAAAATAAAATAAAAAAAGAAAGTCCTTTAAGAAAGAGATAGGCAAACACTTTCTGGAATAGTTGAAGCTCAGACCCTAGAGTCTAGAAACTGGTGCATGCCACCTTTTCAAGACTCTTAGGAGTCCATAGTTAATGATCTTAGCCTATGGTTCCATGTCTAAAAACAGAGGTAAACAAAGAAAACAGCCTTTTTTAAAAAAAAGTCATAGCAATAGCTAAAAGAGGGAAACAACCCAAATGTTCATCAACAGAGGAATGGATAACAAATTATAGTACATCAATACAAAGGAATATTATTCGGCCACGAAAAATAACGAAGTACTAGGACTTCCCTGGCAGTCCAGTGGTTACGACTCTACACTTCCACTGCAGGGGGTTTGGGTTCGATCCCTGGTCAAGGAACTAAGATCCCACATGCCGTGCCACGCAGCATGGCAAAAAATAATAATAATAATGAAGTACTGATACATGTTACAATATGCATGAAGCCTGAAATACATCATGCTAAGAAACCAAACACAAAAGGCCATATGTTGTATGACTTCATTTATATTAAATTTCCAGAATAGGTAAATCCATAGAGACAGAAACCAGATTAGTGGTTGCTGGGCACTGGAAGGTGGGGAATCGGGGAAGAATGGGGAGTGACTGCTCAAGGGGTACAGGGTTTCTGTTTGGGGTGATAAAAACATTCTACAACTAGATAGAGGTAATGGCTGCACAACATTAGAAATGTATAAATGCCACTGAGAACTGTACACTTTAAAATGGTTGTGTTATATGAATTCCACCTTAATTTTTAAAAAACTCATAGCATCACTCAAATGGATGATCTTCATGCTTTAGAGAGAGTGGCTGCTAGAGCACATGAGGGAGGTGTGATGGAAGCAGGAGAAATTAAGCATCTGAAGACACTAAAAGCATCAGAGGACAGACCACTGGGCAGAGGGTAGCTCAGTACAAATTTTGCAGGCTCTGTGGTCCAGGAAAAGGCTCTGGGCATATCCAGTGAAAAGACATTTAGCAGGTCTTCCCTTGCTGGGGAAGGGCTTGAGAAAACATATTTTTGCTAAAATCCAGACCCTTTCTCGGTGGCCCAGCCAAAGAAGGGGTGGCCCTGACTGTCAATCCCCTAGGACAGCTTTGCTAGACAGAGACCTCATTTGCATAATACCACTGAAGAAAGAGAAAGACCATGCAACAGGTGGAGCAGAGCTCAGATGAAGCTCCAGCCCCTTCTCAAATTCGTGATGGGGGAGGAGGGCACAGCACTGCCTGAACTGGGCCTCTTCCCATATTCAGAGCACACAACTCAGCAGAGCCAGCCTCCTCCTGCGCACCACACACCATCTCTTATAGGGTCAGGCACCTCCTTCTTCCTGTCTGCCCCACAGGCCATGAGCACCCACCCAAAAGCACTAGAGAACAGTGGCAGTGACTGAAAAATTATTATAATAAGTTCAAAATAATCTTATCTCAGGGTGCTTTATGATCTTTGATACCTCTTTGAATGACTTTTAAAAAAAACAAAATTTTCGGTAGAAAAATGTCATGCTCTTATCTTCTTGGCAGTGAGCTTTCCACTGAAATAAAAATACTGAGTAAACAGATTCAGTTACTCTAAGAGAAAAATGTTACATAACAACATTTATGGCTCTAAAAAGTATTTTAAATATTTATCAATTTTGACATATACATAGTCCCAAAATGTCTGAAATGAATGACCTGACTTTTCTATGTGTTCTCCATGGCCACGTCTGGGGGAAAAAAATGTTTAAATAATGAATATAAATGTTTGAAAAATCAATTTTATGACTCCACTAGACTAAATTTCATAAATGATTAGAATTACTTAACGATTCTCATGCGTATGGAGTTGAGTAACTACACAGTGTATTGTTCCTTAGATTTCTATCTGAGGACTTTCCTATTATTTGCCAGTTGAGTGGCTGTGGTTTTCTATTGCTGTTATAGCAAGGAAGTAGGTAGATGCATAAATGGATTGATTGATGATGATAATGACAGTGAAGATATTTTTAATTTTTTATGTTCTTTGAAAATTCTAGTTCTTGCCCTTTTCCAATTGCTTTTTAAAAAATTTTCCTCTAACATTTAAAGAATGCAAGTTCTCTTTAGACTGAATTAAGTGCTAAATGCAAACAAGAAAGTACGGCAGCTGAGATTGTCATGGTCAGGTCAACCTGACCACTTCACCTCATGGGGCAGAAACTGATGCTGTGCCAACAGCTGACTGATGCTGTGGGTTGAATTGCGTCCCCCGGCAAATTCATGTGTTGCAGTCCTGGCCCTCAGTACTTCAGAATGAGACCTTATTTGGGAATAGGGTCATTGCACACGTAATTAGTTAAGATGAGGCCATATTGGGGTAGGGTGGGGCCCTAATCCACTATAACTGGTGTTCTTATAAAGGGGACAAAGGGGGAAATTTGGACACAGACATGCACACAGGGAGAATGCCATGTGAAGATTAAGACAGAGATGGGGGTGATTTCTACAAGCCAAGGAATTCCAAAGATTGCCAGCAAACCACCAGAAGCTAGCGAAAAGGCATGGAACAGATTCTTCCTCACGGCCCTCAGAAGGACCAACCCTGCCAAGACTCTGGTCTCAGACGTCTAGCCTCCAGAACCATAAGAAAATAAATCTCTATTATTTAAGCCAGTTTTTGGTACTTTGTTACAGCAGCCCTAGAACCTAATACATCTACCTACCCAACAGCCATTCCTCTCTACTTTCTTATTGAGTCTTGATATCATTCATGGAGCTACAGGCTCAGAAAAAGGGAGGCCCTCTCTAGACCCAGGAAAGGAACCACGATAGGTCTAAACCAAAATGGTAGCCCCATAGGCACTGGCTAGTGATTGGTTTAGAGATGAGCATGTGACTTGCTTCTAGTCAAAGAGAGGTAAGGTAAACCTTTTGGAAGTTTCCGAGAAGGATTTTTCTCCTGGATGAAAGAGAAACAGAAGAAGAAAGGGAGAGGGAGAAGAAAGAAAGGAGGGGGAGAAACATAGGAAAACGGGAGAGACAGACAGATGGGGAAGGGGGGAGGGAGGGACAGAGGGAGGAAAGAAGAGAAAAATACCCTTTCTTTCCCTCTTGGAGGTCCTGTTGGAACCTCAGAGCTGTGATGATCATTTTGTGATCTTGACCGAAAAAAGGCCAGAAGCATCAAAGAATCACCAACTCAGAGGGTTGACCTGCTGAACAAATCCTGAAACTGCCGACCACCAACTCCTTATTAAGAGTACGTTTTCTTTGCTTTAAGCCACTCGTAGTCCAGTTAACTGGCAAATTGCAGAAAAAGGCAGCCCACCCAGTGCGTACGGACATGTGTGCCACAGGCTTTGAAAGGACACCTTGTGGCTTCTCTTCAGGCTGTGCCACTGAGTGCCCTAATCAGGGCTGGCAAAACTAGAAAGAATTCTGTCTCTGTCTGGAGTGATGGGTAGTTTAGATTTTAAAATATATTCTTCTGCAGCTACATTTCTTCTGCTTTGCTGTTTTTACTCCTATTCGCTAAGGCACACATTTATGTTATTATAGAAAGTATAACTCATTTAATCAGACCCAACAAACTGCCTGCTATGAAAGGCCTTCTGTGTTCCTGCAGTGGCGGAGAGGCGTCCCGGGGTGTGGGGAGGTCGTTTTTAAGCTTCCCCAGCTTTTGAATGTGAAGAGAACGTCATCCCGTTGAGTGTACTCAGGAGGCCTCTGCACACAGTTACTTCCTGTCTCGCTTTATCAACATCTCTCTGGGTGGTAGGCATCAACTGTTGCTGAAAATTGCCCACTTGATACATCCTGGGGCTTTGCTATTTAGTTATTTTATGACTATGTCAGACTGATGTCTAACTTTCAGGTGAATGTCAACTCCAGCCCTAATCCTTGAGAAATCTAGCTTGGTTCAGGGACTCCTTGGAATGGGACACAGTCCTACCCCTCAAGGAGTTTATAATCCATGGAGGAAAAAGCATCTACAATGTATGGAACATAGGTTATAGACCCTGAACGGTGCTAAGTTTAAATACATCATCTCGTTTATACATCATCTCATTTATACACCTAAGCTCGTTTAACTAACCTTACTCGGTGTCTTGTGCAAACACACAGCACAGAAAATGTGCAGAAATGTCACCTAAGCCAGACTAACAGGCCCAAGTCACCCTGGGCACCAGTGAATTTGTACAATCCCAGAGTGAGATCAAGGGGTATGATCGGGTCATGCCATTCTCAGGTGGCTCCACAGGAACAGGAGGAATCGGATCTGCAGCACAGGGGACTCTGCAATGGTCAGGAAGTAGAGGGCTAGGGAATGGTACCTGGAGAGACTGCCTGAGCAACGGTGCTCACAGGGGGAAGGGAGCCATCATGGGGACCTTCAGAGGAGGACATGGGCCTGGACAGAAATGAGAAGGAGCCTACGCTGGTTAGGAGAAACCTTCCCTCTAACGTTCTGAAATGCCATATCCCCCAGAGAAATTTCTTTCCCTAGTGTGCGAGGCCCAAAGGGCACCTACCTCCAAAATCATCAGGAGAGTTGTTAAAAATATGGATTCCTGAACCCCTTCTCTGACCTACCAAATCATAACTTGGGAGGCTTGAGCCTGGAAAGCCTCTAATGAGCCATCTTGGTGAACCTCATGCCGGCTAAAGTGAGAACCACTGCCCCAGACAACGGCCCAAGCACCAAGCCAAACATTTATTCATTCAATAAACATTACTGTCTACCTCCATGTGCTAAGCCTAGAGCTGGGAGATAAGTAAGACTAACTACCCTCATTACCATGAGCAATAAGAAAGAGAATCATGCATACGTCTATTTTTGGAACACACTATATTTCCAAGGTCACCAAAGTATACAAGAAAAACTATTCTTATTACGGCTTAATGGACAGAAGGAAGACCTGGGAACCTCATGGGCTCAGATGTGAACACTGAAGAGGTCTGAGTAAGTAGCTCTGGAGGGCTATTCTGAGCTTCGATAAAAGATACCCCTGTTGCAAAGCGTTTTGTCCCCTTTTCTCTCCTACAAAAGTGTGAAAACGAAGAACTATTAAGGAAATGCAACTGGGAAAATGAGACTGTTTTTAAAAGTCATCTGCAGAAATGGACAAAAACAAAGGAAATTCTGTGACCGAGTCTGCCCCTGTATTCCAAATCCCTACTCATTTTCCTTCTGATTTCTTCTTCACACGTAATACTGCAAGGTAAGGATAGAGTCAGCCTTCCTGTAGATGGTCCTGGTGTCAGCCCTGGATAACACACTCCGTCAAACCAGAAGCATTCAGGCAGGCACAAATGAATCTCAGGAGGCAGCCTTCACAGTTAGGAACAAATCTGACTAATCTAGTAAAAAGAAATATCTAACCCAAAACATATGCATTTAGATATAACTCTATAAAGCCAATGCTAATTAATCCTCCTGCTCATGTAAAATGGCAAAGGAATTAACAATATTGCCAAGTCTCAAAAAGTCTTTTAATTGCACTGCAATTCTTTCCAAGCAGTAGGAATCTGAGCCACATGTGGCTGCACACCCTACTCACACGCGGATTCACCCTTCATGCAAAGCACTTGGCACTCAGCCTCACAACCATGTTTTGTTGAAGCCTGCTACACATCTCCCCACAAACTGCTCAGAAACCAGCAAGGCA
This sequence comes from Leucopleurus acutus, assembly GCF_964270905.1. Classification (NCBI taxonomy): domain Eukaryota; kingdom Metazoa; phylum Chordata; class Mammalia; order Artiodactyla; family Delphinidae; genus Leucopleurus; species Leucopleurus acutus. Next base: position 44,717,444 of record NC_139142.1, read on the forward strand.
AATCCTGTTTACCTTTGTAAAAGATCAACTGCTGAACATTGCAGGTACCCCAGGAACCCTTCAAGTCCCCTCTGGCCATTTACCTTCCTGGGAAGATATTTTTGTTTGTTCTTTATGCTAGGAAAGGAATTGATTTAGATTAAAAGTGTGGGCTATGGGTACCTTGCCTTCCATTTGGGAAAGGTCATTAAGTACGTTCTTGAGGTACAATGAAGTGGACTTGCCTTTTTGATTCTAAGGCTAAAATGAAAAGCAAGGTTAGGTAGGGTTCCCTTAAATACAAACTCTGGGATAGACTCCTGGGCATACTGGATGAAATATGCTGGTGAGGTGCTCAAACCACTGCCGCTGAGAGTGAAGGGCATCCCAGGAAGCCCCCATCCCTTCTCCCACCCCTCCTCAAGCAAAGGGCTTTAGGGTCTCAATGAGATGTGAGTTCTGGGGGCATTCTGTTTCCAGACTAAATCCTGACAGACACTGGATTTTCCATCTTCCCTGGCTGGGAGCCTCCAGATGCTTCCAACTCCCAGAGACAGGATTATTCTGCTGGAGAACCAGGAGCCAATCCTTTCTGAGAGGCCCCAGTTAAAAAAGCTGTGACTAATGACCACATGTGTTCTACAGATTACCAGGTTAAATGACAGAATAAGGAGTTATTGAGCACCTACAATGCCTAAAGCAATGCTATCCTAGGGGCTCTGGAAAGCATGAATGAATCAAAGATTCTGTTCTCAGGGAACTTAAATTTGGGGACAAAGAGGAGAGAGGGCAAAGGGCATGTGAATAAATACACATTATCACTAGGTTTTGAGGTGGGAGGGTGGCACTGATGACACCTGAGCTTTCCAAGTTGTTCATTATATTTGGAAGTTTTATCAACATTATGAAGTTTCTGGACTTCCTTCCTGGAACAAAGAACTAGATATGAGGCCCTCAAGGCTTTTGGATTCCATGTTCTGCAGCGATGATTCTGTTTAAAAAAATACAGGGCTAAAGTTCATGCAACTTGAAAGTCCTGATGCTCCCTCCCTCTAGACCACAGTCGTGGAATTTAAATAGGGGGCAACAGATTAGACTAAACAGAATCCACTGTCTTCTTCAAATCCACCTCCCCTACCATTATTCCCCTGGTCCCACCCTGCCTCTAACCCAGACTATTTCATAAGATAAATTAAAGGAGAAAACCACATTAATAGGAAACCTTGTCTTGGTCAAAGCTGCCATATATAGCTGTATTCAACTGAGTCTATGTGAATGGTGACCCTAGAGCTGTCTGGGACACAATCTGCAATTGTACATGCGTCCCCCAAAGTAGCAGCTGGTTCTCATGCCACTCTTGGCCATGGTCTCCATAAACTGGGCAAGGCAGAGTTGGTGAAACTCCCAGCAGCTGAGGGAATCCTTAACCTGAGGAAAGTCAGACAAGAAGAATAGCTCTAGGATCACCTTACATGTCCAGACCTGAGCTGTCCTCAAAGGCTTGAGTTCAACTAGGCCTGATGAAATTTTCTCAGATTACCTTGAGTTAAAATTTTTTAATTACTCCATTCTTCTGAGAATTCTTCCTTGACCTTCCTAGCTAAAGTTGCTCCCTTTGTTTTTCACTAGTTTATACCATCCTAGTTTTGTTTCCTTTATAATGCCATAATTTGTAAACAATGTATTTGACCACTTACTTGAGTTTTTCTGTCTCTTCCCTCTAGACCTTAACGGCAAGCTCCACGTCTGTCTTGATCACTGCTTTATTCTCAGCTGAGAACAGTTCCAGATGTGTGATAGGTACTCAGAGAAATGTTTTCTGATTAATAAATGACTGACAGGAAAGGACAAAGGACATATACCATAAAGGTCAAGTTTCCCTTCATTCAGACATGAACCCAGCAGAAATAGCAAATTATGAGGACAATAGTCATATAGTTTGCACAGAGAGGTTAATTAAGTCTTTAAACATACATGTAATTTTGTATCTAGAACTCTACCTAAACTTTTCTTCCCCATCATCTAGTTGAAGGATTGGACTGAACAGTCTCTGAGATCCCTTTCAGCTCTAACATAGCATGACCTATGATGCACATCTGGGGAGACAAACCCATTTCCCATCTCTGATCTCTTTAAACCAGAAACAGGGCTAGTACTGCCGTCAACTGCAGAGAGGAATAGCTTGTTTATAAGATAACTGAAAACAAGTCAATACTGACATTATTTTTGAGACACTTCTGCTCCTGGTAGTACCGGCTCTGACTTAGATATACACATTATAATTTCCTTATAATGCCTAAAGGCAGGATGTGGTTCAGCTTCAGTATGTGTCCTTGGAGATGTCTAACTATAAGTGACCTCCAATTAGATCGTTACGTCATGTTCTCCCCATAATTGTCCTTGGATGGGTCATTATTCATGGACCACAGTGACCCAAAGCACTATTCTCTCCACCTGTTCCCTGAGCACGCTGCCTCTCTCCCCTCACGTACTGGGCACTTTTTGTTTGGACCACGCAGCTTATACTTTCCCTGTCTCTTGGAAAGAGAAGTTTAATTCTCATTCAAGTATCTACCTGCATATCTACCATATGCACTGGGAAAAACTGACCCTACATCTAGCTCTATGGGTGAATCTTGACTAACTTAAACCACAAACAGCTGAGTGTGCTCAGAGTGGCTGAGCACCAGGGGACACTTCTGGTTATGTCATCCTGCAGTTCCAGTGAGAGGAGGGAGCTGTCCTCCCTACTGAGTTACTGTAGCTCCATCCCTGACAGCTAGATCTCAGCTGTGGGTTCTTCTGGGAACTCTGTAGAGTTCATAGCAAAGGTCCAGATCCCAGTCCTGAAGACCAGGGAGCTCTACCCTTGGATGGCTAGTTTAGTAGTAAAGCCTGGATCTAGTCTCAAGGTTCATGGGACAAGATCAAGAAGTGACAATTCCTAGAAGAGAACAAAACCCAAAACTACCCTATCTTACACCACTTATAAAAATTAATCCCAAATGGATTAAAGACTTAAACATAAGGCCTGATAACTGTAAATTCCTAGAAGAAAACATAGGGAAGAAGATCCTTGACATTGGCCTTGGCAATGATTTTTTGGATACGGCACAAAAAGCACAAGCAACCAAAGCAAAAATCAACAAGTGGGACAACATCAAACTAAAATCTTCTGCACAGCAAAAGAAACAATCAACAAAATGAAAAAGTAACCTATGGAATGGTAGAAAATATATGCAAACCATGTATCAGATAAGAAGTTAAAATCCAAAATATATTTTAAAACTCATACAACTCAATAACAAACAAAAAAAATCTGACTTAAAAATGGCCAGAGGAACTAAAACTAGAACTACCATACGACCCAGCAATCCCACTACTGGGCATATACCCTGAGAAAACCATAATTCAAAAAGAATCATGTACCACAATATTCACTGCAGCTCTGTTTACAATAGCCAGGACATGGAAGCAACCTAAGTGTCCATCGACAGATGAATGGATAAAGAAGATGTGGTACATATATACAATGGAATATTACCCAGCCATAAAAAGAAATGAAATTGAGTTATTTGTAGTGAGGTGGATGGACCTAGAGTCTGTCATACAGAGTGAAGTAAGTCAGAAAGAGAAAAACAAATACCGTATGCTAACACATATATATGGCATCTAAAAAAAAAAAGGTCATGAAGAACCTACGGGCAGGACGGGAATAAAGACCCAGAATTACTAGAGAGTGGGCTTGGGGACACAGGAAGGGGGAAGGGTAAGCTGAGACAAAGTGAGAGAGTGGCATGGACATATATACACTACCAAATGTAAAATAGATAGCTAGTGGGAAGCAGCTGCATAGCACAGGGAGATCAGCTCAGTGCTTTGTGACCACCTAGAGGGGTGGGATGGGGAGGGTGGGAGGGAGGGAGACGCAAGAGGGAAGAGATATGGGGATATATGTATATTTATAGCTGATTCATTTTGTTATAAAGCAGAAACTAACACACCACTGTAAAGCAATTATACTCCAATAAAGATGTTAAAAATAAAATAAAATAAATGTGCATGTTTATTTGCTAACAAAAAAAAATGGACAGAGGAACTGAATAGACATTTTTCCAAAGAACACATCCAATAGGCAACAGGTATATGAAAAGAAGCTCAATGTCACTAATCATCAGGAAATGCAAATCAAACCCACAATGAGATATTGCCTCATACCTGTCAGAGTGACTATCATTAAGAAGACAAGAGATAAGTGTTGGCAGGGATGTGGAGAAAGGGAGCCCTTCTGCACTGTTGGAATGTAAATTTGGTGTAGCCACTATGGACAAGAGTATGAAGATTCTTCAAAAATTAAAAATAGAACTACCACATGATCCAGCAATCTCACTTCTGCCTGTATATCCAAAGGAAATGAATACAGGATATCTATACTTTAAAGGATATCTGCACTCCCATGTTTATTTCAGCATCATTCACAATAGCCAAGACATGGAAACAACGTGTCTGTCAGATGAGCAGATAAAGATGTGGTATATATAGTGTATATCCACAGTGTATATACACAATGGAATATTATTCAGTCATGAGAAAGAAGGAAGTCTTGCCATTAGTGACAACATGGGTGGAAATTGAGGTCATTATACTAAGTGAAATAAGTCAGAAAGACAAATACCGTATGATCTCATTTATATGTGGAATCTAAAAAACAAACAAACAAAACACTGAACTCACAGAAACAGAGAGTAGAATGGTGGTTACCAGGGTCTGGAGATTGCAGGGAATTGAGAGATGTTTTTTAAGTGTACAACATTACAACTAGTAGATTTTAAAGTCCTGGAGATCTAATGCACAGCATAGTGATTATAGTCAACAATAGATATAAACTTCAAAGTTGCTAAGAGACTAGATCTTAATTGTTCTCACCACAAAAAAAGAAATGATAATTGTGACATGATAATGGTGTTAGCTAACACCACCGTGCGAATCATATTGCAATATATGTGTATCAAATCAACACATTGTACACCTTAAACTTACACAATGTTATGTATCAATTATATCTCAATTTTTTAAAAAAATAAATACTAACCCCCTCCTCAAAACAATAAAACTCTCACAAAATCAGAAAGACAGGAACAGCCAAAGCCAAAAAAGGCAATGAAACTAGCATATAAAGATACTCAACATCACTAATTATTAGAGAAATGCAAATCAAAACTACAATGAGGTATCACCTCACACCGGTCAGAATGGCCATCATCAAAAAATCTACAAACAAGAAATGCTGGAGAGGATGTGGAAAAAAGGGAACCCTCCTATACTGTTGGTGGGAATGTAAATTGGTACAGCCGTTATGGAGAACAGTACAGAGGTTCCTTAAAAAACTAAAAATAGAGCTACCATATGATCCTGCAATCCCACTCCTGGGCATATACCTGGAAAAAAACCATAATTCGAAAAGATACATGCACCCCAATGTTCATTGCAATACTATCTACAATAGCCAGGACATGGAAGCAACCTAAATGTCCATTGACAGAGGAGTGGATAAAGAAGATGAGGTACATATATACAATGGAATATTACTCAGCCATAAAAAAGAATGAAAAAATGTCATTTGCAGCAACATGGATGGACCTAGAGATTATCATACTAAGTGAAGTCAGACAGAGAAAAACAAAAATCATATGATATCGCTTATGTGTGGAATCTAAAAAAAAAATGGTACAAATGAAGTTTTTTACAAAACAGAAACAGAGTCACAGATGTAGAAAACAAACTTACGGTTACCAGAGGGATAAATTGGGAGACTGGGGTTGACACATATACACTACTTTATAGAAAATAGATGACCAATAAGGACTTACTGCATAGCACAGGGAATTCTGCTCAATACTCTGTAATGACCTATATGGGAAAAGAATTTTTAAAAGAGTGTATATATGTATATATATAACTGATTCACTTTGCTGTACAGCAGAAATTAACACATTTTAAATCAACTATACTCCAATAAAAATTTTTTAAATAAAAAATAAATAAAACACATAACCAACAAGGACCTACTGTATAGCACAGGGAACTCCGCTCAATATTCTATAATAACTTAAGTGGGAAAAGAATTTGAAAAAGAATAGATACATGTATATGTAAAAAAAAATTAAATCTATTTTTGAGATGCTTAATTTAAAAAAAAAAAGGAAAATAGCATGTAAAGGGAGAGCAGTGAACCTTTCCTGGCTCCACTCCACTCCACCCCACATCTATGTCAGGTGCTCCAGCTCTAAATTCCCACTGCCCTCACCTCTATCAGTATTTATCCAGTGTATTGTAAATGCAAAACTTTTCCTCCGTTCCTTCAGTTCCTAATGATTCTGGACTCATCATTGACTCCTCTCTTTCCCTCATCCTATACAAATAATCCATCAATAAATCCCATTGGTTTTATATTAAACATATGTTCCAAATATTTACAACCATTTCTCAGTAACTCATCATAACCATCTTAGTCCAAGCCACTATCTTGCCTGTACTAATAAGACAGCCCATTAAGTAGAGTCCCTGAATCCACTCTTAGCCCCTTTGTTCTCCACAGAGTAGTCAGAGTAATTATTTTAACACTTAGGTCAGATCCTGTTACTCCTCTGCACAAAGTCCTCCAAAGTGCTCAACAGTGAAAGTAAAATTTGAAGTCCTCACCATAGCTTCTTAAGACTATTTGTCCTGACCTCACTCTCCCTTTCACTCTTTCTGTCCAGTCATGCTGGTCTTGTTGCTTGAAGCCTAGAATGCTCTTCTCCCCAATATTTACGTGGCTTGCTCCCTTACTTCATCTAGATCTCTGTTCAAACACCACCTCTTCTGAGAGGAGACCCCTGGTCAATTTATCTTAAAAGGTCATTTCTTTCCTTTCTATCCTCTTACCTGCTTCATTTTCCTTCGAAGTGCTTATCATTTGTTTGTTTGCTGTCTCCTACTATTAGAATGTTAACTCTCATGTGGACAGGGATCAATGCCAAACTCTGCCTTTTCCCAGTAATAGTTGAAGTGTTAAAGGGATAAATAGCCTAAGACCACAGAGCCATTAAAATACAAGTTCTATGACTACCTCCTTCTGAAATTTGGGCAAGTGAACCTCTTTGTCTCTATGTTTCCTTCCCATAAGGCACATGTGATAAAATGTATTTTACAAAATGAAAAGATGAGGCTCTATCTTTCGAGCTTCATTATTCAAGGTCTGGCTTGGCATCTATTATTATCTGATCCATCCAAAAGAGTTAACGAATTATAAAAATATGCTTTGGAGCCTAAAATAGTTTTCTTCTGACCCTTTACTTTCTTTTTATGTGTTAACTTACCATTTGTATTTCTTCTCCTGTGAAATACTTAGTCATGCCTTTTGCCCATTCTAAATTTCATCTGTTTTTCAATTATTGCAATATAGCTCTTTATTTGTCTATAACATCTTTTTCTGATATAAACTTCTGGGGAAATTTTTAAATGTAAAATTCTAGCTTGGCAATTTCTTTCTTTCAGCACTTTAAGATCTTATGCCAATGTTTTCTGGATCCCATTGTTTTTGTTGAGAAGTCAAATGTCTTATTGTTGTTCCTTTAGAGGTAAATGTATCTTTCTTCTCCGACTACTTTTTGTTTGTTTGTTTGTTTGTTTGTTTTTGTTTTGCGGTACGCGGGCCTCTCACTGTTGTAGTCTCTCCCGTTGCGGAGCACAGGCTCCGGACGCGCAGGCTCAGCGGCCATGGCTCACGGGCCCAGCCGCTCTGCGGCACGTGGGATCCTCCCGGACCAGGGCACGAACCCGTGTCCCCTGCATCGGCAGGCGGACTCCCAACCACTGCGCCACCAGGGAAGCCCCCGACTACTTTTAAGATGCTTCTCTTTGTGTGGATTTTCATCAGTTTCCTTATATGACTAGTCATGGTTTTCATTCTATTTACCCTGCTTGGGTTCACACAGAATCTTTGTATTCATGGCTTGATGCATCAGTTTGGGAAATTCTTGACCATTATCTCTTCAAATATTCTTCTACCCCATTCTCTTTCTGCTTATAGAATTCAAATTCTATTGATCTATTATATCTCTTATACTCTTTTATATATTTTCCTTTTTTTTTCCTCCACCCTCCAGTATGGGTATTTCTACTCACCCATTGTATAGCTCACCAATCCCCCTTTACCTGCGTCTTATTTGCTGTTAAAGCCATCTACTCGGTTCTTAATTTCAGGTGTAGGATTTTTTAATCTCTAAAATTTCCATTTGATATTTTTCTGTATAGATTCTTACTCTCAGTGAAATTCTCCATTTTGTGGGTCACTTCTTGGTCTGCTTTTCTAGATTCTATTTCTTTCTCTTGGCTTGATTTATCATTTTTTATGGAATACTAAATGTTGTACATGAAAAGCTGTGGAATCTCTACATTACATCACTCCAGAGAAGATACCCCCTATTCTCTGCCAGATGCTGTAGCGGCGCATAACATCAACCCAGTCAGGATCCGATCTTGCTCAAGATTTGTTTTCAGTCCTCATTAGGTTCACAGTTATTTCTGGTTCTTTCTGCACTCCTAGAGATTAGGCCTCCCAGGGGTCCCAACCGAGAATCTAGGATGTTTCCTATGCTTCCTCCTCCCTAATGGGCCCTGAACTCAAGTTTTATCTCCACAGCACTGTCTAAGATTCCTCTCTGTTTCAGCAGCCTTCTGGTTGCTTACTCTACATATATTAAACAGTAAATGTCTCAAAGGGAAAACCGGTGCAGCATCTGATCCACTCCTCTCCAAGTTCTTGGGCCCTTGACTCCTGGTTTTCTTGCAAGCCTGGAATCTAACAGTTGTCTCCCCAGCTTCATGAAATTGCTAAAAGCTCAGAAGTCCTCTCTGACCCTTAGAAGCCAAACCAATGCCAAGAGTCTCAGCATCTTATCCATGTCTATACTTACTAAATGTCCAATGAAGAAGGTAGCACATAAAATAAAATATGCTTATTTCAATGAGCCTTCTTTCTTTCTAGAATCTGGTCCTTCAAATCATAGCAGGCTTGGCATCTCTCTGATGCTTTCAAACAAAGCTTTCTTTTGTACTTTATCCACATTTTCTAGGCATTCTTGGCAGAAGCAATGGTCTGGTACAAGTGATAGCCTTATCATAGCCAGAAACCTAACACATTGTGTATTAAATCATTTTTTATTTATTTATTTTTTAAAACATCTTTATTGGAGTATAATTGCTTTACAATGGTGTGTTAGTTCCTGCTTTATAACAAAATGAATCAGCTGTACATATACATATATCCTCATATCTCCTCCCTCTTGCGTCTCCCTCTCACCCTCCCTATCCCACCCCTCTAGGTGGTCACAAAGCACCGAGCTGATCTCCCTGTGCTGTGCAGCTGCTTCCCACTAGCTACCTATTTTACATTTGGTAGTGTACATATGTCCATGCCACTCTCTCACTTTGTCACAGCTTACCCTTCCCCCTCCCCAGGTCCTCAAGTCCATTCTCTACAACTGCGTCTTTATTCCTGCCCTGCCCCTAGGTTTTTCATAACCACTTTTTTTTAATCATCAATTTTTAAAAACCAAAATAGGTTTCAGTAAAAGCATCATGTTTTCCCTACAATAAAATAATTTGTTGAGGAACACAGGCTGATTGGATATAAAATAATTGTATTTTTCATGTAGAACACAGGGAAGTTTTTCACTGGTGGCAAAGAGCTTTCTTGCAACGGAAAGCACTTCTGAAAAGTTACCATTTTCATATTTTCTTCTTCAGGAAGAAAACAAAGCACATTCTTTTTTTTTATGATTCCATTTATTTATTTAAATCAATTTTTTTATTGGGAGTATAGTTGATTTACAATGTTGTGTTAGTTTCTGCTGTACAGCAAAGTGAATCAACTATACGTATACATATATCCCCTCTTTTTTGGATTTCCTTCCCATTTAGGTCAGAGCATTGAGTAGAGTCCCATGTGCTATACAGTAAGTTCTCATTAGTTATCTATTTTATACATAGTAGTGTATATATGTCAATCCCAATTTCCCAATTCATCCCTCCTCCCCTTCCCCCTTGGTATCCATACATTTGTTCTCTACGTCTGTGTCTCTATTTCTGAACAAATCACATCTATTCAGTCTTCGTATGTGGTGGGGCAGTTTGGAGGGTTGCTATGTAAGAAGCAATCTGTAATATCAGAGGGATGGGAGTTATCAGACAGATAGGAGTCAACAAGGTCGAGTCTCATAGGCCACTGAAAAGACTTCACATGTTACTCAGTCTCTCTTTTCTACCTTCTCCCATCTCTGAATAGCATGTACATGTGGTTATGGTCAGAATTTGTTCCTCGGTGCTCATTAACTGAAAATAATACCAATGTACTAGAACGTTGTCACCAGATAATAGCTTCCAGCAATGACAGAAATGCATTTATATTTCCAAGCCAAAGCAATTGATCCTCTTGGCAATATTCAAGGGCACTGACAGCACTTAAGCTGGGCCCTGTGATTAATGCAAATTTAATCAGTTTCTCAGATGGATATCAGTGCAGAGCTGTGACAGTGCCCCTGCGGACCCCAACACACTGGTTGGTGTACACAACAGAACCATTGTGGCTGAGGCCAATCAAAGACTGGACCAGTTCATCCCAGGGGCACTGAACCGTTATGAATAAGCTGCTTTCTAACTGGCTCAAGTCACTGTTACTGTTTATTAATTTTGCCAATGAATAAAGCTTATCCACATTCATTGGATCCAATTGGTTGGCCCCGATCCCAGGCCACATAACTAATGCCACATTGTGTTGGAATATTTCTGAACTGACATGTGGCAGGCAGAGAGATTCTAAATGAGTTCATCGCCACCAGGGCTCTAACCAAAAAAAAAAAGTCCAATTAATGCAGAATAATGGATTGGCCAAACGGCCAGCTGCTATCTTCCTGTCCCAGCACATTGTCATTCATCCCTAGAAATTGTGTCCAACTGGTTATGGCAAGGAAGTTCTTGAAATATCCCACAGTGTGTAAGAATAGGAAATCTTAACTCCAGCACCTTGGCCACCTTCCATTTTGAATAATTATATTCCATATGCCAAGAATTTCCTCTGCCTTAGGCCTTCAGAAATATAGCTGGATGGGGTCTCAGTACCCCCAATCTCAACACTTCATCCCAGAAGAATCTTTACCCATGGTAGTGCTAATTAGAGAAGTTTTTACGCACATACACATGTGTGCGCACACACACACACACACACACACAATCAGAGGCAAGTATGTTTTCTCATACACATGACAATTTTATGCATACCATTAAAAAGGTATGAGCATATTTAAAACAATACTCAATTGGGGAAAAATGTATAATTTGGTTCACTATTGGGCATTCGTAGCAGAGGTTTATTGGTTTCTGCATCACAAGGGAGCTCATTATAACAGAAGCTTTGCCTGGAGTGCAGCACAAATAGGGGACAGGCCCTATTTCCTGGGCTTTTGGTGGCGGGAGGGTAGAGAAAGGGGAGCTGTAATGCTCCAGACGGCTGAGGCCAAAAGCAAATTGAGGAGTGTAGGGGAGGAAAACTTTTCCTTCTACCCTTCTAGGTTCTTTGGCTGTTCTAATGATCAAATTGACATGAGACAGATTAACAGGAGAAAAGCCAATTGAATTTTGTATGCACGGGGATGCCATAAAAATATGAGGCACAATGGCAAGATGGGCGGTCGAGGCTCATATGCCAACCTGAGCTAAAGAACGGCACAGGGGCCTGGGGCTTCCAAGGGGAGGAGGACAATTCACAGGACAGTAAGTAGAGCAGAAGTATAGTCATTAGATGCTTGCCCGGCCATAGGGATAGGTCATTCAGATGGAAACTTACCTCTGGTAATAGCTCTCTGTTACCTAAATTCTTTTATGTAGTTAAGGGGGAGGCAGAAAGCTCTTCCTGAGCCTCTTGGGCCTTGACTGTCTTCAGCTCAAAATAATCCACATGTCAAAGTGACACATTTTGAGAAGGCTTGTTCTGAACCCCTTGGAGATAGAGATGGCCTAGCCAGCTGCTCTTTTAAAGACCTGAGTGGATCATTTTTAAAACTTATCTCTCTCTCTATATGTGTGTGTGTGTGTGTGTGTGTGTGTGTGTATATATATATATAAAGTGTACATATATTTCATACACATATAGAGATACATTGCACATATATGTACTCAATATGGGACAGCCCACACCTTGCATCCAGCAGGCTGACCTTTTGCATCCTCTCCAGGCCTTTTTCCCTTCCAGAGTGAAGCTCTGACTACTTCCCTCAGTCTCATGCCTTTGGGAGACATTGATTCTACCACCAACATAGTACGATGGCTTTGCCATGGTTCCTGATTTGGAGTTTGGAAAATATGGCACCCAAACAGCACTGGAAGATCCTTTTAGTCAATTTTATTAGCAAAGAAAGACTAGCAGGGCAGGGAGTAGACGTGGTGTGCGATCAGTCTTCTTCATGCCCCACCCCTACCCTGCGAGAGATGGCAGGATATTAAAGGTTATTGTTTCACCTTTAGAATCCTGGTACTCCAGCAAGGTAACATTTAAAACACCGAAGTGCTCTTTATCATCATAATGATTCCACACCCTATTTGCATAACAACAGTGTAATATAGCACAAAGACTTGGAAAGATATCAGTAAAGGTCAATCTCTATGGTAGCTTGGGGTTTGGAGTTTTCTTTTTTCTTTCCTTTTTCTCTCAAACACTCTTTTTAACATCCGTTTCATCTAGCTTCCCTTAAGTTTTGAGTGTACCCCTAAAGATAAAATGGGGTTAGGGAACCTGGAAGAGGAGGCTTTCACCTATGCAAGAGAGACTTTCCTGGGTAAAGTAGAGCCAAGAGAGAAACAGGACTCCCATGGGTCATGGCACGAGCCTTGGGAGTCTCAGGAAATGATGTTAGGTGATAAACAGAAATCTACAGGGGAAACTTCTATGAAGAGAAAGTTTTAAAAGTCCCCGTATATCCAGGCAAGTGACTGCAATAAATCTGAAGCACACATTGGGACTAGAAGTGTGCACACTTCATGGGAAAAACAGGAGCCACAGACAGGATAAGGGAGCCCTTGGCATTGCAGAGAATGCCTGCAGGAGGTATTCAAAAACGGGGTGAAGAACATCCCAGAGCATGTGACAGATACACATGATGCCAGGGTCAACACAATATATTTGTGTAAAATGCAAACTTCCCCAGATTTTAAGAAGTCAGATTGCTTTACTTTAGTTGGTTAGGTAAAGTAACAGTAGAGTAAGTCTTGCACTCTATGAATTTCACAGAGCTCTCAGGGACAGAAGATGCTAACTGCAGTAGGTAATTATCTGTTACAGAACATGGTTCATGATTATGTTCAGAAGATGTTAATCACACTTAGGGAAAAGATTACAAGGCCTTCAAAGGGGTCCCTCTGGGCCATGGGACTGTAATGTGGTCTGAGGAGCCTCTTTAATGCAAATACTTGTTGTCATGGTGACAGGATAGCACTCGTCTGCTCACCAGCAAGATGCAAAAGCCCCCTATTTTGGCACAATAAGCTTTTAGTTCAAGATAGACTTTATAAGTAACCAAGAATGGAAAGTAACATCCCATATGCTTCCATCTATCTATCTGTCGCTCTGTGAGGACCTAAAGTTCAGAGTGAATCTAATCCTAGGAAAGGTTTGGAACAGAATGGAAGAAACTGAGAAAGCCCTAAGAATCCTCACTCCCCTGACACACACAAGCGCACACACACACACACACACACACACACACACACACAGAGTCTCCTGTTTTCTGAAATTTAACAGTTACTGCTGGCAGAATTGTCCTTGCACTAAGACACATCATCATTCGGTTTTTTGCTCATTTCTTCTATTTCATTCATAATAAAGGAGATAGCACTTTAAATATTTTGTGATGCCTTAGAGATAAGTGGTCACCTGGAGTGAGTGATGATTTATGGGGGTCAAGTAATAAAGAGTAGGAATTTCATTTATTTTATTGCCTGTTTACCTCCTGGGGGAAGGGACAGCTGGTAAATCATTTGGTGGGTTAGTAAACTGGGGGGCCTCTGTTTGCTGGGCCCCAGAAGAAATCACAGGATGAAGAGGGTCCAGGGGCTGCCTCGTTAGCACATTCCCTTCTGAGTAGGACTGCTCACAGAGCAGATCAGCAAGAAAGCTGTTAATTCTTCCATTTAGAAACTCTAGGCTAAAAAATAATGAGTTTCTTCTCTCCATTGTTCCAGTGCCTTTAGGTCCTCTTAGTCTTTAAGTACTTCCTTATGTCTAACCTGAAGCCTCTTGTTTCCCATTTTCACCAGTTAATTATTCCTCTTCTATTCATGTAGAGATTTCCCTGGAGGCAAACTCAAGCATTAGTACTTGTCTCAGTTCAAAACCGGATTTCTTTGGGATATCTGGTCAGTTCCTACAGAAACCTCAGGGCATCTCTACTTCCTTCCTCTAAAATAGGAAGAAGACCCCTTGCCCTCAAATAGCCAGTTGAGAAAACATAAACATTTCTTTGCTCTTTCACATGAAGCTCATCAAAACTTAGTTTAATCATTTCCTGAGAGGTCAGCACTCAGGTAACATCATTATTTTTGTGATCAAATAAGTAAGGATAAAAACATATTATTTTTTTCACAACTATTCTGTACCATAACATACCATAAATACCCAATGTCTCCCTGTCCTTGTTCTCGTTCTTCTGGGATATGGCCCTCAAGATGAAACAGTGAGGAGAAATGTTGCTCAGGAAAAGTGTGCATTGTCTGCCTGTATTTCTTGCACTTTGCCCACATATGTGTGCGTGTTTAATGGGCCAACCCAGTGCTTTTAAATTTTTTAAATTAGTTGCCAACATTCTGTACATGGGAAATTTCAGTTAAGAGTCTGGATTTCAGGCTTTTCTTTAAAAATGTGAAGATGTAGCAACAACTGCCTATATAGCCACAAGTGAAGCTATATAGTACCTGCCCCCTTTAATGGGGTCTTCACTTTCCACTTCTCCCTAGTCCTCACCAGTCTCTACTGCATTACACCCTGCTCTTACCTTGCGTTACTTGTCTGACCCCTTTTTCATAGCTAGTTACTTTATTCTAATTTGGGATAAGTCTATCTACCCAATTGAAATCCACTTTCCAAATGCAATCCTTTTTTCCCTTTGCTATGAAAGCTGGGACTGCTTATTCTCAAAAGGACATAACCTAGTGGGAACTGAACAATCAGCACTGCCCCATGTCCCCTCCCCACTGGCTCCTAACAAAGGGACAGATCTCACAGGGGTCTCCAATAAGGAGGATTAGTGTGAACGCGCATTTCCTCTCTCTGAAGTGCTCTTTGACCCTCTGTCTACCCACGGGCTGCATCCTTTTCTGTGGCCGAGAATCCACATCTGAACAGCTGAGGGGGTCAAGAACCCTGAGCCAATCAAGTCACCTCAGAAGACCCTCCAAGATCCCCTACCTCCTTTCTTCCTGGCATGCAATCATCCCCACCTCCCAGGAGTCATACCCTGGACTTACTGATTCATTTCTAACACACAGAATACGGCAGAAGCCATGTGATATCAATTCCAAGTTTAGGTTATATAAAAACTGTGGCTCCCATTTTGAGTGATCGCTCACTCTCCCTTTGATCTCCTGCCCTAGGGGAAGCCAGGGGTCACGTTAAGAAACAGCCATATGACAAGGCTAATGGGGTGAGAGACAGAGACCCAACAACGACCACATGAGTGAGCTTGGAAGTGGATCTCCCCTCCTTCCGATGAGTCCACAGCCTCTACTGACAGCCTGACTGCAACCTCATGAGACATTGTGAGCCTGAAGCTCCCAACTAAGCCACACCCAGATCCCTGACCCACAGAAACTGTGAGATAATACGTGTTTGTTGTTTTAAGCTACTAAATTTTGGGGTAATTCCTTAAGCAACACTATGTAACTAACACACAGTGGATGCTGGGGCTGCTGATCCAAAGACAATTGTTTGGAAACGTTGGCTCTAGTGGAACAGCTGCTTCTTCAGTCTTCTGACTTGTTTGGGCAGGGAAATGCTGGTTTTTTGATATCTCTGAGCCCTAGAGTGTCATAGGAGCAACCTTCCAGTCTCTTCACCATGTTGATTACAGAGACAAGTCTCACATATCAGCACCAGTCACCAAAGAGCCCCACCGTCTCTGCAGGTGGAACGATGAAGGCAAGGTGCTGTGGGTGGGCTGGTCCTCCCCCTGCTGCCCAGAACTATGGGAGATGGTTGGGAGATGGTCGGGAGATCGAAGATCTCAATTACAAGGAAAGACACAGGCCATTCCTGCTTCTACTGAGAGCACAGCAAAAGTCAGGGCCCAGAAAAACTGGAGAAGTGAATAAAGTATTTCTTTGGAAACCCTCATTGTCTCTCTCCACCCTGGTGAGCAGCCTTGGGGGCCTGCCCTGTGCCTCACTCTCTGGACTTAGTTATCAGTGAATCCACAGGAAGCTGCCCTACGTACGTTCCACCGTCATATGTACATTCCCCAAGGGCAGAGACCTTTGCCTGTTCTGCTTACTGCTATGTACAAGCACTTTGACCTGTGAGTGACGTGTAGAAGGCACTCAGTAAATGTGTGTTGAATTTAAGTTTTAATACCTCAGGGTGGGACCTGACCAAGGGTTAATGACCTCCTATAAACCAGAGCACGCATCTTCCACTCCCTTCCCTTCCTCCCAGCATCAGTTTGCTCACCCCTGGAGTCTGGACTGGGGAACACCCCCAATCAGCTTAGCCAGGTCCCTGGCACTGTGGAGATGGGGGACTGGCACAAGGGCACCACCCTCGGACCGTTCCATATTACCACAGTGTTCAAGGAAAAGGACCGTCCCTGTACCCAGCAAGGAGACAGATACACAAAGATTCTGCAGGCCATCTCTGTAAAGCTTCAAGGCCAAGGTTCAAGGGACACAAGGGGCTGGAAACACCAATGGGGTCCTTTGGTGACTGGGTCCAAACTGCCTGGTGCCAGACACCAGAAAATATAAAATGGCATTTTTTTGTACATATAGCAACTGGCCTAGGGTCTTATTCCACCAGCTTCAGAGGGAAATAAATCATGTTTGTTTAACAGACCCAGTGGAAGAATGTCCTGGCACAATGCCTGACACCCAGTAAGCACTTAATAAATATTTACTGAATGAATGAGAAAGATCGTAAGCTCAGCAGTGTATTTCTTGGCTGCAAGTGGGGAAAGGTAAAAATCAGATTTTTGAAGCCATACATCCCCTCTCTTCCCCACAACTCACACACAGAAAAGAGCAAAAAGGAAAGCAAAAAAAGGTATCATTAGAGCAGTACGAAGAAGCCACCTCTGCTTTGTGACTTGGGTCAAAGCAGTTAACCTCTCTGGGCCATAACTGCTTCGTTTGTATAATGGAAAGTCTGGGCTTGGTGAGCCAGTGCTGAGATCCTATGGCTCTGAGCTTCTCTAAGGCACAGCCCATCACACCTAATTACACGGTTTGCCTGCAAAAGGAGTGAGGCCTGCCTCTATCGAGGTAGCAACTATAAGGAAGAGCCATTGTCATTCAAATCATGGGGCTGACCTTTCTCTCAACCTCCTGCTTTGAGTAAGGAGCCCAGTTACAGAGCAGATATTCTTCTTTAGAGCTATTTTTTAGCAACATTGGGAAGAGGTTGAAGAGGAGAAGGTTCTGGTGAAAACATGCCCTCCGTTTCAGGTTTTAATTTTTCACGCTCACTACAATGAGAAACCCCCTCGCCAAGGACAGTGGGAAAAAAAAAAGGCCAGGATATATGTCCAGTAGTGGGATTGCTGGGTCGTATGGTAGTTCTATTTTAGTTTTTTTTTTTTTAACATCTTTATTGGAGTATAATTGCTTTACAAAGGTGTGTTAGTTTCTGCTTTATAACAAAGTGAATCAGTTATACATATGGAACCTCTATTCTGTTCTCCATCGAGGCAGTATCAATTACATTCCCACCAACAGTGCAAGAGGGTTCCCTTTTCTCCACACCCTCTCCAGCATTCATTGTTTCTAGATTTTTTGATGATGGCCATTCTGACTGGTGTGAGATGATATCTCATTGTAGTTTTGATTTGCATTTCTCTAATGATTAATGATGTTGAGCATTCTTTCATGTGTTTGCTGGCAATCTGTATATCTTCTTTGGAGAAATGTCTATTTAGGTCTTCTGCCCATTTTTGGACTGGGTTGTTTGTTTTTTTGATATTGAGCTGCATGAGCTGCTTGTAAATTTTCATTTGCAAAAATTTTCTCCCATTCTGAGGGTTGTCTTTTCATCTTGTTTATGGTTTCCTTTGCTGTGCAAAAGCTTTTAAGTTTCATTAGGTCCCACTTGTTTATTTTTGTTTTTATTTCCATTTCCCTAGGAGGTGGGCCAAAAAGGATCTTGCTGTGATTTATGTCATAGAGTGTTCTGCCTATGTTTACAACCCAGCAATCCCACTACTGGGCATATACCCTGAGAAAACCAAAATTCAAAAAGAGTCATGTACCAAAATGTTCATTGCAGCTCTGTTTACAATAGCCAAGACATGGAAGCAACCTAAGTGTCCATCAACAGATGAATGGATAAAGAAGGTGTGGCACATATATACAATGGAATATTACTCAGCCATAAAAAGAAACGAAATTGAGTTATTTGTAGTGAGGTGGATGGACCTAGAGTCTGTCATACAGAGTGAAGTAAGTCAGAAAGAGAAAAACAAATACCATATGCTAACACATATATATGGAATCTAAGGGGGAAAAAAAAAAAGGTCATGAAGAACCTAGGGGCAAGACGGGAATAAAGACACAGACCTACTAGAGAATGGACTTGAGGATATGGGGAGGGGGAAGGGTAAACTGTGACAAAGTGAGAGAGTGGCATGGACTAATATATACTACCAAACGTAAAATAGATAGCTAGTGGGAAGCAGCCACATAGCACAGGGAGATCAGCTACGTGGTTTGTGACCACCTCGAGGGGTGGGATAGGGAGGGTAGGAGGGAGGGAGACGCAAGAGGGAAGAGATATGGGAACATATGTGTATGTATAATTGATTCACTTTGTTATAAAGGAGAAACTAACACACCTTTGTAAAGCAATTATACTCCAATAAAGACGTTAAATAAATAAATAAAACACAAACAAACAAAAAGGCCAGCAAAGTTTCTCCATATGGAACTCTTTCTCAGTCTGCTGCTGGGGTCGAGCAGCTGGTATTCAAGAAACAGGAGTAGTTTTACTGGTGGCAGGAAGTGGATGAGAGGAAGGGGGGGAGCAGAGAGCAGGCTCTTTTGCCTCTCTGCCTTTCCAGTTTTGCAGACAGTGAAAAATGTCCTTTCAAAAAGAGCAAAAGGAAGAGGGGGGAAAAGAAGTTCTTAAGTGAAAAAAAATTAAATTTTTTTTGTGAAAATAAGGCACTTATTTTCAGTATCTATAGTATTGGTGGTCGGCACCAAAATCCTTGCTGAAAAGAGGGCAAAGAAATCAAAATCCGTGCCAGGAAATTGCAGAGATTTTAATAAATGTCACATAGCAGAAGGATTCCGTGCTCAAATTAGTTTGGGGCATGATTTACTGCAGGACTTCTCAGAGCCTTAATGTAGGAAATTGCAGAGATTTTAGTAAATGTCACATAGCAAAAGGATTCCATGCTCAAATTAGTTTGGGGAATGATTTACTGCAGGACTTCTCAGAGCCTTTAATGTAGGAATGGGCATGGTGACTTGAAAGAGACTTTTTCTTTAGAGAGCAGAGTTTTCAGAAGACACTTCTGGGAAACACTGCTTTATAACTTATTTATCTGAAGCCAGATCATGCAAATGAAAAAGAATTATCTTCTCTAGTTTCAGAAGACAACACATGTTTAAAATTATTCCTTTGGGAGAGTGGAATTAACAATTTAGTTTCAGTACTGAACCTTTGCATGGAAGTTAGAGGACAAAAGATCCAGGCTTGATATATTGAAGCACTTGCTGACAATAACAGCTGTTCCCAAATGAAGAAGTCCATCATCAGGAAGACGGAATAACCTGTCTCTGGAATAACAATAATAGCCACCCCAGACAGAGTGTTTGCTCTTTTATGATTCTGTGCTAAATAGCACTACCTATAGAGATATATAAAACATATATGTATATATGGTATGTATGTATGAATTTATGTTTATGTTTGTATCCATTTTTTATATTTCATCTTTACAACCCTATGTAAGGAGATACTACCATTTACCCCCATTTTGTAGATAAGTAAACTAAGGTTTCAGAACATTACCTAACTTCCCCAAGGCCACGTACAGAGTAAAAGGCTTAGCGGAGATTCAAAGGCAGGCAGCTGACTGCAGAGGCCCACTCTTCCCCACACCAGCACACTGGCCCATGGAAGTCACTGGAAGGTAGCTGTAACTAACAGTCACAACAGGGACCTTGTAGAAGGGGTTTTGGTATAGAAAAGGTATGTTCTATGTGACTTACAGGATCCTTACAAATAGTTATGACTAATTTTCCATCAACCTATATAGACTACTAATAATGGTATTTACAAAAACATTGAATTCAACTTTTAAACATATTAGTGGCGGCTATGTGCCTATCATTGTAAAGAACGCAATTGGTAAGAGGGAAGTAAATATTATCAAAGATGGTATCTACCCTTGAGGAGCTCATGGTTCCACAAGAGACGAGATGACACATAGGAAGCCATGAGACACCGCAGCCTGAACTGGCTGTATTTCCAGCTAGTGCGCCCAGCCTCCGTGTCTGGGGGTGCCTAGAGGACCCAGGTCCATGTGGGTTGTAGGGACCCCAACACAGTGTGGCTGCCTACCTGACAGGATTCCACAAGGACCCCAGAATGGGTGTTGATCACGGTGGCTGCCCAGCTTCCGAACTTCCTTCCTGTTTGTGTAAATGTGGGTGAGAGGCAGCAAATGCTAGGTGCTTAGGCATCGTCAGACTTCCAATCGCCAGCACCCATGGCTTGTTGCCTGAGGGCTTCCTCTGGCCCCCAAAGCCCACTTTGCCAATGCAGGATGCAAGAGGAGCAGGAAAGGTACGCTGCACCTCCTACCCAGCAGCCCTCAGCTAATGACTGTCTAGGGTTGATGGACAAACATCCTACCTCCTTGCCCGTCAGTGACATAGCTCTGAGTTGCATGGTCTACACTTTCTCCTAGCAGGGTTATGCTCTAGTTGCCCACAGGGGTAATTTGCTTGATAACACACCGTTTATTACTTCATTCTCTCCCTATCTGACTTTCCCACTCCCTTCCAGTGTTTCCTTGGATCACCTCCCAAATTAACCCCTTGCACTCAAATCCTTGTTCGCAGGTGCTTCTGGGGGAACCCCACCTGGACTTGGACTCCCAGCCCCTGGCAACAAGGGCATCCAACTTAAGTCCAAATGACCTAAATGCTTCCACCTGAGATTTTTACCCTGGAGCAAGTGAAGGATTAGGAACAGTCCAGAATTTGTTCTGAGGCCAGTAGAGAGGGCCTCCTGTGTCCAACAAGGTGATATTTTACTCCTTGAATTTTAGAGTTGGGAAGGACATATGAGGCCATCCAGTTTCTTTCTTCACAGATGAGAAAACTGAGGTTTGCAAGGTTAAGAGATTTACTTAAGGTCCCAGAGGGAGGTAGAGGCAAGAGACAGTTTTTTGACCATGGTGGTTGAGAACCAGGCTTTTTGAAGGCAGGTATCTTGGTTTGAGGCCCCACTTGCTGCTTGTGTGATTTGCAGAAAGCTATTTACGATCTCTAAGTCACCATTTTCTCATCATTATAAAGTTGTGAGGATCAAGTGAGATGATCTATACAAAGAATTTAGCATGGCATTCATTGGGATGCTTTCAGCTCTAAATAACAGAATACTTCAGTAAAAGTATAAAAAAAAAGGGAATTATAATAGGAAGCTCAGAATTGGGGCTGCTCCAAGGCTGGTTAAGCAGTTTTTTATGTCATTGAGGACTCATGCTCTCCATGTTCTGCTATGCCATCTGCAATCTGTCTCCCCTGATGGATGCAAAAATGGCAAAAGATGCTCCAAGCAGCACCACCTCACGCAACAACCATCAGCAGGAGAGCAGGAGACTGTCCCCCAAGATGCTCTATATCAAGGGAGAAAACCTCTTCCAGAAGCCCCCTTATGTCTCACTAGCCAGGTCTGCATTGCATTCCATCTCTAAACCAATCCCTGACAACAGGAATCCAGGCAGCATGATTGGCTTAGGTCCAAGCAACATGCTCCTCCTGGTACAGGGGTACGAGTCACCTCCATGGAATATGTGAGGAGGAGCCAAACAAACATCCGGGCTCTTCCAGCAAGAAGGAGGGGTTGGTACAGATTGACTGAGGGGTTAGGAAGCAACGATGTCAACCACAGTTGCTGAGTTTGCAGAGATGCTGAATAAATGCTATTTTTAGTGTGACGCTCAGTTCTCTGTGCTAAACAATTACAATTCTTTCTTTGGTTTAAAGCTATTTGTCTTCAAAGGTAAAATTAACTAGTAGTATAAGTAACACTCATTAACAGACATTTTGGTTGGTTAGTTGGTTGGTTCGTTGGTTTTGGCTCTGCTTTTTTTTTAAGACATTATTTTTTAGAGCAGTTTTAGGTTCACAGCAAAATTAAGAGGAATGTACAAAGATCTCCCATATACCCCTGCCCACACGTACATAGCCCCCCATATCAACATCCCCCACCAGAGTGGTACATTTGTTACAACTGATGAACCTACACTGACACAATACCATCCAAAGTCCATAGTTTACACTCGGGTTCACTCTTGGTGTTGTACATTCTATGGGTTTGACCATATGTATAACATGTATCCATCATTACAGTATCATACAGAGTATTTTCACTACCCTAAAAATCCTCTGTGCTTCACCTATGCGCCCCTCCCCTTGGCAACCACTGATCTTGTCACTATCTCCATAGTTTTGCCTTTTCCATATTGTCACAGTGTTGCATCATCCAGTGTGTAGCCTTTTCAGTTTAGTTCCCTTCACTTGGTAATGTGTTAAGTCACTTTTTACCTTACAATATAGGGAAGTTTTGTAAAGGAGAAAGGTGGCTGTGGAGCTGGGGAAATAGATGGAAGAACAGAGAAAGAAGGGCCTTGTGGAGCCAGAAAGCCAATTTCATAGGCATCCCAGTTTTTTCACAGGCAGGGCCTGCTCCAAGCTAGGCTTTAAAGAATGGATTTTACACTTGCACTTGTCCACCTGATCCAAATTCCCACTTGTACTAAGAGACTTTCAAGCAAAGAGCAAGTCAAAAAACAAATCCTGTTGAAGCCCCTTCTAATAGCTGTGCCTCTTAGCACACAACGCCCTGGCAGGGGCCTGTCTAACTTGTTTTGTTCACCCTGACACGGCCAGCACAGCAGATGATCAGGACAGGAAGTGGCCCAACCAGACCTTCCCAGGTTCTGTCACGAATGCAAATCTTAACCCTCAATGAGCATCTTTCATCTTTCAATTTCCTCACCTTGAAAAAGGACTGTTACCTTAATGCTCATCTCAGCCTCTTAGCTGACAGGATCTTTTAGCCTGAGTGTTCTCTGTTCCCCTGTGACTCCTAACTCACATTTTTCCCAGAGAGGGAATCCCGTTGACTTCGCTCACTGGCCAGTCTACTACTAAGGACCTCCCCCTCAGGTGAGCTGTAGCCCCCAGTCTGTCAGCAGGATTTAGGCAGTACAGGGTCCCATCATAATCTCCAGTGTGACCCGACCTGTGAACAGGGGCAGATTCCATTCTCTTGAAGGGGATATGGGGGGAGTGGAGGGGTGGCAAGGACCCAGACCAAAGTACATGGGGAAGCAGGGGAGGGCATCTACTCAGGAGTATTTAGCCAGAAGAACTAGAGAAAGCTTCCTCTGGCCTTCTCCAAGAGAGAGAGACCCCGGGAAGCACAAACATGAAGTTAGATCTAAGGCACGGTGTTTTTGAGGGACCCAGAATTAGTCTGCCTCCTTCCCCTTGTCCATATCCACTTTCAGGGTTTTCTGTAAACCAACAAAGATAAAAAATAATGAAGGTGGGAAATTGCGGAGGTAATAGAAGCTTGCGGAAGTCTAAACATGGGAGCCCTGGTCTGAAGTTTCTGCCTTCCTTCTGATGTGGCAAACTGCAATCTCTCTGGACTTTTCCCCTCTACCTTTAGATTGGAATTCAAATTTCTCTCTGTCTTGAACCATAGAATTATAGAGATAGAACAGTGCAAAAAGTACATCCCCCTGTGTTCAGATACAGAACCCGAGACCCAGAGAAGCTGTGCGACATGCCTAATTGCCAGAACTTGTCTTGGAATTAAGTATTTGGCCTGGCTACCCATGTATTCTGGTACCAGTGGGACCTCTCCAGAGCTACCCAGAGAAGTCTCAGCATTACAACAGCTGCATGGGTGACACAAGTGTTTGCAGACATCAGACATGGGAGCCTGGAGGGCCCCTGAGCTTCCATGTCCTCACAGCTGATGTAGGTAGGAGCAGCGTCATCCCAGCTCAATGACACCATCTGGAGGCACCAGAGAACCCGAGGCTTACTACAGCACGCCTTGCTTAGGCAACGTGAAGATTGAGAGATTCAGGCAAGTTACCCTGCTCATTGTGTGACGTGATGTCGCTGTTACTTATGAAAGAGTACCGGCCAAAATCACTAGTCATTAAAGATGAATCAAGGTAAGGTTAAAAGGTTACAAAGGCGAAGACTTAATCTGACTACAGGTTACCTAAAGGAGGGGATGACCAATTCTTGGGCAAAACCCATCCAAAAGCTGAATGAAAGACGCTTAGCAACTGCCCTTTCCCTCCATTCTCTTGGGAATAGGCAACCCCAGCTCTGGAGGGAAGAGACCTGGGTACCACCCTGAATCCTCTGCTTACTAGCCGTGCGGGTTTGGCCAAGCAACTGCACTTGTCTGAGGATGTGCTTGCTCATCTGCATGAGCTGGGACTGTTGTGAGAATTCAATGGGATAATGTGCATAAGAGGCCCAGCTCTGGACGGGCACAGAGTAGGTATTAATGAAACAGTCATGTATGTAGGTGTCACCATCATCGTTTGACCACAGAGTGCCCAGATCTAACCATGACCAACCTAAGTGAGCTGTTTCAGCAGGTGAGAGCCAGGCTTTGGTTGGACAAAGCCACCTGGACCTCACACGCCAGTGAGAGCACAGAGCCAGCACTGGACACTGGCTGGCCTAAACCATGGTTCCTCGACCTCGATACTACTGACATTTTGGACTAAATAATTCTTTGTTGGGTAACCCTGTCCTGTGCTTTGTAGAATGGTTAGCAGGATCCCTGGCCTCTACTCGCTAAATACCAGTAGCATCCTCCCCTTGTCAAAACCAAAAATGTTTCCAGGCGTTGCCATATGTTCCCCCAGGGGCAAAATTACCCCTGGTTGAACCACTGGTCTAGTGACATGCCTAGAATGGGTTTCTCAGGTAAGGTCAAAGAATCTACCCAGAGTTTCTGGTTACAAATCACCTGCCTAGGGTTACCTTTTTCTGGCAAACCACTGAAGAACGTTCACCTCATATATTTTATAAGCACTACATTCCAAGGGAAGAGAATGAACTGGGGAAATAATTTGGTGGGCACGTAACATTTGTACTTATGAACAAGGCTGCTTCATGCTAATACATCTGTGACAACCAACTGCCGCTTGATAAAATGGTGGGATTCGCTAAAGCTCGAGCACAGACCAGATGTTGGCAGGAGCGCCTTGCCGCTGGTTAAACATTGTGGCTGGTCAGCAGCATTCTTTCCAGGGGTATTCATCACTCTCTAGTTAAACATACCAAGGCACTGTTCCAATTCCAGGGGCCTGTGTCTGCAGGGGGCCCTTTAACAAGAAAATAAAAGGATAAAGGAGCAAAAGAATGAATGAAACCCCTCCTTTTCCTGCCACCTTCTGTTGACCTGTGTGACTCAGGTTTACTAATACATAGGCTCTGCCCAAACACCCACCTCCCTATAAAAGAAATAATAAATGTTTTTTTTAAGGGAATAGTTTTTTTGTTTTAATTTTATGTATGTATGTATGTATGTATGTATGTATGTATGTATGGCTGTGTTGGGCCCTCATTTCTGTGCGAGGGCTTTCTCTAGTTGTGGCGAGCGGGCGCCACTCTTCATCGCCATGCGCGGGCCTCTCACTATCGAGGCCTCTCTTGTTGCGGAGCACAGGCTCCAGACGCGCAGGCTCAGTAATTGTGGCTCATGGGCCTAGTTGCTCCGCGGCATGTGGGATCCTCCCAAACCAGGGCTCGAACCAGTGTCCCTTGCATTAGCAGGCAGACTCTCAACTACTGCGCCACCAGGGAAGCCCAAAAAAAATAATAAATTTTTTTTTTTTAAAATAGCAGGCTGTGATTGAGGCACACCCCTGGCAGGGAATGGGTTCTCTTGGTCCCCACCCCTGGCAGCTCACTGTTGGCCCCTCCAGTGACCTCCAGGAATACATTTGAGAGCACTCTGAGTCCTGCTGTGGCCCAAGTGCCTCAAAAATGTGCAGAAACCTGCAGAAACAGGTACAGGGGACTAAAGTGAGTGCAGTTCCATAGTGAGTGGAGAGAAGCAACCCCACATCAGGCACACAAAGAGTGTCCCAAGATCTGGTGGTCCCAGAGGGGAGAGGGCACAAGAAAGGAAGTAGGTAAGGGAAGGCAGACCCAAAAGGAGAGAGCATTTACTGAGCACTTATTATGTACCTTACAGTAAGACCCTTTTGCAAATGTTACCTCCTTTACTTGTCACCACAGAGCCATTATTGGGTTGGTCAAAAAGTTTGTTCGCGTTTTTCTGTAAGATGGCTCTACTAGTGCTTAGTTGTCTTTAACTTCATTTGAAACAATTTTGTTACATTGTATTGTGACAGCTGTCATAGCGTGCATTTAAAAAAAATCAAAACTGGTGAATTTTTTTTATTAGTTATCTATTATATACATATTACTGTTATACGTGTCAACCCCAATCTCCCAATTCATCCCCCCACCACCCCACACACCCCCTTTCCGCCCTTGGTGTCCATACGTTTGTTCTCTACATCTGTGTCTATTTCTGCCTTGCAAACTGGTTCATCTGTACCATTTTTCTAGATTCCACATATATGTGTTAATACATGATATTTGTTTTTCTCTTCCTGACTTACTTCACTCTGTATGACAGGCTCTAGGTCCATCCACCTCACTACAAATAACTCAATTTCGTTCCTTTTTATGGCTGAGTAATATTCCATTGTATATATGTACCACATCTTCTTTATCCATTCGTCTGTCAGTGGGCATTTAGGTTGCTTCCATGACCTGGCTATTGTAAATAGTGCTGCAATGAACACTGGGGTGCCTGGGGTCTTTTGGAATTATGGTTTTCTCTGGGTATATGCCCAGTAGTGGGGCTGCTGGGTCATATGGTAATTCTATTTTTAGTTTTTTAAGGAACGTCTATACTGTTCTCCATAGTGGCTGTATCAATTTACATTCCCACCAACAGTGCAAGAGAGTTCCTTTTTTCTCCACACTCTCTCCAGCATTTGTTGTTTGTAGATTTTCTGATGAGGCCCATTCTAACCGGTGTGAGGTGATACCTTATTGTAGTTTTGATTTGCATTTCTATAATAATTAGTGATGTTGAGCAGCTTTTCATATGCCTCTTGACCATCTGTATGTCTTCTTTGGAGAAATGTCTATTTACATCTTCTGCCCATTTTTTGATTGGGTTGTTTGGTTTTTTAATATTGAGCTGCACCAGCTGTTTATATATTTTGGAGATTAATCCTTTGTCCGTTGATTCATTTGCAAATATTTTCTACCATTCTAACGGTTGTCTTTTCATCTTGCTTATGGTTTCCTTTGCTGTGCAAAAGCTTTTAAGTTTTCATTAGATCCCATTTGTTTCTTTTTGTTTTTATTTCCATTACTCTAGGAGATGGGTCAAAAAAGATCTTGCTGTGATTTATGTGAAAGAGTGTTCTTCCTATGTTTTCCTCTAAAGGTTTTATAATGTCTGGCCTTACATTTAAGCCTTTAATCCATTTTGAGTTTATTTTTGTGTATGGTGTTAGGGAGTGTTCTAATTTCATTCTTTTACATGTAGCTGCCCAGTTTTCCCAGCACCACTTATTGAAGAGACTGTCTTTTCTCCATTGTATATCCTTGCCCCTTTGTCATAGATTAGTTGAACATAGGTGCATGGGTTTATGTCTGGGCTTTCTGTCCTGTTGCATTGATCTATATTTCTGTTTCGGTGCCAGTACCATATTGTCTTGATTACTGTAGCTTTGTAGTATAGTCTGAAGTCAGGGAGTCTGATTCCTCCAGCTCCATTTTTCCCCCTCAAGATTCCTTGGGCTATTCAGGGTCTTTTGTGTCTCCATATAAATTTTAAGACTTTTTGTTCTAGTTCTGCAAAAAAAAAAAAAAAATGCCCTTGGTAATTTGATAAGGATTGCATTGAATCTGTAGATTGCTTTGGATAGTATAGTCATTTTCACAATATTAATCCTTCCAATCCAAGAACATGGTATATCTCTGCATCTGTTTGTGTCATCTTTCATTTCTTTCATCAGTGTCTTATAGTTTTCTGAGTACAGGTCTTTTACTTCCTTAGGTAGGTTTATTCCTAGGTATTTTATTCTTTTTGTTGCAAGGGTAAATGTGATTGTTTCCTTAATTTCTCTTTCTGATTTTTCATTGTTACTGTTTAGGAATACAAGAATTTCTGTGCATTAATTTTGTATCCTGCAACTTTACCAAATTCATTGATTAGTTCTAGTAGTTTTCTGGTGGCATCTTTAGGATTCTCTATGTATAGTATCATGTAATCTGCAAACAGTGACAGTGTTACTTCTTCTTTTCCAATTTGGATTCCTTTTATATCTTTTTCTTCTCTGATTGCTGTGGCTAGGACTTCCAAAACTATGTTGAATAAAGGTGGCGAGAGTGGACATCCTTGTCTTGGTTCCTGATCCTACTGGAAATGCTTTCAGTTTTTCACCATTGAGTATGATGCTAGCTGTGGGTTTGTCATATATGGCCTTTATTATATTGAGGTAGGTTCCCTCTATGCCCATTTTCTGGAGAGCTTTTTTATCCTAAATGGGTGTTGAATTTTGTCAAAAGCTTTATCTGCATCTATTGTGATGATCATGTGGTTTTTATCCTTCAATTTGTTAATGTGGTGTATCACAATGATCGATTTGCATATATTGAAGAATCCTTGCATCCCTGGAATAAATTCCACTTGATCATGGTGTATGATCCTTTTAATGTGCTGTTAGATTCTGCTTGCTAGTATTCTGTTCAGAATTTTTGCATCTATGTTCATCAGTGATATTGGTCTATAATTTTCTTTTTTTGGAATAGCTTTTTCTGGTTTTTGTATCAGGGTGATGGTGGCTTCGTAGAATGAATTTTGGAGTGTTTCTCCCTCTGCAATTTTTTGGAAGAGTTTGAGAAGGACTGGTGTTACCTCTTCTCTAAATGTTTGATAGAATTTGCCTGTGAAGCCATCTGGTCCTGGACTTTTGTCTGTTGGAAGATTTTTTTTTTTTTTTTGGTGGTACGTGGGCCTCTCACTGTTGTGGCCTCTCCCGTTGCGGAGCACAGGCTCCGGACGCGCAGGCTCAGCAGCCATGGCTCACGAGCCCAGCCGCTCCGCGGCATGTGGGATCTTCCCGGACCGGGGCACGAACCCGTGTCCCCTGCATCGGCAGGCGGACTCTCAACCACTGCACCACCAGGGAAGCCCTGGAAGATTTTTAATTACGGTTTCAATTTCATTATTTGTGATAGGTCTCTTTATATTTTCTAATTCTTCCTGGCTCAGTCTTTGAAAATTGTACCTTTCCAAGAAGTTGTCCATTTCTTTGTGGTTGTCCATTTTATTGGCATATAGTAATTTGTAGTAGTCTCTTATAATTCTTTGTATTTCTGCACTGTCAGTTGTGATTTCTCCTTTTTCATTTCTAATTTTATTGATTTGTGTCCTCTCCCCTTTTTTCTTGGTGAGCCTGGCTAAGGGTTTATCAATTTTGTTTATCTTCTCAAAGAACCAGTTTTTAGTTTTATTGATCTTTGCTACTGTTTTCTTCATTTCTATTTCATTTGTTTCTGCTCTGATCTTTATGATTTCATTCCTTCTACTGACTTTGGGTTTTCTTTGTTTTCTTTCTCTAGTTGTTTTAAGTGTAGGGTTAGATCGTTTACTTGAGATTTTTCTTGTTTCTTGAGGTGAGATTGAATAGCTATAAACTTTCCTCTTAGAACTGCTTTTGCTGCATCCCGTAGGTTGTAGGTCGTCATGTTTTTGTTATCATTTGTTTCTATGTATTTTTTTTATTTCTTCTTTGATTTCTACAGTGATCTCTTGGTTATTTAGTAGGGCACTGTTTAGCCTCCATGTATTTGTGTTTTTTACAGTTTTTTTCCTGTAATTGATTTCCAATCTCATAGCGTTTTGGTCAGAAAAGATGCTTGATACGATTTCAACTTTCTTCAATTTTCTGAGGCTTGATTTTTGACCCAAGATGTGATCTACCCTGGAGAATGTTCCATGTGCACTTGAGAGGAAAGTGCATTCTGCCACTTTTGGGTGGAATGTTCTATAAATATCTTTTAGATCTATCTCGTCTATTGTGTCATTTAAAGCTTGTGTTTCCTTATTTTCTGTTTGGATGATCTGTCCACTGGTGTAAGAGGGGTGTTAAAGTCCCCCACTATTATTGTGTTACTGTCGTTTCTCCTTTCATGGTTGTTAGCATTTGCCTTATGTATTGGGGTGCTCCTATGTTGGGTGCATAAATATTTATAATTGTTTTATCTTCTTCTTGGATTGATCCCTTGATCATTATGTAGTGTCCTTCCTTGTCTCTTGTAACACTTTATTTTAAGTCTATTTTATCTGATATGAGTATTGCTTCTCCAGCTTTCTTTTGATTTCCATTTGCATGGAATATCTTTTTCCATCCCCTCACTCTCAGTCTGTATGTGTTCCTAGGTCTGAAGTGGATCTCCTATAGACAGCATATATATGGGTCTTGTTTTTGTATCCATTCAGCCAGTCTGTGTCTTTTGGTTGGAGCATTTAATCCATTCACATTTAAGGTAATTATCGATAAGTATGTTCCTATTACCATTTTCTGAATTGTTTTGGGTTTGTTTTTGTAGGTCCTTTTCTTCTCTTGTGTTTCCCACTTAGAGAAGTTCCTTTAGCATTTGTTGTAGAGCTGGTTTGGTGGTGCTGAATTCTCTTAGCTTTGCTTATCTGTAAAGCTTTTGATTTCTCTGTCGAATCTGAATGAGATCCTTGCCAGGTAAAGTAATCTTGGTTCTAGGTTCTTCCCTTTCACCACTTTAAATATGTCATGCCACTCCCTTCTGGTTTGTAGAGTTTCTGCTGAGAAATCAGCTGTTAATCTTATGGGAGTTCCCTTGTATGTTATTTGTCGTTTTTCCCTTGTTGCTTTCAATAATTTTTCTTTGTCTTTCACTTTTGTCAGTTTTATTACCACGCATCTCAGCGTGTGTCTCCTTGGGTTTATCCTGCCTGGGACTCTCTGTGCTTCCTGGACTTGGTGGCTAGTTCCTTTCCCACGTTAGGGAAGTTTTCCACTATAATCTCTGCAAATATTTTCTCAGGTCCTTTCTCTCTCTCTTCTCCTTCTGGGACCCCAATAATGCAAATGTTGTGCATTTAATGTTGTCCCAGAGGTCTCTTAGGCTGTCTTCATTTCTTTTCATTCTTTTTACTTTATTCTGTTCCATGGCAGTGATTTCCACCATTCTGTCTTTCAGGTCACTTATCTGTTCTTCTCCCTCAGTTATTCTGCTATTGATTTCTTCTAGTGTATTTTTCATTTCAGTTATTGTATTGTTCATCTCTGTTTATTTGTTCTTTAATTCATGTCTTTGTTAAATGTTTGTTGCATTTAATAACATGCAACAAACATCGATCTTTGCCTCCATTCTTTTCCCAAGGCCCTGAAACATCTTCACTATCATTATTCTGAATTCTTTGTCTGGAAGGTCGCCTATCTCCACATCATTTAGTTGTTTTTCTGGGGTTTTATCTTGTTCCTTTCTCTGGTACACAGTCCTCTTCCTTTTCATTTGGTCTGTCTTTCTGTAAATGTGGTTTTCATTCTACAGGCTGCAGGATTGTAGTTCTTTTTGCTTCTGCTATCTGTCCTCTGGTGGATGAGGCTATCTAAGAGGCTTGTGCAAGCTTCCTGATGGGAGGGATTGGTGGTGGGTAGAGCTGGGTGTTGCTCTGGTGAGCAGAGCTCAATAAAACTTTAATCTGCTTGTCTGCTGATGGGTGGGGCTGAGCTCCCTCCCTGGTTGTTGGTTGTTTGGCCTGAGGTGACCCAGCACTGGATGCTACAAGGCTCTATGGTTGGGCTAATGGCAGACTCTGCGAGGGCTCACGCCAAGGAGCACTTCCCAGAACTTCTGCTGCCAGTGTCCTTGTCCCCATGGTGAGCCACAGCTGCCCCCCACCTCTGCAGGAGACACTCCAACACTAGCAGGTAGGTCTGGTTCAGTCTCCTATGGGGTCACTGCTCCTTCCCCTGGGTCCCGATGCACACACTATTTTGTGTGTGTCCTCCAAGAGTGGAGTCTCTGTTTTCCCCAGACCTGTTGAAGTCCTGCAATCAAATCCCGCTAGCTTTCAAAGTCTGATTCTCGGAATTCTTCCTCCTGTTGCCGGGCCCCCAGGTTGGGAAGCCCGACGTGGAGCTCAGAACCTTCACTCCAGTGGGTGGACTTCTGTGGTATAACTGTTCTCCAGTTTGTGAGTCGCCCACCCAGCAGTTATGGGATTTGATTTTATTGTGATTGTGCCCCTCTTACCGTCTCATTGTGGCTTCTCCTTTGTTTTGGGATGTGGGGTATCTTTTTTGGTGAGTTCCAGTGTCTTCCTGTTGATGATTGTTCAGCAGTTAGTTGTGATTCCAGTGGTCTCGCAAGAGGGAGTGTGAAATTGGTGAATTTTTGTGTAGCCATTTTAATATTGAAGATGGAAGAAAAAGAGCAATATTTTTGGCATATTATGCTTCATCATTTCAAGAAATGTAAAAACGCAACTGAAACACAAAAAAAGATTTGTGCATTGTATGGAGAATGCGCTGTGACTGATCAAACGTGTCGAAAGTGGTTTGCGAAGTTTCATGCTGGGGATTTCTCTTGCTGGATGATGCTCCACGGTCGGGTAGACCAGTTGAAGTTGACAGCGATCAAATCAAGACATTAATAAGAACAATCAAAGTTATACCACACGGGAGATAGCTGACATACTCAAAATATCCAAATCAAGCGTTGAAAATCATTTGTAAGAGCTTGGTTATGTTAATCGCTTTGATGTTTGGGTTCCACATAACTTAAGCGAAAAAAACCTTCTTGACCGTATTTCCACATGTGATTCTCTACTTAAATGTAATGAAAATGTTCCATTTTTAAAACAAATTGTGATAGGCGATGAAAAGTGTACACTGTACAATAATGTGGAACGGAAGAGATCGTGGGGCAAGTGAAATAGACCACCACCAACCACACCACAGGCCGGTCTTCATGCAAAGTAGGTGATATTATATATAGTGGGACTGGAAGGGAGTCCTCTATTATGAGCTCCTTCCGGAAAACCAAACAATTAATTCCAACAAGTACTGCTCCCAATTAGAACAACTGAAAGCAGCACTCAACGAAAAGCATCCAGAATTACTCAACAGAAAATACATAATCTTCCGTCAGGATAATGCAAGACCGCGTGTTTCTTTGATGACCAGGCAAAAACTGTTACAGTTTGGCTGGGAAGTTCTGATTTATCCACCATATTCACCAGACATTGCACCTTTGGATTTCCATTTATTTTGGTCTTTACAAAATTCTCTTAATGGAAAAAATTTCAATCCCCTGGAAGACTATAAAAGGCACCTGGAACAGTTCTTTGCTCAAAAAGATAAAAAGTTTTGGGAAGATGGCATTATGAAGTTGCCTGAAAAATGGCAGAAGGCAGTGGAACAAAACAGTGAATACGTTGTTCAATAAAGTTCTTGGTGAAAATTAAAAATGTGTCTTTTATTTTTACTTAAAAACCGAAGGAACTTTTTGGCCAACCCAAAATTATCCCCAGTTCCATCAACAGTCAACCCAGAAAAGTCTGGCTGGCTGAGACTGGTCTTTACCACACCTCGGGCTCCCAGCCCTGGCTGCAGAGTTAAATCACCTGAAAAGCTTTAGAAAAATACAGATGCCCAGGCCCCAGGGTACACCAATTCTGTCAAACCCCTAGCAGCGGAGCCAGGCATATTAATTTTGGAAAAGCTCCCCCGGTGATTATAGTGAATATGTAGGGCCTAGAACCACTGCTCTACACAAGGAATAGAGGAGGGAGGTGTGGACAGAAGGACAACACAGTGGGTAGCCATTGTCTGTGCCCAGTTATCCACCCCCAGAGCCACACAGTGCTGCAAGGGATCCTGCAAGGCATTTAATTTGGCACACAGTTTTAATGTGTGCCAAATCAAATGCCTTGGAAAGATAAATCCACAAACCTGCACGCTGTGCGATATATTCCAGTAAAAACTGCTTGTGCATAATGGACTTTTTCAAACAGTCTGCACCCCTGTCTCACTTTATTCCTACAGAGCACTGGTTCTCAGGCAGGGGCAGTTTGGCCCTCCAGCGGACATTGGGCAATGTCTGGAAACAAGTTTGCTTCTCACTACTTGGGAGGGATAGGGAGGTGTTACTGGCATCTGGTGAGTAGAGGCCAGGGATGCTACTAAACATTCTACAATGCACAGAATGAGCCCCTGCCACAAAGAATTATCCAGCTCCAAATGACAACAGTACTGAAGTTGAAACACTCTGCTGTAAAGAAGCAGTAGTCACCACTAGGTAGACGCGAAGCCTTGAATACAACCCTCTCCAGGTCGGAAGCCCGTCCCTGACCAAGCATGTTTCAAAGAATCACAGAATCTTACAGCAGGAAGAGACTTCACAATGAGCCCACTGAGACTCAGTTGGGTTTTTAGGAAAATCCTAGAACAAAGCTACACGATGTTTACCAAACCACATTATAATAATGCATTGCTGGCTTGACTTTCCGCCCAGGTAGCGCAAGTGTTGCAAATTAACTAAAAATGGTATTCCTTAGAGCAAATTCTTATTCGCTGATTTAACAAGTATTTGTTGGGTGCCCAGTATGTTCAGGGCACGTTGCCAAATTTCCCTGCCAACACTGTTACCCACCCTGGAATAGCCGTCTTAATGTTCAAGCCCAATATAAGATCCAGGCAAGATATGCAGACTCAGAACACAGCACAATCACCCCCAGCTGGGTTCATGGGGGTTTTATTGTTTTCTGGCTCATTGGGTAACTTGGCAACCTGGGATCAGGTGTGCAAAGAACGGAAGGAGACCCATCCAAGAATCAGCTCTCCCACACTGGGGTAAGGCTTAGCACAGCCTGAAGCCCAAGGTCAGATGCCTAGCATTCCTCCCAGCTGCCCAAAGCTGCCCTCTGCCCCCAGCCCAGCCTGCTCCAGCTCCCTGTCACACTGGGCGAGCTACGGGCAGCAGACTCAGGCCAGCCAGCACCCAGCCACCACGTCCAGGGCTCTCCTCCTTCTCCACGCCCCCTCCTCACGTCCTCACTGCCACACTGTTATCGACAAGAATAAGCACTCCATGGTAACTTGCCACAGAAATGAAAACTGCTCTGGGGGAAGAAACTGGGAACGTTTTGTCCTGCTGGGTCACAAGAGATTTAAGTTATTCTCCCTACTGGAGGTCTCATTTACACTGGGTGGAAACAACAACAAAATAAAAACCTGTGGAATGGATTGTGCAATAAAAGGAAATAAATGCTGCAGACCCAAACTGCTGGGGGCAAAGAAGAAGGGAGAGGAAGGACACGAAGCCGCCATGAAGAAGAAACTGAGTCCGTGTGCCAGGGGGTGCTGGGCACTGGGTGATGCTGGAGGAGGGGGCCAGGGGCCGCCCTCCTGCCGGCTCCTTGAAATGTCCCTGTGCCTGCAACCATGCCTCCCCGTGCCAGGGAACACAGCTCCCCACGCCTCTGCCCACCCCACAAAACTCCGGGCTCAGCTGTGCCACTGCCACCTGGCCAGAGACAACTGTCCCTGATATAAAGCAAGAGCCGGCCAGAGCCACCTGCCCAGCGGGCCTGTGATCACAGCAGACGCTCCCAATATTTCACCTCTTTCCTCCTCCTTCGGAACTCTATCTCAAAGTTATTTCCTCAGGGATGCTTCCTCGAATCCCCTAGATTCATTCTTTCACTCAACAAATATCTACTGAATGAATTTACTGAGTGGCCCCCAAGGGTAAGGTGCCCTTCCACAGCAAATGCCTTCCCCTCTTTAACAATAACGACGGTAATTAAGTACTTACATAATTATTTCTTAGGGTCCAGTTCCCACCCCAAACCACCAGTCCTTCCAGAATACTGAGCTACATGAGAACAGGAGCCACACCTGTCTGGCTGACTCTGCTACATCCCACCGTCAGTGCCTCCCAGGTGTCAGGACATATTGAATGAATGAGCGAACATATGTGTGAGCAAACGGTCAGAGATACTCTCTTTATCATGTAAGTCCTCAGAAATCCAGTACTTATTTTACCCTTACAGCAGATGTCAAATTGGACAAGCCTCATTTCAAGTGCTCATAGCCACACGTGGTTACCATACAGGACAGTGCAAGGCTGGGCTCCACCAGGGCCTTACCAGTGTGCTTGTTTGCTGGGAAAGTAGGAGAACATTTAAGCTCTGCTACACCGGGAGACAACACATCCCTTATGCTTCTTTCTGGTCGTTAGATGGCCCGAGTCCAATCCTATCTCTGCCACTTACTACTTGCACGACCTGGGCAAGTTATGTGACCTCCCTGTGCCTCAGTTCCCTCTTCTATAAAGTGGGGGTATTTTCATGACAGTATCTACGTTATGGGAGAGATGGCAGGAGCAATGAGTTAAGACCCCTCAGCCCCTAGCACACTGCCTGCCTCATAGTAAGTACGCGATAGCATCAGCCATTTAATATCTTATTGTATGTTTACATCATGCACAGATATTCATGCTCCACTTCCTGCCACACGAGATGGGAGGTAGCTCAAGTCACCACACATTCCGTGGTTACAACAAAAGAAGAACCAGTATCCATTTTAGAATTACATTCTGAGCATATCTGTCACCGACAAAGACCCCTGGGTTCTCCAAGGAAAAGCAAGACGGAATCTAGGTGATAAGATAAGGTCTAACCTCTTCCTTTGTGCTTCATGTAGTTTCCTTTGTTCTTAGGGTGCCGCGTCCACAGGCCTCGCACCTGGCCCTTCAGACCGGCGCTCCTGGGGCAGCACGGCTGCGCCGTCCCCTCAGCTCCAGGGCTCTGCGCAGAAACACTGCAACCAGCGCTCAGTTCAAGATGGCGGCGGTGGCGGGCCGTGCGCAGAGCCGCTGCTCTCGGCGCTGCGATCTGGAGGTGGAGCCGCAGCAGCTGCACCAGATCCCACAAGAGCTCCGCCTCCTCCCCCACTGCCGAGATCCCTAGAAAGCAGCCCCACCCACAGTCTTTACGGGAGAGCGTGTCTCTGCAGCCGGAGCTCACACCTCTCTGTTCTTTGATCAAAGAATAAAACTCTTTTGCTTCCAAACGGAAGAACTCAGTCTCGTTCTATTGGTTTGAGCAACACTGGGCAGAAGGACCCTTCTTAGGGACCAACTCGGGAGGGTCAGTAACATGTTCTTTCATGGGTACTGCAAGAAATATCTTAACAAATGAGACTGATGATGGATGTACAGGCTAGTAAAAACTGTAAATGCACATAGAGAAGAGAATTTAGACGCGGCCATGGCACACATTATCACTGGTGAGAATGGGAAGTACTCGTTTAAATAAAAATCTTTGTGCCACTTTGTACAGGGTGTTTTAATGTGGTTCTCCCATCTGTTAAACTCAAATTCCACTGTACAGGACAGACAAGCTGTGTCCTTTCCAATCCAGCACAGAAAGAAAATGACATTTACATTTGATTTCCTGTCTGGGGCATAAGGTCGGCTCCAGAAAGCTGAGCATTCAGCAGGTTCCAGATGCAGGGCAAATGCTGGAACCATGACTGCTGTCATCGTGCCCCCAGAGCAGGGGGATGCCACATTTGGAATGTAATAGTACCTACCTTGCAGGAACACTGTGAAAATTTAATTGAAATATTATGAGTGACAGTGCTTGACCCAAAGTAGGTATTTGATAAATGTCCTTAGGGAAACACAATCTAATGTCTGGGTCTTCTAATGATGCCACAGTCT
Source organism: Leucopleurus acutus (assembly GCF_964270905.1). Lineage (NCBI taxonomy): Eukaryota > Metazoa > Chordata > Mammalia > Artiodactyla > Delphinidae > Leucopleurus > Leucopleurus acutus. The sequence continues at coordinate 44,755,805 of NC_139142.1, forward strand.
CATTAAAAAGACTTCTGTATTGAACTAAAAATATGTTCTAATTCTGCCCTTCTTGACTATACAGAATGAGTCTAATTCCTCCTCCAGAAAGCCCTCAAACATATGAGGGTGACCTTTCATGCCCTCCCCACCAAACTTCTCTTTTCCAGCCAAACATCCTCAGGTTCCTCCAATAAGACAAGAATTTGTTGTCTTCAAAGTAACTAGAAGCATCTGGGCTCCAGTGGATCCCAAGACACATCTCAGCACCAATAACATGCCAATAGCCCTGCAGGATCCCCAACTTGGTCTTGTGGGATATGGATAAAGTTAACCTCATGGTTAAGCCTAATGCTTTCTTCATCATATAAAATTCAGGGAACATTCTGCATATGCTCTCCCCAGCCCCAGCCCCGAATGCAGATGCTGCTTTGTTTGAAAGAGCCCATTTTAGGGCTAATACACTCTTCACAGTTGAAATCCAGTCCCGAACCTTTAAAGTGACATTTATTGTGGTCTTGGGAACGGTTCAGTGGAGGTGAGAAGTGACAGCTGAGGGTGATAAATCAAATGCAGCTCAGTTTTCATTTAAGGGCAAACTATCATCCCGCCAGCCTGTCTCAGTCATCAAGCAGCTCTGGCAGCTTGTGACTTCTCACGTACATGGTAAACAGAACACTGAATGGTGACAATTTCTTCAACTGCTAGGATGAGCCGTCGGCTTCTGTTCTCTGCTCAAACTTGACATCTTAAGCTGCTGGTTAGAGAACAGGCATGTTAAAAACTTTTCAGGACTAATCATAATCATAAAGCCTCTTTTAGAAATGATGCTGCTTGTACAGCATGTTCACAGCACGCCTTGTCTGCTCTGCTTCCTAAAGCGCTGAACTGAAGGTCGTAATACTCTAGCACTGACTGTACAGTACAGCAGTCACTAGCCACATGAGAACACTGAACATTTGAAATCTGGCTAGCTTGACTTGAGATGTGATGTAAGTATAAAATAATACAGAATTTCAAAAATTTAGTACAAAAAATTGTAAAATATCTTATGTCTAATCATATGTATTGATTTTATGTTGAACTGATAATGTTTTGGATATATTGGATTAAACTAAATAATTATTAAAATTAATTTCACCTCTTTCTTTTTACTTTTTTTTCAATGTGGCTACTAGAAAATTTTAAGTTACATATGCAATTTGTAATGTGGCTCCATTACACTTCAGTTGAACAGCGCTAGTCTGGAAGGCAAGGTGGGAGCTGGAAACCCCTCATTTCTCTGGCTCTTCCTCTGGGTTCAGACTTAGGAAAAAGGAACCTACTTCAGAAACCATCACTCGCTTTACTATTTATTGGTTAGACTACAGCAGTGGTCCTCAAACTTCAGTGAACATAAATGCTATGGACTGAACTGCATTACCCCAAGATTCATACGTTGAAGCCTAACCCTCCCTGTATTGGAGATAAGGCCTTTAAGGGGGTGATTAAGGTTAAATGAGGTCACAAGGGTGGAGCCCTGATCCAATAAAACTGATACTCCTGGGTATATATTCAAAAAAACCAAAAACACTAATTCAAAAAGATACACACACACCCTAATGTTCATAGCGGAATTATTTAAAATAGCCTAGAAATGGAAGCAACCTAAGCATTCATCAACAGATGAATGGATGAAGATTACACACACACACACACACACACACACACACACACACATACACACACTCAGTCATAAAACAGAGTGAAATTTTGCCACTTGCAGCAACATGGATGGACTTGGAGGGTATAATTCTAAATAAAATAAGTCAGAAGGAGAAAGACAAATACTGTGTGATATCACTTATATGTGGATTCTAAGAAATACAACAAACTAGTGAATATAATAAAAAAGAAGCAGATTCGCAGATATAGAGACCAAACTAGTGGTTACCAGTGGGGGAGTGGGAGGTACAAACTATTAGGTATAAAATAAGCTACAAAGATATATTGTACAATAGGGGGAATATAGCCAATATTTTATCAAAACTATAAATGGAGTATAACCCTTAAAAACTGTGAATCACTATATTGTACACCTGTAACTTATATATATAATATTGTACATCAACTATACTTCAATAACAAAAAAAAGAAGAGGAGGAAACACCAGCGCTCTCTCTCCACCATGTGAGGACACAGGGAGAAGGTAGCCATCTACAAGCCAGGAAGAGAGACTGCACCGGAAACTAAACCCTGATGGAACCCTGATCTTAGATTTTCCAGACTCCAGAACTGTGAGAAAATACATTTCTGTTGTTTTAAGCCACCAAGCCTGTGGCATTTTGTTATGGCAGCTTGAACAGACTAAGGCAATAAGCATCACCTGCGGAGCTTGTTAGACATACAGGTTGTTGTTGTTTCTATTCCTGAAAGAGGCTGACTATTGATCTGAGACAGGCCTGGAAATCTGCCCTTCTTTAACAAGCACTCTAAGCATTCTATGTGTAGTTTGAGGTACCCTGGAGCAAAAGAAACATCATTATCTAGACTCCTGTTGGCGCCGTTTGCAGAAGGAGTTGGTGGGCAAGAACTGAATTCCTAGTTCTACCACTCCAGCAGTGGTAGCCAAATTAATTTGATCGTGAGCGTCCCCTTTTGGTAAAGCATTTTTGAGCATGCAACCAGCTGAGCACTATACTTGGTGATAAATTCCATATGCCCAAACTATAAACCATATGCTGAATATTAGCAAAGTTAATTTTTACATAAAAATACAGGTATGAAGTTATGCTGTTTTCTTTGTGGATCCCAGTGGATCATCTTCAGCCTGTGGAGGCCTCTCATCAAACAAGTTATAACACTTTATATGCTACGTGAAGTCCTGGCGTTTGCCCATGCTGCTCCCATTTTGCCGTCTCTGCACTTAGAATATGCCTATTTATTCCTCAGGCTTCAGCTCGTAAATCTCCTCGGAACCACTCTTCCTTCTTTCTCCTCCCCCTCCTACAGACAGCATTTCAGCCCCTCTTTGCGGCACATCTATGGACTCACCACACTGAACTGCAAATATTTGTTTAACCTGTCATCTCCCTGGGGGCATGGACTGTGCTTTATTTATCTGTTTCGCCTGTGCCTTGCACACAGCTCCTGGCACAAGGTATGCATTTTTTTTAATGTTTGTAAAATGAGCAAACCAGTGAATGAGACTACAATTAATCAATACTTTCAGCAAGTCACTGCCCTTCTCTGTGGAAGCAGAATCACCATAGTTTATGTGAGAAATAACCCACATAAAGGAGTGCGGTGAGAAGCTATCTGAAGCCATGTTGGGCTTTAAGTTTGGGTTTACAAAAGCACGTATGATTCACATCAAGCTGAGGATGAAAGCAAAGTGAACAGCCTAAACCACTCACAGCATAAAGAGCAGAGAAGGTTTGGGGGGTTTTTTTACTGCTATTTTTAATTGTTTGTCTTAAGGTCAGGATCCTCCTGGCAAAGTAATAATAGATGGCTTGTGAGAGATCTCAGTGCATCTTTGCGGGGCAAGACAAAGATGGATGGGGAATGAGAGGGCTTGTAGAGGCAATATCATCTGTGAGCTACATCCAGGTCTGCACCTGCACAAAATGAAGCAGTCACTTGGTCCAAGCCTCAGAAACGTTACAGCTAAAAGTATCACCTTTGGAAATTTAAACCTGACTTGGGTGTGTAATAGCAAGTGTCCTCCCTCTGTGAAGTCTAAAGCCTCATTAGTTAGAAGTTTGTTTCCCCCATTCCTTCACGTGCATCGTGCTGTCTCTGTCCCCAAGCTTCCCCTGTCAGGAAGTCGTCATGGGCGGCAGCAGTACCCTGGCTGGAAGAATTCTCTGGGTGCTCTCTCACATGTGCTGGGGCCCATAGGAGAAGAGAAATGCTTTGCCACTTCCCTGTTTACATAACAGCTTTTCCTCTCAGCAGGAACTTGAAAGAAACAAAGTTGTACATAATCGGTTTATCTTCTCAGACCCACTTACAAGGATTGACCCTGTGATATACTGAAAAGTAAAATACGTGTCTGTATATGAATCACTTTTCAAGGTGATTAACAAGCAACATTACCAGTAGAAAGGTTTCTATATTGTTCCCCTAAGAGTAGGGTTGCCATATTTAGCAAATAAAAATATAGGACGCCTGGTTAAATTTGAATTTCAGATGGGCAATGAATAATTTTCTGGTATAAACATATATTGCACATGTCCTGCATTTTATCTGGCAACCCTACCTGAAGGGGAAAAAAATCTCTTCATAACCCTCATGGGGAAAATTTCTCTCTCTGCGACTCTGGAAATGTTTCCCACTAGCTGAGAGGTGTATGTTAATAAAAACATACGTCTGAAAGCTAAGATATCTAAATTCTCTTCTAGTTCATGCTCTCATTGATTCATCAATGTTTCATCCCAAATACTGAGGTATGACTCTCCTGGGAGCGTGTTTCCTTTGTAACATAGCAGGTTTCTAAAGATCAAATACGTTACCTGACGGGAGGAACCCTAATGGAGGGAATTTCACGTAACAGTGGCAGATACATGGTCCTCAGGAAGGACTTTCTGTCCTAGCTAAGCCTTCAAAATGTAGTTACCACTTCTACCTATGTTTAAAGGCTGTCCTGCATCTGACTTGTTGTTGTTCATTTATTATTACATCTTGTGCCTGCTTCCAAAATGGAAGTAATTTGCAGTGAAAAAGAATAAAAATCACCCAAAGTAAATATCATGTGAGGACTGAGCTTCCTGGAAGCCAAGGCAGAAAATAAAATGCAGCACATTATATACCTCTCACTGTTGGGTAAACAGCACTGTTGGCTTCTCAGAAGAAACAAAGTTCTTCCTGGCATTAAATTCCAACATGCGGGCTTCCCTGGTGGCGCAGTGGTTGGGGGTCCGCCTGCCGATGCAGGGGACACGGGTTCGTGCCCCGGTCCGGGAAGATCCCACATGCCGCGGAGCGGCTGGGCCTGTGAGCCATGGCCACTGAGCCTGCGCGTCCCGAGCCTGTGCTCCGCAACGGGAGAGGCCACAACAGTGACAGTCCCGCGTACCGCAAAAAAAAAAAAAAAAAAAAAAAATTCCAACATGCATGCATATGTGCAAAAATGTGCATGTCCAGATGCCCCTTCAGAACTGTCCTTCCAGAACTTTCAAAGTTATTTGATAAGAATTCTGCAACAGAGATCAAGACTCTGCCCATAAATTTAAAGTCCTTTTATTGGGAGTTACCTCTTCAGGAAGGAGGGTACTAGCATAGTGTAAACGCAAAGCAGGGGGAAGATAAAAAAAGAAAAAACTGGCTGAGCTTGGTCACAAATGTGAAAGTAGACTTTCACACGTGAAAAACACTATAGAGCCTGAATACGGCTCTCCACACAGTGTTCTTCATTATTATCATTCATTAGTGTAAACATGTGGCTTGTTTTCAATTATTCCGTATTGAAGCTAGGGAGACAAGATGATAAAGTTCCAAGACAACGTTAAATTACCAGGGCCTCTTATTACAAAGCAGCATTTTTCTTTTCAGGGTTATGTACCACCCTTTTTCTTATTCATTACTAATGCAACGTCAAGCTGTGAACTTCTACAAGACTGAAAATAATTCATGCAACCAATCTTCTTTAACAAACTAATCATCTTGTTCCTTCAGGAAGTACAAGATATGGAACACTGGTGATGATTATGAAAAATAACAGTATTTATAAGAACCCACCGTGCTCCACACTATAGCTAAGGAAACTTTACCTGTGTTTAATGATCTTGCCACTAATACTCTCATGGAGATGGGGCCTGTCATATCATTTTAGGACGGAAGTTCTCAAACACATTGTTCTCAGAATGCCTTTATACTCTTACCAAAATTATTAAGTACCCCAAAGAGCTATTGTTTAGATGTATTATAAAGATAAATATAATATGTTGCTATATTAGAAATTAAGGCTGAAAAAAATTAAATATCTATTTGTTAACCTAACTAAGAAAAAATCTAATACATGTTAACATTTTTATCAAACACAGCTATGTTTTCCAAAACAAAAACATTAGTGAGGAGAGTGGTATTACTATACATTTTTGCAAATCTCTTTAATGCCTGGATAGCTGGATTCTCATATCTGCTTCTGTGTTCAATCTGTTCCAATGTTACATGACATCTGGAAAAAACCCCTGTACACTCATGAGAGAATGAGAGTTTAAAAAAGGAGTTGGGGGGCTTCCCTGGTGGTGCAGTGGTTGAGGGTCTGCCTGCCAATGCAGGGGACGTGGGTTCGTGCCTGGGTCCTGGAAGATCCCACCAGCCGCGGAGCGGCTGGGCCCGTGAGCCATGGCCACTGGGCCTGTGCATCCGGAGCCTGTGCTCCGCGATGGGAGAGGCCACAACAGTGAGAGGCCCGTGTACTGCAAAAAAAAAAAAAAAAAAAGGAGATAGGGAGGGAGATGCAAGAGGGAGGAGATATGGGGATATATGTATAGCTGATTCACTTTGTTATAAAGCAGAAACTAACACACCATTGTAAAGCAATTATACTCCAATAAAGATGTTAAAAATAAAAAGGAGATAACAACTTAGTATTATTATTAAAATAGTTTTGTCTTCACAGACCCCCCTGAGAGTGTCTCGCGGGGCTATTAGGGTTCCCTCAACACATTTTGAGAACTGCTGTATTTGGATAAGACTGACTCCCATAAAAGCAAAATTAAATTTACTATCTAGTGAAGAAAGCACTAGAATTACAAGAGTAAAAGTTCCATTCTACATATATAAGCTAAACAGAAGTATAAAACACAGTATCTATTTTAAGGGGCTTGAAATTTATTTTGCAATAGAGTAGTGGGGTATATTGCATTACTCTTCAAAATATCAGCTGCTCCTCTTACAAGGAGCACCTAAATGGGCCCACCCAACAGAGACTATCCCTATGGGAAGATAATACTCTTCCCACCCTATTGTGTTCATGTCTGTCCATCTGACTCACTTTAGCCAATGAAATGTGAGTAGAAGTGGCATGTGCTACTTCTGTGCAGAAGCTTTAATGACCATTAATGGATGCTTTAATGGCTAGGTGATTCTTCCATCCCTCATCTCCTCTCCCATGAGACTCACAATGTCCAGGAAAGAGCTGCTTCTTCAGCCTGGGTCCTGAAACGAAGGCAACATGGAGCAGAGTGGCAGTTAATCCATGCAATGCGGGTAACAAAGCAGTCCACTGAGACTTTTGGAGTTATTTGTTACCACAGCATAACTTAGCCTATGGTGACTGATAAAGGTGGGATAAGATAAGTATAGAAAAACTTATATAGCAAAGAAGTATCATAATAATTATTCCCACTTATTAACCAATATAAAGCAAAGGGAAATCTATGTCAGTAACATCAATTTTTAAGCAAATATTTAATTAAATGTAACAAGCATTATGGAGTCAGGCTCTATGCTAGACACTGAATATCCAGTGATGAGTAAGATACGGTCTCAGCGTGGAAGGAGGTGGTGGGAAGCACAGCTTTGACACTGGAAGCTTAGCTCTGCTACTCACAACTCTATGACCTTGGGTAAGTTTCTCTGAGCCTTATTTTCTCACCTGTAAAGTGGATATAATAATACCTACTTCAGATGATTGTAAGAATTAAATGATATGATTATGTAAAGTATGTAGCAGATAGCCTAGCATAGTGTGTATTTTCTTTCTTTTTTTTTTTTTTTTTGCAGTACGCGGGCCTCTCACTGTTGTGGCCTCTCCCATTGCGGAGCACAGGCTCCGGACGCACAGGCTCAGCGGCCATGGCTCACGGGCCCAGTCGCTCCGCGGCATGTGGGATCCTCCCAGACCGGGGCACGAACCCGTGTCCCCTGCATCGGCAGGCGGACTCTCAACCACTGCGCCACCAGGGAAGCCCCATAGTGTGTATTTTCAATAAAGACTATTATCCTTCCTCATATGTCTCCCCATCTCCCACCTCCCACTCCTAGATGAGGGTCTTAGGATTCTAAACTTAGCTCTATCTACTGGATTTCTGAGTTACTTTTCTAAATTTTAGTTTCTCCAAAAATAAAAAAATTGCATATGTACCACATGCATATACATACACACACAAATATATTCATTTAGTCTGTCACTCAACTAATACTTATGAAGTATTATACTCACTTTACAAATAAGAAAACTCAAGCAGTGACAGGTTGAATAACTTCTCCAATGTCATATGTCAGCACATATATATTTAACCTCATTTTCTTAATGGCTGATAATATTCAACAGTATTTATAGATTACAATTCACTTAACTATCCCCTCTTTGATGGATATTTGTAAGACGTGTTATGTGTTTACTATCACAACAAAGAAACATCCTTATACAAATATTTTTTTATACACATGTAACTACATTTTAGTATAAATTCTTAGAATTGGATCGCCAGGTCAAAGAGCATAGAAATTGAAATTCTGATAGGTACTGTGAAATTGCTTTTTAGAAAGCCTTTGCCAGTTTATACTCCTGCCCTCGAGGAATGAACGTGCCGTTTCTTCAGAGCCTTGTCTACACTATCCACTAAACCTTCAACAGCTTGTGCCTCTGGACCTGGTTGATGTTCCCAAGAATACTCTCACTGGGCACTGTTCAGGAAAGCTGCTGAACGGAGAGGACCCATATTTTTGTGCCTGGTGGGTTAATGCCTTCTTTCTCTGCTTTCACACACAATGCATTTGGGACATCTGGCTGCAAGTAGGCTTTGATCCACTCTGAACTACACAAGAATAATTCATCTATCTGAAAGGTAACTTGTATATTGATCCAGAAACATTGCAGGAGTGCAGCTTTTTCATTGATTAGTTGATAATGGGTCATTTCATTTTTATCTACTTCTGACTTCTCTGTCTAACTCAGATTTAAAAACTAGGTAACCCTGAGCACATAACTCACCTCAGTGGAAAGCATTTTGCCTGCCAATTCACATTAGCTCAAAAAGTGACCCTGCAAACCGCTAAGTCCTTCAGAGCAATACATTTTAGAGATGGCTCTTCCAACCTGCCTTATTCTTGTTTAGTATCTGGACAAGACACTAAGGGAGCATTCAGTTTGAGGCAAATTGCATCTCGTATCTTCTTGGAATGAGGCAAAAGCAAATTTAAAACATCTTTCAATGAAGTGAGCCCACACTGACAAGAGTCCGCGTGTTTGCTTCCATTGTGTGTTCTTAGCTAATTTACAACTACATTCATTGAATTAATAATGATCAGCTGGGATTCACAGAGGCCTGATACCCAGGGCTCCATTCAGGGGCTGCTGGCCTGATATTTAAATATTTATTGATGATAATTGGGTGACAGACAGGGATGGGCTCAGCCAGAAATAAATTCAATCTGCTTGCACAAGCATCCTAGCCAAGAGTCCTCCTTAGGCCACATAGATACAATACCAAGAGAAATGGGAGGTGAAAAGAACATTGAAGGTATGTGAAAACTAGGAAATTGAGTCTTATGATTGCTTTGTTTAGTTAAAGGTAAAGGTAAAGTCCTTAAACATTTTTTTTAACCAAATTGCCAACAAAAAGAAGAGAATGTGGAATTCAACACTGCTTTCCTGTATTCTGAATATTTCCTCCCACTTTAAAAAACATTTGAGGGCTTCCCTGGTGGCACAGTGGTTGAGAGTCCGCCTGCCGATTCAGGGGACACGGGTTTGTGCCCCGGTCCGGGAAGATCCCACATGCCGCGGAGCGGCTGGGCCCGTGAGCCATGGCCGCTGAGCCTGTGCGTCCGGAGCCTGTGCTCCGCAACGGGAGAGGCCACAGCAGTGAGAGGACTGCGTACCCAAAAAAAAAACAAAACATTTGAGTGCTACTAGGCACTAGGCATTAGATCTTTATAGAGACTAAAAGGAGACCCAAAGGAAAAAAAATGAAAGAGGTAGAAGGTAGAGGAAGAAAAGGTAAGAGAGGGAAAAGAAGTTGATCAGAAAGAAAACACTGGAAAAAAATGATAAAAGATCCTTTTCAACCCATGACCTACCTTATTAGCACTTAGAAACATTTAGTCATTATTCTCCCCCCCCCCACACACAAGATGATTCAGCCTGCTGCCTCTACTTGACAAATAGGAATATTACAGATAATTTAGCTCTCAGTGTTAATCACCTTACTGGAGCATGTATTAATCAAGATATGCCAGGTTACGCTGCAGTAACAAAGAAACTCAAAACCTTCATGACCAAAAACTACAAAGGTTATTTCATGCTCTCACCGCATGTCCATCTCAAGTTGCAGGGCATTCTGCTCATCAGAGTCACCCAAGGGCACAGGCTGACAGAGCAGCCAATGGCCCCTGCCGAAGGAGAATCTTGCATTGGCAATTAAATGATCTGGCCTGGAAGGAAACAGCACTGATGACCACCACAGGGGACATGCTCAAGGCAGGTGTGGTTCTGAAGCCCTTCTCTGCTTCTAACTAACCCCGTGAACTTGAACACATCATTTAAACTCTTGGAGACTCAGATTCCTTAACTGAAAAATGGAAATAATACAACTTACTCATGAAGTTGCTATACAGAATAAATGAGATGATAAATATGCAGAACCTAGCACATACTGGGGGCCCAATGAACGATCGGCTCTTGGTTCTTACCACATTAAAAGACTTCCGAAGAGCCCAGTGTGCTTTTACTCTCTTGCACTACATTATACACGAGATTCTTTAAAATATATATTAAACCACAATACATAACGTATTTTAAGGCTCTCATTGCCACCTACTGTGGTTTCCAACAGCTCAGTTTTGTACATGGGGAAAGGTGACCTGGAGGTGATTGAAGAATTCAGCCAAAGTTGTTCCATAGTCAAGGAGTAACAACCATCTTTGTGTCTCCTGACGTCCACTGCAATCTCCATCTCACTGCTACGCCTGACCTACTGTGCATGGGGGCAAGAAGGGAAAACAATATACCTCGCCCCAGAGAGCATCTTTGGCAGCAAGCTTTTAGACAACGAGCGGGTAAGTCAAAAGGTTACTTTCTATTCATATGCAGTGATTACTCTTCACTGTATTTCCCATAATAGCCAAGGAAAGCTAAAGAGATAAAAAAAATGATTACAATTATAATAACCATAATAATGGCTAACATTTACTAAGAACTTACTCCATGCCAGGTCCTATTCTACAAACTTTTAGAAGATTCTCTCATTTAATCCTCACACTAACACTAGGAAGTAGGTGGTAATATTACCCCATTTTGCAAGCGAGAGAACTGAGGCCCCATGAGGTGAAGCATCTTGCCCAGGGCATCCTAAACAGTAAGCGGTAGTCAGCAGTCAAGCCCAGACAATTTTATTCTGAATCCCATCGTCTTAGCTTCCCCACTATGGTTCTAATTCATATACAGTCACTATTTTGAAATCTTGCTTACCAGGAAAAGGGAATGGTGGCTGATGGAATTGCTCCGTAAGTTCAAGGGCTAAGAACTGTAGGTTCATTCAGACATTCTGTTGTATTCTTGTCCGTCATTATACTCAGCATCTCCCTAGCATCAGACAATTAAACAGATAAGTTCTTGAACATGCAAAGAAAGAGTGAAAGAGGCAGATCGGAGCACAGAGAAGATGATCGACTGATATTTACCAAACACGTGAACATCAAATTCATCATCATTAATTGAAGAAAATTCAAATTGATGTTCTTCCTGTGCTAGTCAACAACATCCCAGACATAAAGAAAGCTCATTATTTTAACTTCATCAGCCCCTTAACACAAGATATGCATGCCAGATTCTGAATATTGAACCTCATTGCACCACTGCCTTTTTATAAACCAAGGAAGATAGTTCATGGAACAAAGTCCTTTAGGAAAGTGTCACAGGGTGGAAGAAGGAGAGGGAATTCACACTTATCTCCAGGGAGAAGGGGGGACCCCATGGAAGGAGCAGGCTAGCTCCCTCAGTCCTGACAGGTACTATTTCAGTGTTATGGGACCAATAAATTGGAGAGAGAATTAGTACCTATTATTTTAATACTCAGCTAGAAGAAATTTTTAAATTCCGTATCTATGAATTTTTAGGGGGAACCAAGTAGTCTGCACTAACCCCAAAATGTCACAGCTAATGCTGTCAAACAAAACAAATCTCTCTCCACATAAAGACAACAATATTAAATGGAATTCTCTGTGTGTTTTTAAATGCATAACCTATTAGGAATCACTCAGTAATGAACTAATAGAACTTACAAGGTTCCCCTTTCTGATTTTGCAGAAATATTTGGAAATTAATGGGATGTGATTTATCAGACTAAGCTCACAAGCTGTTTCCAAGTCCTTGTTCTTTTTCCTCTCACATGACAAAGTGGGCTGCAACTAACAATTTCTGTGGTCACAGTGTATGATCACTATTGCTAAGTGGAAGTTGTAGGGGTAATAACAGCAGTTGGCCAGGGTAGGTTAGGATGGCAAACAAGGCCTTGTCAGTCAGTGCCCCTCAGATCACATACTTCCACCTGCCCCACATCTCCTTAGCTGTGTTTGTTGAGAAAGATTTAGCCTCAGCGAGCTGGTGAATGGTCCATGACATGCTCCGGCAACGGGGATCAGAAACATACAAGCATTGAAAACTTTTTGGCGAAGCAGAGGTCAATCCAAATACATAGACCCTAAAGCAAAAGTTATCAGTTTGTTATCAGTGACTTTAAAATCAAATAGAACAGACCAGTTTCACTGCACCAACAGAGGGTCAAGGTAACCCCAAAGGAAGCCCTTTGGCTTTTTGACTGTCAAGGAGCCTTGATTCAGAAATGATGGAGGAGGGCTTCCCTGGTGGCGCAGCGGTTAAGAATCCGCCTGCCAATGCAGGGGACACAGGTTCGAGCCCTGGTCTGGGAAGATCCCACATGCCGCGGAGCAACTAAGCCCGTGTGCCACAACTACTGAGCCTGCGCTCTAGAGCCCGCGAGCCACAACTGCAGAGCCCGCATGCCTAGAGCCCGTGCTCCACAACAAGAGAAGCCACCGCAATGAGAAGCCTGTGCACCGCAACGAAGAGTAGCCCCCGCTCACCACAACTAGAGAGAGCCCGCGTGCAGCAACGAAGACCCAACACAGCCATAAAAATAAAAATTAAAACATTAAAAAAAAAGAAATGATGGAGGACTTCTGCTTAAGTCCTGAGCAGACTTGCAGCTCACAAGGCTACAAGTCTTGTAGTTAAAAAAATTAAAATTAAAAAATTAAAAAAATTTAAAAAAAACATTAAAAAAATGAAATGATGGAGGACTTCTACTTAAGTCCTGAGCAGACTTGCAGCTCACAAGGCTACAAGTGGCCTTCCTCATACCTTTGTGTTTTCTGGGGGCGTGGCACCACCACCATGCACATATCTATGTGCCTGTTACAAGACACAAGTTGTTATTTTCCTCTAGGCAGGAATTAACTATCAAATGACCTTATATAGGAGCCATAGCACCTGTACCTTTGATATCCAAAAATGTTTACTTTTCAAACTAATGACGGTACTGTGGTCTTGCCAATCAGCACCAAAATAGATCAGGTCACACTTCATGCTAGCATAGTAGTTTTCCACTGTTCCACAGAGCGCCAGGGTTTCACGGAGGGGCTCCTCCAAGAGAGGAAGCAGGGACGTGAAGGTCAACAGGGTGAAGCATCTCTCCCACCTCCACAGCCATGGTTTCTGCTTTATCCGTTATATCAGAGATACGGTTTTTCACTTGAGGAGGGGTCCAGTTCCTTAAAAAATTTAAAAACCACTATTCTAGAAGATGCCCAGGTTATCAGAATAATAAAATCAGTACGTGCCTCATCCAAGAGAAGCAGCTACGTGTGTATCAGTGTTCTGGGTTTCCAGGGTAAAGTATTTTCCTTTCTCAACAGTGAACAGTAGTTACCCCTCAGAACTCCAGGAAGAACCAGCAACTCTGAGTGCCTCAACAGTCTAAGAGAGCCCCTACTTGATCAATCTGAAGAAAAAAAAAAGCCATGTAGGGGAAGAAGAGATATGAATAAAACAAGTTAAAAACAAGAGCGAAACATCAGCACTATGCCACCATGGAAATGCTATATTATTAACTTGCTTCATGGGAATTTACCCAGCCCTCTGCATGCGAATGGTCCAACCCAGCTATTGAAAGGTTCATGCAGACCGAAGGAAGTTAAAGAGACAAAAGGAGCTGAGTAGAGGCCGTATCTGCACTCAGAAGGCCTGTGGTGACCTAGCAACTCACAGTCCTGCTGAGTCTAGAGAGAGAGAGAGAAACTAGACCCCGGGGCTGAATCATCGGTAGTCAATTCTGAATGCATCCCCAGACACAACATCCGTCAGACACGCTGGCACCAAAGACACAACGAAGAAAATGCTGGGGAAAGATCTCTGTTTAAAGGTCTGTTGATCCCAGAAGGGCCCTATAGCAAAAAGTCTTTGACTCCAAATGCAGCAGACTGTTTTCATCCCCGCTGTGCCTGCAACACACACAGCCCGATGTGAAATGAGCCTGCGCTGTTCTGATGTTCATCCATGAGGCAAGAAGGAGTATCCAAGGTAGAAGAGCAGAAAGCTCCTCTGGGAAGCATCCAGACCCCTGGCTCTAAAGGCGTGATGCGGATCCTAGAAGCCTCCATGTGGGACCCTTCTATGAGGCCCCCTAACCTGTTCTGTCTCCCAGGGACCAGACAATAGTAGGGGGGCAGGTCTCACTAGCCAGAGAGGAGAACGGGACACAGAGTGGATGGTGGATGGAGAAAGAGACCCAAGGTTTGGGCAATGGGGTCTCCGAACGCCCAGCCTACTTCTGGCTCCTGGACCTGAACGGCTCTTCCATGCAGACACTCCAGTGCCTCTTCTTTGGACATCCTGGGACCTCTCCCTGCCTTACCTTTACCCAAGTTCCCTGCCTTTCATCACCCCTAATGCTTTTCCACGGACGAGCTCCTTTCAGAGCAGGCCCAGGTAACTACTACTTCTTAGGCCATAGGCCCAAGACATTGTATGCCCAATGGAGCTTCTTTGAAGAGCCCAGGGAGGGCCAGTTTAAATGACCTTGCCTCCAAGCAGTGTCTCCAGAAGCTCCACAATGCACCTCTCTGCCGCAGAACGTCTACCTGAAGATTTAGAGGCGGAAAAGGACAGAGTTATGTGCGTTATGCACTGTTGGGTTGCTTTCTCTGACCCCCGAAGACCTTCCTCCATCTTCTCTCCAATCTGACCCAGGACTCTGAAGTCATAAACTAATCCTTACCCTTCCTCTCCCCAAATAAGGCAGATTCTTTCACAGTCATATTACCAAGGCGTCCACTCATCATTAGCTGGGAATGGAAGTTCAGCAACTTTGCTATGGTGTGGCTTTGCTCTGATGTTTTCATTATGATAGCTACAGAAGAATTGGGGGACATCTTATAAACCCCAAAGTCTTAAAGTGAATTTTTAGAGATTCATTAGCTCATGAAATCTTAGGTTATGTCATTGTTGTGTGACGGCCAATACACAGGGATCTGAAATATGTGTCTCTAGTGACCACATGGTTTCTCAGAGTGAGACTTCTCCACAGCCAGGGGCCAACAGATGACCAGGCGACCAGCTAGAGGAGGTGGCGTTGTCATAGGAAAGCAGAACTTCTGACTCCTAGCGTTCAGTCCAGTGTGGGAAAAAGTTCCAGTTCTTATTTGTTTGCCAACAAAATGTTCAGTTGTCTAGAATCCATCTGTGAAGAGCCCCACAAGAATCTGGCAGTCACATCAGAGCAAGGGAGCTTGTTCAGAGTGATTAGAATGGAAAGTCATAGCAGTAACTTTCTAATGTCACTAATCTGCAACAGATTTTCATTCCTTGGGGGGCCGAGCCATCATTTAGCTTATTAGGAAGGAAAGGCATATGGCTCAGTCAGAGGAGTCTGGATCATCTCAGTACAATAAGGTTTGAAGGCTGAGGGTATACCCACCAGGGAGAGACAAAAGAGAGAAGATGGGGCCAACAAGGCAGGACCAGGTAAGCAGGAACGAAATGAAAGATGGTGGCAGATGTCACAATCCTCTGGTTACGAATGCCCCATCCCAATCAAACTTACCATGGAGATACTGGGGGTCAGGCTCTCTGAGCAGAGCCTACATCTCCTACACCAGAGCCACCAGGCTCTACTTCTTGGAAGTCTGGTCCATGGACAGTCATCTTTCCTTAAAACTGAATGGTACAGGACAGTGATCTAGAGGAAAAGTTCAGAGGGAATTTCGCTTTGAACTCTGAAGCCCACGTAAGATTCCTCTTAGCCTAGATTTCTTAGGCAAGGATTAAGGGCTAAAGCTTTACTCAGGCAATACAATGCCAGGGCAGTGAAAATAAGGGGAAAGGAGGGTCAGTCAGGAAAGGATGGAAAGTAAATGCACGTTGATGTCTTACTGTGCTGTCCACTGCTTCCCAACAAGTGTTAAAGAGATGCAGCCCTTGCACAATGGGTGTACCTGCTTGGCCACAGCAGGACATCTCTGGTCAAGCTATAAAGAGGAAAAAAATGTACCTCAGGACTGTCCATCAAAGGGAAGAATGGAGAGGAAATTTACCCATCTCCAGTCTTGTTGGCCAAGATGTGGCCCATTTAACTCCCCTGCATTTCTGAGTTGCATCCAACAGCTCTGCCCCCACCAAGCGCCACGATGTTCACTCACATCCAGAGGTGCTGGGAGGAGGCAGAGCCTCTGGGCATCAGAACCGCACCAGAGCCTTGCCAGAGTTGACCCACACCGCAACCGCTGAGACGAGTAAGCAGCTGCGTCCAGGAGGCAGGGGAGGCCAAGAGAATGGGGGCACCTGAGATGTGGCCATAAACTGACATGATCTTTAGTTAAAGGAAACTGCTTCCCCTTGCTCCTGATTTTCAATGTAGCTGTCGTCAATTCTGAGCGCATCACTGGACCTGGCAGAATCTGGAGTTTAGGAAGCCTAATGTGAAGCTGGACTCCCTGCCCCTCTGCCTCTCTAGGTGACCTTCTGGAAGGGAAGATGCCTAATGCCTCTTTGCACCTGCTCCCTGAGACAGGCTTTCCACTTCCACCCACAAACACGTTAGTAACCGGATGAGATCAGGTTTGGCCCATTGGGTGACTGTGGGATTCCACTCTAGCTCTTGGCTTGATGATGCGTATCAAAAAGCCAAAGAGAACTATACATCCCCTTTCCCGTATATTGAGGCAGCACAGCATTAGGCTGAGGGTTTTAGGTTGGGCTCTGGAGGGAGACAGCCTAGAGTAACTGGGGCCATCGCCTCCTAGTTATGTAACCTCCTTCTCTGTTCTCTCATATGTAAAAATGGACATAAGGTTAGGATGCCCTCACGGAGCTGTTGGGAGGGTGAAGCGAAACATTCCCTGGCTAGTGCCTCAACAACACCTGGTGCCTAGAAGGCATGAAATATTAGCTTTTAATAGTTAGAAATTCCCTTGCCCATTATTATTAGTATTTTTTTGTCCTCGCTGCCAAAAAGTCGGGAGGTAAACTGTGACTCATCTGACCTCATCACTTACAAACCTGTTTATTCCTCCTGAGTCAACTTGTTTTTCTCCCTGCTCTGTTGTATCTGCACTGTCATGTGAACGTCCTTTACAACAAGCTGCATCTTCTATCTCCTTTCCTATCAAGCTTTCCTCCTTTGATCCGCCCTATCACAGTCCCATTTTTCCGGATAAGGTAACTGGCCTCTCTCTGGCTTGCGTCCCGCACCCAGCACCCTTCCTAGGGTAGGTATCAGGCTGAGCACTGACCCTTCCATGTTGTGTGTCTCGAGAGGGCTGCCGGCTTCATTAAAGGTGGGCGCAGCCCTGCAGGACCCAGCTGTCACCATCTGGAGTGCTGGGCCGCAGAGTGCTGACGAGTCGGAGTCGGAATAAGGGTTCTAGAAAAATCACTCCTCAGACGCTGCAGCCTCCAAAGGCCAGCTCCCCGCCCAAACCATCCACGAGCCACTGGGTATCAGCCAATACTCTTCTGGGGATGTAGGAGCCAACGCACCCCCATTTTCTCTTCCCCAAATGAGGCATTCTGTTTCCTAGGACAGTGAGTCTCTCGGGTAACGGCCAGTTTATTACTCGACATTTGAAACTCAAAGCCTCAGAAACAAACAGAATTGCAATTTCCTCGATGCTCCGAAAGCTACAGATTTCCACGCAACTTCCTTGGGCGCCCAAAGGTCACACTCACCTGCGTGATTCCTTCACAACTACCAAAAGCCCCCAGCGGTGGCTCTCCGGGTCTGGCGGCCACCCAGCCCGGCCCTTCCTAGTGTAGAGCGAGCACAAGGCACGCAGGAGAGCACGGGGCAGCTGGCGGTGGCTCCCCCCGCTGCGCGCTGGATCCACCATCTGCTTTGCAGGCTGACCCTCCCGCCAGCCGGGGAAGTAACCTGATTGGCTGAAGGAAACACTGCAGCAAGAGCTCCCGCCGCCTGGGGTGGAAGAGAACCTCCTGCTGCTGAGGAACTGCGCACCCGCACCCGGTGTGGACTGAGGTTGGGGAGGGAGCCCCCGGAAGGTGGAGGAAGATCCACCGCAATCCATCGCGAGCCCTTCTGCGTCAGGAATCCCAGATGGACCAGGAAGGAGAAGGAAGCTAAAATAAAGGGCCTGGCCTCAAAGTGCTGGGAAGCTTTTAATCCGAAATAAAACAAGCAAGGCAAGTTTAGATACCGTCTGCTTTCGGTAACAGCAGTTTGTTCAGGCCCCAGTTAAACCCAACAAAATGTCAATAGGTATAGCCAAGCAAATTTCAGAGCCTCTGATTCAGACTGTCAAGGTATAACAATTTTATACAAACCAATTTAATTTCTGTATCTGAGCCCCTGTTCTGCTGATGGTAGCAAACACATTCTTGTCAAATTTAAATAAGTGTCCATGTACGTGTCTTCCCCAGCCCCACTCTGGGCCTCTCTCAGCCCCTCCTGCCCTTCCAGGGGCCCAGGATGGTTGGGTATTCTCTTTGCACTAAGACGAGGTGCCAGGACTCCACGAGGCTGCCCTCAGGGCCCCGTGGCTGTCCCCTGGCCCCATGTGCCTTCTCTACCTCTGTGGGTCCTTGGGCAACACCATGGGCAAGGAAACACAGGTCACCCGTGCTCCGGGGTCATCCAGACTTAACTGGGGTTTCCATCAACATTCCTCCGAGCTGGGGCTTGGTTCTGATGGTGTGAGCCTTTCTCTGAAATACTCCTGACATCAAATTCAACTTATCTCCTATCTCAAAAACCAAAACCAAAAAAACTTCTCCAAAGACAAGAAAAGGTTTGTATTTGGGAGGAAATACTGCCCTTACATAATTTATTCATTCTTTCCAATGCTATTGTTTATGAAGTCAACCTTATGCTCCATCAGGTTTTTTTGTTTGTTTTGTTTTGCTTTTGGTTTTGGTTTTTTGTTTGCGGTACACAGGCCTCTCACTGTTGTGGCCTCTCCCGTTGCGGAGCACAGGCTCCGGACGCGCAGGCTCAGCGGCCATGGCTCACAGGCCCAGCCGCTCCGCGGCATGTGGGATCTTCCCGGACCGGGGCACGAACCCGCGTCCCCTCCATCAGCAGGCAGACTCTCAACCACTGCGCCACCAGGGAAGCCCTTGTTTGTTTTGTTTTGTTTTTACTTTTGTAACTCAAAAAACAACAGTAATAGTAGCAAAATAATAATGATAATAATTTTCAAATGGCACCAATGTTTTTCCTCTTGGCAAGAACTGCAGGCTTCACTGCCCCTGGTGTAGTCCAAGGAGCTCCATGATCCAGATGACCCATTTATGGAGCCTCGCTGGTTCGTCTTCTTCCCTGGGTATTGAGCTAGAACGAGCAAGGAGAAGAAATACTGTATATTTCAAACAAGCAAACTTTTAGAACCCAAAGGAAGTAAAAATGTCTTACCCCAAACCAACACGTTGTCCAATAAAAACAGAAATGGCCCCATTTGTGAAGAGCTGTGGCTCTCCCACAGTTGTCCCAAAAGGAAATACCCGCTAATAATGGTGCCCTTCAAACTGCCATTTCCTGATTATTTTCCCTCTTCTTTGTGAGAGCCCTCTCACTGAGAAATAACAGAAAATGGAAAGAGAAGATCACAAAAGGAGCAAGTAAGGATCATGGGAATATTTACCAGCCCATAAAATTGGCAGGATTTTAGAAAAACACAAAGACTCACGTGCATAAATAATGAATGATATTTTCTTTCATTTTATTTCTAATTTCATTTTTTTCTTTTTTACACAAATTATGATTTCTAACATTGATGTAATACTATTACCATCCATAATCAAATTTCCTCAGTTGTCCTAAAGCTGTCCTTTAGAGGTTAATTTTTCCCAATATCCAGGATACAGTCAAGGATCACACACTGCCTTTAGTTGAAATGTCTTCTTGTTACTCTCCTTTAATCTGGGATAGTTTCCAGACATTTCATCTTTTATGACATTGAATGTTTGAAGAATCCAGGCCAGTACTTTTGTAAAATGTCCCCAGATTTGGATATGTTTGATAGTTTCTTCTTGATTAGATTCACGCTCGATATTTTTGGCAAGAATCCCACACAGGCGGCGTTGTGTCCTCAGGTGTCACACCAGAGGCCATTATGTCTATTTATCCATTATTGGTGATGTTAGTTTTGATCACTTAGTTAAGGTGGTGTCTGCCAGATTTCTCCTTCATAAAGTACCTTTTCCCCATTGTAATTAATAAGTCACCTAGGGGATGAAATTTGGAGACGGTGTGAATATCCCCTACCCCATCAACATTTCACCCAGTGGTTTTAGCATCCATTAAAAAATTCATACCTGAATTAGTTATTACTGTGGTGGTTGAAAAACGATGGTTTTGTAATTGTATCATTCCTCCATATTTATTGACATTCTTCTACAAAGAAGGGCTTCTTCTTCTCCCTTCCCTCTTTTATTCAGTATAAATGTAGACTGGGAGATTCTTTTTTTAATGCAATGTGTTATTATCCATTACTGCCATTATTACTATCATTATGAATTTTGATGTTCAAGTTGCCCCAAATCTGGTTAGGGGAGCCCCTTCAAGCAAATTCGGTGTCCTTTTGACGTGTCCCTTTCAGTTTTTGGGTTTTTTTTTAATAATTTTTTAAAATTAATTAATTAATTAATTTATGGCTATGTTGGGTCTTCGTTTCTGTACGAGGGCTTTCCCTAGTTGTGGCAAGCGGGGGCCACTCTTCATCGTGTTGCACGGGCCTCTCACTGTCGCGGCCTCTCTTGTTGCGGAGCACAGGTTCCAGACGCGCAGGCTCAGTAGTTGGGCTCACGGGCCTGGTTGCTCCGCGCCATGTGGGATCTTCCCAGACCAGGGCTCGAACCTGTGTCCCCTGCATTGGCAGGCAGATTCTCAACCACTGCGCCACCAGGAAAGCCCTCCCTTTCAGTTTTTAACACATTACAGTGGTATTTAGAATGAAAGACAGAGATCAAGGGAAATGTGGAAGAAGGAAGAAGACCAGGAAGAACTAGGCAAGAGGATAGTTACGGTCCCAGTGGCAGTTCTTTACAGTCAAAACAGAGATCACATCTTCAGCCAGAGCTTCCATGTCCACCACTGTGGGTCAGAGCAATAGGGACAGACCTTGCGGTAGTTGAGGTGCATGGGAAGTCTCTTGGAAAGAATTCGGGATATGTCCCCTGATAGGTTCAAAAAGGCCTGGCAAATAGCCCATTTCAGAAGGATGTAGGACTCGTCTTAAGAGAGGGGAGTGGATCACCACTGATTGGCCCATGGTTGTTAAAGGAGAGTAGACGTTCACAAGATGAATGGGATGGGGGTGGGGAGAGAGGCTATTCTGTGAATCCCCCTCCGGCCAGTCCTGAAGGTGAGAGAGGCAACTGACACGATGGTGAACTCTGTGACACTTGGAAGTTCAAGCAGCACTACTCTGGGCTCCTTCTAGCAGGTGGTAACACAAGGTAAGCCTCTTCTTTTTGGCAACAGAGTCCCAGGTAGGGACTCTGGTTCTAGGGAAGCCACGAAGAATCTCCACCTGGCAGAACAGAGCAGACACCACAGGTGGAGACTTCTTCATGCGTACTGGGGACTGACTCCCAGAAATACTTGAAGTGGGAGAGAAGATGGACTGTTTGGATAATCCTGCATGAACAACAGAGGCAAGAGCAAGATTAACGTGAGTTACAAAGTAAATAGCGCTACACCTGAATGGAAGACTTGGAAGCAAAGGCTCAGGGGCATTCTGCTATGTCTCAAGGTTAACTAGCTAGTGAGTGGTATTCATAGGGCTTGAACTCCTAGGCCAAACATTCTTCCCTTTCCGAAAGGGAAATGAAGAATTCCAGAAGAATGGAAAGAGAAGAGAACAGATCACCATAGGAAGAAACACAAGGATGACAATGAACTAGAAATAGCCAGAGAAGGGTCTGCATGCAATAAACAAACAGACCATCCCACAGGAGCAGAATTAAATGGATGGGAATGATCAGGAACATGCCTTACTAGCTCTGCCGACAAACATGGTCTGCAGAGGAATGCAGTGGAGAAAGGAAAGGGGAAACTGAACCTCAAGGAAAACAGAAGTGATCACAGAGGAACAAGGCAAGAAGCCAGAGAACAGTGAGAGAGTCAATGCTTAGCCTTTAGTCTCTTCCATTCATTTGTTGGGCAACACCCACTATTCAAAAGTATTCATGAGAAACTAAGATGCCTTCATGGAAACACTTCAACAAAAGCACAAGATCAAACCTGGATGAGAATGGCAGCCAGTGCCTAATACAGGCCTTTGCTTTTCTGTTTTAAATCCCTGAGCATCATTTACAAGAAAAATACACTTCCCTTCGGAGACTAAGTTTGCTTGTATGCACTATCTATTGCCGCCCCCTAGTGATTGCATTTGAGATGTGCACTAAGAATCCACTGGTAGAGTTGAAAAATTAAATGACCCAATGATAATAATTATAATGCCTCTTTATACTTGTACAATATTGCAGGTCCTCAAAATGCTTTTCTGTATCCTGACAACAGCCCCGTGAAACAGGCAAGGTGTATTCCACCAGTAAATCGCCTCAAGCTGACATTGCCTGGGAACCTATTAATCAAAACCTAGGGGTTTGGAGTGAGACCTGCACTTGAAGCCTGGTGCTGCCATGCATCCCTTTGTGATGTCCAGCCAGGGGCTTATACTCTGTGCCTCCATCTCCATTCGTGTGAAAGCGGGGGGGTGGGGGTGGGCGGAGACTGCAAGTATCACAGAGATGCAATAAGGACTCAGTCATATTTTTGCAGGCTTGAGCACTGAGTCAGGTGCACAGATAAGGCCTGTAAAAATGATATGGCTGCTGCTTCTGCTGCTAACAGCATCTCTGAGGAGGGGTTTTCACTGCCTCAGAAACCCATTTATGGTTTCTGAACCTGCTGGGAGGCATCTTACTGAAAAACATGTCACTCTAACTGCTTAAATCTATTTTCTTTTGCTCAATTTTCCTTACCTTCCAGTCGTTTCTCCCTTTTAACCTGGCTTACAGTTCACATCTAAGGGAGAAGAGCCTTGACATTGCAAGAGTCCTGCCATCCCTCAGCTTTGGTCTCAAGCCCAGAGCCATGTACAAACCCAGGGATGCCCTTTCCTGATGCTCCCTTGGTTCCTGTGACAGTGTATTTGCCCAGCTCTGGGCACCGAGGGAGCCCAGCACAACCAGAAGAGCAATGTTCAGACCAGGCTGTGTTCAGAATGGATTCTCTTCCTCAAAGACTTTAGCCCCTGGTGGATAAAGAGGAACCAGTGGTCATGAGGAAGGGCAGAAAAGTCCATAGGGAGCTCTTTAAGATGCGAAATCAAAACAATAAATGCTGGAGAGGGTGTGGAGAAAAGGGAACCCTCTTGCACTGCTGGTGGGAATGTGAATTGGTTCAGCCACTATGGAGAACAGTATGGAGGTTCCTTAAGAAACTACAAATAGAACTACCATATGACCCAGCAATCCCACTACTGGGCATATACCCTGAGAAAACCGAAATTCAAAAAGAGTCATGTACCAAAATGTTCATTGCAGCTCTATTTACAATAGCCCGGAGATGGAAACAACCTAAGTGCCCAACATCGGATGAATGGATAAAGAAGATGTGGCACATATATACAATGGAATATTACTCAGCCATAAAAAGAAACGAAATTGAGCTATTTGTAATGAGGTGGATAGACCTAGAGTCTGTCATACAGAGTGAAGTAAGTCAGAAAGAAAAAGACAAATACCGTATGCTAACACATATATATGGAATTTAACAAAAAAAAATGTCATGTAGAACCTAGGGGTAAGGCAGGAATAAAGACGCAGACCTCCTGGAGAACGGACTTGAGGTTATGGGGAGGGGGAAGGGTGAACAGTGACGGGGCGAGAGAGAGTCATGGACATATACACACTAACAAACGTAGTAAGGTAGATAGCTAGTGGGAAGCAGCCGCATGGCACAGGGATATTGGCTCGGTGCTTTGTGACCGCCTGGAGGGGTGGGATAGGGAGGGTGGGAGGGAGGGAGACGCAAGAGGGAAGAGATATGGGAACATATGTATATGTATAACTGATTCACTTTGTTATAAAGCAGAAACTAACACACCATTGTAAAGCAATTATACCCCAATAAAGATGTTAAAAAAAAAAATAAAAAAGATGTGAAATCAGACTCATAATCAGACACACACACAAGGTCGGAGCAATTATAGGCTCATGAGATCGCTTTGGGGATGATGGGAAATAATTCCTGTAGTTGGCCACCAAAAACAGCTCCAGCACCTGGACTGAGCAGATGTCAGGATGAAAAGCAAATACCTTTGACACAACAGGAGTCACCCAGGCAGCCCTCGGAACAAGCGTTAGCCTCTGTCTCCATTCCATTGAGGAGTCAAGACTCCACCAGGTACTTTGGGGTCTTATGAGATAAATGGGGAGGAAAAAAGGAAAATCGGGGACTGCAGGAACTTCTTTATTCAGGTGCCTCCTTTCTGTTGCTGAAGAAAATGCCACCCTTGCCACCTCCAACGTGCAGAGGACTGAAATTTTTTTTTTACCGTGCCGTAGGAAGAAGCTCTCCAAAATTCATGCTCTGGGATGTGAGACATGGGGCGTACAGCCAAGCTCGTGCTTGCTTCTCTGCATTGAGGCTAGAGAACTTGTACTCCAGTCCCTAAAGGGGAAGCAGGAGATGCCATCATGGTCTCAGCTTCTTCAAAACTTCCGGTCGGTCCTGCAAGCCCACGCCAAGGACCGACAGAACTGTAACAAGGTAAGGACCCAGTCTGCAGACCCACCCCAGGAGCCAGGGACACTTGGGAATCAGAGCCCATCATATTTGCACTCAACAAACATCTGTTAGATTGATCTGAAGGGTTCTATTCACGTGTATTGAAAAAACCCCAAGATGCCTCCAAGTTTTAGGTAACGATGGATTAAGGATGCAGGACCAAGAAGTTATAATTCTTCCTTTAGGAGACAAATGTTCCTTGAGTCCCTTCTAAGTGCCAGGCACTGTGTTATATGCTTGACCCAGTTTTATCCTTTAGTCCTCACAATGATCCCATGAATCCCTGCGTGACAGATACCTATGGCCACACAGCTTGAGGGACAAAAGGTTTGGAACCAATTCCTGGTTACTTGGAAGTGATCTAACTACAATGCTGACATCCCAAGAAGCAGCAAATGTCACTGTTGGTGAGAGCTGTCACCTAAAAAGATGGCATATCCAGTCCTGCACAGCTTGACTCAGGCAGCATTTAATAGGCAAGCTGTGCACCTCATCAGCCCAGTCTGGACACCAAAACCTTGACTGCAGTTGCCAAGTAGGGACCACCCCATTCAGGAACTTGAAGGGTATCTTTAACTGTATGAAGCCAGCCAAAAGAACCACCTTCGCCCCAGGGAATGGAGATAAGAACATAGGCTGTACATCATACTGCCTGTGTGAAGCCTTGATTGGGCCACTCAATAGCTGTGTGATCTTGGGCAAGTCAATGAGCCTCTCTGAGTCTCACTTTTCTCTTCTGTACAATAAGGTAATACGAGAATCTACTTCACTCAGTGTGAAAGTTAAATGAGATGATATACTTAGAGTACTTAGCACAGCAGCTGGAATGCAGCAATCATTCAATAAATGTTCACCATTATTATTACTATCATTAAAGTTAATCAGAATTATACACAACAAAAGATAAATAATCTACAGAGGGGTGGACTCTGATACTAACTTCCAGGCTCTCCTTGCTAGGAACTGATGAACAGCTCTAGCCAGGTATGGCTAAAGTAAATGTCTTCCTTTTCTTTGGTTTTGCATTTTATGCAGATACTGTTCTGTGTGACACATGACTTCCTCCTTTCCCTCTTCACGTCTGTGTCTGGGGGAAGGCAGAGCTTCCAGACTGGTCAGTGGACACTGTGACCATTAGAGCATTCACAGAGGCTGAGAAGGAAGTCTGGTGATGGTACCCCTGGGGTCTGAGTAAAAGAACTGTCTACTCTCCCATCCAGTGCTCATCAATGCCATGATACCATGACCTGTCCTTTCCTGGAATCAGAGTCCTAAATACAAAATGCAAGGAATAAGTAATATTTGCTCCAAGTCTATATATAACTGTAAATATAGTCTCTATCTACTGCATTTTGCAGGGAAAGCTACTTTCTTGCTTCACCACCACTTGTTGGCATATACGTGCACAGCACTGCACAGTGTATTCATTCAGGGCTCTCCAGAGAAAGAGAATCCGGAGGGGGTGTTTGTGTGTGTGTGTGTGTGTGTGTGTGTGTGTGTGTGTCTGAGTGTGTTCACACACTCAGATACACAGAGAGATTCATCATAAGAAATTGGCCCGTGTGATTATGGAGGCTGACAAGGGTGAGTCAGCAAGCTGGAGGCCCAGGAATACGGATGGCGTAGTTCCAGTCTGAAGGCCAGCAGGATTCAGGAAGAGCTGATGCTTCAGTTCAAGTGTGAAGGCAGGAAAAACTGATGTGCTAGCTCAAAGGCAGTCAGGCAGGAGGACTTCTCTATTACTTGGGAGAGGTCAGCCTTTTTGTTCTAGTCAGGCCTTCAACTGATTGGATGAAGCCCACCCATTAGGAAGGACAGTCTGCTTTACTCAATCTACCAATTCAAATGTTAATCTCATCCAAAAATACCCTCATAGAAACACTCAGAATAATGTTTGATCAAAGATATGTGCACCTGTGGCTCAGTCAACACATAAAATTAACCATCACGTGCAGTGTGAGGTTTTTTATCTCTGTTAGCTCTGTCTCCCTGGTTCTTCCCCCTTCAGCCCATGATTTAGGCATGAGAAAGGTTTTACACTCTGCCATTTCCAGAATGAGTATGAGTTGAAAAGCACCTCCTGTAGTACAGAGGCAAAAACTTCTCCAATAAAATTTCCTGAGCGGCAGTATCATGAGCTGCAACACATTGAAAAGGAAATAGCAAAATCTTGGCGACCAGACCTGGTTTGAATCCTGGTTCTACCTCTTCCTGGTTGGTCGATCTTGGAAATGTTACTTAATCTCTTCAGTCCTCAGTTTTCTCATCCTTAAAATGGACATAATAATATCCCACTCTTGCAGGGAAACCAGGGGAATAAAACAACGCGTAAAACACTTGACACCCACAGGCATTAAGTAAGCAAAGCCTTTGTCTGCTTTGTTCCCATGTAACCTTATAAATGGCCCTGTTGCAGCAGCTGAGTGTGGTTTGTGCCCTACCATCTCATCCTGCCTCATCATGCAGGATCTTCCACTGCCTCGAGGCTAACAGCCCTCACATGGTGCCTCTTATGTTGTTATTGCTGTTGGGTTGCAGTAATTGTTTCAGAAAATCTGTTAGGCCCAACCCTCTAGAGACTCCTACTGTGCCCCAGAATAGCTTACATTAAAAATGAGCATCTTCGACTCTTCATTTCTTACCCTAAGCGCCCTGGGACATGTTTAAAACAATAATCAAAGCAGCATAACCAGTTGACACAAGTCTTGAATAAAAGCAGCCTGTACCTCATCTCATTCCTCTTGAGATCATTAAATGACGTTCAGTCCCACTTTAAATAAAGCCTTTCTTTCCAGGGGATGAGACTGAGGTGTTTAACATCCTAAAGTCACTCTGCTAGCTACCTGGCCCTTCCTCCTCATTCCTCCTGAACCCCGCTCCTGTTCATTCTCACTTCCATCTCTCTCAATAGCCTCCTTAGTTTCTTGCTCTCCTGCCCCAATATCGACAATGACGGTGACAGTAACAACCTGGGAACACCTACAATGTGCCAGGCCCTGTTATAAGGAACTTACAGGTGCCAAGTCATTGACATCCCACAACAAACCTAAGAAGAGTGTGTTACTGTTATCCGCGTTTTGCAGATGACAAAGGTGCCGACATGTCTGAGTAACTAACCCAAGATCACAGAACCAGTGGACGCCCAAACTACCACGTATTGAGAGGCTCTTATCTATTCTTGAGCATTTATTCTCCCTCCCTCTCGTCCCCAAGCCCTTACCCTCTATCTCCTAAATAACCCCTGAATCCATCCTTTCTCTCATCTGCGTGGTCCTGCTTTAGCTCACGCTCTCATCACCTCTCACCTGGATTCTTACCACTACAACCTCTTCCCTGGTCTCCCGGCCACTACTGTCTCCTTCCCTACACCATCCTCCACGTGACCACATTATTCATTCAGTCCTTCACTCATCTAACAAAGTGTTACTAGGCGGCTGTTATGTGCCACGCACTGTAGTAGTTTTGGGGTCACCAAAATGGTAAGATAGTCTCTGACCCCAAGGAGCTCACAGTATTGGGAAAGTCAGACAGACAAACCAAAGATAATAGTTGGTGTTAACAGAATAGAAGACTGTGCGACATGTGAAACAGAAACTCAGAGGAAGGACTATTAGATTCTGCCTAGCATTGTGTAACAGGATTGGTTTGGGCCGCAAATCAACTAAGGTGGTTTAAACAAATTGTTTTTGTTTTTGTTTCTGTCTACATACTCAGAAGTCCAGAGGTGAGAAGTAACAGGGGTACTTAAGAGTTTCAAAGATTTGGGGGCCTTTTCTGCAATTTCTTTGGCTTGTCCTTCATGTCACAAGATGGCTGCTGCCTCTCTAGCCATTCTGTATTCAAGGCAGGAAAAAGAGGAAAAGGCCAAAGGGCTGAACCAGCTCATGTGCTCTTTTTTTATTCTTTTTAATCAAGAGAGATTTTGCTTTCCCAGAAGCCCCTCTACTTAAGGTTCACAGCCCAGATCTGGGTTACATGGCCACTCTAAGCTACAAGGGAAGCTAGAAAAGTGAGTATCTGGCTTTTCAGCCCCTATATTGGGAGGCAGCAAAGGAGAAGGAGGTTGGGTATAGCTTTTGGATGGACAGGCCACACATGGTCAGGAACATTTCAAAGCAGATATGATGCTTGCTATGGCCTGAGTGTGCCCTCCCAAAATTCATATGTTGAAACCTAAGCCCCAAGGTGATAGCATTAGGAGATGAGCCTCTGGGAGGTGATTAGGTCATGAGGAAGAGTCCTCATGTATGTAATTAGTGCCCTTATACAAGAGGCCCTTGAGAGTTCCTTTGCCCCTTCCACCATGTGAAGACACAATGAGAAGTCTGTACTGGAAGTGGGCCCTCAACCCACCATGCTGGCGCCCTAAGTTCTCAGACTTCCAGCCCTCAGAACTGGGAAAATGTGTTTCTGTTGTTTTTAAGCCACCCAGTCTGTGGTATTTTGTTATAGCAGCCTGAGTGGACTAAGACATGCTCAAGCCAAGTCTTGAATCCTAATTCACAATCCATAAATGAGTGCCAGGATCGCTGTGCTGGTTCTCATTCAGAAACACTTCAAGAGTGAAATTCTATGTACAGAATTGTTACGTCACCATTACCGTGTACCTGCTCGACAACAGGAGGGGAGAACCACTTAGACGAAGGCAGAAACACACCTAAATTCTCCATCACCCTCTCCTGTACCTCCTGTTCCACCCCC
Source organism: Leucopleurus acutus (assembly GCF_964270905.1). Taxonomy (NCBI): domain Eukaryota; kingdom Metazoa; phylum Chordata; class Mammalia; order Artiodactyla; family Delphinidae; genus Leucopleurus; species Leucopleurus acutus. The sequence goes on from NC_139142.1 coordinate 44,785,747, forward strand.
TCATCCCACTCTGCCACTCCCCACCCTAAATTCCCTTCTCTGCCTGTACCTGCCACTTTAGGCCTTTGGGAGCTGAGACGTTGTATCCTCCTGGGAGCCGTCCCTGACCTGGGTCAGTGGCCTGTCACTGGCTTTTCCATGACCTGTAACCCCCCGTGGCCCCATGAGCTCTGTAGAGACACCATCAGGTCTCTTATTCTCTGCTGTGTCCCAGCCCCAGAACTTCTGCCTGGTTCCTAGAAGATGTACAGTAAAAACTTGTTGAATGAATAAAAGTCACACATCCTCTGTAAACATACTGTAACATACCCGTAGTTTTAGGAAAGTGCCCTTATTCCTACCCCAAAAGCAGGCAAGTAAGCAAACAGAAACCACCCTAGAAATGAAGCCAAGAAGGAATGGGCTTAACCTTGATGTGCCCAATACCAAGATGCTGTTCATGTTGAGGTCTGTAGATAATCCCAACACTGGAACCCAGTTTAGAAAGAATAAGAAAGACATACCAGTAAATTAGGCTGAGACACGGTGCTTAAGGAATCTAAATGGGCTTCCTGGCAACACGGGCTCAGTTCCCTTGCCACAGATGCACTCCGGAACACGTGCTGGTGCCTGAGTGCTGAGGCCTGCTCTGGTTCACCATGGGGGGTGGGAGGATTTCCATTACCGAGACTCAGCCCGTGCCAACACTTCAGTTTTCTCACCGCAGCCCTCTGGGGTAAGAGACTTTGCTGTATGTGGGAAGGTGCTAAAAGGCTCAACACACTGCGGTAACTACTAAGCCCCCGTGGCCACGCTAGACAGCAGACCATGCTCCTTGCCCACACAGTGTGCGCTGGGCGCTCTTCTGCACGACTCTCCTTCAGCACTGCCTCTGGGATCTGAGCTCCCTGGTGTGACTCCCAACCCTGAGTCCTTCCTTCCCAGCCTTGGAGGTCTCTCACCTGCACTTGCCTTGAGGGCAGGAACATGCTGGTTACCTCTACCCCCGTTCATAGGCCTCTGATGGTATCTTCAGTTTTGTCTGCTGAGGTCTTTTCTGGACAGAATCCAAGACAATCCCACTAGCTTTTTCCCTCACACGGCTCGTGTCTGGTCCATGGCAGACACCCACATATCCTGTATTCTGAAAAATGTGGGTAGTGTGGGCCATCTAGCATGGCCACCTCTCCTTTAACCTGCCATCAAAGCAACCATCTCTCAGCCTTTGGATTTTCCAGGAGGGAATCAGCCACCAGTCCACTCTGTTTTCCAAATGCGGAGGATGCATTACAAGCTCTTGAGAGGGTCCCATTGAAGGCCCTCCCTCTTGACTGGAGATGAAGGATCCGACCCTCCAATTTCTACCCACCCTGGTGAGAGTGGGACTCACAGTACAATAACAGCAATCTCTGAAAAATTCCCTTTTCAACTAATTTCTAACTTCAAACCCTATTATGCCATCACTGTGGATGTGGGAAATAAGGGCAGCAGGACCATCCCCCATCTTCCATTTTCAGAGTCCTCATATTGCAGAGTCCTGCCCCACTTGACAGTTTCGTCTCTACATAAGCTTGCACTTGAATACACTATGATACAGATTTGGAGCTCTTTGTCAAGCACGTGTAAGAGACAAGGGGTAAGAGGATTTTGTATATTCACAGAAGAGATATAGATACGTGGAATCATAGAGAAAGGAATGAAATCAATAGGTATTATAATTTTTTTTTTAAAGGCTGTTGAGGGCAAATGGCAGGACCTGTGGGATTTAGAGGCCAAGAGATCTGGAATGATGGGAGATGGTATCAGAGGTTGGAACACTGGAGGCTAACGACAAGGTTCAAGGTGTGCTCATAGGTGTGAAAGAGACAAAGGTCTTTGGAGTTGCAGTAGTCTGAATCATGTCCCCTCAAAAGATAGCCACATCCTAATCCCCAGAAGCTCGGCATATTATGTTACATGGTAAGGCGAACTTGCAGATGTGATTATTTTAAAAATCTTGAGGTAGGAAAATTATCTTCGATTATCAAGGTGGGCTTTATGTATAATCACAAGGACCCCTCCTTAAGAGGAAGGCAAGAAGACCAAAAGAGGAATTAGGAGGTGTGACAACAGAAGCAGGAGGTTGGAGTGAGATAAGGAAGGGCTCACCAGCTGAGGAATACAGGAGACCTCCAGAAGCTAGAAAAGACAAGGGAGGGACTACCCTGGTGGTGCAATGGTTAAGAATCCACCTGCCAATGCAGGGGACATGGGTTCAAGCCCTGGTCTGGGAAGGTCCCACATGGCGCGGAGCAACTAAGCCCGTGCGCCACAACTACTGAGCCTGCACTCTACAGCCCGCGAGCCACAACTACTGAGCCCGTGTAAGACAACTACTGAAGCCCGCGCGCCTAGAGCCCGTGCTCTGCAACAAGAGAAGCCACCACAGTGAGAAGCCTGCGCACCGCAACAGAGTAGCCCCCACTCGCCGCAACTAGAGAAAGCCTGCCCGCAGCAATGAAGACCCAACACAGCCATAAATAAATAAATAAAATTTATTTTTTTAAAAAAAAGACAAGGGAACAGATTCTCCTCAAGAGCCTCCAGAGGGAACCACTCCTGCTGACACCTTGACTGTAGTGCAGTGACATCGATTTTGGACTTCTAGCCTCCAGAACTGTAAGAGAATAAATTTGTGCTGTTTTCAAGCCACTAAATTCATGGTAAGTTGTTATAGCAGCCATAAGAAACTCTACAGGAGTCAAGGTCTAAAAACTGTAAGCCTAGAAGGCTGAGCGAAATATCCACATGGACGTTCAGATCACCTGTGATGGTTGTGGAACTTGTACTGGAGAGAAAGCTACAAGGTGGATGCCAGTTTTTAACAAATGGGGAGAAATGACTAGGAGGCATATGGTTGACAGCAAAGAGGAGACACAATATTTCTAGATAGCATAAGATTTAAGGGAGTAGTTTTTTGTTTTTTTTTTAAAGAATGTTTGAGGGGATATCAGTTTTCCAAAGGAAAGGATTTCCAGAGGGAGAAGTGGAAAGATTCAGGTGGGAAGAAAGCAAGCAGATTGGGTCAGTGGGGAAAAAACACAGGGCAGTGTGAGGAAGAAAATCTGGGAGAGGATGCTTGATTAGAGGGTCTATCAGTTAAGGTCCGATCAAGACACAAAAACCCACAAAATTTGAACAGGGAAAGTTTAATATAAAGAATTATTAACTATACCAGGGGATGACCTCTAACAGGGTAAAAATAACTCTAAAGAATACCTCAGGGCTGAGGTAGAGTACCTAGGGAAGGACAGAGTTGGAAGGGAAGGCAGGAATTCAAGCCTCACTGGAGAAGCCTGGAGAAGGCAGAGAAGTTCACTAGGTTGCCCTGGGCCACAGCTGGTCTGCAGTCACTGAACAAGCAGGAACACCCATCCCAGGTGCAAATGATAGGAGATCGCAGCCAGGAGTGGTTGTATCAGTTTCCTATTGCTGCTGTAACAAATTACCATAAACCTAGTGTCTTAAAACTGCACAAATTAATTTTCTTATCATCCTGGAGGTCAGAAGTCCTTCATGGGTACCACTGTATAAAAATCAAGGTGTTGACAGGCCTGAGTTCCTTCTGGAGGCTCTAGGAGAGTATCCTTTTCCTTGCCTTTTTCAACCTTCTAGAAAGTCTAGGCTTTGGATTACCAAAAACTCAACTTTGGCATTGGAAAGCTCTATAAAAACTCCAAAAACTATACTCCCACAATAATACATCTTTCCAGATGACCTTCAAAAGGAAATCACTAGCAAAATGAAGCATGCAGTTAAATACACTTAGCATGGTACCTGGAAAACAGCATTCAATAAATGTATGTAATTATTCCAATTGCTATTATTAACATTGATAAAATGCCCCCAAGTAAACGGTTAATTGGTTGCTTTATAGGGGCATCAGTCATAATCCAGTTAAAAGTTAGGTGGTATATGCTAATTGAATGTATGTTCTAGGGTGCTGGGCGATGTCTAAGGTGGTGAAGTAGTCCATCCTTCACTCCTAAGCCATTCTGAGACTGACTAGAGAGCGGGGCCAGTTGTCTCTAAGGCTACTCATAACATTCAAACCACTCTATGAGAAAACTTTGTATTTTCTATGCAAGTATGGGTAGGAAATGCAGTTAGTTTATTCAAAATAGGTGTCAAGTTACGGTCAGATAGTTACCAAGATTGGTTGTCAGAAAAAAACCCTGTTCCACCTGACTGGACATGTTCATCTGTTTTAACAGAATATCGAGTCCATAGAAACTGTCCCCTAAGGGAACATTAAGGCAAAGAGTCTGTAAGAGTCTTTATACCTGGGTTTCTATATTGTCCTCACACTGCCGAGTGCATAAATTCTCCTATCCTTGGTATCAAAAGTGAGAGAAACTTGTTTTTCTTATCAAATTTTATTCCAACTAAGTCTTCCTTCAAGGCGCTAAAAATCATAACACTGGTCAATGCGAGAATAGCATTCATGCCTATAAAGAAATTCACCAAAGAGGAGAAAAACTTAAGATAAATTTGTTTTTTAAAAAATACTCCTTGCGTGGCATAACCAGGAAATAACAAGAAACACCAAGAAAACCACCAATTAGCACTTCACCCTTTTTAGGCCTACTTTGGGAGAATTCGGTTTTCAGCGTGATAGGCAGAGCACATGCTGCAATCTCTCCCACCTCATATTTGTAGAAATTAGAAAAGTAATATAAAAAAATTAGTAAATATTTAGCAATATTTGAAAACAGGAACTCTCATTTGACAAGAAACTGTGAAGAAACTGCAAAAGAAGAAAAGCAAATTGAAAACCATAATGCATGATTTTCAATGTGTGGTCCCCAAACAAGCAACATGAGCATCACTTGGAACTTATTTGAAATGCAAATTCTTGAGCCCCACCCCAGACCTAATAAACTAGAAACACAGTTTGGGAACCATGGGAATTAACAAATTTGAATTTAACAAATAGAAAATATCCGTTCTTTTCAAGTGCTTGGAATATTTACAAGTATTGACCATGAACTTGGCAACAAAGGAATTGCTGAAGAAAACTCATTATTGCATTTAGATTAGAATTTACTAGAGCCACAGTTTTATTTTACTTACACAGCTAGCAAGGAGAAAAACTAGATGCACAGGCTGAAAAGCCTGCACAATTTAGGCGGTGATGGAACTTAACACAATTCATCAATGTAAGTGAAGTTCCATTTCCTACAACCATAGTGTATGGACTACAATCAACAATACCATATTTCAGATGTTTTGAAAGGAATACTGCATTCAGCAGATAAACAGACACTCTGTACTTGGCATGGAATGAAATCTCAACAACTCTGTATTGAATAGCCCAGGAAGAACCTGCTCTTAACTCAAAAACTCATTAATTTCTTGACTGTTTATAGCAAAAGCATGAGACAATGTATAAATATAAACGTAAATAAGACTTTTCCCCACCTTTTTTTTTCTTTGGCTGCATTGTGTCTTTGTTGCTGCACGCGGGTTTTATCTAGTTGCGGTGACCAGGGGCTACTCTTCGTTGTGGTGTGCAGGCTTCTCGTTTGCAGTGGCTTCTCTTGTTGCGGACCACGGGTTCTAGGTGTGCGAGCTTCAGTAGCTGTAGCACGTGGGCCCTAGAGTGAGCAGGCTTCAGTAGTTGCAGCACATGGGCTTAGTAGTTGCGGCACTCAGGCTTCGGTAGTTGTGGCCCACGGGCTCTAGAGTGCAGGCTCAGTAGCTGCAGTGCATGGGCTTAGTTGCTCTATGGCATGTGGGATCTTCCCAGACCAGGGCTTGAACCCATGTCCCCTGCATTGACAGGCGGATTCTTTTCTTTTTTTTTTAACATCTTTATTGGAATATAATTGCTTACAATGGTGTGTTAGTTTCTGCTTTATAACAAAGTGAATCAGCTACACATATACACATATCTCCATACCTCTTCTCTCCTGCATCTCCCTCCCTCCCACCCTCCCTATCCCACCCCTCTAGGTGGTCACAAAGCACCGAGCTGATCTCCCTGTGCTATGCAGCTGCTTCCCACTAGCTATCGATTTTACATTTGGTAGTGTATATATGTCCATGCCACTCTCTCACTTCATCCCAGCTTACCCTTCCCCCTCCCCGTGTCCTCAAGTCCATTCTCTAGTAGGTCTGCGTCTTTAATCCTGTCCTGACCCTAGGTTCTTCATAACCTTTTTTTTTTTTTTAGATTCCATATATACGTTAGCATACGGTATTTTTCTCTTTCTGACTTACTTCACTCTGTATAACAGACTCTAGGTCCATCACCTCATTACAAATAACTCAATTTCATTTCTTTTCATGGCTGAGTAATATTCCATTGTATATATGTGCCACATCTTTTTTATCCATTCATCTGTTGATGGACACTTAGGTGGCTTCCATGTCCTGGCTATTGTAAACAAAGCTGCAATGAACATTGTGGTACATGACTCTTTTTGAATTATGGTTTTCTCAGGGTATATGCCCAGTAGTGGGATTGCTGGGTCCTATGGTAGTTCTATTTTTAGTTTTTTAAGGAACCTCCATACTGTTCTCCATAGTGGCTGTATCAATTTACATTCCCACCAACAGTGCAAGAGGATTCCCTTTTCCCCACACCCTCTCCAGCATTTATTGTTTGTAGATTTTTTGATGATGGCCATTCTAACCTGGTGTGAGGTGATACCTCATTGTAGTTTTGATTTGCATTTCCGTAATGATTAGTGATGTTGACCATCCTTTCATGTGTTTGTTGGCAATCTGTACATCTTCTTTGGAGAAATGTCTATTTAGGTCTTCTGCCCATTTTTGGATTGGGTTGTTTTTTTGATATTGAGCTGCATGAGCTGTTTGTAAATTTTAGAGATTAATCCTTTGTCAGTTGCTTCATTTGCAAATATTTTCTCCCATTCTGAGGGTTGTCTTTTCATCTTATGGTTTCCTTTGCTGTGCAAAAGCTTTGAAGTTTCATTAGGTCCCATTTGTTTATTTTTGTTTTTATTTCCATTTCTCTAGGAGGTGGGTCAAAAAGGATCTTGCTGTGATTTATGTCACAGAGTGTTCTGCCTATGTTTTCCTCTAAGAGTTTGATAGTTTCTGGCCTTACGTTTAGGTCTTTAATCCATTTTGAGCTTATTTTTGTGTATGGTGTTAGGGAGTGATCTAATTTCATACTTTTACAGGTACCTGTCCAGTTTTCCCAACACCACTTATTGAAGAGGCTGTCTTTTCCCCACTGTATATTCTTGCCTCCTTTATCAAAAATAAGGTGACCATATATGCATGGCTTTATCTCTGGGCTTTTTATCCTGTTCCATTGATCTGTATTTCTGTTTTTGTGCCAGTGCCACACTGTCTTGATTACCATAGCTTTGTAGTATAGTCTGAAGTCAGGGAGCCTGATTACTCCAGCTCCCTTTTTCTTCCTCAAGATTGCTTTGGCTATTCGGGGTCTTTTGTGTTTCCATACAAATTATGAAATTTTTTGTTCTAGTTCTGTGAAAAATGCCATTGGTAGTTTGATAGGGATTGCAATGAATCTGTAGATTGCTGTGGGTAGTATAGTCTTTTTCACAATGTTGATTCTTCCAATCCAAGAACATGGTATGTCTCTCCATCTGTTTGAATTATCATTAATTTCTTTCATCAGTGTCTTATAGGTTTCTGCATACAGGTCTTTTGTCTCCTTAGGTAGGTTTATTCCTAGGTATTTTATTCTTTTTGTTGCAGTGGTAAATGGGAGTGTTTCCTTAATTTCTCTTTCAGATTTTTCATCATTATTGTATAGGAATGCAAGAGATTTCTGTGCATTAATTTTATATCCTGCTACTTTACCAAATTCATTGATTAGCTCTAGTAGTTTTCTGGTAGCATCTTTAAGATTCTCTATGTGTAGCATCATGTCATCTGCAAACAGTGACAGCTTTATGTCTTCTGATTTGGATTCTTTTATTTGTTTTTCTTCTCTGATTGCTGTGGCTAAAACTTCCAAAACTATGTTGAATAATAGTGGTGAGAGTGGGCAGCCTTGTCTTGTCCCTGATCTTAGTGGAAATGGTTTCAGTTTTTCACCATTGAGGACAATGTTGGCTGTGGGTTTGTCATACAGGGACTTTATTATGTTGAGATAAGTTCCCTCTATGCCTACTTTCTGGAGGGTTTCGACAGGCGGATTCTTAACCACTACACCACCAGGGAAGTCCCTCCCCACCTGTTTAACTCTGTTTCCTGTGTTCCTGAGGTCACCGGAAAATAAATATTCCCCATGGCTCTCATTTTCTAACAGAAGAGGATAACAAACAGCCTGGCAAAGTAATGTGAAAATTCAAACTACTCCACAGATAAAATCATTTCCTGCCAAAGCTTAGCATTCTTGCAGATAACCTCTTTAATTTTAAACCAAAACTAAATAATATTTTTGGTTTACAATTTTTCTTTCTTCTGAAGTCTCCACATATTAAGGAGAAAAACAAACAAAAAACAAACAAACATGACATGTCATACAGGTCATGTTCACGGACTCAAATGCAATAATATTCAAAAACAATACTTTAAAAATCCATGATGTGGAAAATACACATGCTCAAAAAAATAATCTCTTAGCTTAAAGGAAATCAAAACAAAAGTTAACACAAAATTTTTTAAATTGGTGATAAATGTTTATCATCAGAGGTATGTACAAATAAGCTGTGGCATATCCATAGTTAAAAATGAATGAATAAAAGCTGCATGTATGAATTTTAAAACTAATATTAAGCTAATAAAGCAAATGACAGAATAATTTATATAAAGTTTAAAACATGCAAAACACTATTACATGTTGTTTCTTGGATACATGTATATGTATTAATCATATAACAACATGAAATTAAGTGATAAACACACCATAAAACTATTAGAATAAATGAATTCAGCATGGTTGTAGGATACAAGATTAATATATAAAAATCTGTTGCATTTCTATATACTAATAATGAAATATCAAAAAGGGAAAATAAAAAAAAATCCCTTTTAAAATTACATCAAAAAATATTAAAATACCTAGGAATAAACTTAACCAAGGAAGTTAAAGACCTATACTGTGAAAACTATAAAACAGTGATGAAGGATACTGAAGATTCAAAGAAATGGAAAGATATCCTGCAATCTCCAAATTTAATGCAACCCCTGTCAAAACACCCATGACATTTTTCACAGAACTGGAACAAATAATCCTAAAATTTAATATATGGAACCACAAAAGACCCAGAATTGCCAAAGCAACCTTGAGAAAAAAGAACAAAGCTGGAGGTATAACCCTCCCAGTATTCAGACTCTACTACAAAGCTACAGTAATCAAAATACATATACATACTACTATATATAAAATAGATAACCAACAAGGACCTACTGTATAGCACAAGGAACTATACTCAATATTTTGTAATAAGTTATAAGGGAAAAGAATCTGAAAAAAACAAATATATATGTATGTATAAGTGAATCACTTTGCTGTACACCTGAAACTAACACAAATCAACTATACTTCAATAAAAAAATTTTTTTAAGTTGCGCAAACTCCTCTGTGGTGACACAAAAATTTTTTTAGAAAATCAGATTAGCCTGGTATTGGCACAAAAACAGACACATAGAACAACAGAACAGAGAGCCCAGAAATAAACTCAGACACCTACAGTCAATTAATGTACAACAAAAGAGGCAAGAATATACACAGTCTCTTCAACAAGTGGTTCTGGGAAAACTGGACAGCTACATGTGAGATAATGAGATTAGAGCATTCCCTCACACCTTCTTAAAAAATAAACTCAAAATGCTTTGAAGACCTAAACCTAAGACCTGAAACCATAAAACTCCTAGAAGAGAACAGAGGTGGAACACTCTTTGACATAAATTGTAGCAATATTTTCTTGTATTGGTCTCCTAAGGCAAAAGAAATAAAAGGAAAAATAAACGGTACCTAATTAAACTTAAAAGCTTTTGCACAGCAAAGGAAATCATCAACAAAATGAAAAGACAACCTACTGAATGGGAGAAAGTATTTGGAAATGATGCAACTGACAAGGGGTTAATATCCAAAATATATAAACAGCTCATCCAACTCAACATCAAAAAAAGCAAATAACTCAATCAAAAAATGGGCAGAAGGCCTGAATAGACATTTCTCCAAAGAAGACATACAGATGGCTAACAGGAGCATGAAAAGATGGTAGGCATTAGAGAAATGCAAATCAAAACCACAATGAGATACCACTTCACACCTATTGGAATGGCCATTGTCAAAAACTCTGCAAATAACAAATGTTGGAGAGGATGTGGAGAAAAGGGAACCCTTGTACACTGTTGATGGGAATGGAAATTGGTGCAGCCACCATGGAAAACAGTAGGAAGCTTCCTTAAGAAACTAAAAATAGAACTACCATATGATCTAGCAATTCCACTCCTGGGTACATATTCAGAAAAAATGAAAACACTAATTTGAAAAGATATATACACCCCAATGTTCATAGCACTATTTACAATAGCCAAGACATGGAAGCAACCCAAGTGTCCATCAACAGATAATTGGATTAAAAGATGGGGGGTGGTGGTGCAATATTACTCAGCCATAAAAAAGGAATGAACTACTGCCATTTGCAGCAACATGGATGGACCTAGAGAATATTATGCTTAGTTAAATAAGTCAGACAAAGACATATGCTATATATCATCTGTATGTGAAATCTAAAAAGTAATACAAATGAATGCCTATGCAAAATAGAATCAGACTCAACAGATATAGAAAACAAACTTGTGGTTACCAAAGGGAAGTGGGGAGGGTCAAATTAGGGGTATGAGATTAGCAGATACAATCTACTATATTTAAAATATCGATAGATAAGCAACAAGGATATACTGTACAGCACAGGGAAGTATACCCATTATCTTGTAATAACCTATAATGGAATATAATCCGCAAAAATACTGAATCACTATGCTGTACACCTAAAACACAATATTGTAAATTAACTATACTTCAAAAACAATTCAATGATAAACATTACCTTCAGTGCAGTGCCTACCTCTGGAAAGGGAGGGAAATGGGATCAGGGAGAGGCATACAAGATGCTTCATCTGTATCAACTGTTTTGTTCCTTTTATTAAAAAAAAAAAAAAACTCAAGCAAATATGACAATGTTAATATTTGATACTGAGTGGGGTACACGGGTTTTTTTCTATTATTTTTTCATGATTTTGTGTATCTGAAATATTCATGATTATAAGAACTGAAAGACAGCAAAATCCCCACATATCAAAATCTGTGGGATGCAAATAAGTCCAGAGGAAAACTTACAGCCTCTGAAAGGAATTAGAAAATAAGAAAAACTGAAAATAAATGAATTAACATTTAAAGACAAGAAGTTGGCAAAGTGCAACAAAATAAATGCAAAGAAAGTAAAAAGACTGAAAATGATAAGACCACATATGAATTAAACATAAAACAAAATACAACAAGAAAGCGCTGATAGAACTGCCTAGTATAATTTTAAAAACTGCTGGAAAAAAACAATATGCTAGACCAGTAGCCATCAGATTTTTCTTCTCAGAACTCCTTTACACTTTTAAAAGCTCTTCGGTTATTTCTATTAATATTCAATGTAATAGAAGTTAAAGCCAAGAAAAATTATAAACGCTCATTTTAAAGTTTATCTTAAAATCATAACAGGTTCTCGTGAAATATAACTTCATTTTCCAAAACAAACAAACCAAAAAGATGTAGTGAGAAGACTGGCATTGCTTTACATGTTTGCAAATTTCTTTAACATATGGCTCAATAGAAGACAACCGTTTCTACATTCAATCTGTTGTGACAGGTAGTTTTGGTTGAAGTATACGAAGAAAATATGGCCCCATGCAGATATGTCACTGGAAAACAGAGAAGTAGCCATTTCAGGTAATTGTTGATATTCTTTGACACAGCAAAACTCAACACATGGCAATTTCTTAAAGATTAATCATGATGTAGAGTCTGAAACCCTATCAATGAACTTTTTGTACTCTGTTACATTAAAATCCATTAGTTTGTCTTGTTCTTTGAATGAATCTTTTACCCAAGCCTGATTTTATAACATTGTGTATTGATCATTTGGAAAATATTGGTTCACTGAGTTATGCAGATCTTCCAAACGTTGACACATTTCATTATATATACCAAAAAAGCACATTCATTATTACCACTACTGATCTCATCAGAAAAGACATTCTTAAGTGAATCCAATATTGTCTTTACTGGGAGTGAATAGTGGTGAAAATACAGTAACTACCAACACAGTTTGGAACCACTGCTTTGATCCTTGTTGAAGCACCAGCAATTTTATCTACTTGTTTTAACACCATCAGCGAAAAAGGCAAATAGCATCTTAGTATTATCAAAGTAGTTTTGACCTTTTGGAATTCTAGAAAGGACCCCGGCGATGCCCAGAGCACTGCAGACCACAGTTCTGAGAACCACTGAGGTTGAAGATCCCTTGGAAAGTACAGTCAAGAGAAAATGAGAAGGTACAATAACATCAGGAACAAACAGGTTTAATTAAAAAAAGTAATTTTTTAAATTATATACATAATTACACACACATACATATATATATATATATGTGTGTGTGAATATATATATATACGAATGAGCCAATAAGAGAAGCAAGCCAGAAGGCTTAAGTTGGAGGATTGAATCCTAGTTCCTCCAGTCAGTAGCTGTGAGACCTTGTTTCATTGTCCCCCCGTGCCTCAATTTCCTTATTTATAAAATGGAGATGTTGATAAAAGCACCCCTTCAATAAATTCTGGTGAGGATTAAATGAGTTAACGCAAGTAAAGTGCTTTAAAAATGTCTGGCATGTGGTAGGTTGTATAAGTGATTAATGTGTTAACTGTCATAATAGAATTCCACCAATGAATATGAAATTGCCCAATTTCTGAGGAAAACACAAATGACAAAAACTGAGTCAAGAAGAAAGAGAAAAATCTATCAATCAGTTGGTAGAACAGTCTGGATTTGGCCTCATTTTCCCAAGCACAGTCTTTGTGCAGCACCTCCTTCTTCTCTTAAGCACAACCTGAGCAGATCCCACAGCTGTCCTGTAACTGCAGCTAATCCAAGTCTAGGTCAGTGGCAGCAACAGGGAGGAGACTGTTCTTTAACTCCTCCTTTGCCCTCCCTTCTCTGGGGACCCAGATGATGAATGGGGTCAAAGGACAAACATCTCTACTCAACCGAGGGTGCAAATGCAGCCCCCTTCTGGTGATCACTGTTCCTCCTGTACACGCCATCTAGGGCAGGTCTCACAAGTGGCAGATGCCCATATATGATTCGTCCTGGGATGCAAGACATGTGAAAATCTGGTCCTGGCTCTAACCCTCTATGGGCAATACAGGTGCTGCCCTGTGGCGGCTGGGGTGAACACTTACAAGGTGCTCAAGCCTTACACAGTGTCACTGACCTGCCAGAAATGTACTAGTTTTACTACACCAAACTGAAGGGTATAGCCTGCTTCTCAGGTATCCCGCCACTCCTCCCTTCCACATCTCTCCGTTCTTTCTAGGGATCACGATGTCTGCTCTCAACTACAGTTGAGTGGAAAGGCCCCATGGCAGAAGCATGGCTGAAACAGCAAGGAGGCCCCCATATGGCATAGCAGGTACTTTAATACTCAGTGGCATAAGGGTCATTCTCCTTCCCTGTAGTCACTTCCCAAACTGAGAAATATTCTCAGGGCTTGCTTCCTGCCTCAATTGGCTGTTAACAGTGGCAAGAGGGGCCACTAGAGACTGAGTACACAGATGACCTCTCTTTTGATGCTCCCATCCTCTCCCAGCGATCTGCCTATAGGACACTGGGGAAGGGTAGACAGCTGAGGATGGATGAGACAAGTAGGCTAGTTTAGCCTTCCATCATTCAGGGTAACTAAGGAACTGGGGATACTTAACCTAGAGGGGAATGGACTTCAGAGAACATGGGCTATCTTGGCATATTTGAAGAATAACTGAATGGGAGTATGGTATGCTTTTCCTATGTGATTCTGGAGTAAGGAAGTAGGACAAACCGATGTGAGTAACAGGAACACAACTTTCAATACAGTAACTTAATAACCATTAACAATTACAATTGTACCTAATTGTGAACTTCCCGCCACTTCAGAGGCAAAAAGATGAACACATATTTGGTTGGGATGTTGAGGGAGGGAACAAATTAATCAGAGATTAAGACTGAGTCCTCAAAATCTCTTGCAATTTTTTTTTTAATTCAAACATATAAGGAGGTTGAAAAATAATACCGTTACACAGTTGTTCTGAGCAAGAATAGCAAGAAGGACTTCCCTGGTGGTGCAGTGGTTGGGAGTCTGCTTGCCAATGCAGGGGACACTGGTTCAAGCCCTGCTCCGGGAAGATCTCACATGCAGTGGAGCAACTCCGTGTGCCACGGCTACTGAGCCTGTGCTCTGGAGACCGTGGGCCACACTGAGGCCCACACGCCTGGAGCCTGTGCTCCGCAACAAGAGAGGCCACTGCAGTGAGAAGCCCACGCACCATAATGAAGAGTAGCCCCCGCTCACTGCAACTGAGACATCCCGCGTGCAGCAACAAAGACCCAATGCAGCCAAAAATAAATTAATTAATTTATAAAAAAAAAAAAATAGCAAGAAGAGGCTGTAAGATGGAAAGTGGGATTTGTTTGCTTTTTTCAGAAGGCAGAGACATGAGTACCTTTATAGGCAATGGCAAAGGAAAAAGAGACGACGATGATATGGCATCTGGCTGGCCTTCAGACCAATTTCCCAGCGGTTTGCTGAAAGCAGCCACGGCCTGGGGTAGCCCAAATTCCCAGTCCAGTTACCAATGATCATGAGCAGCTTCTTCAGTTTCTCTCTCTATACTTTAGAAATACTATTTGGTGCACGCGCTATATGGTGAAGGCACCACTTTAGATAATCCTCAAGGTATAAAAATGAATTTCGGGAATTCCCTGGTGGTGCGGAGGTTAGGACTTGGCACTTTCACTGCCAGGCCCGGGTTCGATTCCTGGTCGGGGAACTAAGATCCCACAAGCCATGCAGTGTGGCCAAAAAAATAAATAAAGATGAACTTCACCCATTCATTCATTTAAGTATTTGAGCACAATTAAGTGTCAGGTACTTTCTCAGGGCTGGGGATAAAGCAAGGAACAAAAGAGATGGTTCCTGCCCTCCTGGAGCTTACTTTCTGGTAGGGAGGGGTATAGGGAATGACCAAGTATATACTGGAGGACTGTTAACGTTATAGACCAAGACAGGTAGGCAGATAGGGAGGCAGGGGGAATACTGGGTAGTCAAGACCCGATGAAAAAGGTGACATTTAAGCAGATTTCATGATGGTGAGCGAACCAGCCAAGACTGACACCCAAGAGAAGAGAGCTGTAGCAGAAAGAACAGAAAGTGGAAAGGCCCCATGGTAGAAGCATGGCTGAAACAGCAAGGAGGCCACCATATGGTATAGCAGGTACTTTAATACTCAGTGGCATAAGACATTTGTCAATGGTTATTTAGCATCTGAGCACTCAGTGTTTTCAGCCAATTATTAAAAAAGAAAAAGAAAAAAAAGATAACATATGTTATCAACATGTTCAAACAACAAAAAAGGTAACATGTAAACTGTGTAAAAGTGTCCGATAAGAAGGAAACAAAAAGTTAATCATTACTTAAAATAATAATAGTAATAGTAAAAATAAAGTAAAGCTCTTCTACCTGAAGCAGGGGTGGTAGGTCTGAAACCCTAAATACTTGCCCCATCCTTTCTGTAACCCACACTACCTTCAGGACACAGTTTACCTTGCACAGAACCACAGAGAACACCCAGAGCTCTAGTTAGAGAAGGTGTACAAGCAACAAACCTACCCTGTCTGAAGTTGCAATTAATGATTGTGCTCTAAATTATGTTGATCTAAATGCTAATGAAATCTGTTAAAGCTCAACGAAAATCAAAACCAGTTTGAATAATAAGCATCCCTTTATTTGCTGACGTCATTACAAAAACCGATTACATTAGCAACAAAAAGTGTTTTCTTGAGTTGAAGTCAGAGGCAGTTGCTCCCCAAAATGTTAAGTAAAACAGTGTACAACATCTGTATTAAAATGTTAAATTTTACATTGTCTTTACCACTTTTGATCTTCTGAACAATTTTATTGAGCAAAATAAGATACAAGATTACATGTTTATTTTATTTTCAGGAATGTAAAGGTCTAATTATTCAAACAGTTTTTATTATAAAACTAAACTCTGAAGGTGTCTACAGAGTTGGCTTTTTTTCTCTCTCTTTAAATCAGTAGTCTAACAAGGATTAGAAAAGACAAAACTCTGTTCAGTGTTTCTGACAAAGTAGAAAGGGTGAAAACATAAATAAGGCTTTAATTTGGCAAAATATAATACAATGCCTTCTGTTATCCTTGAATGAACAGTTTCCCAATTACTTCACTCTGTAAAAGATCAGAAAGAAAGAAATTCATTTTAAAACAAAGAAACAAAAGGCAATCAGAAGACATCTGTCAAATACCAAAAGTACATATGCCATTTGATCTAGCATGGCCTTTTCAACTAAGATCAGAACAATTAATACTGATGGTAATCAAAAATAAGAGAAAAATCTCAGGATTCAGAAGGAGCTTCTGAAGGTGGATTTTTAAATATGTGAACCAAAATCTCAGACCAAACTGAGAATAATACAGGGATTTAAAAATCCTATTTAGAAAACATTTAAGAGAACAACATTGGGAATCCATTTGTATTACTGTTCTACTCAAGAGACTGTAAAGCTAATAAGGTGAGTGAGCAGCACTGGAAAGAAACTGAAATTTACAACTCTCCCCCCCCCCCCCGGGTGAATAAATAATTGAAGCTTCAGACAGAGATTTTCTAAGGTCTTTTGAAGCTTTCCAAGTCAGATAAAATGACTAAAGAAATTAAACTTCAAAAGCCATTAAAGAGATTAAAAGGACTTAACCATATGCAACATGTGAAGTCTGACTGGATCCCGGTTTGGAAAAAATAGCTAAAAAGATATTTCGGGTATAAGTGGGGACACAAATATGGGCTTTAAAATGGATGATATTAGAGCTACTGTTCTGGACTTTTTGGATGTGACAGTGATACTATGGATTTGTAAGAGAATGTCTTTGTTCTTAAGAGATACATACTTAAGTGCTTAGGGGTAAAATGTCATATTATCTGAAAGTTACTTTCAAATGTGTTGACATCAACAAAATATGTATACACAAATAAAGAGATGAAGTAGCTGAAGGGTGTCAGTGTTATATACTATATATCCTTTCAACTTTTCATTAAGTGTGAAATTTTTCAAAATTAGAAAGTTGAGGGGAAAAGAAGCAATTAGAAAGTTAAAAAACAAAGTTATCACTGGCTATCATGTTCTCTAATTAAGACAAGATTAACAGCTAATCAGAAAGTCTACATAGCCTACTGGTACATTAAACTAAGAAGTGCTGTGTAAACACATTACACAAAATGAAAACCTGATCCATATGACAGTCAAGTGTAAAGTGTAGAAATAAAAGCTAGTTTTTGTCTGAAACATTAACTCTTACACTCCAATAGCACCAAAAAAGAACTTTTTCCTTTCAGAAACAAGAGAAAACTGTATCATGAAAGAATCTATTTGTTAAAGGGAGTAAGGAGGACACATATATACAAAACACATACACAAAATTTCACCTCAGTTTTTTCTGGATAACTTCAAGAGCCTCTCCAATTCAATACTGACAAACCAAATTACCAACTTTAGGAAAAAGCCAGAACTGAAGGAAGAAACTATAAGAAGCTGGCAATAAAGGATTAGACAGAATGAGGAGAAAGGAAAGCTGTGACAAGGATCAGAGCACATAGTGCTTGAATTAGGGAGAAGAAAAGTGCAGATTAAGAGCACAGGGCCTAGGCCCAGACCACCTTAATTTAAATCCCAGCTCACCCAGTTACTAGCTGTGTGACTTTGGGCAACTTACAGAACTTCTTTGGGTCTGCTGTAAAATGGGAATAAAAAAATAAGTAATAATATTAATCATCATCATCATCACCATCATCCCTATCTATCTACTGCACTGGGTTGTTGTGAAAATTTAAATGAATGACCATACGTTAGAAGCATGTTCGTTCTTAGAGGCACATTCATGAAGTGTCAGCTGTTAAAATCATCAGCCTCCTTCCACATGATTCCACAAACAGGTTCCAAGGTAAAAGATCCTGGGTGTTATAGTCTGAATGTTTGTGTCTCCCCCGTCCCCCGAAATTCCTATGTTGAGATTCTAACTCCCATGTAATGGTATTTGGAAGTGGGGCCTTTAGGAGATTCCACTGTCATGAATGGGATTAGAGCCCTTTTAAAAAGGACCCCAGAGAGCTCCCTTGCCCCTTTTGCCATGTGAGGACACAGAAAGAAAATGGCCATCTTTAAACCAGAAAGTGGGTCTCACCTGACAGAACCTACCGGTGCCTTGATCTTAGACTCCCCAGCCTCCAGAAATGTGAAAAATAAATGTCTGCTGCTTAAGCCACCCAATGTATGGGGTTTTTTTTATAGCAGCCCAAACAGACTAAGACATGGGGTGATAAAGTTTTCTGATATAGTCGGACATACATTTGGAACACTTAGAAGCCAGGCAGATATGAAACACAAGAAAAAGTAGGTATCTGGAAACAAAAAAGTATACTACAAAATACTACTGTTAACAATCCAAAGCTACAAAAACAATTACCTTAATTAAAAGGGGGACAGGCGGATGACAGCCTTCTGTTTGGGGAGGTGGCAGGGGTGGGGAGAGAAGGATAGCAGATGAGCAGGAAGACTTCCAGAAGAAAAGAAGGGTTAATGTTTTACAAATTAAGGGCGCAAGACAAATGCCCCTACAACGCAAAGAAAGGCTAAGTTCTGTGTATTAGGATTTCGAAAACTAAATTACTATACATCATCTCTCTCATTTTTGTCTTTTAAAAATAGCTTTTCTCTTATTGAAAATGTACAGCATTATCTTAAACAATTCATATGTACTTGTAGTATATACTAAAAAGAAGTAAGATTCCTGGTAGGAAGGTAAATTGGTGCAGCCACTATGGAAAACAGTATGGAGGTTCTTCAAAAAACTAAAAATAGAGTTACCATATGCCAATCCCACTCCTGGTCATACAGCTGAAGAAAACTCTAATTAAAAATACATGCACCCCAATGTTCACAGAGGCACTATTTACAAGAGCCAAGACATGGAAGCAACCTAAGTGTCCATCAACAAGAAGACGTAGTATATACATACAATGGAATATTACTTGGCCATAAAATAGAATGAAATAATGCCATTTGCAGCAACATGGATGCAACTAGAGATTATCATACTAAGTGAAGTAAGTCAGAAAGAGAAAGACAAATACCATATGATATCACTTATATGTGGAATCTAAAATATAACACAAATGAACTTATTTACAAAGCAGAAACAGACTCACAGACATAGAAAATAAACATGGTTATCAAAGGGGAAAGGGGGCTGGGGGAGGGATAAACTGGGAGTTTGAGATTAGCAGATACAAACTACTATATATAAAACAAGATAAACAACAAGGTTCTACTGTATAGCACAGGGAACCTTATTCAATAAGGTTCAATATTCAACATATTGAATATTCAATATCTTGTAATAAACTATATGGAAAAGAATATGAAAAAGAATATATATATAGGTATATATATAACTAAATCACTTTGCTGTACACCAGAAACTAAAACAACATTGTAAATTAACTATGCTTTAATTAAAAAAAAAAAAACAGTAATAACATATACCTAAATAAAGCAGGGAAGAAAAAAAGATTCTTGACATCAGACATTAACCTATAAATTCTGATGATTAAGAAATCTGTATTTCCAATTTAATTATCTGGTAGTAATTTTAAAAGAGTTGACAAGAGGGAGAATACACTGAGCAAAAATGATGGCTGAAGTTAAAAACTCGAGGGTAACACAAACATTTAAAGGGCATAAAGAAGAGCTGTGGGAACCAAGAGATCCCTAAGGAGGGGTTATCACTGTCAGTGCTGGCTAGAACCTATGCAAGGAGAGAGTTCTCAAGTGCTGGTGGACCTCTAGCTTCATACAATCCATCTATCTTTCATGATACACTGCTGACCACTCAGCCGCCCTTTCACTTGCCAAATTTGAAATTAAGTTCATCAGCTAACAAAAGAATGCTGAGTTATCTATCACTTAGGTGAGCTGTCTGCTAAACAACAGTTCAGCTGTGTTGCCAGGGTATATGTATTTCTTTTAACAAATTACACACTACATTTTTACAAATTAGGAAGAAAAAAGTCTGGAAAAATAAAAGTGTTACTACCAATGATCAGTGTAAGTCTCAAATTTAATATGATTAAGGCAAATGTGGAAACAGGCAAGCAAAAATGGTTCAGACCACATGTTTGAGAAGAAAAAGAAAATACTGAAGAACACTTTTGAGATGCTGGAGAGATACTACTGACAAGGTCTAAAGGCAAAGGGTAACAGGCCATCTTATAATTTTTTAGGTTCTCAGAAGCGAAACCCTTCCCTTAGAAAACAGAGGCCTAAGGACTGACCTCACCGTATTTAGAATAATTCACAACTATTTTCAGTATCTTATATGCAAAAGATGATCCTGTATTAGCTCTAGCAATTAGGAAATCATTAATGAATTACCTCAGCAAAAACGGTTTCAACGGAATGGCAGAAAGGGAAGCCATTCTAGAGGAGATGGAGTAGTTAGTAGCATGAGACTGCGAGAATAGTTTCTTCTTTTAAGAATCTTTGTTAAACAGTGAAGTAAAAAAATTAGGGTGGTAATCTAAAGAAAGTGCAAAGTTAAAATAATATATTTGAGCATTTTTCAAGACTGAACAGAAGCAGTGAGTGGAGAGGACTGAAGATGTAGACTTCAGGACTGAAGCAGGACTGAAGATGTGGGAAGGAAAGTTGCCCTGGGAAGCAGGAAACGAGGTTATTTTCTAGTTTGGGGAAGAGTGGTCAGGTGGCAGAAATTTAACTCTAGGCAACTGAGAGGTCAGCTTACCAAGGATAAAAGATTAAGGTATAATTCTTTTTGCTGACAGGTTATAAGAATGAGTTGGGTTTATTTGAAAAGTCTTCTTAGAGGTAACTCACCTGAAATAGCATTTTAAAGGAGAGTGTATGCTAAGACAGGCCAGAGGACAATCATTCTACAAAAGTGAGACAGAATGCCCCTGTGACCAAGATGGAGGTCCATACCAACTTTTCCAGAGCACCTAACCTATCCTGAGGCCTTTGTATAACCTAAGAGTCTTAAGTTTGGGTTCTGAAAGGGACAATTAAGTGATGAGTTGCCCCCTGGCATTGCACAGGCCACCCTACTCATGTCCAGGACACCACGATTATTACAGAACAAACGGCTTCAAAAGAAGAATATCTAAAGTATTCGGTGCGTATCAGAACACCCTAATTACCCAATGACTTAAGTCATTCTTGAAACAGGTAAAACCCAGGAATCAAATCAATCAACATGCATTTCCAGGTAATACGGTCAATAAAATTTTATAGCTTGGTTTGTTTATCTTCAGTTAAGACTCTCACTTCAGGAGTTAAAAAATGGATTTCTTTGATTACCCACAGCAAACTTAAATAAAATCCAGCTTCCAATGTAAAGAAACTGTGATGACTTGATTTTCAGTTCAGCATCTTACCTCAGTAAAAACATTATAGTCACTTTATTTTACCAAGTCATTAAAAAAAAAAAAATCACACAGATATTTTGCCAGAACTAAGATCAGGATAAACTAAAGAAACAGTTGCAGACATTATGGCAATGAACAAAACCTAGGTAAACAAGTTATGAGTCTGTTCTGTAAAAAGGTCAAAAGAGGCAAAGAAAAAGGGTTTTTACATGAAAACACTAATTGGAAAAGATATGTTCACTGCAGCATTATTCACAATAGTCAAGATATGGAAACAACCTAAGTGTCCACCAATGAATGAATGGATAGAGAAGATGTGGTATGTATGTGTACATACACACACACACACACACACACACACACACACACACACAGTGAACTACTTGGCCATAAAAAAGAAGGAAATCCTGCCATTTGCAACAACATGGTTAGAACTTGGAGGTATTATGCTAAGTAAAATAAGTCAGATGGAGAAAGATAATATGATTTCACTCATATGTGGAATCTAAAATAAAACAGACAGACAAAACAAAAACAAACTCATAAAAGAGAATAGCTTAGTAGTTACCAGAGGGGAAGGGAGTTGGAGGGTGGACAAAATGGGAAAAGGAAGTCAACTGTATGGTTATAGATGGTAACTAGTCTTGTGGTGGTGATCACCTTGCAGTGTACACATGTATAATGCTATACTCATGAAACTTACATATTAAAAAAAAAAAAAGATAAGGTATGTTTTTTTCTCCTCCAAGCTACAAGACCAAAAAATATGTACAAGATGGAAATAAAACTCCAAGAAAGCTATAAAGCTGTCATTTGGAGGTTCTGAGAGAGATAAAGAGGGAATATTTCCACTAGGGTAACAAGAGTTCCTATATTTAAAGTAAATACACACTATACATACATTCACACACACAGTATGTCAATTATCTATAGACAAACAGTAATACTTCAGTTATTCTTACCTAATACCTGATAGTGTTCTTTCTCCTTTGTGAGCTGTTGGTTTACTGCCTGAAGTAACTGCTGTAACTGTGTTACAGTCTGATTTAGACTTACAGACATTGTCTCCTTCTCAGAAGACTCCTAAAAAGAAGACAGAAGAGATGAAAAACGCTGAGCACAAGAAAAAGGCATTTGCAACCAAAACCAAAAATAGTTTATTGCTGTTTTAAACACAAACAAAAAAATCTGAAAGATATGAAAACTGACAATAAAAACCACATAGCGCAATAGGGTTTGCTACCTAGCATGCAAATTAGTTTACATCAAAGAAAGTTATGTTATAAATGTTGTCACTAGGTTACAAAGGGGAAAATCTAGAATCGATGAATATCAGATATAAATCCATTTCTCCTTTCAGAAAAAAAATTGCAAGGAACCAAAGGAGAGTACATTCATAACAACAGAAAAATAAGTTAACATATATTGAGCTCTTACTAAACTTGAAGCACTGTTTTAAGTGTTACCCACTATTCTAAGTGTTTTATATAGTAATTCATTTATTCCCTTCAACAATCCTACAAGATAGGTACTAATATCATTGCCTTTTACAGATGGAGCAACTAAAGCACAGAGAGGATAAAAAGTTTCCCCTAAGTCAGTCACACAGCTACTGAATAGAACCAGGATTCAACACAAGCAGCAGAGTCTACATTCTTAAGCAGTACACCATAATACCTTCCACCACAAACCTAAACATTAACATAATAATGTCTCACCAAGCTAAAGTGAAAACAAACATTAATAAGAACACTGCATTTCAGATAAGATACCTCAAAGAAAAAATAACCTTGAGTTACGAATGCAACATAATTGATAGAAGCACATTAAAAAGGCATTTTTTTAAGGCAGAAATGGATCCTGTACATTTTTTATTCTTCACATAATTTACAAGGTAATCAGCGCAGAGATTTGGAGCTAAAGAAAATGCATACCGTTTCTGGGGAAACATCACTATTCTCAATAACAGTAGTGTCTCCAGCCGCTTTTACTATTTTTGACTGGATAAGATCCAGTGACTGTTGAGCCTGTGAGGAAAGCAATATGGAGTCTCTGAATAATACAACTGATAAATAAATATATACAAGAAAAAAAATGAATGATTTTCTTACACTCATTATATTTTGTACAAAACTAAAGCTCTTCTCAAAATACAATGTAAAGCCAACCTGTTCCGTTTTTTCCCCCAAATCAAATAGCTTTCTCCCCCACCAGATTATAAAAACACATGCTCACCATTTTAAAAAGTTCAAACAATGCAGAAAATGTATAAAGAAATAAAAAGCAGAAATAAGCACAGTGATATTTAGGTTAACATTAGTCTAGATCAGAGGTCAGCCAAATCTAGCCACACACAGCCTGTTTTTGTAGAGCTCACAAGCTAAGATTGGTTTTTACATTTTTAAAGAGTCGTGCTAGACAAAAAAACAAAGAGTATATGAAAGAAACTATAGGTGGCCCACAAATCCTAAAACAGTTTGAGTTTGCTGACTCCTAGTCTAGATCCCTCTTTAGTGCATATATGTCCTAACAGAAAATTGGTAGAAAATGTTCTATAAATGGGCTTTTAACATACATGCTGTTTGACGAAGCATTTTCTTTTTACATGTCAATAAATATTTATGTGCATTTCCAATTCAGTTGCACAGTATTTCTATTACATAGATATGGTACAGTTCACTTTCAACTACTGTTGCCATTTTATGCCAAATAACACGGCATATCCATATCTTTGAGCACCTGTTTAATATCCTTAAAGTACCTCTTGAGAAAATAAACTGCTAGGCTAAAACTGCAAGTTTTATATTTTGTCCAGTGATCAAACATTCACGTTATCAAAATATAAATCAGATTGCTCAATCCTGACAATGTATCATATATCTAAGTCAGAGTTCTGAAACTTTTTTTTTAATAATTCACATTCTTAATTTATTTTCATTCACAAAATAGCCCTTGTAAATGCCATTTTATAGAAGATAAACTTGAGACTTGCAAAGAGCAAATAAGTGCCCCATGGTCACACAGCTCAGAAGTGGCAGCAGTAGGATTCAAACCTAATGAAACTTCTTAAGTTCACATTTTATCTACTGGTGACAACATCAAAGTAATCTGAAGCAACTCTAGATTCCTAGACTTTTGCATAACAATTATGATATAATCATACAGAACCAACAAATATTTCTTTCAACCTTTAAAAGAGTGGCAAATTTAATTGTTTTGCTAATGACTAGATCTGCTATAAACAATCTTAGCTCTAAAGTAGCTCTGATAAAAGCATTTATGAATTACACTATTAAAAATCTCAAAACAGGGGCTTCCCTGGTGGCGCAGTGTTTGGGAGTCCGCCTGTCGATGCAGGGGACACAGGTTCGTGCCCCGGTCCAGGAAGACCCCACATGCCGCGGAGTGGCTGGGCCCGTGAGCCATGGCTGCTGAGCCTGCGCGTCCGGAGCCTGTGCTCCGCAACGGGAGAGGCCACAACAGTGAGAGGCCCGCGTACCACAAAAAAAAAAAAACAAACTCAAAACAGAATTACAAATAACTTGTCAACCTAACGCAAAGAATAAAAAATGTAATCCTAAAAATCACCCATCTACATGTGAGATTAAGAAAAACATATTTCTACAAAGAAATAAAGGGACGAATTTCTGAAACATCAGAGGTCTATATATACTTCTTTCACATTCATGAAGATCAAAAGAAACATACTTTGTAAATGACTATATAAGCAAATCCCAATAAAAAATATATAGTTGTAACCAATTTTAAGAGTCACATCAACTGAATTCAAAATTTAATCTACACTTTACAAAGCAATTAATTATATAAATATGATGAAATGAAGAAGCAAATTAAGAATGGAAAAACAAGCCAAAAAGTCTAGTTCCAAATATGTAACTGTATAACAAACAGCTTAAATTTATAAACAAATTAATGTAACGATGTAAAAGAATGAATCCAGTGTTAGCAGTATGTCTGCTTAAGATTCAAGGTACAACATAATATGATGATATGGCATCTTCAGGACAAGCAGTGTCTTACCTTATGCAAGTCACCAGCTACCTTCTGTCTTTCACTTTGTTCAGTTCTAAGTTTTGCAAGTGTTTCATTTAACTGCTTCTTTAACTGTAAAAATACAGGAACACCACAATTAATTCACATCCTTCTTTGATTCCTTCTTTGATTATGCTGAGACCTCTAGGACTGAAGAATGAATGAGAAAGAATGGGCTCGCTAACAGTTATTATGCACAGTGGATTAGCCAATATGCTGCACCAGATGTACAGAAAAGCTAAGAAGTGGAGGTTCCAATCTGTAAAGCTAAACATAAGAAAAGCTACAAAACCAACTAGAGTTGAGAGTAGAAAACTGCAAATGTAAAAACAAAACCATCAAATTCCAGTAGATTATTTTTTTTAAAGTATTACTATTCACTATTCATAGGGCAGTTCATTCACATTTATTTCAAATTAAAAGGCAAGTCATAAGAAATTTTACTAGTTTTTCAATGTTTAAAGGCTTTCTTAACCTATATAGTTCAGTTAAGAAGAATTGTGTAATATTTTTAATAAAAACATTGAACAGAAGATTACAAATCCAGTAAAATGAAATCTTCAAAAATTTAAATGTCACTCATCCTTTAAGATGTCACTAGAAAGATTAAGTGCAAGACCACACTGGCCTAACTATACCAACAAGGCATGTCTTAATATATACATCTCAACCAACTTGTTGAAACAGTTATAAAGCTCTATTAAACTCTAGAGCTAATACATAATGACTGTTCTCTTAGTAACTATTCTGATTACATAAGAATGAGGGAAATGGACTCACTGACAAAAGATAACTTTTTCTTATTAAACTCATCAAGTTAATTATGTCTCTCACCCACAGGCACAGCATTCCAAACAGTTCTGGAAACCCAAAAGGGGGAAATATAAGACACTGACATTTCGAACATGTAGAGAGAATTAGTGCAGGACATTCCATTTGGAAATTTTATTTTGGGAACTCTATTTATCCCAAATGCTTCAGTTCTTGCTCCTTTACTTAACTCTGATTTCACACATCAGAGAGGTTATTCCTTTGGCCCAGGAACACACAATGTATAAGCAAACAAAATTATTTTAATATATCTTAAAATGTGGCAACAGTTACCCTGAGCAAAAAGCAAACAGGAAGATTAAAATGAAGACTGCAAACTCAAGGCAAAAAAATTTTAAATATCACTCAAAATGACCTCTTGACAGAAGTAAAGGGTCAAAATGTACAAAGAGAGCATCAGACTGAATGGAGACTCAACCATAATCCTGTGGGTTTGATGCTGCACTGGAGTCAGCCACAAAGCATCAAAGTTAAAAGTAAAATCTCCAACAACTGTAGGTGGAAGTGGGTTTTTAAAAAACACATTACAGGGGCTTCCCTGGTGGCACAGTGGTTCAGAGTCCGCCTGCCGATGCAGGGGACACGGGTTCATGCCCCGGCCCGGGAGGATCCCACATGCCGCGGAGTGGCTGGGCCCGTGAGCCATGGCCGCTTAGCCTGCGCATCCGGAGCCTGTGCTCCGCAACGGAAGAGTCCACAACAGTGAGAGGCCCACGTATCACAAAAAAAAAAAAAAAAAAAAAAAAACCACATTACAGGATAAGCATATCACTTAAAGCTGTTGCATATCACAGTACCAATCTGTGCAATGTACAGCAAACGTATGCATAAAACCTTAATTGAATCATTCCCACACTGCAGTGGGAATGATTCAATTAAGGTAAAATAAAGGTAAATTTTATTTCAAAAATAGAAAGAGGCGTGTGTGTGTGTGTGTGTGTGTGTGTGTGTGTGTGTGTGTCGGGGTGCGGACTCTGTGTACATTTCATAGAGAGCTCTACTCTGAAAATTGATTCCCATAAATCACTGCTGTAACACTGCTTAACATGAATGAGTTAAGAAATTTTCTTTGGTACATACAGCAGTACTAAAAAGAAAATCCCAAACTTGGCAGCGTTAACTTATAGTAAGGAGAAAACTGTCTTACTGCAATTGTACTAGAGTTCATTCAAGTACTTTTTTTTTTTTTTGCGGTATGCGGGCCTCTCACTGTTGTGGCCTCTCCCGTTGCGGAGCACAGGTTCCGGACATGCAGGCTCAGCGGCCATGGCTCACGGGCCTAGCCGCTCCGCAGCATGTGGGATCTTCCCGGACCGGGGCACGAACCCATGTCCCCTGCATCAGCAGGCGGACTCTCAACCACTGCACCACCAGGGAAGCCCCATTCAAGTACTTTTTAAAAATCTAATCATATTCTTAAGTTTTAAAAGTCACAGATAGACATAATGATTACTGTTTCAAACATACAATAAGATAGTCATGTTTATTTACAAAACAAGCCTGCCTCAGTGTAAATTTTCAGAAAATTTAAGAATGGGAATACAGGGTACTCTGTCTTTATACAACATTTAACTAACTTTGAGTCTGTAGTTTTCGGATTATTATGCTCTGAATGATAAGACGATGATAAAGAATTCCACAAGCTTTTTGTTATCTATAATGTGTAGAAAAGCCAGGTAAAATAAGAAGCTACATTGGATCGTTGCCCTTGAACGAAGAATATGTATCTTCCACCTTCAATAATCTCCTTCCAGGTTAGAAAATAAGAGGCTCAGTTAACTATGGTAACTCTGAGAAGAGAATTTTTGCAACTCAGCCAGTCTTTGTCTGTTTGTTTCATTTCTTTATTCACTGAAAATAATGCTGTTGAAGAAATTTGGTTTTATAAAACACAGAAAATTCTGAAAAAGAGTTGCAAGCCAAACATGCCATTGTTAGGAGCTAAGAAAAGAAGGATCATCTTAGGAATCAAGAAAAGACAGACCATCTTGAGTCATCAGAATATGAAGATTATCTTAAACTTATAAAAATGCCAAGCTAAAGGTGTTAGCAAGGAGAAGAAGTCTGGATGGTTTCTCCACATGTCAACACAAGTGTTTTCAGAGCCTACTTGATACCCCGTGGAGAACAAGCTTCTTACCAAATTTAGCTCTTCATTCTGTCTTACTGCTTCAGAATATGAATCATCAAGTTTTTTCTGCAATTCAGTCAACAGATCTTTCAGCTGCAATGAAGTTTAGAGTTTAAGATTGATTTCCTTATGATATCCCATGTTTGTATGCTACTTGGAAGCTCTGCCAGAAACAACTTACACTGAAATATTTTATCACTGTTATAAATTTAACTTAAATTGAGAAGGTTGAAAAAAATTCTATCATAAGTACCTCTCTGACTTCCGTAACATAGGTAGATCGTTCCATTTCTGCCTTCTCTAGCTCCATTTCCAAATGCTCTTGTTCTCTTCTCAGCTAGCAGTGCAACAAAGAAGGAAAAGTTAAGAGCCATATTTAAGAGGCTTCCCTACAATGAAAAGTTATGACACTTATGAATATAAAACTATACCATCTGAAACACTACTCAAGATATTCTTAAAGGCGTAACAACCACATCATAAGACAAAAGAAATCTTAAAACACAGCTTGTAAGACAATCCTTAATGCTAAAAAATGAGTCCATAGGTTACAAGTCAAATGGTGAGATAACATACATTTTCAATATCTTTATTTTCTCTTCTTAATCGCTCTAGCTCTTGCTCCGAAGATGTGAATGACAATTGCATCTGAAATGTGAAATAATTACATGACCAAGTTAAACCACCAAGGATACAGAGGCTTTTCTATCTTGTAGAATTTTAATCAATTAGACACTTCAGAGGTTTTTTTTATGTATCTCACTTAAAGCCATAACTGAATTTTAAAAGATCTTAAAAATTAGAGTGTCACATTTAACTTGATTTAAACTGTGGTCAAAACCTACCCCATTTGCATGGTATTATATTAGGTCCAGTTAATTGTTAATTAACTGTAATTAACAATAATCAGCTGTACTTAATCCCCAAATGCATTAATATAGAATACCATCAGCAACCCCAGATTCTGCATAGGTCAGCCCAGGAAAACAAGTGAGCAACAGATGGCACTCTTTACCACACCCAAGTACTACTACGCCATTCTATATGAGCATCCAAGATACCAGATTTTGGTATCTGTGGAGACTCCTGGAACTAATTCCTTGATGGATATGGAGGGACAACTGTAAACAGAAGAAAAACTAAGACTACAAAATAATATTCAAGTCCCGTGAACAGAAGAAGGACTTACTTTTTCTTGAATACTATATCATGAGTCACATACCTGTGTTTTAAAACTTATTGTGAACACCAAATTCTTTGCCTTATGCTATCACATTGTGGTTCTTTAACTTCCAAAGCACTCTGCACTCTGTATCATTACTCTTTAGTCGTACCCTAAACCAGTGAGTCTCAAGCGTCAGTGGGCATCAGAATCATTCGGGGGGCTCTTTAAAACACAGACTGCTAACCCCACAGCTTCACATTCGGTAAGCCTTGGGGGGGCCCAAACAATGTGCGTCTCTAACAAGTTCCCACGTGACACTAACGCTGCGCGTCCAGGGCCCACACTGTGAGAACCACTACTCTAAGCTTTTTTTTTTTTTTTTTTTTTTAAATCGTTCACACATCCCTTTTATTTTTTTTCCCCTAAGCTCTTCGTTTTTAAATACCTGTTTAATAGTCTTTTGTGATTCATCGACCTTAACTTTCCATTTATTCTCTTCTTGCTCCACACTTCTCTGTAGTTTCTGTAAAATTCCTTCCTATAAACGAAAGTATAGTTGTTCTGAAAACTTCATGTTCTAATACCAAGATAAACTATTTAAGCAACTAAGTAATGTTAATAATTATTTTAAAATGTAGGTTAAAAATCATTTCCTACTGTTTCTGCAAGGACGGATTTGTATTTTTCACACTCTAGCTGTAACAATGTGTGCATTTCATCAGCTTCTTTCAACTTGTGCTCTAAAACCTGCAAATAAAATAAAGAAAAATTCTCTAGTTTAGTTTTACCAGAAAGTTTTGTGCTTCAAATTTGTTTCAGTACTTAATGGTATATTATACAAACGGTTTGTTTTATTATTAATTACTACATTTCAATCTTCTTAAGTAACAATGAAGTTTAATTACCTTTTTTATGGTCATTTGATTTTCCTAATAAAACTCTTAGAGTCTGTTTAATACAAAATATATCACACAATTTTGTAATAAATAGGCTTGTCACTCTTTAGTGAGACAGTAAATCAAAGCAGATCCACATGTGAAGTAAGATCACAATGCCATGGGAAAGAAATTTTATTCATGCCACTTGAGAGACAAAAAAAGTTAATCTCCCAAATTTCAGTAGTCAAGGATAAAAATACATCTAGGCTCTGAATACTCTTAAGTAATGTATTTGGGGATACATTAGCAACCCAGTCAGTTTCTACCTATCAACTGATCTTTACTTTCTAAACCCAAGCTAAAAAGAGAGCAACAGACAGTTAAATATTCAGTTTTAGAAATGACTAAGATAACAGAGTTAAACGAGAAACATCAGCTTTGTACACAAATCAAACACAGGGAAGACTTAATACCATTTCCACCAAAATGTACACAAAAATGAAACCACCTTCTTATACTTTCTCATACTTTCTGAAACCACCTTCTTATACTTTCTTCTTATACTTTCTGATCACTATTCTACTCATAATATAGCCTTTATCTTTCCCAAGCTTATAAAGACAAATTCTGATTTACTTCTTTTTTCTATGTTTCTTTAAAATATAAATACTTCACTTCATGAACTAACCTTAACCTCTTCTGAACCTGAAGTTCCAGCCACACATTCTTTTGCCCTCTTTTCAAATCCATGCAACCATTCACTATAACTCTGTGGAGAAGAAAAGTCAAAACAACCAATTTCAAAAAATACCTAAATGAAATAAGTAAGTATTTTAAATAACCAAATTAGAAGATTATAAAAGAAATCTATATAGACAAATACCATCCTTCTGGAAATTTCAAAGAAGAATAGAATTGTTACATAAGTTGTACGTGACCCAGCCTTGAAAATAAACACTAAAAATATGCCTATGTACTACCACAAAATCAAATTTAAATTTATTTACCCTGTCCTAGGATATGTACAACTGAATTCTGGACATACAGGTAGAAGATCTGGGCTCAAACCAGCCTCTACCACTTACTAGTGCTAGGACTAATAGATTCAGTATTTAAGACAGAGAAAGCCTAGAATGAATAATTTTTCAAACTTTTTTTCAGGTGAACCAGTTCTCAAAAACTGAACTCATAAACTAAAAGTTCAATTGAGATACTGTACTCAAAAGATTTCAGATTCTGTGAAGGTGCTCCAGGGATTGTGAAAATACTTCAAAATAAATATGTATTATGAAGCATTTTTTAAATCATAATGAGAGATAAGAATACACAAACATTTGTGTGTTTAAAACCAACAAAAACTCTATTTGTACTGAAAGGTCAGCTGATGCAAACACAAGGCATTATTATAATTTTAGTCATTATTCCAAATTTCAGAATAAATTATTCTAGATTTTTGATGATTCTTGTCTGAATTTTAAACTCTGATAGAGAGTATTTGTTAGATACTTTAAAGCAAATTTCCTCTTATTCCTCTTTTAAGTCTTTGGTTTGGTTTAATTCAAGACAAAAAGAACACACATGAAATTTCTATTAATTGCTCTAATTAAAAGTTTTACTTATGTGGCTGAATCAGGATTCTCTATACTCTATCAAATAAAAAACAAAACTGGATGCTGAGATCACCCTGTAGTACAATACCCCGTAGTACATTTTAGTCAAAAAAGCCTCTCCATTTAAAAACAAAATTACATTCTCACATCATAAATCTGAATGATGACAAAATGATACTATTAAAATCCTACTTAGCTTCAAATACTGGGATTCAATATAAATTAAATTCAGATTTAGGTGCTTAAAGTATGTAAGCCTCTCTTCAATCCAGGTCATATAGTTTAGATCACTCCTCTGCTGATTTTCTTAGCAAAAAAGCAATAGAAAACAGTTTAAAAAAATTACTTCATGTATAAAAGCCCTTTTATATCTACTGACTATATTAACAATATTAAATTTAATTATTATCTTAAGGTAAATAGTTTATTATCCATCATATCTCTAAAAATTTTAAATGCTAGACCCTAGGTAGCACACAAAAAGCTTAATATATTTCTTAAATACAGACTACACGCAGAAGTATTCAACTTTTAACAAGTGGATGAACAAAAGCCAAATATCATCATTCATGTCTTATGGTGATTTATAAATATTTGTAGTGTCAAAAAGGTCTGGTGGTTGAAGGTGGGTAATATTGCTGTTAAGAATGAATTTGTTACATTAAAAAGAATTTTTAATTCTGGTGATCTTATACAATCTTTAAAGAAGAGAAACACAAATTATTAACTCTTTTGGCTCATAAAATACTGCCAAATAAATCCTGCAATTCTATTTCCACTAATAAAATATAAAGTAGGAATAAAGAAATAAAAACGGCTTATGGCCACAAAGGAAAAAATATGAAGTATATGAAGAGCAACCCTTTCTCCTAGGTTCAATGTAAGAACAGTACTAGAACTGACAATTTATTCATATTGCCCAGCACAGGTTATTTCATCAGCTCAACCCGTATCTACTAAGCTGATCAAACCTGAATATATCCTCAACAGTTACAACAGAAACAAAAGAATTTTTGCTTCTTGTGCAAGTTAGACGCAGACGATATGTAGATAAAACCGAACAGAGCAAGCAGCTAACTCAGACTGTACAGAGAACAGGCCATGACGTCTACTTACATCACACCTGGCACCTACAGCCCTCTCCTTGAGAAATACCCTGATTCCAAGTTTGGGGCAGGAAGTGTACACAATAAATCAGGAACAACTTGTCACACCACAAAGCAAAGAAGCTACCAAAGTTTAGCAGTGCTGTGTCAAAAGGATTTGGTAGCCAGCCTAAATAAGCTCCAATGGGCCAAAGAAGCAAAAGTAGACATGATGGACCTCCTAATGGAAGTACACAACACTGGCCATGAAGTAGTCTTGCCTCTACCCATCCTAACCCTGAAGTGTTGAGCCTGAATCTAATCAGGCCTCCACTGACTACCAATTTATAGGATACACAAAGGACAGAGGAACATACTGACATTACTGGTATGCAGTCAGCTAAATCCAGACTGGGAAACTGCATATGAAACCACTACATTAAAAAAAAAAAAAAAGGGTGGGCGAGGTGGTGTGCTGACAAATAAAAGGGAACCCGTGGAATAAAGATGATCCAAAAGACGTCTTAAATCAATCACAGGTTGACCTTATTTGAGTCCTGACTAAAACAAACTACAATAAGTAGTTATTATTTCATTAAAATACATTATATGACAACTAAAAAATCCAAATATTGACTAGATGTATGACATAAAGAATTTTTTAAAAATATAATAGTATTTTCTTAAAGGAATCCTTATATTTTAGAAATATTTACAAATGAAATGCTCTGATGTTTGACTTCCTTCAAAATAACAGAGGAAGTACAGGGCTAGAAGTAAAACAAGACCGTGCATCAAGGCATGCGATATACTGGTAATGGCTGAAGTGAGATACTGGTTTACCTGGCTCATTACGCTCCTCTCTCTGCTTCTGACTATACATACATACAACTTCCCACTAAAAGAGAAAAGGACCTGTGCCACCATTTTAGTGCCCTCAAGTATTCACTGTATTAATTCTCTGAACGGAGGGAACTTTTCTCTCCCATTTAAAACACATACAACCTCAAATAAAGCAAGTTGTTCTATATCATCTTTAAGACTTTTGCTTGAAGCAAGTTGTTCTATATCATCTTTAAGACTTTTGCTTGAAGAAGTTAACAGATGACCAAAATCTTAAGTTATGAAATAAAAATAGCCTGGTTCTTAGTATTAAATACATTTAAAAATAAAGTGTTCCTAAAACTAAGAAGGAATCACTTAAAATTAAGTTCTATTTTGAATAAAGCCATTAAGAACATTACTGATTTATTAACCACTATTGACTTAGGAAGAAATATTTCTTTCCCAAATATGATGTTTATGATCCTCTAAATAATATGTCTCATATGCAAATTTTATAGATTACAACAAAGTATCAACTGAAAAAACATAAATGTCTTTGAACCAAGTTATTGATTTTAACTACTCAAAACACCCTAGGTTAAAAATGAGAAAGACTGAGGGATCAGTGCACCCTAAAACCAAGTGCAGAGTGCAAATGCTGCTTATTCACAACTTCCTTGAATAATGATAAAGACGTCATATTTTAAAAAATAATAAATTAATCTTACCAAATTAGAAGGTACAGACACCTTTGGAAATAATTTTTTGAGAACTTCTTTAGCTTCTAACTCAACAGCTTCCACATGCTGTTGTCTTTCCTAAAGCAGAAGAAGAACCAAATCAAACTTACAAGATTACAGAATTAAAAAAAAAAAAGCTACAGTCTTTTAAGCTCTAAGGGAAGAAAAAGACTTAATATTTTAAAAATTCTTCTTATTACTGACAAATGTTCAAATTTCCCATTCTGAAATATCAAAATGCTTACATAAGAAAAAATCTGCAAAATCACCCTAAGTAACAATGTCTTATATTAATCAAACTAAGGCAGTATCTGACAATATGGACATTTTCCTTGCCATCAAGTGATACCCCTCCAGGAACAATTCAAAAAACAAACAAAAACACAAAAAATAATTCCTACAGCTAAAACAAACTGCATGCAAAAAATATGCATCTGGGTGACATAACTGAGGCTTATTAGGCTGGTAAATCTCTTTCCAAAAAATGCATCACTGATGGACCATGGAATTAAAATGGCAACTTTGATACTTCCAGTTTCAAGGTCAGGTGAAGCTATTTATGCTAAACAAAGGGGGGGGAAAAGGAACCACCAAAATTTGACAGGTATACATATGGGAAAAAGAGAAAGAGGAAAAACTGATGGTGCACTACTTCACCAATGCCGTCAAGAAGACTAACTCTGGCATGTGTGTATGGACTCTGTCAGCTGTTAAATTTAAAGATAAGTATCACAAATGCATGTCTAGATTTGGTGATTTTAAATCCAAGTCTAATGGGTATCAATTATTAACTCAAACGCATTGTTTGTCAAAATTAGGGTAATGACTTGATCACACGAAAAAATAAAAATCGAATATTCAAACTATCTCTACAAGATTAAAAAACAAAAAAAGACATATATAAAAATGCACATCTAAACCAAGCCAAGAAAATCATCTCAAAACACTGGTGAAGTTCAACAGGTGACAAGAAGGCAAGCAAGCTAGCAAGATCTCAACCCTAACTTCCCCCACCATTTAAATCAATCTTTCAAATCTATTATGGATTTAAGATGCACACACTTCAATTTAAGAAAATCTAATAACATGAAAATCTAAAGTTACACAATAAGAAGCTAGAGATTAATCATTTTCTGTACACACAAAAAGCTGTTACTTTATTCGGATTAATGGCAGGATTTTAAAAATGGATGTTTTAATGGAGTATTTTCAATAACTCAGTAAAGTCCACTATTTTTCAGGGATACATCCACCTAACTGCATAAAATAAGGTACACTCATTTAAGGAAAATGATTAACTGCTAATTCAGAAACAATGAAGAGCTCATTTTTATCATCTGACCATAGAAGTGGTAGAGCAATCTCTAAAGAAGATCAGGAAAAGAGACACTGTGGAACAGAAACTTTTTTGAAAATTCCCCAAGGGAAAAAGAATCTAACTAAAGGAAATAGGTGTCTAACTTGTAACTAAGAAGCACAAGGATGTACTAGAAATTTTAGGTAAAACGTTTTCATTTGACATAGTAGTTTGGTTGTGGATAGCAATTTCTATTCCACTTTAATACTGAAAACTGCATTATTATAATTTCCTTACTATCTTTACCTAAATGTAACATGTGTGAAGTACCTTTCATGTGAACCTGTCATTAATAGTAGGTCCTCAAGAACATTTACTCCTTACAGCACAACCTGTAGTCAGGGGTCAATCAACATCATTTTATACCTATGCTATCTGAGGACTGTCTAAATTCCATTAAAATAGAGAAGGAGTATAAAGTCTATGCTCTGTAGATCATCAGCCATGCGAGAAGCCATCATGCACTTGGTGATTAGTTCTGAAATATATATAAATTCTTAAATTCACCACCAAACACATGATGAAACAAATTCTAGCTTTCTTTTGGCATCATAATATGCAAGAATGCCTATGACAGGTGGCACATAACTTCTTGTAGGAATGGCATATTAAGAGTTTAGCACTTTCTAGATAACCAGCCTCATTAACAAAATAAGGCTAAAAGGTAGCTCGTAACAGTGAAAAACAAAGTTACAGAAACAATCAGAAACTATACAGAACCCCCACTGCTGACAGGGCTGACTGCAACCACTGACAATAAAATAATAACGTCCTACCTGGTCTAGATTTTTCTACTCTCTGGCTTAGATTTCTCTGGTTCCAATATCTGCCAATATCTCAAATTAAGGTTTTAGTGAAAATTAGGGCCTGATGAATAAGTATATAAGTAAATACAAATCCATTTACACTAAAGGAAATATAACTACAAACATGACTGATAAAAAAATTTATTAAAATTCTATTCTGCTTAAAAAAAAGTCCTTCAAATGTCACTAAGACTTACATTTAAAATTCAGCATATTACCTTAGCACACAAAATACTTACAGAATGCTGAATTGAATAACATAATGAACTTTAATTAACCCATATATGAAATTCAATAATTCTGTTCCACATTTATTCTTGGTAGGAATTTTCAAAGTGCTTGACTGAACTGGCACATTTATTTCTCTCAATCTTTAAAAACAGCTTCTCGATTACAATTCATTAGAAATCTTTAAATCCATGGAACAACTTGAACTCAGGGAGAATACCTTTAATCGTCTTTAAGACAGAAGGGGATATATGTTTCAGGAGCACTTTACGTACTCTGGTCAAGAGGATTATCCCTTACATTAATATTCCATACTAAACATAAAATGTGCATCATTACTGCCCAGATACTTCAAAACCTAAAGTTTAATTTTAATTCCATCTCTTCTAAGGAAGCATCCCCAATAACACACCCAGAATTGATCCCGTCCTTGTACTTCTGAAGACTTTTATCATTTTCCACCTTGTCTGAGTCATCTTGGAGTGCCTCAAAGAACCTAGGAGAGTCCACTGTGCATCACAGGTGCATTCTAGGTAGTCAAATGTGTTTGTTAATTCAGTTAGATTTTTTTTGGCTCAGGGTTTTCACCAAGTTGTCTTAATCAACCCAAGAGGTACACTCTAAGAAGAGCTTACATGGGTAGCATAGGCTTCCTGAGACTCATCAGCTTAAAGCAGTAATCACCAAAGCTCAAACAATCAAGTAATCACAACAAAACAGCATGCCCAAAATTAAAGCTTCAAGGAGTAGATGAAAAAAAGCAGAGATGACAGAGGTGATAAATGTGGATGATAAGGAGATTTTATATTCAAATTGCAGTAAAATTAAATGCTTTAGTCTGATTTTAAGACAAGCTGCAGATTTTCTCTGTTCAGTGGATTGTTTCTAGGAGTTAGCATTACAACCTTGGAAGTCTTGTTCACTTTGTCCTGCAGCATTTTTTCAGTTGATGCCAATGCTTCCATTGCTTCCCAGTTTTTCTCCCGAAGGTCCTAATCATTTTTAGAAAGAATGATTTCAGTTTATCCATTATTGAAAGATTTTTGCTTTTTGCTTCATCAGTATTTTGCACTGCATTTAACTGCTGCTTACTGCAAAATTATTTCAATGGGAAAATATGTATATTAGCAAAAAAATAAAAAGCAATGTTTAGAAGTTTGAATGAGAAAATAAAGATGCCCACTTCCCATGTTTTAGTATACACACCAAATATGCCAGCTTTAAAGTAATTACTATGCACATATAACAAGGAAGAAAAAGCATTCAAAAGTAAACACAGAAACCAAGATTACAAATATAATTTCAGGTACATAGAATATTAGAGAATTAAGGACAGAACAAATACACAAGTATTACAAAAAGCTTTATGTGTGATTTTTAAACAGGACCCAGTATCACTCATGGGACTTTCCACTGCAGCATAACATTTTTTTCTCTAAATATGTTTTATTGATTTAACACATTTCAAGTCTACCTAGGAATGACATAGGAATTCACTGTATTTCTCTATCTTTCTTGGCATGGTCAAATGTGCATACCAAAAAGCAACCTGACAGGAACTGTATGAGCTACTTGATCAAGGCAAACGAGGAGGCTAGAAAGAGAAACAGAGGCCTTTGGAAACTGAGTTCTGAAAGATCTATTTCAACAGCATTTCATTAGCAAATACTAATAAGGACAATCTGCTATATTTCAGCCTTTCTTCAGATTTAGAAATCTAAACAGATTAAAAACAAAAACTAAAAAGCCAATAATCACCATCTATTGAATGCTTACTTATGTGCCCAACACTGTACTTGGCATGTCACAAAAATTTTCATTAATCCTCATAACAACCCTAAGAGGTATTTATTCCCATTTTATAGATGGCAAAACCACAGCTCAGGTAGGTTAATAAATGTGACCAAGTGTACACAGCAAATGAGGGGGCAGAACTAGAATGGACTGACGTTGCAGTCTGCTGGCCTCCAGTGTCCTGGCTCTTTTCACACACTTCAGTGCCTCCAGCACTGCTGCTGCTGAGGCATTAGACTGGCATTACCATACCTTCCTTATCTCAGAATCCCGATAATAAAACACAGTTAAGATGGTAACAGTAATACTGGCAAATTGAGCTTAGGTTTTCTGGCCAAGCAATGCTATTAGTAATGTTACACAAACACACAAAGGGCAATTCACATACCTAATTTTGACAAACTCAGAGGAGCAGGAACATGTCAACTTGTTAAATTAACAAATTAACGCAAACTTTGAAAAATTAGCTTTCATTAGAAAATACCCGCTTAGATTTCAATAACATTTCTGACCTTACTCAAGTCTTAACAATGATACTTTTGTGTGCAAAAATTCCTCGTCTAACAAGAACGCTTGCATTCTACTTAAAGGTGTCATCCTCTGGTCGGAGAGAATTTAAGAAACTCATCTAAATTTACTACTTGTCAATATTTCACTATCCCTTCCATTCTAACCTAAATGTATTCAGGTTTTGAGCCCTCTAATATGCTTAATTACCAAAATTTGAAACGCCTCTCAATTTAAAAAGGGAGGTGGCAGAAGACTTTGAAAGACATTTCATTATTGAAAATACTAGGTTTGAATACTGGCATTATTTTCAGTTTACAGAAAGGCTAGCCCAATCAAAATAAGAATAAAAACCTTTAATTTTAAGATACTGAGCTGAAAGAATAATTTTTCCAGATAAAAGTTTAACAGATGGGCTTCCCTGGTGGCGCAGTGGTTGAGAGTCCGCCTGCCGATGCAGGGGACACGGGTTCACGCCCCGGTCCGGGAAGATCCCACATGCCGCGGAGCGGCTGGGCCCGTGAGCCATGGCCGCTGAGCCTGCGCGTCCGGAGCCTGTGCTCCGCAACGGGAGAGGCCACAACAGTGAGAGGCCCGCGTACCACAAAAAAAAACAAACAAAAAAAGTTTAACAGAAAGTCAACTATAGTTTAAAAAAAAAAAATCTGTAGCTGTAATAATTGTAATGTCAACATTTAAAATGATATTCAGACATGTACAAAATGGACTTTTCATTTATTCATTAAAAAATCCACTCTCTAAAGTGGTTTCCCCAATAATCCTCTCATAAAACCTACACACAAAACAGTACTTTCCTACAAAGATTAAGAAATCTAAAGTAAAAGTTGATTAAAAAATTCTTAACCATGATATTTCAGTGAAATAATAATAATAAAAGCTTTATTCTGAAAAAAATTTGCTTACATTGTTTTTCTTCCTCTGGTGTTCAACAGCATCCTTCAAAGAAGCTAACTCATTCTGGAGACCAGTTATTTCTTTCTCTCTTTCTGAAATTCTAAACCAGAACATGAATATATATAACAATATTTTAGGTAAACAGTGAACATATTATTTGTTACTACAATAAAAACAGCAAGTAGATGATGCTTTGAAAAATGCATTAACCTAACAGGCAAACTCTTTAAGCTTAACCAGTTACCACAGAAAGCCTATCCATGAATTCCTATTTTCAGAAATAACCTTTCAAATAAATTTTTACAATATGATATACTGACATTTATGCTAAAGAGAAATCATCCCCTAAGAAACAGTTCATGAATACATGAACAGCTGTAGTTGTAGTCACTTCTATTTTTATCTAGGGCAGTGAAGTAGCTATTTTCAGCGGAGTAAAAACTGATGTAGACACATTCCCTTAAATATTTTTTTTCCCCAGAAGGTAATGAAATCAATTATGACTTTAAGTGGCTAACCCACAATAAAAGCATAATATTAACGTGAGGTAGGTATTCTCTTTTCATTTTCAAAACAGTCTTGGGGGCTTCCCTGGTGGCGCAGTGGTTGAGAGTCCGCCTGCCGATGCAGGGGACACGGGTTCATGCCCCGGAGCGGCTGGGCCCGTGAGCCATGGCTGCTGAGCCTGCACGTCCGGAGCCTGTGCTCTGCAGCGGGAGAGGCCAAAACAGTGAGAGGCCCACGTACCATTAAAAAAAAAAAAAAAAAAAAAAAGAACAGTCTTGGGATTCATGTTTTTCTGGTTCTATCAAATAAGTTAGTTACTTCCCAGAAATGCAGAAAGAAATGGCAAAGAGTCACAATTTGATTCTGTAATAGCTGAGAGGAGGCTTGGGTAGAAAATTAAAGTACAAATCGCTCTTCCCTAAGAATAAAGCTCGATATAAGGGGTTGGCAAACTAGGGTTCAGGGCATGACCCACAGTCTGATTTTGTATGGCCCTTGAGCCAAGAGCTGATTTTATGTTTTTAAACAACTGTAGGGAAAAAAGGAAAAGAAGAATATGAAACTACGTGGCCCACAGAGCCTAAAATATTCACTGTCAGGCCATTTATAAAAAAAAGTTTGCTGACCCTTGCTCTATACAGTCAAACTCAAGACTCAATTTAATAGTAAATAATTCTAAACTAGTAAACTACCAACTGTGTAAACAAGTCAAGATGGAAGAACACACAGATATATCACTGAATATACTTCATGTGGTTGACATTTAACATGTTGAAACATACCAACTTACCTGAAATGACCTTAAAAGCAGCCTCTTAGAGAAAAATACAGACCCACAATAAAAATGTTTCAGTTAAAAAAAAAAAAACTACTTAAAAGAGAGTAACCACAAAGATTACAAGATTTACTTTTTTAATGCAGAAGCTAA
This sequence comes from Leucopleurus acutus, assembly GCF_964270905.1. NCBI lineage: Eukaryota > Metazoa > Chordata > Mammalia > Artiodactyla > Delphinidae > Leucopleurus > Leucopleurus acutus. The sequence goes on from NC_139142.1 coordinate 44,827,842, forward strand.
ACCAAAATGTGCACCATTCAATTCCACAAAGATATCAGGAGGATAATTGAGATAATTTAAGGTAAATCAGTAAAGCCTTCAAAATATAGTTAAATGTGATTAGGTATTTTCTGAATGCCTGAAAAACCAGTTATCACCCTCAACAAAATGTTCAAAAAGGGCCTCCCTGGTGGCGCAATGGTTGAGAGTCCGCCTGCCGATGCAGGGGACACGGGTTCATGCCCTGTTCCAGGAGGATCCCACATGCCGCAGAGCGGCTGGGCCCGTGAGCCATGGCCGCTGAGCCTGCGCTCCGCAACGGGAGAGGCCCGCGTAACGCAAAAAAAGAAAAAGAAAAAGAAAAAAAAAGGTTCAAAGAAATCCAAATATCATAAAAGGTACATTTAGCTCAGCCAAAGGCACAGCTAAAGCTCTAATGACCTACAGTCCAAGAAATCCAAATAGAACTGTAAAAATTAGGGGAGCATTTGCAGTTACATCAAATTGCTTATCTGAGTACTGTTTAGTAAATAAAAACAGTTGCCACGTCCCAAATTGTGAATAAGAATTATTACTTACACTTTTAATAGTTCTTCATGAGGGGGAAAAGAAGATGCCTATTAAAACAGTTAAATGTTATTTTCAAACACAGCTTTCTAGAGGACTTCAAAAAAATTAAATCTGTTCTCAGACTAAAACTGAGACAACACCAAAGGTAAAAATATCATATATTCTATATGCCATCAAAAAGTAATTTTAATAAAAACATGTACACATTTATACAATGTACTGAGTGCTAAATCAAATCTTCATTGTCACTATATTCTTAAACTCTTCATTTAACAAACATTTATAAATTTCCTATCATGTGCAAAGCACTGAGTTAATACCTTAAATTTTCATAATGCATAATTCATATTTGACTACACTAAGCTTCCAAAAGTCAAAAAAATACCATTAATGAAGGAAAAGTATGGAAAAGTTAGTTAACTTGCATGTTACAAAAATTTAATTTTACATAATACGTAAAGGTACATAGCCCTTCACATATGGTATTTATTCCTGATGACTACAATCTCCCAAACGAAACTACTATAAGCTTCTTGTCGACAAGGACTCTAATTCTTTTGTCCTTCAAAATACTTTCGAGTTTATCCATATACATTCATAATATAAATTAATTTAAAGAATATTTTGGTTAACATTATTTTTTTTTTAAATCACACATTTTATTTTTACCAAGCAGAATTATACTCTGAGAAAGTATTTTAAATGGTGGTAAACTATTACTTATAATATTACACATTTCTTAGTTTCTCTCCAATTATAGATGTTTTGTTTGCGGAAAGGGGAAGTAGGGTATACACATGTTTTTAAGCTGACCTCTACATGATTTTATCTGACTTGCTAAAAAAGGCATTCTAAAGGATCTGAAAACATACACACACAGATACATAACAGAGCTGGAATACAGATAGTAATGTTATTTGTGTATACTTTATAAATTATAGATTATCTTATCTTGGCTATAGCATAGCAAACTGCTTTGTTTTTTAGAAAATTTGATAAACACTTATAAATAAAACAACACATACTTTATTCTCAATGAAAAGGCAAAATGGTAATACTTATGGTCATGAGTCGTAAAATTTTTTACCACATAAATAAAAGGCAAGGCATCTAACAGTACCTACCTGTTGGTAGTTCTGCTGCTTAAGCTCCTCAATTTGTGATTTAAACAATTTGTTTTCATCTTGTACTTCCTATTTAAACAAAAATTAAACATGAACACATGGACAGAGCTTTTATTTTCCATATAAGCTTTAAAACGTATCATACAGGCAAATTCTACAATAGTGACAATTTTTAAAGGGTGTAATAAGCCCTATATTAAAATACATTATAATTGAGAGTCGATTATAAAATACATTATAATTGAGAGTCAAGAGAGTCCCCTGCCGATGCAGGGAACACGGGTTCGTGCACCGGTCCGGGAGGATCCCTCATGCCGTGGAGCGGCTGGGCCTGTGGGCCATGGCCGCTGACCCTGCGTGACCGGAGCTTGTGCTCTGCGATGGGAGAGGCCACAGCAGAGAGGGGTCCGCGTACCGCAAAAAAAAAAAAATTATAAAATTAGAATAATTCAATTATTCAGTACTAGCCTGGGAGTGGGTATGTCTCAATGGAAGAAAACAGGATCCAGAAACAGACCCAAACACATGTCAGAATTTACTACAGGGTGACACCTCAGATCAGTAGGGCACGTCCTACTGGTATTTTGGGCCGTATTTTCTTTATTATGGGGGCTGCCCACATACTGTAAGATGTTCAGCAGCATCCACAGCCTCCATTTACTGGATGCAGTAGCACCCCTCCGCCAGCTGTGATAACCAAAAATGTCTCCAAATATTGCTAAATGTTCCAGGCAGGGGACAGAGCCACTGCAGTCAAGTAATAATCGATTATTTAATAATGTGGCTAGTCTTTTATTTTTTTTAAGGTTGAAATGCTATTCTTATAACTTACTCCAATAAATTACATGTGAATAAAACATCTAAGCAAAAAAAATAAATTATAAACATAGTATTAGAAGAAAACACGTGAAAACATTTTTATGATCATAGAGTCAGAGATAACTTTCATTTGAAACTCAGCAAACTACTTAACATTTCAGTACATAAAAATTTCCAAAGCGGGGGGGGGGGGGGGGGGGCAGGAATTAAGTCAAAAGAAAAACTAAAATAAATCACCTCACACGACAAGAAGGCTAACTTCCCTTACTATGTTAAAAGGATCTTATAAATTAGTAAGAAAAAGTCAACCCAGAGGGGAAAATGTAGGAAAAATTACAGGCCAATTCATATACAAATGATGAGTGCTTAACTTCTCTATCAAATGCAAATTACAATAATCTGACCATCTTTCAAGCATAATATCAAATGTTTTCATCTTCATCAGTGTTGAAGAGGATGAAAAGGAAATGGCTCTCTGTTGGAGAGTGTAATTTAGTTGTTGTAGTCTGGTTGTTTAATTTAGTGCAATTTAGTTTAGTTGTAATTTAGTCTGTTGGAGAGTATAAATTAGTAAAAACACTTTGGAGGACAATTTAGCATTATATGACAAAATTTAAAATGAACCTACTTGGGAAGGAAAGGGAATGTGACAGAACCAACCCTTGGAGCATGAAATGTGAGCACAAGTATCTGAGACAGTGCAGACATCTAAAATTTCCTATTACTTCAAAACAATGTTTTGTAAGGACTTTCAATACTAACTACATGAAGATGAAGAGATACTATTTTCTATTTTAACTATCACTTTCAAGAAGGAAAAAACCCCTCTGCATAAAATCCAAAATCTCACTTGTAGGTATTATAAATACAGATATAGTATAGTAGCATAAGTATTGAAAATGTGTGTGTAAGGATATTCACCATAGAACTGTTGTAACAGGAAACACAACTCTAAATAATATAAGTATCCGTAAACCAGGACTGGTTGTATAAATGATAATACAATCATACAAAAGAATACCATGAAGCCATTCAACGTTAAAGATAAAAATGTGCTTATGTGGAAGGACCTCAAAAACATTATTAATTGGGTGGGGGGAGCAAAATACAAAATTGTGTATGATTAAATACAATATGTTTAAAAACTATTAAGTACACACACACACACACACACATTTTATGCATGGGCGCTTGCTCAAAAGATATATAAATAATTGATAGTAGTTATCTCTGAGGAATGAGACCCAGTATCTGGGTAGGAGGGAATGTCATTTTGCATTCAATTTTCTTTTGCAGTAGTTAAAATTGTTTTCAAACATGCAAAGACAGTAACTCACATGATAATTTTAAGTATAAACATATTTACCTGTAACAGCTTTGTTTTTCTAGAAAGATCACTCTCCCTTTCTTTTAGCACAGTTTCTAATCTCTTCATTTCATTTTCCTTTTCTTTCAACCTAGAATTTTTACAAAGACGTTATATTTAGTTAGGTGAATCGGTGGAGCACAGGAGAATTTTAGGACAGTAAAACTTTTTTTTATAATACTGTAATGATGGATACATGTCATCATACATTGGTCAAAAACCCCTAGAATGTACAAAAGGCGTGAACACTAATGGATACTATGGACTTTAGTTAATAGCAATATATTGATTTGCTTCATCAGTTGTAACAAATTACCACGCAAATGCAAAATGTAAATAAGAAGAAAAATGGGGAAGGAGGGTATACAGAAATTCTCTGTACTGCTCTCTCAATTTTTTCTGTAAACCTAAAAAAGCCCCCCCAAATATTATATTAATTTTCTTTAATGTGAGGTAGAAATAAATCTAAAATCATACTTTAATGATCTATATACCTACTACAAATAGGCCTCAAACGTCTCTAAGCTTTCTATTAGCAAATGATAGAAAAGCACCTTGACAGTTATATAATGCCCATAAGATAAACAGTTAGTTGTACATATGAGCAATCTTAGTGCCAATAAAGACATCTCCTTTTTCTCCATAAAGATAATGACCTAATTAATATCTTCAATATCTTACTTTTTTAAAGATACAGTTTCAAAGGGCCACTTCTTAAACATCAATAAAGACTGATGAGATTACATCAAAGGAAAAATCTCTTAAAAGTAACTGATAGAAGGCCAAAACAATGAAGTACAGATACCTTTCTTACCACTGTAGACTGATTTAGTTTAAGAAAACAGACTTCATAGGATAAAAATTGTCTAGGATAACATCTATTAAGACTGATACCTCCTATGCTCATCAGATTCAGTATTTTTACTAATCGGCACAGCATTAACTGATACAACAACAGATACTATTTTCCCCCAAAGGCAAGTTACTTTTATAGAAAGATTCAATATTCATTATCAAGATTATAGCTAAGATTATCTTCTGGTTAATTCAGAGATGTTATTCTTTCAAATACTAAAAATGATTTTGATTTGAAATAAATTTAACCTCTCTTTATAATAATTACATACTTCATTTAGAAAGAGAGAGAGAGAGAGAGAAAACTTAAATAAAACTAACCAGTCTATATTAGCAGAAAGAGCATCTCAGAAAATGCATTTGAAGGATTTGGAAAAGATAAAGTCTCCAGGTATCAGAAAGCATTTGAAAGGCCTCTGTTTTATTATACCAAACAGAGATTTAACTTATTTGCCCCTGGACTATAATTCCTACTTAACAAGAAAGTTAATAACTTAGAAGAAACTCATCATAATATTCAAGGACAGTCTAGAAAATATTGAGAAGTTCCTCTTTAAAATGCTGGCTAAAAGTATACTTACACAATCTCAAGTTCTTCAAATCGTGAGGCAGAACATGCCTAAGAAACAGATTCACATTTTTAATTATAACATGAAAAAGATCAGGTTCTACAATATATTATCTATAGAATCACTCACCAGTAAAATAAAAACACAATTATATGTGGTAAATTTAAGATTAGGCCATTCATAAAACAAAGAATGGATTTTCTTTATTTAACTTAATTGTTAATATCCATTTGTTAAAGGATTACAGATTAATACACCAATTAAACACAGACTTAAAAATGAGAATAAGAGTCCATCTGAAAAAGTAAGGAGAGGAAATTCTTTCAGACTTAGGTTGACAAATGAGGCAGTAGTAGACTTGACAGGAATAAAAGTTATTTTATCAACAACAAAACGATACAACAGTAATTTTTATGGCAAAAAACTCAGAGAACATATTAACTTCTTTGCTTCCTAGTACAGTAAAATAAAGCTTCCCATGTTTTATAAAATATGCTGGTAATCTGTTTATACTATACCTCTCGCAAGTTATGTTGTGCTACCTCCTGAACGTGAGCTTTCAAAGATTCATTTTCTTCTTGAAGATCCTGAAGAAGAATAAGTCTAAATAAAAGTGATATTCAAGTATAAAAAAGGTGATTACTATTGTTTTTAACTTCTCACCTGTAACCATTTCCCTTTATTGGCTAGGTCTTTCTCCTTCTCTTCTAAAACAGTCTTCATGGTATTCATCTGTTCCTCCTTTCCTTTTAATCTAACAATAAATTAAGAACTATCAGTGAAAATGTTACATGATTAAACAAAGTAAAAATACTGGAGACTGGAAAAGCGTATTTTAGGTTGTACTCATAACCCGAACTGATTAAATAAACTAAAAAATAAATATTTCAAGTATAAAGGCATATAAGATTTTGGAGATATCAAATTAAGCAGTAGCTCTACTCCCACCCCTTAACACCCTGTTTAAGTCAATACCAGCAAATTTAGCTTATCACAACTAGTTTGGGTATGAAATATATAACCAGTTTCACAGTGGCTATTAAAATGGGCAAAGAGCAACATTGTCAGTTGAAGGTCACATTCAGATTATAAAGCAGAAAAATAAGACTTCCACTCTAACCCCATTCCCATCAAAAAACCTATAGGTTAAATCCTAATGAAAAATTTAAGACTTTGAGGCCTTTGTGAGATATAATTTGATGGGTTTTTTGTTTGTTTGTTTGTTTGTTTTGAGGTATGTGGGCCTCTCACTGTTGTGGCCTCTCCCGTTGCGGAGCACAGGCTCCGGACGCACAGGCTCAGCGGCCATGTCTCACGGGCCCAGCCGCTCCGCGGCATGTGGGATCTTCCCGGACCGGGGCACGAACCCGTGTCCCCTGCATCGGCAGGCGGACTCTCAACCACTGTGCCACCAGGGAAGCCCGATGTTCTTTAAAATATTACTTGAAATCAAATAAAAAGGAGCTACAATTTTCATTATAATTATGTTTAACTTGTGGAAGAGAGATATTAAAGGGAAATGAGGCAAATGGTACTTACAAGTTCTGAAGTTCTTGAACTTGAGAAGTGATAGATAACTAAAATATAAAGAAAGAAGCAGAAAAAAAGCAATTCATAATCCTTTCAGTTTACCTTAATAGGCTTTATGGTAAACCTTAAAATGTGCACACTTCAAATTACAAAGACCTAGCCAAAACAGAGATGACTTGATTTCACCTTCTCGACTCCAATGACAGTAAGAGTAATAAATTAAAAATGGGGGGGGGGGTAGAAGAGACAAGGAATATGGTTATGAATAAGTCTAAACAATGTGATACTTTTTTAAATTGTGAAAATTAGAATATTAACTGTCCACATACCTCCCTATCTTGTCAAAGCGCTTTTTCTTCCCACTCTTCAAGGCCAACTACTCAACAGTACTCTATATTGTCCTTTAATCTCCTCTTCTTACCATACACAGTTCAATAGTACCTTTCATTCCCCACTGCCTTCTCACAGTCCCTTCAGATCTTGGCTTAGATGTCAGTTCCTCAGAAGGAGACCTTCCTGAACTCTCAGTCTATATTAGGAATTTAATCTTCTCCTCATACCCTATTTCATTCAACACATTATCTCCAACCACTAACATAGTACTTTGATAAGCAGGAGGAACTGAATAAATATTGAATGAATCTGTTGGTTGGATGAATGAATGAATCATCTCTTCCATGCAATCTCACCACTTTTTTCAATCAAACCTTATCAGATTATATTCACCAAAACCACCCATCTATTTCCAGTAACCACATCTACCTCTGAAATCCCCCAATGAAATCTGTACTTTATTCTATAGGCAAAGGTTGAGCAATACGTATTCTATAACAAAATGTTTTGGAACATGCAGTCAAAAAAAAAAAAAAGGTTTACCAAAGTGTTTTTTTTTTTTAAGTTGGCAAACTAAAATGAAACATTAATATAGAAAACTTTCCAGAAAAAAAACTTTAAACAGTTAAAAGATATGTTGATTAAAATATTAAAACATTTTCTCAAATCAGGCAAAAATAATAAAAAAGCACATAACCCAATATACTTACAGCACACTACTAAAAGTTTTCTTCTGAGTAACAGAAAAAAACCAAATAGTTCATTAATACACATACACTAATGAATCTGTCATGCTATGGCTCTGGGATTTTTACCTGTTGAGCCTTTTCAAGCTGGATATTTCCTATTTCTTCTTTTAGAGCCTCTATTTCCTGTTTCAAATCCTTGACAATGACAAAACAGACAAGATTGGACAATGGAAACACAGAAATTGACATAAAATGCAATGTACAGACAAACACATGAAATTAAATGGTATTCACTAAAGTTGATAAACAAAAAAGCAAAACATAAGTTTTCTCTCTCTCAATACCTGAATAGTTTTCTCCTTATTAGCAACTTTGAGAAGTTCAGCTTCCAGAAGCTCTTCCACAGACTTGATCTTTCCATCTTTTTCATGGATCCTTAGATAAAGAAATGCATTATTAAACTTCGAGAGAAATCATCAAGATCCACCAACTAAGATATAAAAATAGTACCAAATCATTAATAGGCTCACCAAATCAACTCTTCCCATTTTAAGTAAAAGAGCAACCATATTTTGCAGACAGAAGGGGAAAAAAATACTTAAAGCTCTTCCTAAATGAGAATTAAGCAGTAACTACCAGATGGCTGAAGCCTATGCACGCAAGGAGAAGCTGGTGACATGTTTCCAAAGTGCACAGGGAATATAAGATTTGTACCCCAAAGAATACTAAGGAGAACTGAGTTCCTCTCAACAATATAGGTTTCTGGGCTCTGAAAGCTATGGCAAAACTTACATACAATTATGGTATTAAACTTTATAGACACTTCAAGAAAACAACACATACAAGGAACTGATCTCTATCCAATATAACCTGTTCATTAACAGTTCCTAGTGCAGAAACAGAAAATTAACAATTTGATGCCACAAGTTAATAAATGGAGTCAATCATGGAAACTGATTTTTTAACAACTGCACTGGGAAAGCACAGCTAAGTCTCCTTATTCCAGCAATGAAAACTCCTAGCCATCTTAATTGCACAATAAAACAAGATTTATGAGCACTAATAAAACTGGACCAAAAGAAAAAGACCAGTTTAATAATGTCATTACTTACACTTTCTTAAGTTCTTCAACTAGAGATGCAAAGGAAACCTAGAAATAGGAAGGTATCCTACTTGGTAATTTGCTCAAAATATAAATGGGCCATAAATAGAAAAGTATGTTGTTCTTTAAATTTTCCACTACACCAAAACCCCGGAAAAGTAAACCTGGGAAGTAATTCTTTCTAGATTTTTTTAAATGTCATAATTATGAAAATGAAAAGCACTTTGAAAGTAAGCAGCTTTAAAGCTACTTATGGTAAGTGTAGGTCAAAAGAAAAACCAATAGATAAATATTAAAATTATTGACTCAATGATTCTAACCAGATAAGGAGAAAATAGGAAATTTCCTAACTTCAGGTAACCTCTTTTACTATTATTTAGAGTCTTACTTTATATATGTATACTCAAAACCTTTTATCACTATAGTAACAAGCAATGACGTCCTACCTAGAATACTCTATCCAGTGCCTGGCATAAAGTAAGCATTTAATAAATTGCAGCTTCTATTACTGATAATCAAGTCACCAATCATTCACAGATTAAAACTATAATTGACAAATTCCATGTTGGAGAAGGGAGGAACAAAAAAAAGGCTTGCTGCTATATTTGATAACAGGTTTGCCCAACGTTTAAAAGAGAATGGTTGCAGGATCTACTAAATATATTACCTGATCATTTTGCTTGGCCTTTAAGTCTTGAACTTCTTTTGTCAGAGATGAATTTTCTGTTCTTATTGCCTTTTTCAAAGACACATAAGCACAACATACTTTTATTTTCTGAAAAAACAGCTAGCTTCTCATTTTTCTCTAGCTGCTTCTTTTCCTCTCTGAAGGCCCAGAAATCTCAGTTGCTCTATATGTCTACAATTCTGCAAATGGACTTTAATTCAATTATCCTCACAAGTATTTCTACTTATGTTTCCACAACCTGAAAACCACACAGTCAAGTCACTTCTCTCCCTAAAATCAAATACACCTTTTACCTTATTTCTTCCAGCAATCCTATCCAAATTAAGTTAGTTAAGGCTAATGATAATCATAAAATAAAACTGCATTCTCTCCATTCTATGGCCTCCAATACTATTTCATGAACTTATCAAGTCCACTAGTTATTCTTGTAACTAGTTGTTGTTTGGTTATAATTTGGGCATGAGTGGAGGTGGGGGAGCATATATTACAAACCATAACAATAATATCTACATCATTAAGGCAGTGAATGCTATAGGTAACTACACATTTTTGTATTTATAATAAAATCTTAAATTTAATGAAAAAGGACATCATATAAATTCATAAAATGTGGGTAACTAAAAGGTATGGGAAAAATATTACACATTACAGTAAAACCGCTTCATGTTCACTGAATAATCGTAAGGAAAACAAATATACAAAATTCTTTACATTCAGTTCTTCCTCTTTAGTGGCCACCTGAATAAGTCCAGTTTCAAGTAATTCTTCTACAGTCTTCAACTTCTCATCTTTTTCTTGAATGCTGAAATTATAAATTTAAAACACATGTATGAACTATTTTTCAAAGAAAACAATATGATTTCTAAATAAATATTTTACATGGATCAACTCCTATGCCCATTTTTCCTTCTAAACTTTCAATTCTAGAAAGGTTTCTAAGGATCTTTGGTCATGGTCCAAGGGTAGTCCCTCTTTACCAAAAACTAAACTGTATTCAAGTAATGCATGCTTACATGCTAGCCTAAACAAGTAAATCATGGCCACACATGACACCCACAAACTTAATGTAATTCCAAATCAATCAATAGTACACCACTCTCTTCCATTATGAAGTACAAAGAGAATTTTAAGAATTTAGATTAATATAGTTAATAATTCTGCTATCTCACACTTGGTAGAAATGAGTCATTAAAATATTTTTAAAAAACTTAATCTCTTACCATCTTTCCATTTGTTCCAAAACATCTTTATTAGGCTAAAATAAAATCACCAAAAAAGAAAAAAAAAAGATTAATTTTACCAAGTCTGCATGAGGTAAAACTACTTCAGAAATAGAATTCTATTAGTATTAATTAGATCCAAAATTTAGGAAGATGATCCATGTTTGAAGACTGCTAATAGTTAAAGAATTACTGAATTCAGAAAACACAAGACAGGGGCGTCCCTGATGGTGCAGTGGTTAAGAATCTGCCTGCCAATGCAGGGGACACGGGTTGAGCCCTGGTCCGTGAAGACCCCATATGCCGTGGAGCAACTAACTGTGGCCGTGTGCCACAACTACTGAGCCCACGTGCCTAGAGCCCGTGCTCTGCAACGAGAAGCCACCGCAATAAGAAGTCCGCACACCGCAACAAAGAGTAGCCCCCGACTGCCACAACTAGAGAAAGCCTGTGTGCAGCAATGAAGACCCAACGCAGGCAAAAATTTAAAAAAATAAAATAAATAAATTTATAAAAAAAGAAAAGAAAACACAGGACAGAAAAGACAAGGCTACACACAAGACACAGAAAAAGATGAAGTATAAAATGGGCTGGCAAAAATGAACTAGTCCCTTGTAAGTTTTTAATTACTATAAAAGAAATATTAAGGATAAGCAGAGAATTTGCTCCTCCTTTACATTAATTCTTCAAATCTAAAATTCCAAGGCTCTAAGGCCTTGCAGGCCAAGAAGGAGGCTTTGTTCCTTTTTTTTTTTTTAAAAAGTAACATATAAGGCAAGTGCACAAATCCTGTGTACAATTCAATGAATTTTTAACATGTAGATTTCACATAACCAACACCTAAGCCAATATACAGAATGTTTTAAAATTGATTGTAGGTACTTCCCTGGTGGCGCAGTGATTAAGAATCCACCTGCTAATGCAGGGGACACTGGTTCAATCCCTGGTCCAAGAAGATCCCACATGCCACAGAGCAACTAAACCTGCGAGCCACAACTACTGAGCCCGCGTGCCACAACTACTGAAGCCCACGCACCTAGAGCCTGTGCTCTGCAATGAGAGAAGCCACGGCAATGAGAAGCCTGCACACCGCAAAGAAGAGTAGCCCCCACTCACTGCAACTAAACAAAAGCCCACGCACAGCAACGAAGACCCAATGCAGCCAAAAATAGTTAAATAAATAAATTTATAAGAGTAAAAAATAAAATAAAACTGATTGTGAAGTGCAGAAGCAACACAAGAACGTATTCTCCTTGCTACATTAAAACATGACATGTGAGCTGATCCCAACCATTCACCCATCCTTCTAGCATCCCGCCCATACACTTTACAAAGTCCTCAGTGTTATATTTACTATGTGTCCAGAAGCAAGGTTTTCCCCTCAGCATTCCTAGGTCTTCAGGCAGCTAAGCAACCTGACAAAACAGGTTTGGGGTCTTTTTCCCTTCAACATTCTCTTCTACCCATACCATTCCCTACCTGCTTTCTCCTAATTTTGTTGGTTTCATAATTTTTTTTCCAATTTTATTACAACAATTTTTCACAAATACTATTAATTTTTCCATTACCAAATCCAAGTCATAAGATTCCACTTTCAACGTATTTCTAAAAATTAACCCCCTTTTCTTCAGTGTCTTAGGTTAGATCCTCAGCTTTACTCATCTTAAATATCACAATACCCTAATTCTTCTCCCTGTCTCTAGAGTTCATAAGGACTATACCGTGAGAGGTACAGAACTTCCGAATGGGAAAAAAAAAACTTTCCTACCATCAGAAAGGACATAGGAGCTGTCAAAAGTACATTAAATCATGTTTATAAATTGTGAAAAATAAATCATGCAGTAAGTTTATAAATCTTTCATCAAGATGGCTTTCGTCCATCTTTATTTTTTTTTTTAATAAATTTTTTAATTGTATTATTTTATTTTATTTATTTTGGCCTTGTTAGGTCTTCATTGCTGTGCGCATGCTTTTTCTCTGATTGTGGCAAGTGGGGGCTACTCTTCATTGGGTGCGCAGGCTTCTCACCGCAGTGGCTTCTCTCGTTGTGGAGCACGGGCTGTAGGCACATGGGCTTCAGTAGTTGTGGCACGTGGGCTCAGTAGTTGTGGCTCATGGGCTCTAGAGTGCAGGCACAGTAGTTGTGGTGCACGGGCTTAGCTGGTCCGTGGCACGTGCTATCTTCCTGGACCAGGGCTTGAACCCGTGTCCCCTGCATTGGCAGGCGGATTCTTAACCACTGCACCACCAGGGAAGTCCTGTCCATCTTTATTTTTGATGCATGTCCCACATAAAAACAATACAAAGTATGGTTGGTGATAGACATTAACTAGACTTACTGTGATCATTTCACAGTAACACAAATATAGAATCATTATGTTGCACACTTGAAATTAACATGTCAATTGTATCTCAATTTTTTAAAAAAGACAACACTATTAAGTCCTAGTTATATGCAGCTTGATCATTTAGTTGTATTACACCTTTAGTACTGCATACTTCACTACCACATAAATTCAAACACCTCATGGTTACCAGAATGATCCAACTAAAATACTAGACAAAATGCTGAGTCATTCTTTCAACATCCTTCAGTAGCATACCACATTCTAGATCAAGCTCATGGTCCTTACACAGCCTACAAAGTCCTTCATGATTAGGCCCTAGCAAATCTTTCTCTTCCCCTTAATACCTCATACTTTGCACTTCCACAATATGCCAATATGCTCTGAATATGCCAATTTGGCCACACTACCATGACTTTTAACACTGTATCCCCTCAGTTTGGATTGCCCCATAGCTGTCAGCAAATTCTTGGCTATTTTTCAAAATCAGGTTTAGCTGTCCCCTCTCTGTGGCACCTCTTACTCTCCTTCAGATAGAATTATCTCTTCCTCTAAACCTGTACACACAGTTTAAAATTTTTTCAAAAAAAGAATTTTATTCATCACACTTTTTCTGTGTGTACACCTAATTCCACACTAAACCACATTCTTGGGGCAAGAACCAAGTCTCATTCATCTCTGTAGCCTTAGCATTGCAGCATAGTACCTAGCATACTCTCCATTAGTAAAAATATAATGGACTCAATATCCTTTAACAAGGTTACAGTTTAACAAGTACTCTTGGTCAATTGCTCACTGAATGTTCAATTGCATGAAATCGACCCAACTTAGTTATCTATCCAATATTTTACCTTTATACATTATTAATCTAATCCAATCCAATTTTCTCCTCCGTGGATGACTTTCAAAACTACATCATACAACAATGAATTATTCTGCAATAAAACAGAACCAGGCTGCGGGGCAAAAGAAAAAAACTTCCTACTGCTACAGTTTTTGCTTAATAATCTTTATCTTTGAATCTTAAAAAACTACTACTAAAAAGTCATGCTGTTCCTTTGCTAAAAAGTCAAGATGCTCAAAAAAAAATAAGACACCTCAGGACCTTCCCCCACAAAAAGTATTATTTTATTCTGAAGAAATGAGATCTTAGTAACTGATTTATTTCTTTGATCTATCCATAGGCCTACATCCAAATGGAGTCTTCTCTTCTCTAGTATATAAACAGGTTACCTTACCTGATATTTGCTGTCTTTCTGCTTCCTACACCTAAAGAAACAACAAAAACTTGGCACCATTATTGGTTTGTGCTTCAATAAGCTCAATTTTTTCCTCGAGGATAAAAATCCATGGAGCAAAGAGACAGAATTTTTTTTACATAACTAAACTGTTCATCTCTCAACTGTCACTTGGAATTCTGACTGCTGGGTAGGAATGGGTTAAAGAAAGGTGGAAATGAAAGAAATTCAAATTATGCTAATCTTTATCTCTTCCTTCACTAGCAGTGGCAATAAAAATGACCAGAGGAGGGCTTCCCTGGTGGCGCAGTGGTTGAGAGTCTGCCTGCCAATGCAGCGCGGTTTGTGCCCTGGTCCAGGAGGGTCCCACATGCCGTGGAGCAGCTGGGCCCGTGAGCCATGGCCGCTAAGCCTGCGAGTCCGGAGCCTGTGCTCCACAGCAGGAGAGGCCACAACAGTGAGACGCCCGCGTACCACAAAAAAAAAAAAAAGACCAGAGGAAAAACCAAAGAGCTGGTTCTCTGGTCTGCTAAGATCAGAGAGAGAAGTCACAATGACAACCAAAAACATAACATCACAGTCATATGCTTTCTAGACTATTTAAAAAAAAAAAAAAAAAGCTTTCGGGACAAGGAGGAAAAATTCTAAGAATTACCAAAGAGCAAATCTTAAAAGATGAGTTTCTCCTCTTATCAAATAATTCTTTTAAATAAATTTTAAAATGTGGCTATGAAATTATGTTCTGTGGACTGTTCTTCATAAAACTATTCTTCATAAAAAAAGAATCCATCTCACGCTAAAAGTTATGTTAACAGAATATTTAAAAATACACAGAAGCTTAATAGTAGACAGAAGGCTGATTCAGTAAGAAAGAAATTAAAACAACAAGATCCTGTTGTATAACACAGGGAATTACACTCAATATCCTGTAATACACCATAATGGAAAAGAATATGAGAAAGAATATATATATATATATATAAATCACTTTACTGTACACCAGAAACACAACTGTAAATCAACTATAATTCAATTAAAAAAATTTTTTTTAATAAAATACAATTCAACACCCCCCCCCCCAAAATAAAGAAACTAGAGAAAACTAGGTAATTCTTAGGCTATCATGTTACCTTAAGGGGGAAAAAAAAAATTAAGGCTAATGGTTTTACTCTTGTCTAATGATGAAGAATATCATTTTTAGTATACAATAGAAGTGAAAAGAAAAGATCCAGGTACTCTGTTTAAAACTAAGAATTACCATCACCTTTAATACTGGAATTCTAGGGTAGATTCAGAAATTTCTAGGCATTTATTTTACCTCCCATGAAGTGAATTTTAGAAAGTTTAAAACTTTATATATTGAAATAGGTGTTCCAGAATCTCTGACAACCAACTCAAAAAAAGGACTACATTCTGCTTTTCTGGGTAAGAATTAACACAGCCAAAAAATATCTATCATATTTTATCTAATCCAAGTCACCAATGTTGCATCTCACAACTGGTAAAATGTTTACATAACACTAAAAATTAAAGATGCCTCCAATTAAACTGTAACCGGAGACTAAGATACATCCAGACTTCAGAGATAATAAACTGAGGAGAAAAAAATTCTTACAGTTGATGAAATATCTTATCTGTTAAAAGCTGTATAACAACAAAAGGAAATAGGAATAAGATTTAAGAATAAAACTTAAATATCATTTGAGCATTACACTGGCATGAAGTCATGTCCACACACTAAACATCATTTGTTCAGCATTTTCTCCTCTATTACCTTTAGTTTGAACGGGTAAAGCATATACAAAGTTTATGCAAAGCACTTAAATACCATATTTGTGGGGGAGGAAAACAAATAATGGATTAATTCTTGACAAGTAAACAGATGTTCACAAAATACTTCTAAAATACTTCCACAACATTTGGCACAGCTACTTACACCAATTCAATACCTGCACAGATGTGGATTTTAAAATAAAAAAGAAAGCATGCATCTGCTAAAGGAAGTGCTATATCATTTGCAATAACTTACACTTCAGCTTCTAATAAAATGTGTCAAAATTTAACAGTAGTAGAGAAACATGCCTTCATTTTAATGTGTCATATAATATGAAGTGTTTCTAGAATATTTTTAAAAACTGGAATTTGAAGAATTATTTAGAAGAGTATGAAGGCAACTCTTAGGAACAGCCACAGAACAGACATCACCTGGGGCTCGAGTTTACGGAGCCATGCTTATTCAGGCTGCTACAGTTTTGACCGCTTGCTATAAATACAGAAAGAAGTATGATGGCAATAGAGGGTGGAGATGAGATGGAAAAAAATATTCTAAAGGAAAGGAATTAAGGCTTAAGATGTCTGCTATATGCAAAGCACTAGGCTACTCAACTATACATAAACTCCCCAATTTAAATCTAACAAGTTTGTAATGTAAATAAAATCTCAATGTAGGAGACCTGGAATGAGAGGTCTTAGAAAGGTTAAGCAATTTGATCAACATCACTGCTTTTAAGTGCTGGTAGTAGGTTTCAAACCCATTCTCTTTTTAAGAATCCACACTGCTTTACAGAAAAAAGTGAGGCTCCAAAAGTCTGACTATTATCCTGAGAGCCAAATGCATCAAAATGACTTAAAGAAATTATTTTTATGCATCCTATTAAACTTTTTTTTTTTTTTGGAAAATGCTATAAACAGCATTAGCTTCTTCTCAGGAAGAGAAATTAAATTTTCCTTAATTTAGAGACTTGATTAGCACAAGATGATTAGAAATGCAATTAAAAGACATATCTACACTTAAACAAAATTTCTAAAAATGAACGAGTTGATTACTACTTAAGAAGAATCAGACCTTGTTATCTATTGGATATTTCTAACTTATAATTCATGAAAAGCCTTACCTGTTCAGAAACAAGAGTCTGTAGCTTCTGAACTTCTAATTGTAATGCTTTCTTTTGGTCATTTAGAATCTAAAAGAAATAATCTCAATTTAATGTTTTATTAAGAAAAGGTAACAAAGCAACCATCTGAATGTTTTTTTAAAAATCAAAGCCATATTACTGTTAAGTACTTATAAAGTGACAGGTGAATTATATACTGACCTAAGAATGCAAATCTCATGAGGCTCCATTTTTCAGTTTCAATGAACATATTTCCAGAGAACAGGAATACAGTAATAGTATAATGTACATATACAATGATCTATAAAAAGTTGTTTCTACTGAGCCCCCCTAATTCAGTCATGTGGTTTATCCCAAACAGTGTTAACACTGTGCTTAGAACCCTTACATGTGTATTTCAAAGAGTTTAATCGTCTGTGCCAATGAATTCTGGGAAACCCTGCTTTCATAAGTGAGTACTTACAGGATTCCTATTAAGCAAAAAAAAAAAAAAAAAATTAAAATTAAAAAAAAAAAAAAGCAAATCTTACTGCATGCAGAGATGTACCCTGGCAATCAGAATGCTTTACAATAATCCTCAAGCTGTTTTGGCCATGACCAGAAATTAGCACTACACCAACAATGGAGGCAAATAAAACCATCTCAAACTACCAAATGAAAACTGTAAAGAAAAGGTTGGGGCAAAACAAGTATCAAAAGTCTACTATAAAAACAGGTAAGTCAAAATAATCAAAGCAAAAAGTCTATGATAAAATTGTTTGTAGAAGTCCCCAAATAAACTATAGAAACACTGTTTCAGAGTGATCACATATAAAAAAGTAGTATTTCTACATTCACTTCAACTGAAAATTACACAAGTTTGTTCAAAGAAAGCTGAGTTGACAAGTTTAATTACACACCTTAAATTCTTCCATTTTGTTTGAAATTTCACATTGTAGCTGCTCTTCAAGCAGTCTTATTTTATCATCCTTAACGTGAATACTATGAGAAAAAAAAATACTTCATATATACAGGAAGCTTACATAAATTATGTGCACAACTATCAGCTATAAGCAGCAATGTCTTCTGTAATTACACTGGAACATAAATGTATGAATGGCCCATGTACAGCAATACTTTAATCACCTTTTTTGCATCTTCTCCAGTTCATGTGCAGCAGCAGCCTGTTAGAAATGAGAATTGTATCATTTCTCAGGAAGCACTCCAAACTATTCTTTTATTTATTTTTACATATTAAAGTTATATTTTCATATATTTAGAGTAAATAGTTAAATCAACAGCATACATTACAGTAATATTTTTCGCTGTCCAGTATTTTGTACTTCTTACTGTTCAACTTTTATCCTAGTTTAAGGTATATCCTTTTCTGATTAAATGGCAGAAGGCTAAAACAAATCAGCACATCATAAGTGTTATTACTGAATTCTCTGATAAAGTGATCAATTTCTTGGATCAAACATTAATTTCAACATGAATATAGTAACATTTAGGTGAGTTGTGAGAGTCATGGTCAAACAGAAGAGGGTTTGGGGCTTCCCTGGTGGCACAGTGGTTGAGAGTCCACCTGCCAATGCAGGGGACACAGGTTCGTGCCCCGGTCCGGGAAGATCCCACATGCCGCGGAGCGGCTGGGCCCATGAGCCATGGCCACTGAGCCTGTGCTCCGCAACGGGAGAGGCCACAACAGTGAGAGGCCCACGTACCAGGAAAAAAAAAAAAAAACAGAAGAGGGTTTTAACAACACACCATGCAGCCAAACACAAGTAACCATTATGTTTACTATCTACATAAGTAAAACTAAGGTTTGCAATACCAATGAAAATAAGTGTCAACAAACTGTAATTCTAAGGTAAATGCTTAAAAGCAATAAAGATCTACCTGTTCATTTGCCAGGGCCTGTAATTTTTGCACTTCAGCTTTTAATAAGAAATTCATATTCTGTATATCCTAGAACAAGAAGGAAAAAATAGTATTAGAAGTATTTAATACTAAATTTGAAGTTTTGTAATGTATCTCTTCTACCTAAGCAAAGGTCTCAAAGCAAAGGTCTCAAATTACAATTTCTTAAGTCAGAAAGAAAACCATCAACTTCTGTTATTTAACATATTTCCCAAATTATTATAAATAATAAATATCATGTGAGAAAAGGCCTTTGAACTTCTCTTAGAGGGCTAAAGAGGATTTTGTAGTTTAGAAAAGAGGTAAGACACTTTTCAAATGAATTCTATCTAGAGTATTTTCCAGTCTTCACAGACACTCATACTAATTACAAGATCAGGGTCATTCAATGACTATAAAATACTGTAGCCATTTATAAGAATTACTGTACCTTAAGTTCCTCCTCTTTACTTGCTAAGTGATCATGTTCATTTGCTAAAGAATCTTCAGTCTGTTTTATCTGCTTATCCTTTTCTGCAATCCTTTAACAGGAAATAGATTTGTACATTCAATAAACATTTAGAAGTCAAGTCACAAATCAAAGGATTAGAAGCCTCAAATATGGTCATCCTTACTCAAGTAGTTTTTCACATAACCGTACCTTCCATTTCTACAGACCATATCAGTTTAGTAGTAACTGTCACAGGCATTACTACAACTCCTTAAAATACATACCCCTATTTTAAAACTTGAGGTCAAAGAAGTTAAGTACTTTAAGCTCACAAGCCTAGCAATCTGAAAAAAAGATTCCAGGTCTTCTGAATTTAAGTGATCCATGTCTATGCAAATTATACAATACACACCAAAAAAAAGAACTTCATTTTGGGCATACCACCATATAGTTAGATACAGAGTAGCTACAACTACTTATTAGACACAAAAACTAACTTCCACTAATCTCAAATCACAATAATCTCTTCCACATAACTGCTAAAGCCCAAAGGGAAAAAAGCTTTCCCAACTCTTTTTATGACAAAGACATAAAAACATAGAATACATAATGCTTAGGGGTAGAAGAGCAAAAGCTGCTCCAAATCTATTTGAGAGTATTTTTTGAACAAGTTAGAACGTAAAGTCAAACATAAGTGTAGAATCTAACAGCTATCAGTTAGTGGTGACTAAGCAATTTTAAGAGAAATATAGAAAGGCAGGCTTACACTTTATGTAACTCTTCTGCTAGAGCTGAAGCGGATGTCTAAGAAAGAGAAACAGTGTCAACATAAAAGCCCTTAAGAGAAAGTTTTAAAGTTGTACAATAATCATCACAATAAAGCTTTAAAAATTAAAAGAAATAAATGTATATAAAGTTAAGGAAGTATCTGGCTCATGATGAATGTTCACTAAATAACAGCTAATATTCTGAAAGTAAATTTGATAAATAACAGCCAGTATTAGGGAATTATACACATCATAAGACATTTTTAATAAAGTAAGTTGACAGGTCTGAAAACTATGTAACTGCCAAGCAACACATAAATAGGAAAAACAGCAGCAAAGGCTATTTTTCATTCATGTGCTTCTTTTCCTTAGTAACAATTTCCAATAATGAAATGATACCATTCAAGATTAAGATAACAAGTCGTTTGGTAATGCTCATGTTTATCTTTACTTTTCAAAAGGTACTTATAGCATTCTCTAAATATTAAGTTTCTGATAAATTTTCTGTAACTTAAGATCTCAATCCAATTTGAGTTAATAATTTACATACACACATACATCAATATACACACACCCTTTCCTATATTATATAATTCTTTCCCAATTAATCTTAGACTATAGTTTCTAAAAAGAAAACAATTAGAAAAGAAAAAAACGGTGGCAACCTCAAAGTTTTGGGATTTTCAACTTGCCTGAATGTTACAAACAACTTTTTAATGTTAAAACCACTTTTTGCACAGAAAATGACTTCTATTCTATTACTTTTCCTACAAACAACTTTTAGAAGTTTGAAGTTGAAGAACTGAAACTGAAATTCACAGTATGTATATTATGGAAACAAGCTAAGTACTTGCAAGTTTCTTCTCTTCTTAATGTTATATTATTTATATTCTAAAGGCTATATATCTATATCTATGTATCTACCTATTTATCATGTTACATAAGAATGATGCCAAAGATTAACAGGTTTTACAATACCACCTAGAAAACTCTGGAAGGTTTCACACTCAAACTATACTGAATTATAAATTTAAAAATGATTCTTTGGCATATATAACCTGAGAGCTATGGTTAACATACTGCTAACACCTGAGGGTATACAAAGTTTTCCCTTATGGCTAGTCAATATTTAGTGAATACTTCTAAAACATAAACTATGATTCTTGACACCTGTTTTCTGACAGGATGGTAATCAACATTTTTTTCCTCCTAAAGTTAAAAACTCTCTAACCCACCTTCCCATTAGATTTGGATTTCTTCCGTAGTGTTTTCTTACAGCACTATACTAATTATCAGAGTGCTTAGCACTTAGGATCATCCAGTTGATTCATTGACTAGTCACCCAACTACTAATCCAGTACGCAGCACTCAACAGGCACTCAGGTTATTTACACAGCTAGGAAGCCATTAGTAATGACAAGCAATAAGAAAGCACCATTACCTGGGCTGCTATCTGGGAATGGAACTGTTGAATTTGAGCTTTTAAAGCCTCATTCTGCTCCAAAATATCCTTTCATAAAGAACAACCAAAAAGGAGAGGGAAAAGTGTTCTGTTAAATATACCAATGTATATGAACAAAATGAGTTACAGGTACATCTGTTTACCTTTAAAAAGGCACTCTTAGATTCCAAAAGGCGTCATTTTAAACAATGATTAGGCATTCTATTCTGAGAGCTAATTTACAAAGCAGAAATTAAGAATACATTGTACTGTTCCTAATCTAATGCAAAAAAGCATAAGACTGTGGGTAAAGGCATCTTTGAGCACATATTCAGATCATATTGTGACAACTGCTTGAAGATTAAATTAGAATTATTCATCTGCACTCCAGAATTAGGATAAGATAGGCTACCCTCTCTCTTCTACACAAGACACATCCAACCACTGCCCGTCTTTATTTTTTTTAAAGAGGGAAAATTAGATACCTGAACTTGCATTTGTAGAGACTCTTCTTTGTTCACCCTTTTTTGCTCCGATTCCATTAACTGCATTAGCCTTTGCTCCAACTGTTGTTTTGATACCAAGGTATCTGTAAGCTTACTATGCAGACTCTGTACTTCATTTTCTTTGGCCACAAATTTACTCTGTAAATCTAACAAAACATTGCATTTTATAAAGGTCTCTTCCTTGGCCTGGTTACTGCTACTCGTCATTAGTGTAGGCACTGCCTCCTCTAGAATGCTCTCCTTGAATCTCTCCTCTGCTTCCTGCATATGGCTCCCTTGAGCAGTCTATGCTTACCTTTTTCACAGCACCTGCCACACTGTACTAATTCACTTCCTCTCCCAGAGAGTGAGCTTTTTGAGATCAGAGATTGCCTTTTCCCTATACCCAGAGCTGTACCCAAGGCTTGGCACAAAATACATAATCAATAAATGTGTTAAATGAATGGTACATGGATGTTTAAAACTCTTATATCATTTCTCGCAAGCATTCTTTATTTCCCCAAAGATGCTTTAGTAAGTTATTTAGTGAAAAAAATCAGAGGAAACCAAAGGTCTAAAGAGCCAAAACTCTGTATGATCTAGCCTTGTGTTTGGAACTATATTTTACTAGCTCTCCACCGTTTTCATGGGAGGAAGGGGAGTAGTGGAAACATAGATAAAACACACTAATACAAGCTCCATTATTTCCTAAATGAATTCATCAAATTAAGAATAAGTAGTGAAAGTTAGCATTTAAGTAGGCAGTTTTAAGTCAACTACTTGGGGACTTCCCTGGTGGCGCCGTGGTTAAGAATCCGCCTGCCAACGCCGGGGACACGGGTTCGATCCCTGGTCTGGGAAGATCCCACATGCCGTGGAGCAACTAAGCCCGTATGCCACAACTATTGAGCCCACGCACCACAGCTACCGAAGCCCGCGCACCCTAGAGCCCGCACGCTGCAACTACTGAAGCCCGTGCACTCTAGGGCCCACGCACCACAACTACTGAGCCCGCATGCTGCGACTACTGAAGCCCGCACGCCTAGAGCCTGTGTTCCTCAACAAGAGAAGCCACCACAATGAGAAGCTCGCGCACTGCAATGAAGAGTAGCCCCGCTTGCTGCAACTAGAGAAAGCCTGCGTGCAGCAACGAAGACCCAACGCAGCCAAAAAAAATTAAGTCAACTACTTGGAATGGTAATGCTCTTGCTGTTTTTCTCTTCACAATATAGGAATGAGTCCTTCTTAGAAAAAAAAAATTAAATGAAGAACTGATCAAGGAACCAGAGGGAATAACTACAGAAAGGGAACATGCACAGGTTCCCATTACCCTATTTATTGACTATAACTTAATGCCTCAGACAAAACTAGAGAGCTTATTTTTAAAACCCTAAGAAATGTTAAAGAAATAAAAGTACTATGAAAGTGTAAAAGCTATTTTTATTGACCTATAACCAAAATGCCAATTTACACTGTCTTCACATATGGAGAGGGGAGGAAGTTTTACCCAGAATTACATACTAAATTTAAATGAATACCACTTCCCCTTACCTTGCTGAGCTGCTTCATGCTCTGCTGTTCTCTTCCTGATATAGCTCTGGACTTCTTCCCACCTTCTCTCAGCTTCTTGCAGTTGAACCTGGAGAAAGGATAAGTCAGCACAAATACAGGATTCCAATTTAACGGAAAAAAAGCATCCTTTACCTTTACTGTTGTGACATAAAACTGCTTATTCCAACAACTAATCACTAGTCTCCTACATTTTAATAAGATAGGCAGATGTGCTCAGCCTGATAATATGCACAGATATTTTCAGCCACTGCAATTCTACCCTCCAATACACAAGATTTACAGATTGGAGATTATTTCAGAAACTCAATATCTGTGCTGGTGCATCAATATAGCTACTACTATGGATATACCTGATCCACTTTGCTCTGATCAGCTTTCCACTGATCTTCCTTCAGCTGACAGGCTTTCAAAAGGATAGTATCTTTACTGCTAAATTTCAGTGGGCACCTAAAATTCTTATTTTTAGGTATAGCACAACACTTCAATTATGACTATAATATTTAATGTCATTTATCTACTTATCCATATCCATAGAGCACAAACTTCCATATTTATAAATGCTACCAGCAAACACACCAGCAAGACAAATATTTACTGAAAGGAAGGACAACTATATCACTCTCCCACAGGGACCCATGAAAACTTCAAGAAAACAAAAATTATGCTATTTTCTGCATTCAATTATTCTCAAAGCCCTTTTAACCCCTACTACTCTAGAACTGGTATTAAGCTATATTGATTGTATCAATGACCTAGGTAGGAGTCTGTCAGATACATTTAACTTACAGAAATTGAACTATACGTTCAATAAATCCTCTCCCCAGTAAAAGGAGGAACAGACAATTCTACTCGTCACTCTACTCAATGTACACAGGCTAAAAAGTGCCAGAGAAATGAGTCCACTCCTCTCTCTCAGTCAGCCTGAGCAACCCCATGCGTGTCTTCCTAGTATAAGCATCTCATGACAGCAAGTGCCATTCTGGTGTCTAAAGAAACAATGTGTGATTTTTTTCCCACTATGGCTCAAGTGAAAGCAACTGGAGCACTACTTCGTCTCGTGCTAAAGGAAAGGAAAATCATCTATTCCAATGCCGGAATAAAAACAGGCTCTACTAAACTTACTGAGAAATCCAAGTTATGTATAAGCGATGTTGAAGGTGATTTTAACTACCTATCAAAAATTTGATTTTTGCCTTACACATATACACCCTAACCTCCATATATATAAGACGAAATTCTACTGTGTATGCCTGTCAATCAGCTAATTTCAATTTTCATATCTTCAAAAAGTCTTTAACTGCAAACTCAAGCCTATATTCAATTGTTTCATTAGTGTACACGTTTCTATATAGGCAGAGCACTAAGACTACAGAAGTCCCATTAAGCCTCAAACTACACTTCTCAAAGCTATATACACTTTAATGTCATTGAATTGAATACCTACATTATTGATGAAATGATAAAGGTAGGAATATATCACCTTCAACTGAGTAACTGCCTGCTCAGCATTCTTCTTTTGGACTTCCTCTTGCTGCAGCTTTCCCGTTTTCTCAGTCAGCTCATTCACCAACCTAGCATAATCCTGGCGCAGTTTATTTAGTTCAGCAGACTGCCTGAAAACAGTAACTGGATTAGGAACCTTCCATTACTACAAAACACATATGAAGAGTAAACAAAATATATTTTATATGAGTTATACTGAGTTAGTAATTCCACTTATAGCTAAATGAAAATGAATGCTATAAGTGACTACTAATAATGAAGTTTGGTTGAGTGTAATCTGAATCATTCTGAGGACAATAACAGAAATACTAAAATTACTAAAAAATAATCAAGAAAAACAGATGACCACACACCATGAGCACGAATCAACAGTGTCACCCTCAAATCAGTGTTCTGAAAATCTATTAAAATCAACCAGTCAGAATATTTATTCTATGTAAGCATGCTACTAGTCTTCTCTTGGACTGTTTGTCAAAGTACAGCCCACAGCCAACTAAATCACTATCACAAGGAATGTGTCTTAACATGCAGATTCCAGGATTCCACATCTCAGAGCCAATAAATCATAATCTTATAAGGGTAAGACTCAAGAATATGATTTTTAGCTAACATGCCAGATGTTCTTCAGAATAATGAAGTTTGAGAACTACTGTTAAATGGAATAGAAGGTTTAAAACTTGTAAATTCAGCCTCATAAATTTATAAACTGTTCCACTGGTGGCACTAGTGTTCATCATACAGTTTAGCTGAAGAGGTTCTTCAAAAGCAAGAGGATAGTTTTAGAAAATTCATTTTAGAAACAAGTGTAAAAAACAAAAGTCTAACCAATTATTATCAAACACCATTTTGTTGACTGAAGAAAATACTCTATCATTCAATGAAAATACTCTGCCATTCTATTAAAAGTAAAGCATTTGCAAACATACTTGCTTTCTAGCTGGTTGGTAGTATTGCTGACAGCATCTCTCAGTATGCCATTTTCCTGCTTCAAATGAGCTATCTCTGCCTCCATCTGCTCACGAACTTGCTGGAACTAAAATAATTTTACACACATAGATTTAGAAAACAATGATTGCCAAAGCTAACTTCGAAGAAAATTTATTATGATGAGAATGTAAAAAGCATCAATAGAATGAAGTCTGGATATCCTTTTCAAATAAATATAAACAAATTTAAAGGATAAATTTTGATAGTGACGAATACAAAGTAAACATAAGCTGCCACAGCATTCAAGAATGCAAGTAGATGCCAGCTGCTATCATAGGCAAAATAAATACACTGAGATGCTGTTTTAGAACTAAAAGATGTTTTAGAACTCTTTCCTACACAATAGACTCACATAGAATTAATGTCAATTTTGTGTTAGCAATATTTTAATGAAAGATTTTAGTAATCAAAACTTTAAAAACTGAAAACATGTTCAAAACATTTACATTAAGTTACAAATTGAGCCATAGCCAAATAGATGGCAAATTCACTACACAAAAATCTACTTGCTAAAATATCTGGCTTCTTGTTTTTTATTTCAGAGTTACAGAATCAAAAGACAAAGAACACTGAATCTTATATCCCCACAACCTCAATTTAGTATGTGAAATAATCTTAATAATTTTTAGTAAACCTATTCAATTAAGAAAATCAAGTCTATGTTTCCACTTTTCAGAGAACTTATCATATGTAATCTATATCCTGGCCTCTATAAGCAATCAAGTTGAAAAAAAGAATCACTTCAACACCCTTAACCTTCAATAAAAGATGTTGCTACATGTATCCCACTAATTTTCAAATGAATAGTAAGTCAGAATTAAGAAGAAAAAAGATCACACAAGGCCAGGAAAATCAGTTCTTCAATAACCTGGTTAATGGGAAAGAATATTTCAAATGGCTGGGGCCTGGGAAGATGGAGGATTGAGCCAAATTAGAGCATCAAAGTAGTGGATGCAGTAAGAACCTGAGAGGAGATTCATTCACTTCTTTATCGCTATTAGTGGTATTTCCACAGAAAAAACTGGAACTTCAATAGCAGTAAATTTTTCAGCAAACTACCAATGTGATCAAAGTAATATTTTGCAAATAAAAATCTGGTACTAATTACACATATCAGAAAGGAAATGAGAGATCTATTAAGGTGCTATAATTATGCTAGTATGAAATAATAAACTAGGGTCGTATCTAAAACCTGAATGCAGGAATAACTAGAAATAAAGTATCTTTAAGATTTCAGAACAAATTGTAGATTGGGCAAGGGAGAGAGAAGTCAAAGATTCAAGCATAAGGATAATAATGCCTCAAAACATTAGAAAATAAAAACAACCTGACCAGAAGCAAGAGTTTGATTTTAGACATACGTTAATTTTGAGGTGACGACAAACACTTTCAAATTGAAGCATCAGCCAGCAATGTAAACAATTTCAAAAAGAAATCACTGGTCCACAAAGTCCAATTAGAGGGAGTGTTAGAAGCCCACTTGACAAGCAGACTGAAACCATGTTCTTCAAAACAACAACAAAAATCACTGGTCCAGACCTAACCGAAATCATGAAAATGGATAACACTGTAAAAATAGGCAGTAAGCACTGAACCTTCTAAAATGTTGAAAGAAAACAGGTGAAAATAAGGATCAGAGAGAGAAGGTCACTTAGGCCAAAACCATTATCACTTTTCCTCTCTTCTCCACTCCATCATCAAGCCCTATCTACTATCTCTTTTTTATCAAACTCATCCCCTCATTATCAATGTCTGACTTAAGGTCCTCATTCTCTGACTTGGATTCCTGCAAAAGCCTTTCAACCATCCCTGTTCCACTCTCTACACTGCTGCCACTCTCCATACTATGCCAGAGTAATAATTTAAAATACTAATATAATCACACTGTTGGGTTGCTTAAACTCCTTCACTTGGCTCCCCAGTCTTCAGGGATATAAGGCCCTTTAAGACAAGACCTCCATCTATTTCTCTAGGTCTCTTCATTCCAGTCCTGATTCCCAAATACCACAACTCTTTACTGTATTTCTCACAAACCGTTATCACTAGACGACCTATGCTGAAAACACCTGGAGTGCACTCATTAAAAAGCACGATCCTGGGCCCCAAAAGAGACCTACCAAACCATCATCTCATGGGATGGGAAGGAATTACACCAAGTAATAAGTCTCATACCCAGCACCCATTCGTTCACTTGCTTTCCTGACAATGCCTAATTGTTTCAAAAGATTCAACACGGTCTGCTTCTCATTTCTAAAAAGTCTTCCCTATCAATCCTTCTCTTCCCCACCTCTCATCTGCGCTGTCCCAAAGCACCTGATGCTTACCTCTACTATAACAGCGTATTTACTTGTCAACTTCTAGCCTCCCCAAAAAGTTGCTTACTTAAGGACAGGGAGACAGTTTAATTAGCCATTTGTACCAAAGCCCAACCCAGGGCACTTAAAAGTTTGCTAATTAAATGAATACAAATATTTGATTTTGTATTCAAAGAATGAAAATATACCTTCATCTGCATCTGTTGAGTCTCTTGGTAACTGACATGCATTTTGTTTTGAAACACATTATGTTCCTTTTCTAATGTCCCAATCCGATCTTTCATCCTTGCTATAACCACACTGCTTCTTTCTTTCTCTGCCATCATTTCCTAGAAGAGTAAATCAGAAAAAAAATATGAAAAACTTGTTATTTAAAAAAATAAGAACAAGACTTTACTAAGAAGAAAACAACATCAGTAAAACAATCATGAATTCTTTTTTTTTTTTAATAAATTTATGTTTTTATTTTTGGCTGTGTTAAGTCTTCGTTGCTGCGCGCGGGCTTCCCCTAGTTGCAGCAAGTGGGGGCTGCTGTTCGTTGCAGTGCGTGGGCTTCTCACTGCGGTGGCTTCTCTTGTTGAGGAACACAGGCTCTAGGCACGCAGGCTTCAGTAGTTGTGGCACACAGGCTCAGTAGTTGTGGCTCGTGGACTCTAGAGTAGAGGCTCAGTAGTTGTGGTGCAGAGACTTAGTTCCTCCGCAGCATGTAGGATCTTCCCAGACCAGGGCTTGAACCCTTGTCCCCTGCATTGGCAGGTGGATTCTTAACCACTGTGCACCAGGGAAGCCCAATCTTGAATTGTGAAATAAGTACTTGCTTAAAAAGCAAGGTCAAAGGTTTTTTAAAAAAAAATTTGTCTTCTGCATCTTACCTGCTCTTTACACCAATTCCCTTCATAAACACTTAGCTGTTCTGTTTACTCATATTTCAAATGCACTTTCTGGTTTAAGAGTTAAAGACCTGAACATGGAATAAAATCCTACATTCTAACTTGATTATAAGAAAGAACATGTGTTTTTTTTTGCGGTACTCGGGCCTCTCACTGTTGTGGCCTCTCCCGTTGCGGAGCACAGGCTCCGGACGCGCAGGCCCCGGACGCGCAGGCCCAGCGGCCATGGCTCACGGGCCCAGCCGCTCCGCGGCATGTGGGATCCTCCTGGACCGGGGCACGAACCCGTATCCCCTGCATCGGCAGGCGGACTCTCAACCACTGCGCCAAAAGGGAACCCCCAAGAAATAACATTTTTAAAGCAAAACAAGGTAATTCTTCATTATTTCCAGGTACCAGCTCTTTTAGGGTACAGAATAGGCCCCCAGAAAAAAAAAGAGCCGAGAAAAGTCTCCATCCTAAGTTAAGAGATAAGGATAAGATATGTTTATAGCAGAATAGGGAAAGTAAAACTCAGAAAGTTTTATTATCTTCCCAAGTCAAACATTAAAAGGGTAATTTCATTTTGAGTTGCAAGTATTGTGAACTCCTAGGATAAATATTAACTATTAAAGTGCAAGAAAGCCAAGCAACTTTAAAGTTATCTGCAGGTATGATCAGTCCATTTTCCCTGCTCTCAGAAACTGTCTGACAAACTTTAAGATTTTCATTTAACTAACGGTTTGCCCATAAGAGTTCATTTACATTTGCAAATTGTTTTACTGATGTACATAATACATTTAGGAAAAAAGTATACACATCTTAAGTATACAGCTCAATGAGTTACACAAAATAGTTTCTTTTTTTAATTTTTAAAATAATCAGAAAACTATAGCTACAGAAAACTACAGTAAAGTTTCTAATCTTAAGGAAACACTTATTTTAGCAACAACTTTGATTAATCTTAATCAAATGCAGCCAAAAATAAAATAAATTTATTAAAAAAAAATCAATCTAACCAAGTTTTCCACTGACTTTTTTTTATTTACCTCAAATTCACAGAAAAGATTTTATATTCAAATGAGGCCATTCTCATAACGTCATCAAGTAGCTACATGAACGACAGTGAAATAAACCTCATATAGTCTACTGTATTTAACACCTAAAAGGAGAAACAAGCACTTCGGGAAAAACGAGACCACATTTACTACAGAATTTCAATTATGTTCTCAGTCTACATGATTTTTTTAAATATAACTGACATAGAATATTATATTAGTTTCAAGTATACAATATAATGATTCAATACTCGCATTTATTGCTAAATCATCACCACACACAGTTACAAACTTTTTTTCTCCTTATGAGAACATTTAAAATTTACTCTCGTAGCAACTTTCAAATATACAACACAGTATTAATAACTATATTCACCATGCTGTACATTACATCCCCTGGACCTATTTATTTTACAACTGGAAATTTGTACTTTTACACTTGTTTAAAGGCCTTTTTTTTAAACCTCTCAAAGTAAATGGGATTTAAAGAACTTCACTGATTAAAAATTATATCACAAAAACCTTCATGAATAAACCACCCATGTAAGAGTTTCACATTTGTCCCATAAATTGGATTTAAACAAGATCACACCGAGTTTTGTGCTTCTATAGAATAATTCTAGGTCAGAACCAACTGAAACATACTCCCAATGTCCACAGGCTTCCATTATTCAGAAATTAGTATACCTATAAGTACTGCTATTTTAAATTCACAATTCAACTGTAGGCTATAATAACATGAAAGAGTGAGACCCCATCACCACCACCTAAATTCTAAAAGAAAATTACTTTCACGTGGTATAAATCTACTGCACAAATAAATCAGGAATTATGGACAATTTCTAAAATCCTTCATTGTATCTGATTTAGAAAGTATAACCCTTAAATACAAGAATGTCTTCACCTGGGTTAACTGCTTACACCGATCCTTCATAGCAGCAGCATCTTCCTTCAGAGCAGTAAGTAACTTGTCTTTTTCTTGAAGCTGATGTACAAGTGCAGTCAACTCTCCTTTATTTGACTACAATTGAGAAATCAATACAAAATTAGTTAATAGTAAACATCAGCTAATGAAAATTATGAAGATGAACTATCTGATATCAAGTGTTCTTAGGCCAATGCAGAGTTCACTATTACATATAAAGTAGAATAACTGCCAAACACTGGTCAGTGAAATATCATTCAGAAAAATCACTGTATCATTACATATTCTGATGCATAACATAGGACACATATCAATCAAGAAACAGATTTTTACAAAGAATTGACTTCCATTTTTAACACAAAATCAAGATAGTAATCTCTCCCTTCTCCTCCTAAAAGTTCAAAAGAGGGGTATGAAATGAAATGCAAACTGAACCAAAAGAAAACAAACATCTGTAACGTCAAAGCATAATATCAGGAAAGACTTCCGAAAGCAGTGGAGATCAAACAGATGCTCAACAACCTTGTCAAAACATACCCAAGACTACAGAGGTGCCATGGGTACATAGTTCTCTGAAGTTAACAGGAATATACTGAAAGGTAAAACCAACAATCCCCCATTTGACATCAGGAACAAGCACAAATATAGAAGGTAGGAATTTTCTTGGTAGGAGGTCTTAGCAAGCAGAAGTAGGAAAGAAGAAATCATACAGGTAAACTTTATTCAAAGAGAGCAGCTAATCAGTAAGGAAGAGTTAAGAGAGATCCTCTACAGTGAGATCCTCTGTAGTGAACTCTTATATGAGAAAAAGGAAAGGCTAAAAGAACTCATTTTCACACATAGCCGAAGGAGAACAGCTCGCCTTAGCCATTCATTATCAATCCCTAGCCACAGAGATGATCCAAGAGAAACACCCCTCACTGGAAGAGGAGTATTAATGAAAAAGAAATAAAACAAGGTCTATGTAAGATATGAGAAAAAAGGAAGGAAAGCAATAAGAAAAACCAAATGCCAGGAGAAAAATCACCATAAAAAGATTGTCAAGAACGGACAAAAACTGATTAAAAAAACATATCACTATGACTTTCGAAAGTCTAACATAGCAACGATTTCTAGAAAAACAAGAGCAAAGAACAGAGCTCACAAGAAATAATTCAGAGGAAAGATAAGACCACAGAAAGAGATGAAATATAAGCTGGCAAAGCCCAAAGTAGAAGTAAAAGTAACACCATCTCAGAAATACAATCCAATTAGAAGTAGCAAACAGAAAAAGACATGTTGCTGAAAACACAGGAGAAGACAGAGTTCAGGGTGGAGAGAAGTAAATAAAAATAAGAGGAAATAAACCAAAGCTTTATTTTTTTTAGGACAAAAATATGAAAGATAAAGACAATAGGCAAGGAAGATCCAACTTATGCTTAATTGATACCCATTATTTCAATTCTTTTAAGGGACACTGAATCTCATGACTGAAAAGACATGCTTTTGCCCAAGGGAATACTGATA
Organism: Leucopleurus acutus; assembly: GCF_964270905.1. Taxonomy (NCBI): domain Eukaryota; kingdom Metazoa; phylum Chordata; class Mammalia; order Artiodactyla; family Delphinidae; genus Leucopleurus; species Leucopleurus acutus. Next base: position 44,860,920 of record NC_139142.1, read on the forward strand.
GAAGAGTCAATGCAAAGCCACATTATAGCAAAATTCCCATGACTTCAAAGAAGCTGAATCCCTTGATGTTTGTACAGTAGGGTGGACACTGGAAAGTCCAATAAATAATAAAAACTTGGTTGATTACCCAAAGGATGTTTTCATTGTGAGAGTGTATTTTGACAAAAATACATGAAAAGAATGCAAATTCAGGGGACTTCCCTGGTGGCCCAGTGGTTAAGACTCTGGGTTCCCAGTGCAGGGGGTATGGGTTTGATCCCTGGTTGCGGAACTAAGATCCCACATGCCACGTGGCAGAGCCTTTAAAAAAAAAAAAGAATGCAAAACTCAGGCTGGTCTCAGACTTCTATCCAGCAATAGGAATGTAGAGAATGGTAAAGCAAGCATGACAAATTATCAAGGAAAGAAAGTGCAACCCAGAAAAATTATACCCCACCAAACTATCATTCAAGTACAAAGACAATAAAACAGCATTTTAACTTGCCAGAATTTGGGAAATACAGGTTCCATAAGCCCTTCTTGAAACAATTCCAGAAAAAAAAAACAATTTCAGCCAACCAAGAGATGAATACAGAAGCTTATGGCAAAAGAACTGGTATCAAGCTTTGAACCCAGCATTAAGCTACAGAATTAAGACTGAAACAAACATAAAAATTATAGTCACAAAACAAACATTAAATATTGTAAGTATCTGATAAACAAATGCTATAATTAACAAAAGTAGAGAGGGAAGGAAGAGAGAAGGTAGGAAAAATTTTAAATAGACTTCCTCCTGTTATACAACATGGGGCCAAAATAGTTACTAACTTAAGAGTTGGAAAAAAAACACATAATTGAGGCAAGTATATTTAAAGGCCAACAAGAAGAAATCAATAATCAACCAAAACTATCAAATATTTTTTTGCCTTTTTTTTTTAATTGGGGTATAGTTGATTTATACTGTTATATTAGTTTCTGCTGTACAGTGAAGTGGATCAACTATATGTATACATATATCCCCTCCCTCTTGGACCTCCCTCCCAGCTCCCACCATGCCACACATCTAGGTCACCACAGAGCACTGAGCTGAGCTCCCTGTGCTATACAGCAGGTTCCCACTAGCTATCTATTTTACACATGGTAGAGTACCTATGTCAATCCTGATCTCCCAATTCATCCCACCCACACCTTCCCCCACTGTGTCCACACGTCCATTTTCTACATGTGCATATCTATTCCTGCCCAGCAAACTGGTTCATCCGTACCATTTTTCTAGATTCCACAAATATATGTGTTAATATACAATTCAAATACATTTTAAATGTTTTCTTACTAGTAATCACACTGAGTTAACATTTTTGAGCAATTATTTTATGCTAGGAACTCTAAGATAATACCTTATTATCATTCCCATTTTTGAGATGGGTAAACTGAGATACTGAGGTTAATAACTTATCTAAAGCCACAAAGCTCAAAGTGGCAGAGTCCAGATTTGAATCCAGGAAATCTGACCCTAGAGCCCAGGATCTTAACCTACACTCTAAATATACAACAGAAGTGTCTTATAGCTTAAACACAAAGGCGTGTGTACATACACATAGAACATAACATCTCTCCAACTCTGCAAAAGCCCTCTAGCTTTTACTCTGTTTTCCCCTTCCCATCTAAGCTTATTCAAAGTGGATACGGTCACCTTTCCTATTCATTCATCACTTATTTATAGTCTAGTACTCCAATGAAACTGCTTTCACTAAGGATATCAAATCCATTTTTTCAATCCTTACTCTCCTTGATTGCTCTAAAGCATGTCACTGCTGATTTTTCCCGCCACCCCTGAACTCTCTACCCTCCCTAAGCATCTGTGATCCCACTGTCTCCTGCTGTTTCTCCTCTCACTATACTCTGTGGTGGCTTTCCCTGACCTTTAAATGTTGGTGCTTCTCAAGGTTCATTCCTGAACTTTCTTACCACTCTCCACATCCTCTCTGGACTAACATATATCCACTATATGTACTGGTGATAGTTGATTACTTTCTGAAATTACCCACTTTGCAATATATTTTCAACACCAGAGAATTATATATTCAATTGTGAAATAATTGTATCCATTTAAATGCTCCAAAGGATGCCTAAAACAACTTCCTAAATATTTTCATAATCCTCTACTCTCTCTTCCTTTGCAAAGTGCTCATGAATACCATTGTCACCACAATCTATCCAGTTACTCCAGAGCAAAAACAAGCATTCATTCTAGACTCTTCTTTAGCCACCAAATCTAATTGGTCAGCAAGTCCTCTAACTCCTCTATCTCTATCCTGCATCTATGCTTATATTCCTGCATTTATCTTCCCCCTTTCTCTGAAGTGGTCTTTATTAGGTGTGGGGATTCATCTACATCCTGGACCTTGAAATCTATTAAAAGGTCTGAGCAAGAATCAATTTCCATGACAGGAAAAGGGAGAAATTAAACTTACCAAGTCTTTCCCTGATAAGAGTGGATCTACAAGGGCACTGAGTCCCTGAAGATAAGAATAGAATCACACCATAAGAAACACAGAACAAGATTTTAATTGAAAGCCAAAGGTTCCAAGGAAAAGGGAAAACTGTAAGGTTTCAAAATATTTACTCTATTTCAAAACGTTATCTTTAACAGTTCCCAACTTCCTCCTTGGCCTGCCTAATATAGCTATCAAGGGGAGTCTGATTTACCACCCAACCTCTAGAGTTCAAAGCTGTCTCAAGCAATAAAATGACTACTCTTGCACCCATAAACCACCACCACCACCATCCTTAGTCAGAAGAAAAACACCTGAAGCAATTAATTTTAAAAAGCAGTGATTTCAAACAGGTAGTAACTAAGTTCAGCTGGAGGCTTTTCCCTGCAAGAAGATTTTCCCAATCCTCACAAATAACCAGGAACCCTTTTAAGATATACACTTACCCAATTAAAGTAAATCAAAAGATAAATTCTTCAGTCAAGAACTTCAAGAACGTTCCTTGCAAGAGAATAATCTAACTTTGTATCCAAAGTCACACAGTTATCGCACTCTGATGATCCTCGAACACACTGTTTACTCTGAGCCACTGCTGGCACCACACGGAGACTGTCCAACAAGCATACTGCATTGTAAAATGCCACAGATTTGTAAAACACGTTGTCAATAGATACCTGGATGTATGCACAGACATACGCCATGATAAATGCTATATGACAAAAAAAATTCAGATGGTTATGAGAAAGAGAGAAGAGAATAATTTAGACTAGGAATTCAGATTAGCCTTATATGAGGAAATGATATTTAAATGGAAACCTGATGGAGGAAATAACCAAGGAAAGAAGTTAGGAGGTAGGGGCTTGGGGGTTTTCGGACAGTCCAGACAGAAGAGAATATTTGGTTTTCTTTAATGAGGGGATGAGGAAAATGCCATGAGATCAGGTTATAGAGAGAGACAGACATAGGCCTTAAAAGGAATCTGGATTTTGCTTTAAGTGCAAAGAGAAAGGCACCAAAGGGTTTTTAAAGCAGTGATTTACCTCTTAAAGGCTGCCTTGCAGTTGTGTAGAAAAAATAGACTAGAAGGCTACAAGGGAATGCAGAAACATCAACTAGGAGAATACTGAAGGTAATCAAATGAGAAGTGATGGTTTGGACTAGGACGGTCTTTAATAAATGGGAGAGGATTCAAGATGGTGGAGAAGGGACTTCCCTGGTGGTCCAGTGGCTGGGGCTCTGGGCTCCCAGTGCAGGGGGCCCAGGTTTGATCCCTGGTCCGGGAACTAGATCCCACATGCATGCTGCAACTAAGAGTTCGCAGGCCACGATGAAGACCCCGTGTGCCACAACTAAGATCCAGTGCAACCAAATAAATATATACATATTTTAAAAAAAAAAGATGGTGGAGAAGTAGGAGGACGTGGAGTTCATCTTTCTCCACAGATGCATCAGGAATACATCTATAGATGCAACAATTCTCACAGAACACCAGCTGAAGACTAGCAGAAGACCTTGAACACCAGACAGGACTATAAAGATCCCTGCATAACTGGGTAGGATGGCAAAAAGAAGGGAGGAGGAGGAGGAGAGGAAGCTGGATGGGACCTGCACCCCGGGGAGCAGGGGGGAGGCAGAAGCAGAGGAGAGAGTCCCAAATTCGGGGAAACCTCCTCTCCAACAGAGAAATCGACTGGGACAGAAGAAAGCATTTGAGGCTGTTGGAAGAGGGTGAAGCGGCCAATCGGTGGCAGATGGGACACAGTGAGAAATACACAGACGGTCCGTACCATGGCCCTACATACCCTGGACTGGGACATGTGTTCACAGGTGTGCAAGGGGGCTGGGAGCTGGAGCACGGGGACTGGAGAACAGGCCCAGAGCAAGAACTGTTGTTGGCTGTGGGGAGATGGACTGAGGGGACGGGAGGGAGGAAATCCGCAGCAGGGAATACCTACAGAGGAAGACGGGACTGCCATGGAAGGAGGGCACTATTGCTGAGTAACACGCAGGGGGACAAGCCACCCTTGCAGCCTCTCTCTCCCCTCATGCCAGCACCTGCCAATTAGCAATAAAAAAAAGCCCCCTCAGGGATGGCCCTAGCGCACCTGCTGCTCGGCGCCAGAAAAAGCCCAGCCAGGGCTGGCCCTGACGCACCATACACTGGGTGCCAGAAAAGGCCCTCACTAGGGCCATACCTCTTGTGCCTGTGGCTGACGGCTCCCCTGTGCATTTGGCACCACCAAGGCTCCCGCGATCCAAGCAGTCATACCACCTCTGCACTCTGTCCTCACTGGAGCAGACCCAAGATCTCCACGGCGGCCTCAGGACCAGACTCTGTGGGTGGACCACACACAGAGGTGGGGATAAAACCAAAGCTGAACCCCAGGGATGGGGCAACTAAGGAAGAAGATCGAAAACTTTCCATCAGCTGTACAAGCTGCAGATTAAATCCCCGTGATCAGCTAGGTAGACCCTGCGTCCATGGAATATCTGAGTAGACAATGAGTGTTCTCACAAATGAAAATGGTCTAGCTCTGGCAGCTGTGGACGTTGGGGACAAGCACACACAAGAACTGGCTCAGATCAGAGTCTGAGTGGTCTTCACAGGGCCCACAACAGGTCCAGAGACCAGCCCAGAGGCAGAGGAGGGCCTCTTGGGGAAGCAGAGGTGGGCTATGGCTCACGGTGTGCGCAAAGACACTTTCAGCTGAGACCCCAGGGAAACATAATTATTACTATTAATTTTATTATGTTTTGATTCATTCTGGCTTTTTTGTTGTTGGGTTTCTTTTCTTTCTTTTTTTTGTTTGTTGTTGTTTGAGGGTTTTTTTCTTTAGTCTTTTGAGATCTTCATGTTCTATAACATATTTTTTTTATTTTATTTTTTTATAAACTTCTATTTTTACTTTGCTTTTCTGTTTTTCTGTGTTCTTTTCCCGTATTTTTTTCTTCTTCTTTTTCTTTAATATTTTTTTTATATTTCCATTTCTACTTTACTTTTCTGTTATCCTGTGTTTTTTCCCTTTCTATTTTATTTAATTTTTTAATTCATTTTTATCAGTTTGTTCTGTTTCCTTACTTTATTCTTCAGTTGGCACACTGCTTTGGTTTTGTTATTAGGTTTTCTGTTTTTATTAGTTTTGATTCTAATTGTTTGATTTCGTTTTTGAGTTGTTCTGTTTGTCTGGTTGTTCCCTTGTTTTTGTTTCATATGGTTCTGTTTGTTTCTTTTGTGTGTATGTATGCTTCCTTGTTTCTGTTTTTGTTTGTTTGATTTTACTTTTTACCATTTTTCTATGGTTTTATTAGTCTTTTCTTTTTTGTTTTTTTTTTAATCCCCTTTATTGAGGGATGAGCAACTTGCGGTGTCTTGGTTCCCAGATTGGAAGTCGGGCCTGAGGCTCTGCGGTAGGAGCACGGAGTCCAGGATACTACCACTAAAGAATTCCTGGCCCCAGGGAAGATTGATCACCAAGAGCTCTCACAGAGGCCTCTAACTGAATCCAAGACCCGGCTCCACCCAACTGCCAGCAGCTCCCAGCGATGGATGCCTCTCACCAAACAACAAACAAGACAGGAACACAAACCCACCCACCAGCACACAAACTACCTAAAGCCATACTAAGCTCAAAGACACCCCAAAACATACCACCTGACTCAGCTCCACCTACAAGAACGCAGGCACAAGTCCCTCCCATCAGGAAGCCTACACAAGCCACTAGACCAACCTCACCACCAGGAGCAGAGAACAGAAGCAAGAGGAACTACGACCCTGCAGCCTAGGGAAAGGAGGAGACCTCAAATACCATAAACCAGACAAAAGGAGAAGACAGAGAAATATCTTGCAGGCAAAAGAGCAAGATAAAAACCCACAAGAACAAATAAATGAAGAGGAAATTGGTAAACCACCTGAAAAAGAATTCAGAATAGTAATAGTAAAGATGATGCAAAATCTCAGAAACAAGAGAAAATACAAGAAACGTTTAACAATGAACTAGAAGAGCTAAAGAGCAAACAAACAGTAAGGAACAACACAATAACTGAAATTAAAAATATTCCAGAAGGAATCAATAGCAGAATAACTGAGGCACAAAATTGGATAAGTGAGCTGGAAGATAGAATGGTGAAAATAACTGCCGCAGAACAGAAAAAGAAAAAAGAATGAAAGTAATGGAGGACGGTCTCAGAGACCATTGGGACAACATTAAGCACAACAATGTTCGAATTGTAGGTGTCCCAGAAAAAGAAGAAAAAAAGAAAGGATCTGAGAAAATATTTGAAGAGATTATAGTCAAAAACTTCCCCAACACGGAAAAGGAAATAGTAAATCAAGTCCAGGAAGCACAGAGAGTCCCATACAGGAGAAACCCAAGGAGAAACATGCTGAGACACATATTAATCAAACTAACAAAATTTAAACACAAAGAAAAAGTATTAAAAGCAGCAAGGGAAAAGCAACAAATAACATACAAGGGAATCCCCAATTAGGTTAACAGCTGATCTTGCAGCAGAAATTCCACAGGCCAGAAGGGAGTGGCAAGATATATTTAAAGTGATGAAAGGGAAAAACCTACAACCAAGATTACTCAACTCAGCAAGGGTCTCATTCAGATTCAATGGACAAACCAAAAGCTTTAGAGACAAGCAAAAGTTAAGAGAATTCAGCACCACCAAACCAGCTTTACAATAAATGCTAAAGGAACTTCTCTAGGCAGGAAACACAAGAGAAGGAAAAGACCTACAATAACAAACCCAAACAATTAAGGAAATGGTAATAGGAACATACATATCAATAATTACCTTAAATGTAATGGATTAAATGCCCCAAACGAAAGACACAGACTGGGGACTTCCCTGGTGGCACAGTGGTTAAAAGTCCATCTGCCAAATGCACGGGACAGGGGTTCAATCCCTGGTCCAGGAAGATCCCACATGCCGCGGAGCAACTAACCCCAGGCACCACAACTACTGAGCCTGTGCTCTAGAGCCCACACTCCACAACAAGAGCAGCCACCGCAATGAGAAGCCCACACATCGCAACGAAGAGTAGCCCCCACTCAACGCAACTAGAGAAAGCCACGCACAGCAATGAAGACCCAACACAGTCATAAATAAATAAATAAGCAAACAAGCTAGCAAGCAATGAAGCAAACAAGCAATCATTAAAATAAAGAAAAAGACACTGACTGGCTGAATGGATACAAAAACAAGACCCATATAATACACTGTCTACAAGAGACCCCTTCAGACCTAGGGACAATACACACCGAAAGTGATGGAATGGAAGAAGACATTCCATGGAAATGGAAATCAAAAGAAAACTGGAGAGGCAATACTCACATCAGACAAATCAGACTTCCGACTTTAAAATAAAGACTATTATAAGAGACAAGGAAGGACACTATATAATGATCAAGGAATCAATCCAAGAAGAAAATATAACAATTAGAAATATCTATACATCCAACACAGGAGCACCTCAGTACATAAAGCAAATGCTAACAGACATAAAAGGAGAAATCAACAGTAACACAATAATAGTAGGGGACTTTAACACCCCACTTACACCAATGGACAGATCATCCAAACAGAAAATAAAGAAGGAAACACAAGCTTTAAATGACACATTAGACCAGATGGACTTAATAATTTGATATTTATAGGACATTCTATCCATAAACAACAAAATACACTTTCTTCTCAAGTGCACAAGCAACATTTTCCAGGATAAATCACATTTTGGGTCAAAAATCAAGCCTCAATAAATTTAAGAAAACTGAAATAGCATCAACCATCTTTTCTGACCACAACACTATGAGACTAGATATCAATTACAGGGGAAAAAACTGTAAAAAAATACAAACACATGGAGGCTAAACTATACACTACTAAACAACCAACAGATCACTGAAGAAATCAAAGAGGAAATCAAAAAATACCTATAGACAAGTGACAGTGAAAATACGAAGACCCAAAACCTATGGGATGCAGCAAAAGCAGTTCTAAGAGGGAAGTTTATAGCAATATAAGCCTACCTCAAGAAACAAGAAACATCTCAAACAACCTGACCTTACACCTAAAGCAATGAGAGAAAGAAGAACAAAAAAAACCCAAAGTTATCAGAAGGAAAGAAATCATAAAGATCAGATCAGAAACAAATGAAAAAGAAATGAAGGAAACAATAGAAAAGATCAATAAAACTAAAAGCTGGCTCTTTGAGAAAATAAACAAAATTGATACCATGAGCCAGACTCATCAGGAAAAAAAGGGAGAAGATGCAAATCCATAGAATTAGAAATGAAAAAGGAGAAAAAACAACTGACACTGCAGAAATACAAAAGATCATGAGAGACTACTATAAGCAACTATATGCCAATAAAACGGACAACCTGAAAGAAATGGACAAATTCTTAGAAAAGTACAACCTTCCAAGATTGAACGAGGAAGAAACAGAAAATATGAGCAGACCAGTCACAAGTAATGAAATTGAACCTGTGATTAAAAATCTTCCAACAAACAAAAGGGCCAGACGGCTTCACGGGTGAATTCTATCAAACATGTAGAGAAGAAAGCTAACACCTATCCTTCTCAAACTCTTCCAAAATACAGCAGAGGGAGGAACACTCCCGAATTCATTCTACAAGGCCACCATCACCCTGATACCAAAACCAGACAAAGATGTCACAAAAAAAGAAAATTACAGGCCAATATCTCTGATGATCATAGATGCAAAAATCCTCAACAAAATACTAGCAAACAGAATCCAAGAGCACATTAAAAGGATCATACACCATGATCAAGTGGGGTTTATCTCAGGAATGCAAGGATTCTTCAATATATGCAAATCAATCAATGTGATACACCATATTAACAAAGTGAAGGATAAAAACCATATGATAATCTCAACAGATGCAGAATAAGCTTATGACAAATTTCAACACCCACTTACGATAAAAACTCTCCATAAAGTGGGCATAGAGAGAACCTACCTCAACATAATAAAAGCCATATATGACTAACCCACAACCAACATCATTCTCAACAGTGAAAAACTGAGAGCATTTCCTCTAAGATCAGGAACAAGGCAAGTGTGCCCACTCTCACCACTATTATTCAACATAGTTTTGGAAGTTTTAGCCACAGCAATCAGAGAAGTAAAAGAAATGAAAGGAATCCAAACTGGAAAAGAAGAAGTAAAGCTGTCACTGTTTGCAGATGATATGATACTATATATAGATAATCCTAAAGATGCCACCAGAAAACTACTAGAGCTAATCAATGAATCTGGTAAAGTAGCAGGATACAAAATTGATGCACAGAAATCTCTTGCATTCCTATACACTAACAACAAAAAATCAGCAAGAGAAATTAAGGGAACACTCCCATTTACCACTGCAACAAAAACAATAAATACCTAGGAATAAACCTACCTAAGGAGGCAAAAGACATGTATGCAGAAAACTATAAGAAACTGACGGGGGGGGGGGGGAGACACTGATGAAAGAAATCAAAGACGATACAAACAGATGGAAACATAGACCATGTTCTTGGATTGGAAGAATCAACATTGTGAAAATGACTATACCGCCCAAAGTAATCTACAGACTCAGTGCAATCCTTATCAAATTACCAATGGCATCTTTCACAGAACTAGAATAAAAAATTTTACAATTCATGTGGAAACACAAAAGACCCCAAATAGCCAAAGTAATCTTGAGAAGGAAAAACAGAGCTGGAGGAATCAGGCTCCCTGACCTCAGACTATATTACAAAGCTACAGTAATCAAGACAGTATGGTATTGGCACAAAAGCAGAAATATAGATTAATGGAACAGGATAGAAAGCCCAGAGATAAACCCACACACATATGATCACCTTATCTTTAACAAAGGAGGCAAGAATATACAATGGAGAAAATCCAGCCTCTTCAATAAGTGGTGCTGGGAAAACTGGATAGCTACATATAAAAGAATGAAATCAGAACACTTCCTAACATCATACACAAAAATAAACTCAAAATGGATTAAAGACCTAAATGTAAGGCTAGACACTATCAAACTCTTAAGAGGAAAACATAGGCAGAACACTCTATGACATAAATCACAGCAAGATCCTTTTTGACCCACCTCCTGGAGAATTGGAAATAAAAATAAACAAATGGGACCTAATGAAACTTCAAAGCTTTTGCACAGCAAAGGAAACCATAAACAAGGCCAAAAGACAACCCTCAGAATGGGAGGAAATATTTGCAAATGAAGCAACTGACAAAGGATTAATCTCCAAAATTTCCAAGCAGCTCATGCAGCTCAATATCAAAAAAACAAACACCCCAATCCATAAATGGACGGAAGACCTAAATAGACATTTCTCCAGAGAAGACATACAGATTGCCAACAAATACATGAAAAGATGCTCAACATCACTAATCATTACAGAAATGCAAATCAAAACTACAATGAGGTATCACCTCACACTGGTCAGAATGGCCATCATCAAAAAATCTACAGACAGTAAATGCTGGAGAGGGTGTGGAGAAAAGGGAACCCTCTTGTACTGTTGCTGGGAATGTAAACTGATACAGCCACTATGGAGAACAGTATGGAGGTTCCTTAAAAAACTAAAAATAGAACTACCATACGACCCAGCAATCCCACTACTGGGCATATACCCTGAGAAAACCATAATTCAAAAAGAGTCATGTATCACAATGTTTACTGCAGCACTATTTGCAATAGCCAGGACATGGAAGCAACCTAAGTGTCCATCAACAGATGAATGGATAAAGATGTGGCACATACATACAATGGAATATTACTCAGCCATAAAAAGAAATGAAACTGAGTTATTTGTAGAGATGGATGGACCCAGAGTCTGTCATACAGAGTGACATAAGTTAGAAAGAGAAAAACAAATACTGTATGCTAACACATATATATGGAATCTAAAAAAAAAAAATGGTTCTGATGAACCTAGAGGTAGAACAGGAATAAAGATGTAGACGTAGAGAATGGACTTGAGGACATGGGGAGGGGGAAGGTTAAGCCGGGACGAAGTGAGAGAGTAGCATGGACATATACACACTACCAAATGTAAAACAGATAGCTAGTGGGAAGCAGCTGCATCACACAGGGAGTTCAGCTCTGCGCTTTGTGACCACCTAGAGGGGTGGCATAGGGAGGGTGGGAGGGAGGTTCAAGAGGGAGGGGATATGGGGATATACGTATACATATAGCTGATTCACTTTATTGTACAGCAGAAACACATCATAAAGCAATTACTCCAATAAAGATGGGGAAAAAAAAGAATAAATGGAAGCCACTAAAGGTTTAAAGGCAGAAAAGTGTGTTAGGAGTGTGTGTGTATGTGTGTTTAAAATAAGAATGGTCACGTCCACAATCTAATATTGAACACCGGATACCATGTCATCTTATCTCACACAAAGTAACACTTAAAAACTTGTCACATTTCCCAATATGAGATAGTTAGTAGACCTGATAATATAGTGAGTGTAATATAATGAGAAATTAAATATTAGCTTCATGGCTTTGTTTTTTTCAAATTTTAGTCAGTCATAGCAATGATTCTATCATTCAAAGCATTTACTTTAGAACAGTAGTATTCTATACATACACACACACACACACACACACACACACACACACACACACACACACGAAAAAGATGCCCAGGTGCTTTGAATGGTGCTATCTTCAGTCACAAAAACATTCCATATGTTATCCAGAAATCACCCGACCTTGCCTTCAGCACTTACATTCACAGGAAAGCAAGGTACAACTTAGCCAAGTGCCAAATGACTTTAAAGTTATATAAATCTTCTTACTTATTATAAGCAATTAGTTTTTGTCAAAACCTCAGATGATTCGGACACCTGACTGAACTAAATAAGTATATTGATTAGTATGGATATACGAAATAACTTCCGAAGGCATTCCAGAACTTTTAAATGTCACTAAGTGCTTTCGGGGTATGAAGGATGGGAGTAGGTTATAACTTATTGCTCTAGCAGAAGTCTTGCTTGGTGAACTTCTAATCACTGCCCTCAAATAGGCTCATAATCTAAAATATGCTTACCTTCTTTAAAGCATCCTGTATCACACCAGACTTTTCCTTTAGGAGGTCTACAACACAAAGGGCCTCATCTTCAGAAAACATCATAGTCTTCAAGGACAGAAGAAAATCTTTAAATTTTACTTCAGCATTCTCTTTAAAAAAAAAAGTTAACATTTAAAAGATATAAGTAACAACTTCAGCAAAGGTAAAGCACCAAGAATTCTTGACCCAGAACGTCAGTAACCAAGAGAAAACAGATTTACATTTCAGGTCAAACAACAATTAATGCTCTAGTCCACAGAGAAAAAGTGTTTATCATTTTTAATATAATATGGAATAATTACATTAAATAAAAATTTGCTCAACCTGCAGAATATTTATGTTTTCTTAACTGGAAATATAGTTTATTTACAATGTGTTAATTTCTGCTGTACAGCAAAGTGATTCAGTTATACATATATATATGTACATTATTTCTTAGATTCTTTTCCATTATGGTTTATCATGGGATACTGAATATAGTTCCCTGGGCTATACAGTAGAACCTTGTTGTTTATCCATTCTATGTACATAGTGGTTTGTATCCAAACTGCAGAATATTAAAGTGCCAGTATACCCTTACTTTAAAAAAAAAAAAATGCAAATGTCTAATATATGGTAGTATCTATACTAAGTATGTTCACAAATACTGTCATTTAACTGTAATACTTAGGACTTATGAGCCAAATTTTACAGATGAGAAAATAAGCTCGAAGACAATTACAAAAAGGAAGTCTGATTTTACAAACATCAAGTATATACAGCAATCCTAACATTTTAAAAATCCATGTGCCAAACATCTCCTGACTCACCCACTTCGATTCCCCTAGGGCTCTTATATTAGGCAACAGTGGCCTCTCATTAAAAGCAACTGCCACCCATTACACCCAAAGGTGCCCAGAGCTTTTAATACTTCAGCTACATTATAAGTTTAAAAAGGCAGTTGTGTGCATGTATGAGAACAAGGGGTATATGGAAACTCTGTACTTTCCACTCAATTTTGCTATGAACCAAAAAGTGCTGTTTAAAAAAAAAAAAACTATTAAAAAAATAATATGGAGTTCCCTGGTGGTCCAGTGGCTAGGACTCAGCACTTTCACTGCCATGGGCCCCGGTTCAACCCCTGGTTGGGGAACTAAGATCCCGCAAACCATGTGACTCGGCCAAAATAATAACAATAATAATAATAATAGTAATAATAATAATAAGGCCGTTGTGAATTAGCATAGAAAACTCTGAGAGACAATAATAGAAGGGAACAGATCACCCGACAGCAAAACAGCTATGAAACCTTAGGCAAGTCAAAGTCTAATGTCCAGCTCTACAAAACTGAGAAGGTGGATTAGAAAACTACCAATAAATCTTTTATTACAAAGATTCTATTAGTCTTCTGCAATTCATTGCTTCTACGAGAAAACACACTCACTCCATCAGAACTCAAAAATGTGTTTTTTTCAATACAAAAGATTGTCACATTCTGTATATTACCTTTATCAGCTTCAATCTTCAGTTTTTTAGCCCCTGTTTTCTGAATTCCTTCTACTTGGTCAGGTTTAATCAGATCAATAACCTCTCTCTTATCCACCACAGGATTTGAATCAGCATTATCCATCAAAGGAATATAAGTTGTTGCATGAATAAGGGGTTCATCTACCAAGACTGTAATTTAAGTTCAACAAAATCATAATTACTCAGCATTTTTTATAACAGAGTAATTAAATAACATGTAAGCACAATTAAGTTTAATGATAAATGCAGTTATTTTCAAATCTCTAATACCAGCTCAATTTGGCTTTAAATTCCTATTTTATCATTTAACAACTCAAAACACTCTTCTAATTAAGAAATACCAGTTCAATATTATTTTATAGCATATCATTTGTATCACACATCTCCTCTAATAGTATCTGAAAATTTCTTCTTATACATCCCTATACATTTTAGTTAGTTCTCATGTTTCTCCTGATTTAACTAAGAATCCATTCACATTTAATTAGTGCTCAAGGAAAACTATTAATTTTTAATGTATGTTGGTACTTTACTGACTTCTTATTCCAATTGGTTAATTCCTGAGTTTTTTTCCTTGCTAGATACAAAATTAGTCACTGCTCCTTGCAGATATCTTCTCATTTCTAATAGTTATGCCTCTAACTTATATGGTACATCTTACTACACTAGTTAAAACTTCCAGAACCACATTAAAAGTGGAGGAAGGAAGGCTTCTTACTTTGTTCCTAATTTTAATGGGAAAAGTTTGAATACTGAAGTCTGATATCTGTTGGTTAGAGACACAAACTTCCACACCCATATGGAAGTCTCTCTATATCCCTACCTTAAAAAAAAAAAAAAACTCTGGGGCACATACAGTTCTTTCATTTAAAATGTATAATAAATATTTAATATTAACAAATATTTTGTGATAATATTTTTCTATACCTGATTGCTTGATATATCATAATTTCAATGCAAATAACAGAATTTCATCTTTTCCCTTGCCAATTTTACTATTTTCTAGCACTAGTTGATATCACAGCCCAATATTATAAAAATCACTGTTTTATCTACGTAAATTTCATAGCTAAGTCTTCTGTGGACAATTCGGAACAGATAAAAATTGCTCCATCACTTTTAACTGGATGCTTCTCATACACACATGCAAATTATGTTTAATAAATAGTTAGGAATGTAGGGTAATGATAAATTTAACTAATGTTCTCAAGCATAATCTTTATGTGATATTAAAAAGTACAAGTATTTCAGGAATACTTTTCTTCTATAGAGTTTGTATGCTATTAACATTATTTTCAAAACTCAGTTAAGAATAAGAATATTTATAAATGCTTCTGTCCTTTTATAAATTTCATATAAAGGTCTTCACCACAAACTTATACCCTAACCATCTGTCAAAGCACCATGGGCTTGTATTAGTTTTAAAGCTGTTATGGTACATATTAAGCTGGAAGTTAAAGAGCATGTGAGGTCTCTAGGTTCCTTGTCCTAGTGGACTTCTCTAGAATTAGTATTTATAAAATACATATCTACACATTTCACCATTTTCAGTCTTTTGCTTCTTTGATGAAACCTTCTTCTTTCCTGATCCACCTTCTTGTTTAGTCTCTTGATGCAGGGGTAATGGTTCTTGCTTTTTTGACGGTGCCATAAGAGGTTCCACCTTTTTATCCTGATCATCTTTATTAAAAATAAATGAAAAATCATCATAGCAAACAATGAACACACCAGAAAAGATTCAATTATTAATGAATACTTCCTAAAATGCTTTACCACCAAAATTTTAAACTCTGATATACAATTCTCTCACTTATTCTAGCTTTCTTACTCTGCCACATATGCTCTTTAACTTCATCAGGACTTCTAGTACTTGCTCCTTCTTTTATATCCCATTTCTCAGCCACTCCTAGCCCTACTCAGCTTATAGGCATGGTCAAATCCCTTATCATCTTAAAAAATAAAACCCTTCCCACCACTGTAATCCCTAGCCCCCCACACCCATTTCCTTTTTATATTGACCAAAGAACAGTCTGTACTTCCTTTCCTACCAATCATTTCTCAACTAATTGCAACCTGATTTTTCTCTCTTCCATTATATCCATGAAAGATTTTACTCAGGTCCCTAGTGTCCCAAATGCCACATTCTACCAATAATATCCTTTAATCCTTATTTGAATTCTATTTAGCATTTCATACTATTGGTCTCTACCTCTTTAAATTACTCTCTTCTCCGTTATGCTAAGTGAAATAAGCCAGTCACAAAAGGACAAATATTGTATGATTTCACTTATATGAAGTACCTAGAGTAGTCAAATTCATAGACACGGAAAGTAGGATGGTGCTTGCCAAGAACTAGAGAGAGGCAAGAATGGGGAATTAGTGCTTAACGGGTACAGAATTTTAGTTGGGAAAGACGAAAAGTTCTTGAGATGGCTGGTGGTGATGACTGTGCAAGAATGTGAATGTACTCAATGCCACAGAACTTATACTTCTTTTTTGCGGGACGTGGGCCTCTCATTGTTGTGGTCTCTCCCATTGCGGAGCACAGGCTCCGGTCGCACAGGCTCCGGTCGCACAGGCTCAGCGGCCATGGCTCACAGGCCCAGCCGCTCCGCGGCATGTGGGATCTTCCCGGACCGGGGCACGAACCCGCATCCCCTGCATTGGCAGGCGGACTCTCAACCACTGAGCCGCAAGGGAAGCCCAGAACTTATACTTTAAAACGGTAAATTTTATGTTACATATATTTTACCACAATAAAATTCAGCTCCCATGATAATTCTTTTCTTACACTTGGAATATTCCTTTGCAGTCTCCTTTGTAAGCTGTTCCTACTGAATACCTTATACACTGGTATTCTTCAGGATTGTGTCCTCATTTTAAATACTTTCCTTGAATGATCTTCTCTACACCCACGACATCAACTACTACCATCATGCTTAATAAGGCTTCTGAATCTGTAGTCTAGCCTTATGCCTCTGTACTTAAATTTCCTACTGCATCCTCCCTATGTAAATAGCCCCTATAGGCACCAGAAACACAAACTGAAAGCATTCTCCTCTGGGCACACATCCACTCTCTCCCCATTATTCCCTCTTAAAGCTATCAACATTTACCAATCAGAGCTTGAGTAATCTTTTCTACAAAGGGCTGAACAGTAAATACTCTGGTTTTGTGGGCCATTTAGACTCTGCCACAACTATTCACCTGCTGTTGCAGTGTGAAAGCCAGCCACAGACATACGTTAACACATGAGTGTGGCTGCATTCAAAAAAACTTGATTTATGGACACAGAGGTTTGAATTTCATATAATTTCCATATTTAACACAATATTACTCCTTTAGTTTTCTTAATCCATTTGAAATATAAAAACCATTCTTGGCTCATGGGCCATAAAAAACGAGAAGCGGGCCAGATTTGGCTCACAGGTTGCAGTTTGCCTACCCTGACCTAACTTAAAACTTGGAAATTATCTTTGATCCTGCTTTCTCCTCTATCTGCCATATCCTATGCATAACGTTAGTCATGTCATTTTTGCTTTGCAGATCTCTCTAACCTCCTTACTATTTCTTCTGTCACTACCACAGTTCAGTCCTTCAACTTAACTCTGGAAAATAATACCCTCTTAACAAGTGTGCCTATATTAAACACTGCCCTATGAAACTTGTCTTCCCTAGTTTTGCCAAAAATACCTTTCTAAAATGTAAATCAGGCCATGTAAACTAAGCCTGCTTGAAAATCTTCAACAATGGCCAAATCACAACATCCCAGCTCCTTAGCATTGTATACAAAAATCATCATGATCTACCCACTCCATTAGCTTTTCAGCTTTGTTTCCTACCACTCCCCACCTCCCATTTCATGGTTCAACAATACACTGTACTCTTGCATCTTTAATGCCTTTATGCATGATCTTCTGCCAGTGGGGAATGAGACCCCACTATTTGCTCGATGAAGTGATTCATTCCGGAAGACCCAGCTCAGGCACTGCCTCCTCTGTAAAGCTTTTGACCCACGGTCCCCATAAGCACTAGGTGTTTTGGCTCCATAGTATTTCTATACTTTGTATTTTTCTTATATAAGTCACATTTCATTATTGACTTACATGTCCTTCTGTCCCCTTTACTCTTATTTCTCTAGTACGATGCTTGATCAGAGCTGGCAAGCAAATATTTAAAATCCAGTATAACTAACTTAATACTACATAAGTTAAGATACGAAAACAACTTAATAGTGAACACAAGTCCTTTCATACAGAGCAAACTGCAATTTCAACCATCAGCACACCATTTCTCACGTCCTTTCTGTTGTACCTATTAAGCTCTCTCCTTGGAACACCCTATCCACCAAGAAAAACTAGCTAGTACTTATTCAACCTTTAAGATTAACTTTAGGCATTACATGCTTTAAGTGGCCCACCTTAGAACTCCAACACTGGTTTAGACATACCTAGCTCATTATACTAAACTTTTTATATTATAATAACCTATTTCTCTTTGTATCTACAACTAGCATGAGGCTACCTTGAAAATGCACACTTCATCTCTGCAGTCCTAGTACCTAATCTAATGCCTAGCACAAAACACATGTATTACAAATGTTTGCAAAATTAATCAGTCAAAGGTGAAAATGATATCTGATTTTTCTTTTCATCTTTAATTCCTATCACACTGATTAGAAAGTACTGGTTGAAATAAATGTGAACATTTCTAACTACTGATATTTACAGGTCCTCAGTGGGTTTATATATTTCTATAATATATTTTATATTTTATATATTTATATTTTATATATATAAACAGATTTTATATATTTCCACTAAAGGCCTTTTCCACATTTGTAATGTGAAATTTAGTTTTGAACACTGTTTTATGCTCAGTACTAATTCTTTCTATCAGCAATGAATGAAAGCAAACACACGGTGAAAAGGATAATGTTCTCAATTTCAGATTCAGTATTTAACATTTGTGTGCACACTTAACAAAGTATCTGAACTTCAAACTCTAAAGTTATTAAAACAAATATAACCACGCAATAAAGTTGAATAGAATACAATACCGCTTCCATTTTTAGACTTCTTCTGCCCTGGTTTCTTCTTTGAGGCAGCTGCTTCCAAGGGGGGGGTGGGCTGTTTAGTAACTGGGACAGGTTCCACTTTTTTGCATGGAATCTTTGATACATCACTTTCTTTGGTGACCTGTTCTTCTAGTACAGGCTTGTGTTTCTTTTCCTTCTTCTTTCTTTCTCTAACACTACTTGAACTTTCAACCACATTCAGTGGAACAGGTACAACTTGCTCATCTTCCACAGCCAAGGCATCAGATAATTTAAAGTCCCGGGGTACACTCTCAGAATCAGATTCATGGAGGTTCCCATTTTGGAGTTCTTTCTTTTTATTCTTTTTCTTTTCTGCCTTCTTTTTATCTGTTTTGGTAGGAATAAGCTTTTGTTCTCTTTTCTGTTTTGCAAGAACTTCATCATATAATGTTTCTTTCATGAAAAGCCAGAAGAAGAGGAAAATTACTGTAATAACTACTGAAGGAATAAGAACAATAAAATATGTTGACTCATAAAACTCCATGGTGCTTTTGTTAATGTGATCCTATAAAACCTAAATGTGAAAGAAGGAAGAAACAAAAACCTGAGTCAGTCTTATTAAACACAAAAAATCTCTGTTCTTTCAAGTGGTATTTCATATTTAACCTGATCTACAAATCTGAACAGGTTTTTTAAATCACATACTGGATTACTTTGCCAAATACAATTTGAATATACTTTTAAAAAAATTTTGTGGTAACTAGGAGTGTAACACAGCCTTCTTTTTTTTTTTTTTTTTTTTTTTTGCGGTACGCAGGCCTCTCACTGTTGTGGCCTCTCCCCTTGCGGAGCACAGGCTCCGGACGCGCAGGCTCAGCAGCCATGGCTCATGGGCCCAGTCGCTCCGCGGCATGTGGGATCTTCCCGGACCGGGGCACGAACCCATGTCCCCTGCATCGGCAGGTGGACGCTCAACCACGGCGCCACCAGGGAAGCCCCCAGTCTTCCATTTTTAAATCATGTGGAAAGGTTCTAACGGAAGGGAAAAAAAACTTAGCCATTCATTACTTTTTCCCAAAAAATATCCACTTTTGACACTATTAGTATTTAGTTTTCCTCTTATTGTACAATGTTCATGAATACTACTATACATGGAAATAAAGAGGCATTAACTATTACCAACACACTAGATATCCATTAAAAGTACCACACTCTTAACTGCAAAGAAAACAAAGGTGGTTCATTCCTCCACTTAAAGATTTAAGTCCATTCACAAACTGTGAGCACCTTTATTCCAGTTAACTAACAGCCTCATGACATGGTGGGCTACAACAAGGATATGGAAATATAATACAGTAAAAAATGAAAATGTTAGGATATGTCATTTGGCACTAAAATAAATTACAAATAAGATGCTTTTCTCAATTTTTTTCAAGGTACCTCTTACTGTAAAAAAAGTTATACTGCAAAAACAAGGGCAATCACCATCCTCTCTTAATAATGTTTAATTAAGAAGCAAAATTTTTAATGGTATTAACACAACCCTGGACTTACTAAGAGAAGGTTTTAACAAGATGAAGGGGAAAAGGAATCATGTGCTAACAAAACACTAAAAGGAACTTTATACAGAATTGTTCTTCCCTGATAATTCATGAACTATCCAAGATTTTTAATTTATTAAACATATTTTACTGTGCCTGTTAGTGGTCAACCAGAAATGCTTTTTAAAAGATGTTTGTTTGTTTGTTTGTTTTGTGGTACGCGGGCCTCTCACTGTTGCGGCCTCTCCCGTTGCGGAGCACAGGCTCCGAACGCGCAGGCTCAGCGGCCATGGCTCACGGGCCCAGCTGCTCCGCAGCATGTGTGATCCTCCCGGACCGGGGCATGAACCCGTGTCCCCTGCATCGGCAGGCGGACTCTCAACCACTGCGCCACCAGGAAAGCCCTAAAAGATGTTTTGTTTTTGATTTTTGTTTGTTTTAACATGACCACCTACAGGCTACAAAGCCTGTTCAACTTGGCTGGGGAATTGGGGGAGAAAAAGGACAAAACAATGACTTAGAACTCTATGGATTTTTGCTTTGAGGAAAGAAAAGAGGCTAAGGCACTTAGCAGCAACCACAGATGCTGAAAAAAGGTCAAGTCAAAGTCAGAAGGGCTTTGATGAACAGCAAACTGCACCCACATGCAACTTAAGTCTTAGGAGAGCAAAATCTATGATGAAGCAGAGCAAGAAGCAAACGTTCAGGGAGAAAAGAGGCCATGAGACCACAAGAACTCTGAAACACACATTCCTCAAATGTTCTGATGATTTTTCTAGGTCCCTTTTCCAGGTCCCACACGAGCCTGGAAGAATCATGATTTCCATTTCTGGATTTTTCAGGAGATTCCCTTCACACAATTCAATTCCCAGTCATGTGAGCTCTTTCTGCAACTAGGAGGAGCCCAACCAAAACACCAAGGCAAATTTAAAGTCAAGAAAGTGTTTGCGTTGCTTTAATCCAACATTCCTGATTCTTTATCCCAAGAAATTTACAAAGAAAAGCATATATAAAGATGTTCACAGCAGTATTATATATAATACAAAAAACTGAGATAGAATATACAACATCAGAATGGGTTAAATTAGCAAATATCAACTCAATAAAACACTGCTGTTAAAACTGTAAATACTGGGACTTTCTTAAATTCAATTAAATACTGAATAGTCAAAATCACAGTTTTACTTGTATGATCAAAACATCTCATGTATAATAGGTTATTGAGATGAATATGTAAATTAAAGAGTTGTGCCATAATCATGGGTGCAGTCTCGCTTGCCTTAATATTTTAAATTTTGTTAGTTTAAGAGAAACTCATAAAAGTTTTAATTCCTTGCTTTTTTTTTTTTTGTGTGTGTGTACACGGGCCTTTCACTGTTGTGACCTCTCCTGTTGCGGAGCACAGGCTCCGGACATGTAGGCTCAGCAGCCATGGCTCACGGGCCCAGCCGCTCCGCGGCATGTGGGATCTTCCCAGACCGGGGCACGAACCTGTGTCCCCTGCATCGGCAGGAGGGCTCTCTACCACTGTGCCACCAGGGAAGCCCCAAATATTTTTAACATACAGTTCATTGCTCAACTTTTTAAATTTTTCTACATTAAAACAGAAATTTAAGTAACCATGCTGAATGCACAATATTATACTTTTAAAAGTTTAAATAAACACAAATTTTAAAAGAACCGTTACTTACATATTACAAGGAAAATGCAAGCAGTTTGATAGGTATACTATTGAATTTCAAGTAAATGTAAGAATTTTGAAATCTTTCCTTACTACCACAGTATTTTAGTTACTCTTGCCTCTGACATCATTTTCTTTAAACTAAAAGAACATTTAAAACAAATGACACCAAAAAACTAATTTTTTAAATTATCTGTGCGTCAATTGATAAAAGTATGTCAACTGGAGTGACTCAAAAGAACCAGTAAGAAAAATATAACAAAAATCCAAGACTGAAGTCTGAACAAACTGAAAGTCAATTTTTTTCCACGGATGTATACCGAACAACATACAAGCAAGCATATTTGTAAAGAGCAAGCAAAGATTTGAGGGAAACGTAGTTTTCAACCCAGGAACACTTAATTTCTTAGAAGTTCCTGTATAAATCTGTAATGTCTGAACAACTAAATGAATACACCTTGAAAAGATATACAGGCACCAAGAGTAGCCTACAAGAGCTTTATCCAATGTACAACATAGTTATAATATTACTAGAAGTAGCTGTGAAACCTAAGCTGAAAGCTCTTATCACAGGTTCTTTGTAAAAACAGAGTTCATGGGCTTCCCTGGTGGCGCAGTGGTTGAGAGTCCGCCTGCCGATGCAGGGGAGGCCGGTTCCTGCCCCGGTCTGGGAAGATCCCACATGCTGCGGAGCGGCTGGGCCCGTGAGCCATGGCCGCTGACCCTGCGCGTCCGGAGCCTGTGCTCCGCAACAGGAGAGGCCACAACAGTGAGAGGCCCGCGTACCGCAAAAAAAAAACAGAGTTCGTAAGTTAAAAAATCTATCTGTAACCTGATCATGCTGAATCTAAGTAGTCTGTGTTCTAAACATGCCATGTTTCTCTTCCTTTAAATCCATAATAACATCTTATGTTGTTTTTTTAATGTTCAAGTTAATGTTTTTGAGGAAAACTTTATTTATGGAAGTACCACACACTGATAAAAAGTATATTCATGGACAAGTATCACTTACTCAGATTTCCATTACACAACAGAAGTTAACTACAGTATTTTCTGAACCCTTCTTGGTAAAATGTAAGATTAAACATTATGGTGTCACTAACCTTCAAATAAAGTATGCATGTCATATTCCAGATATATCCTGAAAAAAATAAATTTTAAAATTGATAAACAGCAATATAATAAAGCACTAAAATAAAGTCAAGAGTCTTGACTTTTGGTCCCAATTCTGCCTTGGCTCCAGGGGTCTCTTCTTACATAGGTCTAAAGTCCAAACTACTTAACACGATCTTGGAAATGCCAAGACAAAAAATTTAAGTGGTTCCAAGTTGGTGGTGCCCATAGTGCATGTGGCAGAAGTGAATGCACATCTTCTTTGGTATACTCCCTCAAGCCAGGAACCTCAAGATTTCCAAAGAAGACTGTCATCCAGATAAGAGCCCACAACACAAAATGACAGAAGCCACCATGAGCAAGAGGCAACAAAAATAAACTAAGGAATCACATCCCTAAAGATTCAAGATACTGGAATTAATAGATATAGATTATAACGTACACACATAAAGAAGAGGTAACTGGAAAAATGAGCAAAGAACAGAAACTATCAAAAGTAACTGGGCTGGGCTTCCCTGGTGGCACAGTGGTTGAGAGTCTGCCTGCCAATGCAGGGGACACGGGTTCGTGCCCTGGTCCGGGAAGATCCTACATGCCGTGGAGCGGCTGGGTCCGTGAGCCATGGCCGCTGAGGCTGCGCGTCCGGAGCCTGTGCTCCGCAACGGAAGAGGCCACAACAGTGAGAGGCCCGCGTACCGCAAAAAAAAAAAAAAAAAAAAAAAAAAGTAACTGGGTAGATACGAATCAATTAGGACTTCTACAAATAAAAATTAACATCAAAATTTAAAATCCAATGGATAGGTTAACACAGGTGCAAGGACACCAATTAAAATAACTATTTCAATAGGCTAAAGTGAGAGTGAATTAAGTCAATGCAGATAGAGGACAAGGCAACTATAGAGCACGGTGAAGGACTTCCCTAACAGTCCAGTGGTTAAGACGCTGTGCTTCCAATGCAGGGGGCACAGGTTCAACCCCTGGTCAGGCAACAAAGATGATCCCACATGCCACTTGGCGCGATCCAAGGAAAAAAAAAAAAAAGAGCATGGTGAAAGTGAGGAAGGAGTCTAAGACAACTAACTCCTATGTTTCTAGCTTGGCCGAAATCTGTAAATTATGAAATCACATGTCAAGTTCAAGACAAGGAATAGGTTTTTGTCTGGGAGTTTTAGATATGATTTTGAGGAAATACAAACTACAACCAGCTACAGAATATCAGCAGTCAACTGAGTAGACAAAATCAGCACTAAGAAGGTACTACAGGTTCTAAATTGGGGAACAAAAAGGAAAAACTCTCTAAAAAGTCCAATTTCCCCTCCTCCCTAGTATCAAATCTAGAAGCCTTTGCCTTGTCCTTTGTATCAAATCTTCACTTATCCTTCACAACACAGCCCAAATCACACCTATGAAAATATCTTTTCAACTACCATCTTCCACAACAGTCTATTAATTCACTTTGTATAGTTATTTAGCACCAATTAGTATACGTCAACCTTGTTTTCCAGGGCATTCTGAATAAACAACAGTACGAAAGGCCACAATGCCTGCCCTTATAGGGCTAACATTCTACTAAAAGGAAGACAGTCCAGCAGTTAATATACAGTATATGAGACAGAACACAACCTGACACATTTGACCAAGAACAATAAAGACAATGTGGTTCAAGTATAATGAACAAGAGGAATAGTAGTAGAAGATGAGGTTAAAGAGATCATTTGAAGGGGGCAGGGCGCAGTGAACAAATCATGTAGTTTTTTACAGGCAAATGGAAGGGCTGTGGCTTGTACTCTGAGTAATATGGGAAACCAACAGAGGGTTTTGAGTAGAAAAAGGGTATAGGGAGAAGGTGACAGCAGGGAAAACTTAAGAGACAACTGAAGTAATCTAGGCAACAGATGATCAGAGCAAGCAGGTAGCAAGAGGGGTAGTAAAAAGTAGTCAAATTCTGAGTACACTATGAGGGTAGTGAAAAGATGATTTGCTGAGGACTGGAAAATGGGGTGTGAGAGAACAAGCAAAGACAAAGACAACTCCAAAGCTTTCAGACTAAGCCAGACTACTGAGATGGGGGAAGTGTGGAAAGGACATGGTTGGGGTTAAAGACCAGGAGTTAGGTTTTAGACAGGTGGAGATATCCAGCAGACAGCTAAACAAAAAGTGCTTAGGCAGGTGAGGAATACATGCTAAAAATATAAATTTAGTCATACTCAGCATATAAATTATATTTAAAGCCATAAGCTTGGATAAAATCACCAAGGGAATGGGTATAAACAGAGCCCAGATCGCAAGACAGAGCCCCTGGACAATTCAACAACAGGAAGATGAAGAGGAACTTGCAAAGGAAACAGCGAAGGAGAAGTAGAAAGAAAATTAGGAGAAATGTCACCCTGGTTGCTAAATGAATAAATTATATTAACAAAGAGAGATTAATCAACTTTGTCAAATGGTGTTAGTAAATAAAGTACAGTAAAAACTATTGATAGAAATTGACTATTGGATTTTAGCAACAGAGACATTAGTGGTGACTGACCAAAGCAGTAGAGTGGTGGTGATCAAAACCTGACTGAAATGAAGTCAAAAGTGAGAACTCCAGCAGGTGTGAACAACTCTTTGGAGAAGACTTCCTCTGAAGTAATAAAAGAAATGCAATGGAAGCTGGAGGGGAATATGAGGTTGGGGCTTTGGTTTTTAAAGTTTTTAAAGACAGGAGAAATAACAGCATGTTAATATGCTGATAAAGATGATCTGGCAGAAGCAGAAAGACTGATGATGCAAGAGAGTGAGGGGTGAGGGACAATGTTCTCAAATGGCAAGAGGAAAAGAATTTGGTGTACAAATTCTGAAGAGACTAGCCTTAGACGGAAACATAGGCAAGGAGGTAGATACAGTGTAGAAGTCTGTAAAAATTATCCTCCTAATGCTACTATTTTCTTAATGAAATGGGAAACAAAGTTTAGTTCTGAGTAAGGGTGGAAAGGGTGGCGCTGGTGGTCCTATAAAACACATTATAATTATTACATTGTTATTTTTTACTTATAAATTTTGTTCATTTTGATTCTCCACTTAAATTTAAAACTTTGGAGAGAATACATGGTGCTTAGCAGTGTTGCACAAATAGATTCACTGACTTTAAATGAATTTATGACCCACCTGAGGAAGTACATAGTATCAATAAAACAGAGCATAAAAACCAAACCTGAGCCTCAATGAGGTCTACTCTTCCAGCTCAAGTACCTTGCCTACAGATATTTCTCTTCCTCCTAAAATCCTAGAGCATTTATTCTCTATGTACACATTCATAGCATTCTATGAGATAGGAGATAATTGTGTAACAATTATAGGAAAGTAGCAATATACTGCAGTGTGATAAAAGATAAAAGAACAGAAAATAATGGAACTCAAAACCTAAAATAGATTCAAATTGATTTTTAAAAATTTAAAAATCAATTTATCTGATCGTTCAGATCAAACAGATATCCAGACAGATTAAAATTTTAAACTTAAGAAAATGTATAAAGTACTTGGAACAAAAACACACAGAAAAAGTAGATTCACCTTATATTGTACAGCTATATATGTTTAAAAGTTTACGTGTGTATTAAGTCTACAGTAAGTTTTTAAATACTTGATTCTACAAATAAATAAGAAAAAGACACCAATGAGAAAAACAAATTATTAATCATTTACTGAAATAGCCATCAAAATATAAAAACTTACCTAAATTTCCATTCTCTACACCAAAAGTATAATGTCCCCAGAGCCCACAATACAATTATAAAATTATCTTTTAAGGTAAGAAGAAAAACATTCAAAGCAACCAAAAGATAAGATAATCTAGCAAATCAAACACTGAGTTGCCTGACATGGGAAGTCCATTTACAACAGCTTTTCTAAAATTAACTTTACAGATTACACTGAAATCTTAAAGCTGAGGTGCAATTTCTCCTTGTAAACTGCAACACGTACTTGTTTCTATGACTCACACCTTATTAACATACCATTTAAGTTATTTCAGCAATACCCGTTCTAGAGAACTGCTACCCCAGTCTGAAACAAATCCAACTAATACCAGAGATGAATAATAAAATTTCACTTCTCCATTAGTTATCATGTCACAACACGTGAAACTTCTATTTCTTTTTTTTTTAACCAAACTTACTTTTTTTCCTTTAATACAAGACTAGATAAATCAGTTTGAACAGCTTCTCCAAGAAAATGAAAAGTATCTGTGTAGCTGGTAGCTGCTGAGAGTTATACCAATATCTTTCAGACTTTTGCTTACCCATCAAGCCCCAACTAGTCCATTTTCCCAGGAAAAGACACTGCTCATTTAAAAACATATCCACAGGACTTCCCTGGTGGAGCAGTGGTTAAGAATCCGCCTGCCTTATGGGGAGGGGGAAGGGTGAGCTGTGACAGGGCGAGAGAGAGTCATGGGCATATACACACTAACAAACGTAGTAAGGTAGATAGCTAGTGGGAAGCAGCCGCATGGCACAGGGATATTGGCTCGGTGCTTTGTGACAGCCTGGAGGGGTGGGATAGGGAGGGTGGGAGGGAGGGAGACGCAACAGGGAAGACATATGGGAACATATGTTTATGTATGACTGATTCACTTTGTTATAAAGCAGAAACTAACACACCATTGTAAAGCAATTATACCCCAATAAAGATGTTAAAAAAAAAAAAAAAAAAGAATCCGCCTGCCAATGCAGGGGACACGGGCTCAAGCCCTGGTCCGGGAAGATTCCACATGTCATGGAGCAACTAAACCCGTGCGCCACAATTACTGAGCCTGCACTCTAGAGCCCGTGAGCCACAACTACTGAAGCCCGTGCACCTAGAGCCCGTGCTCCGCAACAAGAAGCCACTGCAATGAGAAGCCCACACACCACAACGAAGAGTAGCCCCCACTCGCCACAACTAGAGAAAAGCCTGCAGGCAGCAACAAAGACCCAATGCAGCCAAAAATAAACAAATCAATAAGTAAATTTTTAAAAAATTAAATTAAATGAATAAATAAATTTAAAAAAACATACCCACAGGAGATAACCTGGTTAAAAGTTTATTCTGTAAAGAAAGCTAATTTATGATAACTTAATTAGACAAATTAAAAGCTTTAATACCAAAAATTTAATAATACATTTAAATAATCAGTATTTCAAATCAATATGTAAAAGTTTCCAAAGGTGAAGATAAATCATCAAAATTGTTCAAAAATTAACACTGTTCAAAAATTAACATTAAAACATGAAGTTCACACCAATGATGTAATTGTAAAACAGCTATACCATATATACAAGACTGCCTTCCCCTAAAATCTAGTCTTGACCTACCTTTACTTTTTCACAAGGCCTCTGAGTTGGAAAGGGCCATCTAATTAAAACACTGGACCCAGCTGAATGGTCAGTGAGCCTATGCTTATGAGGAATCAGCACCTCCCATAAGCTCCTTTCACAAAAACATTAGAATATTCTTCATAGTTGTGATCCAAAATCTTTTCCTCCTGTAACTTCTCCTTGAGGCCCTCTAAGTGGCCTAGCCTCCTCATCTATGTCCAATCCCACTACAACAAGGCAGTCCTAGTAATGTATGGTACCAGTTAAATTTATCAACAAAGAAAAAACCTACTTCAAACCCTATCATCCTTTAGGAAAGTTTTGCTAGGGTGTTAAAAGTTGAACATAATAGACTGATGAAATAACTCGTAAGTACATCACCGTAGGTCACTCAACAATGAAAGTACTAAAATAATAAAATGTTATATTTATTCTTGCCTATTCCTAAAAAACACATAATACTTAAGATCATTTCACAAACTAAACAGGAAATGTAAATGACAAGCCAAAATCATCAAATGCTACCCAAAAAAACTCTAAGGGAGCTATTGGAAAAGCTTCACTATAAAACAAGAATCTTTACATCTTGCCCAAGAACTGTCAAATAAATGCAACATAAAAAGCCCCAAATACATGTGAAAAATTTAGTATATAATCAGAGAGCTATTTCAAATCAGTAAGTAAATCTATGGATTATTTAATAAATAGTATCAGCACAAATGACAGCCATTTCAGGGGAAAATTCAGCCCCTACCTCAATTATATATGGATCAAAGTTTTAAAGGTTAAAAAGTTAAACCATGAAAAAACTAGAAAACAAGTGTATTTCTTTCAATCTAAAATAATTTTGTTTTGTAAAAGGCTTTTTCTATGTCTCATGTAAAACCCAGAGCCATAAAGGAAAAAACTGGAAAATCTGACTAGAAAACATTGTAAAGACTTTATGGGAAGAAATAAGTGACTAACTCAAAAAAGACAAAGGTCTGGTAGGCTTAACTTACAAACATCACCCAAAATGTGAGAAAAAGATGAACCTGGCCGGAGCCTGTTCGCATCAACTGACCAGAGTCCACGAATTCCACGCTCCGAGCCCGTCCAGATGGCCCCAACCCCCAGCTTTCTGTCCTTTGAAAACACTAAGAATAATATCCCTGCATCAATTTTTACTAGAGCCAATTACCTGTCATGCCTGGAACTGGTATCATACCCAGATTGCCCTTAGCCCCAATAACCATGAAGTCCACATCTATAAGAAGTTGGGAGCCAGTGGGTGAAAATTCATGAACTCAAGCAGCACAATGGACACATCACAGGTATCAACTGCGCTCCCAAGAGTGACCTCATGGTCACTTGAGGGGCTGACCGCAACGCCTACGTCTGGAGTCAGAAAGATGGTATCTGGAAGCCAACCCTGGTGATCCTGAGAATTAACAATGCAGCCACTTCTGTCAAGTGGTCCCCACTACAGAACAAATTTGTTGTGGGCAGTGGAGCATGACTCATTTCTGTTTGTTACTTCGAGTCCAAAAATGACTGGCGAATAAGCAAGCACATTAAAAAACCCATTCACTCCACAGTTCTCAGCTTGGACTGGCATCCCAACAATGTCTTGCTCGCAGGAGGATCCTGTGATTTCAAATGCAGAGTGTTTTCTGCCTACATTAAAGAAGTGGATGAGAAGCCAGCCAGTACACCCTGGGGCAGCAAGATGCCTTTTGGTCAGCTGATGTCAGCGTTTGGTGGCAGTGGCACTGGCAGCTGGGTGCATGGGGTCAACTTCTCCGCCAGCAGGAGCCACCTGGCCTGGGTCAGCCACAACACGGTGTCCGTTGCCGATGCCTCAAAAAGTGTGCAGGTCTCAACTCTGAAGACAGAGTTCCTGCCCCTCCTGAGTGTGTCCTTCATCTCGGAGAACAGCATCATGGCTGCTGGCCATGACTGCTGCCCCATGCTCTTTAGATGCAACGACTGCGGCTGCTTGACCTTCGTCTCCAAGCTAGACATCCCAAAACAGCGCATCCAGCACAACATGTTGGCCATGGAGCACTTCCGCAACATGGACAAGCGGGCCACAACTGAGAACCACAACAAGGCCCTGGGGACGCTGCACCAGAGCAGCATCACTCAAGTGTCTATTTATGAAGTGGACAAGTAAGATTGTCACAAATTTTGCACTACTGGCATCGACAGAGCCATGACCATTTGGCATTTCAAGACCTTAGAGTCTTCTGTCCAGGGCCTTCAGATAATGTGAAGCTGAGCGAGCCTCCCAAATCCAGCACAAGGATGGACAGGCTGCACTGGGCAGCTCCGCCATTCGCATGATGGGGAGAAGAGCCAGCCGCCAGGAAATACTGAAGACACATATGGCGCAAACCTTGTTGTGTGTTTTGTTTGAGGATAATTGGTGAAAGTGTTGGTTTTTTAAAAGCAGCAGTGATTTGGGTTTTCTCTTTTGTTTTGCTCTTTCATTCTATTCTTGACCAAAGCTTCTCTTTAAGCAGATTATGGAAAACTGTCACACTAACTTAAAGGAAGGGGTGGGGGTGGTATGTAAATTGTCTGCTAAAAAATTAAAGTACTGAACGTGGAAAAAAAAAAAAGATGAACCTGAGAGAGAAAGGTTAAAGGACACGTTTAGAAGATTCCTAGGGGGAGAAAAGATATCCAATAAATACACATACAGTACAGTATTAACCCAAAGAGGAACACACCAAGGCAGACTGTAATCAAAATGACAAAGATCAAAGATAAACAGAGAACACTAAAGCTATACGGGAAAAGCAACAAATAACATACAAGGGAACTCCCATAAGGCTATCAGCTGATTTTTCAGTAGAAGCTCTGCAGTCCAGAAAAGAGTGGCATGATATACTTAAAGTGACAAAAGGGAAAAACCTACAACCAAGAATAGTCTGCCCAGCAAGGCTCTCGTTCAGATTTGACGGAGAAATCAAAAGCTTTCCAGACAAGCAAAAGCTAAAAAAAGTCAGCACCACCAAACCCACTTTCCAAAAAATGTTAAAGGAACTTCTCTGGGCAAAAAAGAAAAGGCCACAACAAGAAACAAGAAAATTATAGAATGAAAAAGCTCACCGGTAAAGGCAAACATAAAGGTAGGAAATCATCCATACACAATGCCAGTAAGGAGGTTTAATTAAAAGACTGAAGTAGTAAAATCATCTATATCCACATAAGCAGTTAATGGATACACAAAACAATTAGATGTAAACTATGTTATCAAAAACAGTAATCACTGGAGGGAGAGAGTACAAATGCAGGGTATTTTAAATGCATTTAAAATTAAGAGATCAGCAACATAAAAGTCACATATATATATACATATATATATACACATACACATATACACATACACTGCTATACAAAAACCTCATGGTTAGCTACAAACCAAAAATCTACAATAGATATACACACAAAAAAGGAAAAGGAATCCAAACATAACATGAAAGATAGTTATCAAATCACAACACAAGAGAACAAAAGAGGAGGGGGAAAAAGACCTACAAAAACATAATCCAAAACAATTAACAAAACAGCAGTAAGAACATACATGTCAATAACTACCTTAAATGTAAACAGACTAAATGCTCCAACCAAAAGACACAAACTGGCTGCATGCATACAAAATCAAGACCTATATATATCTGCTGCCTACAAGAGACTCACTTCAGATCCAGAGACACACAATCAGACTAAAACTGAGGGGATGGAAAAAGATATTACACACAAATGGAAATCAAAAGAAAGCCAGAGTACCAATACTTACACGAGACAAAACAGACTTTAAAATAAAAACTATTGCAAGAGACAGAGAAGAACACTACATAATGATCAAGGAATCAATCTAAGACGATATAACATTTGTAAATATATATGCACCCAACACAGGAGCAC
This sequence comes from Leucopleurus acutus, assembly GCF_964270905.1. NCBI lineage: Eukaryota > Metazoa > Chordata > Mammalia > Artiodactyla > Delphinidae > Leucopleurus > Leucopleurus acutus. The sequence continues at coordinate 44,893,640 of NC_139142.1, forward strand.
CTCAATATATAAGGCAAATATTAACAGACATAAAAGGAGAAATAAACAGTAACACAGCAAGAGTAGGGGACTTTTAACACCCCACTCATATCAATGGACAGATCATCCAGACAGAAAATCAGTAAGGAAACACAGGCCTTAAATAACACATTAGGTCAAATGGACTTAGTTGATATTTATAGAGCATTCCACTCGAAAGCAGCAGAATACACATCCTTTTCAAGCACACATGGAACATTCTCCAGGACAGACCACGTGGTAGCCCACAAAACAAGTCTTGGTAAATTTAAGAAAACTGAAGCCATATCAAGCATCTTTTCTGACCACAATGCTATGAGACTAGAAATCAAGTACAAGAAAAACACTGCAAAAAACACAAACACGCAGAGGCTCAACAATATGCTACTAAACAACCAATGGATCACTGAAGAAATCAAAGAGGAAATTAAAAAAATACCTGGAGACAAAAGAAAATGAAAACACAACAGTCCAAAACCTATGAGATGTAGCAAAGGCAGTTCTAAGCAGGAAGTATGTAGCAACAAAGCTTACCTCGGGAAAGAAGAAAATTCTCAAATAAACAACCTAACATTAAGCCTAAACCAACTAGAGAAAGAGGAACAAACAAAGCTAAAGTTAGTAGAAGGAAAGAAACTGAAGATCAGAACAGAAATAAATGAAATAGACTTAAAAAAATAGAAAAGATCAATGAAAGTAAAAGCTGGTTCTTTGAAAAGATAAACAAAATTATTAAACTTTTAACCAGACTCGTCACGAAAAAAAGGGAGAGGGCCCAAATCAATAAAATCAGAAATGAAAAACTAAAAATAGAGTTGCCACATGAGCCTACAGTCCCACTCTTGGGCATATATTCAGAGAAAACTATAATTCAAAAAGATACATGAACCCCAACGTTAATAGCACTATTTACAATAGCCAAGACATGGGAACAACCTAACTGTCCATCAACAGATGAACGGATAAAGAAGATGCGGTATATATATACAATGGAATACTACTTGGCCATAAAAAAGAATGAAATAATGTCATTTGCAGCAACATGGATGGACCCAGAGATTCTCATACTAAGTGAATTAAGTCAGACAGAGAAAGACAAATACCATATGATATCATTTATATGTGGAATCTAAAACATGACACAAAGCAACTTATCTACGAAACAGAAAAAGAATCGCAGACACAGAGAACAGACTTGTGGTTACCAAGGGAGAGGAGGGTACAGGGGAGGGATGGACTGGGAGATTGAGATTAGCAGATGCAAACTATTATATATGGAATGGATAAACAACACAGTGCTACTGTATAGCATAGGAAACTATATTTGATATTTTGTAATAAAGTAAAACTGAAAAGAATATGAAAAATTGTATGTGTGTATATATATGCATAACTGGATCACTTTGCTGTACACCTGAATCACTGTAAATCAACTATACTTCAATTTTAAAAATCAAATTTAAAAATAAACAAATTAAAATAAAATACAACCAGAAAATTTTTTAAAAAGAGATCGATGTAAAACAGTTTGCAAGTGACATCTCCAAATAAATACTGATTGTTGACCCTTAAAAAAAAAAATTTATAACCATAGATTCTTAAATTCACATCTACAGTCTCTGCCAGTCCAGAACACCCCCAATGTTTCTACCAAAAATATGAACACAAAAATGGCTCCAAGGCCATGAAAGCCTCTGGAAAAAAAATCCTTCTACCCAGTCTGGCCTGAACAGTACAGTATTTTCAGATACCCTCCTGTTGAAGGTGAACTTACAATAAAAAGAGAAGAAAATCAAAGATACAAACAGGGATTATATCCCCAAGAATTCCAAATAGAATAATGTGGAGGACTATAAAAAATAATTTTTTCAGCTATTAGAAGCATAAATTAAATCATACATATGGGAAAAAAAATAAAACACTCATATAAAAGACCAGAAGGTAAAAATTAAAGAAACTGTAAATTGTGTATAAGCATCCACAAACATATGTGCATACACAGACATGCAGACATTAAAAACTAAATGAACTGATAATTATACACAGCTGAAGAATTATCAAACAGAAAGAGCTTATAAAAACTGGCAATGCAGCACAAAGGAATACATTAGGGAAAACATGAAAGAAAAACTAACAGACATGAAGGAAAGAATGAGAAGGTCCAATAAGTCAAATGGGAATTCAAGGAGAGAAAAGAATCAAGAAAGGTAATATCTGATGACAAAATGGCGAAGAATTTTCAAAAACTGCTGAAAAGATATAAATCAATTCCAGAAGGGCAACAAAATCTGGACAGCATAAATAAAAAGAAACAAACCTAAATATATGTGTAGGAAAATTATGTAACTCAAAAGATGCAAAGTAGGTCTTAAAAGCAACATAGAAAAATTACCTATAAGAGAATAAAATTAGACATATATTACTCAGCAATAGAAGCCAAAGGATAATGGAATAAAATCTCCATAAAAACAATGACTACTAACACAGAATTCCAGATCCAGCAAAACACTGGAATATTCACTTTTCAGAAGCAATAAAGTCTATCAGCTATGTGTAACAAATTTAATTTAGCAAACAATTATAAATACTTAATCTAAAATTTAATAATCTAGCATGTAGTTTCTGTAAATGAGCAATACTTCTTCCTACCAGAATACAATTGAGAATATTACCAAATTCTTTCATTAGGGATCACATCTAACCTTTTTCTTAATAAGCTTTTCAGGAAGCCAAGGGGAAAAGTGCTAGTAAAAAATTTTCTGGGCTTCCCTGGTGGCACAGTGGTTGAGAGTCCGCCTGCAGATGCAGGGGACACGGGTTCATGCTCCGGTCTGGGAAGATCCCACGTGCCGCAGAGCGGCTGGGCCTGTGAGCCATGGCCACGGCGTCCAGAGCCTGTGCTCTGCAATGGGAGAGGCCACAACAGTGAGAGGTCCGCATACAGCCATAAATAAATAAATAAATAAATAAATAAATAAATAAATAAAAACAATGAGACAAGAAATAGTGCTCTCCTACAAAGTCAGGTGTTTTCATTAAAAAGAAAAAAAAGTTAAAAAAAAAAATTTTCTCTCTGGTCCCTCAATTACAGTGTTCAGAGCTTCCAAGTATAAAATCATATAAAATTAGGACAAAACTCCACAGCATTTTACAATCAAGTACACTAATTAAATAACAGTAAAATCCTGATTATCTTTTCTAAGACTATACAATCTATTCTGAAGTTTACATTTCAAGTTCTACACTTCTACAGTCTAAATTTCAGTTTTTACTTTAACAGTATTCCACAAACTCCTAACTGTTATTTAAAAGAAAGCAAAGAGACACAAAGTCCACACAAAGAACAAAATTGTGAATCAACAGCAAAATCTTATACATATTCAAAATGAAAGCATATACAAATAAGGATAGTAAAATAAGGTAGGAAACTACTTATATATTTTCATTTTCCTATTTTTTTCTGAAACATTACCTCTGTTAATAAATTATTAACCCATGGTGAAGTTAAAGAATCTTAACATAGTAAGAAATTTTCCCATCCCCATTCACTGAAATCAAGCAGCACTTGCTTTTATACTCACAATCTTATGTAGACAACTTCTAGTGAAATTGTACCTTGAAAATTATGGTTTAAAAAAAATTCACTAAAGATTTTTACTTACTTGTTATACAAGGTTTGCTTTATACTACTGAAATTTAACATGCCAAATCAATGACTCTCCTACCGATCTGTATGTTCTCTCCCAAATACCTGCAAGCCCAACACAGTCAGTGCTCAACACATAGCACTGTCAGATTTTAACTGGCTAAAACACAACCAGCATGAATCTGGGAAGAAAAAAAAGTTTACTTCATTAACATAAATAGCTTTATACAGGTAGCCCTTATGATTATGGATTTTCTTTCAAAATAACCTTCATAAATATAGTTTACATCAATCCCATTTGTGTCCACCAGTACTGTGAAACATAAAATCAGGGACTTTTTATCATAATATGGACTTCATTATAATATTCTTAAAGCTGCAAAAGAAGTATATAACAGAAAAATAAAAATCAAAAAGTCCTGATAAAATTACCATTAATTGGAAATAAGTACATACTTTGTATTTTAACATTTAAACCTACAACAGCAGCCCCCACCAAAAAAAAGATTTTTTTTTGGTTGTTGGTTCCATTCTTGATATTGTTCCCAATAAGCAACCAAAGCAAAAAACAGTGAGAGAAGTTAATCTAAGAACGATACCCAAGAAAAACTCTCATCTCTAGAATTTCACCAAATGAATTCCCACATTCTTAAAGTTGGTTTATAAATTACCTAGTTACAAAATTGAAATACAGTAAGCCTTCAAAATTTGTGATTGCCAAGACTCCCTTTCAAACAACAGAAATATAACTGAAGAGGTTCAAAGGTGATCAGTTATTAGAAACCTAAAATATAGCACCAAAAACAATACTTAGGAATAAATGCAACCAAGGAGGTGAAAAATCTGCACACTGAAAACTGTAAGACAATAACGAAAGAAACTGAAAATGATACAAATAAATGGAAAGATATTGTGTCAAAAGAATAGTGTGTTCATGTACCAAAGAATTTTAATACTGTTAAATGTCCATACTACCCAAAGTCATACAGCTACAGATTCAGTGCAATCCCTATCACAATTCCAACAGCATTTTTTACAGAAAAAGAAAAACAATCCTGAAATTCATATGGAACCACAAAAGACTCCAAACAGCCAAAGCAAACTGGAGAAAGAAAAAAGCTGAAATAAATCACACTTTATTTCAAATTATACTACAAAGATACAGTAATCAAAACAGTATGGTAGTGGCATAGAAACAGACAAACCAGTGGAACAGAATCAAGAACCCAGAAATAAATCCACTCATATACAGTGAACTAATATTTGACATGGGAGCCAAGAATACACAATGGGGAAAAGATTGTCTCTTTAATAAATGGTGCTGGGAAAACTGAATATTCACACACAAAAGAATGAAACTGGACCCCTATCTTACAACACTCAAAAATTAACTCACAACGGATTAAAGACATAAATGTTAAGGCCTGAAACCATAAACCTCCTAGAAGAAAACACTAGGAAAAAGCTCCTTGACATTGGCCTTGGCAGTGATTTTTCGGTGTATGACACCAAAAGCATATGCAACAAAAACAAAAATAGACGAGTGGGACTACATCAAACTAAAAAGCTTCTACACAGCAAAGAAATGATCAACAAAATGAAAACGCAATCTACAGAATGGAAGAAAATATTTGCAAACCATATGCCAGATAAAGGATTAATATCTAAAATATATAAGAAATTCATACAACTCAAAAGCCAAAAAATATATTTTTTTTTAAATGGGCAAAGGACCCGAATAGACATTTTTCCAAAGAAGGTATACAAATGGCCAACAAGTACATGAAAAGGTGCTCAATATCACTGATCATGGGGAAAAAGCAAAGGTCAAAACTACAATAAGATATCACCTTACACCTGTTAGAATGGCTATCATCAAAAAGACAAGAGATAACAAGTGCTGGCAAGGATATGGAGAAAAGAAAACCTCTGTGTACCACTGGTGGGAATGTAAATTGGTGCAGTCACTGTGGAAAACAGTATGGAGGTTCCTCAAAAAATTAAAAATAGAACTACCACATAATCCAGCAAACCCAATTCCACTGGGTAAATATGCAGTGGAAATGAAATCAGTATCTCAAAGAGATATCTTCAACATGATATCCATGTTCACTGCAGCATTATTTACAACAGCCAAGACATGGAAACAACCTAAGAGTTCACTAACAGATAAATAGATTTTAAAAGTGTGATACATATATACGATGGAATATTATTTGGCCATGAGAAAGAAGAAAATCCTGCCATTTGCAATATCATGGACAGACTTTGAGAGCATTATGCTAAATAAGACAAAGAAAGACAAATACTGTATGATATCACATGTGGAATCTTGAATTCATAGTAACAGAGAAGAGTGGTGGTTACCTGGGGCTTTGGGGAGTTTTTTTTTGAGGGTACAAACTTGCAACTAGTACATTAAAAAGCCCTGGAGATCTAATGCACAGCAGTGATTACAGTCAACAATAATGTATTATAAACTTCAAAGCTAATAAACTTACACAATGTTATGTCAATTATACCTCAATAAATCTAGAAAAAAATGAAATACAGTCACAAGTAGAGGTCCTTATCCTACAGCCATCTTGCTCTGAACACTGTGCTTAGAAACCATATTTATACAACCTCAAAAGCCATGCAAAGATAGATACAGTACTGCCTTCAACAGACAGTACACAGCTGCCAGGATCCTACATTTCAAGATCCCCGAAAGACTTCTGCTTTCCCCACTATTAGAAGATGCCTGAAAAGGTTAAGGGGAAAAAAAAAAAAAGTAAAAGTAAAAGCTATCATATACTAAAAATAGCAGAAAGCAATCGAATTAAAATAGGTGAACTCACTGTGTGTAAATTCAGACAATGTCACTAACTAAAAAATTTAGGAGCATCGAAAGTCATTCACTATAAACAAGTCATTTCAATGTCTTTTTTTTTAATAAAAGGTTTACTAAATTAGGAAAAATTAGAATGTGTGATTTTGACAAAACACTTGATAATGTATACAAGCTATCCTTGGAAACAAGATAGGTAAGTACTAAAACATGGCCAAAGAGTAGTAGAAATTAGAGAATATTTAATAGGTTAAATAATCATATCCCAAAGTTGCCAATTAATAGTTTAGAAAGAGGATTATTATGTATCAGACTCTGTTCTTTGCCTGACCTTAGTCACATTTTAATCCATCCATTACCCTGATAATACGACAAGCTTGCCAGTTTACAAAGATGTGCTGAACTCAGAATAGGAGAACAAAGGACAAACCAACTAAAAATGTTTCATAAAATAAGATTTTTATTTATCCTTTGCTACCAAACTCTTTCAGTTCCCTAGCTGGAACAGCAGGAATTCCAATAGCTATCTCAGATAAGGAGGGATACCATGTTATTACAATCTACAGACCTACCTCATATAATCGTTCAGTTAACTGGTTTTCATCAAATGACTCTTGAGAAGTACTACTTTTCAAACTACTACTATAAACATTAGTTATTATTCGCCTAAAATACACATAAAATAAATATTCTATGAAGAATAAAAATTTCAACATTGTAATTTCAGCTAAAGGTACACTCAACAATTTAATCAATACAATGGTATCCAGTTGGAACACATCATATGTATTGATGTACTGCACACATTTGGATGAACTGAGAACATGTGCTTTGTGCACATACTGCCAAGCAAGAGGGATGCAAAGCTATCATCTCCTACAACTCTTCAGTATTTTCTGCCTGTATTCTATTTCCACATTGCTTAAAGGACTTGTGTTTGGCCTTTATTCCACTAAAAGTGCTTATCTGTACCACAATTTGACTTTTAAGTGCAGACTGAATGTAAGATAACCCTGAGCTCCAGAAAGGTTGAAATTGGTGAAAAAAATGGTATAATAAGAATAGACTTTCCAAAGAATTACACCTCATCAACCACCACCACAACCAAGTTTTCTCTTGCTCCTTTGGCAAGTATAATACAATACCCCTTCATTTTATCACATTACATTTTTTTTAAAACAAATTTATTTATTTTTGGCTGCATTGGGTCTTCATTGCTACACGCGAGCTTTCTCTAGTTGCAGCGAGCGGGGGCTACTCTTCATTGCAGTGCACAGGCTTCTCATCGCGGTGGCTTCTCTTATTGTGGAGCACAGGCTCTAGGCATGCAGGCTTCAGTAGCTGCAGCACACGGGCTCAGTAGTTGTGGCTCATGGGCTCTAGAGCACAGTCTCAGTAGTTGTGGCACATGGGCTTAGTTGCTCCGCGGCATGTGGGATCTTCCCGGACCAGGGCTCAAACCCGTGTCTCCTGAATTGGCAGGCAGATTCTTAACCACTGAGCCACCAGGGAAGTCCCTATCACATTACATTTTAAGATCAAGTATATTTATTTACTTTCAAAGTGTTGCTTATGCTTGTATAAACTCACCTTCATTTCTAGATTAATATTTTCCTATGTGTAAAAATTGGTTGAGATACAACAGAGCATAATTTCCCATTAAAAATGAATGAAAATATGCTTTGACAGATACACACTACAAATAACAAATACCTACTGTATTTGTTATTTGTTATACAGATAACAAAGACCTACTGTATAACACAGAGAACTATATCCAATATCTTGTAATAACCTATAATGGAAAAGAATCTTAAAATTTATATATACAAAAATATATAATACATATATATATATAACTGAATCACTTTGCTATATACCTGAAACATTGTAAATCAGCTATACTTCAATTAAAAAAATTAAGTTTATATGTAGGAAAAAATTAAAGGAAATATGTTTTCATGTAATGGCTTTTCACTTAGCAGAATTTTCAAGAATGAATTCAAGTCATTAAACAAAGGATACATATATTTGATTCCCAAGTTTGGAACAATAAGCAACAAGAGTTCAGACAGCAAGGGATACCAGTGCTACCTCAAAAAAGAAAAAAATTACCCAGCCTGAGTTGGACTAGCAAGGGATACCTGTACTCCAAAACAAACTAAAGAAACATAGGATGAGTGAGATGAACTAGCAGCAACAAGAATCATACTTCAAGGCTTTAGGATTTTAATTGACTGTAGTCATAACAAATTAGTGTGATACTAAAATCAAACTTAATCTATAAAGTTGAAAAACAACCAACAAGATTAAAAGAGGGCAGGGAGTTCCCTGGTGGTCTAGTGGTTAGGATTCAGCACTTTCACTACAATGGCACAGGTTCAATCCCTGGTGGGGGAACTGAGATCCCACAAGGCACACAGCATAACCAAAATAAAAAAAATAGAAATAAAAAATAATTTTAAAAAAAAGGTTAAAAGAGAGCAGATTTGAGCAAAGGAACAGATCACTAAACAAGAGCACTCAGGATACACTAAGTTGCGCTTCAAAAACAAGATTATAATAGGTAGAAATGAAAAGATGAAGACTTCCAATAAGGATGCTTCTATCCAAACACATAAAATCATGGACGACCATCAACAGAGGAATGAAAAGAAGTTGTGGTACACATATACAATGGACTATTACTCAGCCATTAAAAAGACTAAAATAATGCCATTTGCAGCAACATGGATGGACCTAGAGATTGTCATACTTGAGTGAAGTAAGTCATACAGAGAAAGAGAAATCATATGATATCACTTATATGTGGAATCTAAAAAAAATGATACGAATGAACTTATTTACAAAACAGAAACAGATTCACAGACTCAGAGAACAAACTTATGGTTACCGGGGGGAAGGGTGTCAGGGAGGGATAGTTAGGGAGTTAGGGATTGAGAGAAAAAAAAACAACAACTGTATATCAGTATATTATATACCTGTAAATTATATCTTATTGTACATCAACTATACATCAATAAAAAAAAAAACAAGGTTCTACTGTATAGCACAGGGAACTATATTCAATATCCTGTGATAAACCACACTGAAAAATATAAAAAAGTATATAACTGAATCATTTTGCTGTACACCAGAAACTAACACATTATAAATCAACTATACTTCAATTAAAAAAAACAATGGATGAAAAATAAGATTATCAAAAAGATATGGCTGAACCCAAAACGAAAATAAATATATCCCTGAGCTAGAAACAATAAAAATTCAAAAGAATAAACCATACAGTACCTAAAATGGAGCACAGGGAATAAAGAATGGGAAAGATGGCTGGATACTGACTATAGCAGGCAAATGGTCAGAGAAGTTCAGCTCCCACAGGTAACAGCAACAGAACAGAACCAGGTTTGCTGCTTGACACCAAGAGGTGGGTATGGGAATAGAATTTGCACAGCTTGGGTGGTGGGGTGGGGGGAGAAAGAAGACGTATGAAAAAAAATCAGGCTGGGTACTTCCCTGGTGGCACAGTGGTTAAGAATATGTCTGCGAATGCAAGGGACACGGGTTCAATCCCTGGTCCGGGAAGATCCCACGTGCCACAGCAGAGCAACTGAGCCCGTGCACCACAGCTACTGAGCCTGCGCTCTAGAGCCCGCGAGCCACAACTACGGAAGCCCGAGCACCCCAGAGCCCATTCTCCACAACAAGAGAAGCCATTGCAATGTGAAGCCCACGCACTGCAATGAAGAGAAGCCTCTGCTCACTACAACTAGAGAAAGCCTGCATGCAGCAACGAAGACCCAAGGCAGACAAAAATAAATACTTTTTTTTTAAGTTTAAAAAGAAAAAAGAATCAGGCTGAAAACCTATTACCTATAGCTATATAGCTTTATAGGAGCTCTGAGCCTGGAAAGGAAAGAGGACAAAAATCCAGGCTCACAGCACATTTAAAATTAACAATAATCCCTTAATATCAAATATCAAGCCAGTATTCCCATTTCCCCAACTGCTGTGTAAATATTTTTTGAGTTATTCTGTATTGATTGATGTACAGTAAGTCCCCTACATACGAAACTCAAGAGCTGCGAGCTTTCAAAGATGCAAACGTGCGTTCCATCAACATCAGGCGTGAGTGAAACTGCAGCTTGTCCTCCATCTCCTATTGCTGACGATCCTTCAGCTCTACCATCTCCCACCTCCTCTCCCTCCTCCAGTCAGTAACTCTTCTTGCCTGTTCACTCGATGCCAGCCCCTTTATGCCAGCTGTTGTACTGTACCGCTGTACTTTTCAATGTACTGTACCACAAGATTAAAAATGTTTCATTTTTTGTGTGAAAAGTATTATAAACCTATTAGAGTACAGTATTATATAGCTGATTGTGTTAATTGGGTACCTAGGCTAACTTGGACTTATGAACAAATTAGACTTGTGAACACACTCTCAGAATGGAACTCGTTCGTATGTAGAGGACTTACTGTATTTATCTCTTGTCTCCTTCCATTCATCATCCCTGTATCTTTTATTATTCACTTTCTTGCAATTCTTAGAATTTGGGGTTGGAAAAACCAGGCAGTTGTCCTGTAAAGATTCTCAGTAGGAATTTTGTTGATGGCATCCCCACAGTATTAACAAGTTTTTTTGGTGTTTTGTTTTTGTTTTGTCTTCTATTTCCTATAAATTGGTAGTTAAATTTAAAGGCTAGATCAGATTCAGGATTATAACCTGAGGGCAAGACTAAGGCACAGACAGCATGGCATACTTCCAAAACGATGTATCTAGTATCTGGATATCTTTTTGTGATATTACCAACTATTGGTGATCTTCGCCTAGACATTATTCATTAGGAGATGCAAAATGGTGACATTCTAAGCCTATCACTGAGACTTCCCTGGTGGCGCAGTGGTTAAGAATCCACCTATCAATTCAAGGGACACAGGTTCAAGTCCTAGTCCAGGAAAATCCCACATGCCGTGGAGCAACTAAGCCCATGCGCCACAACTACTGAGCCTGCACTCTAGAGCCCATGAGCCACAACTACTGAGCCCACGTGCCACAACTACTGAAGCCTGCACGCCTAGAGCCTGTGCTCCGCAAGAAAAGCCACCGCAATGACAAGCCCGCGCACAATGAAGAGTAGCTACTAGAGAAAGCCCGCGCGCAGCAATGAAGACCCAACACAGCCAAAAAATATATAATAAATAAAGTCTATCAATCTTTATTAGAATACATCTATAGAAAGAAACTTCTCTTATTTGGTCACCCAGAGATCCAATTCATATAAGAAAAGTAGGATAAATGCTTATTTTTCTTTACCTATCAAAACTGTCAAATAATGAGTTAGCCCAAGAGCAACTAAAGTATTTTTTTAAGTTTTAGCATCATTACGAACTCAAGGATTAAACATACTTGACTTGTTTCAATTCATTAGTTATTTTCTTTACTGATGTTCAAATTGTCCCTTTTTTAAATTTATTTTTTATTGAAGCACAGTTGAATTACAATGTTGTTTATTACTGCTGTACAGCAAAGTAACTCAGTTACACACATATATACATTCTTTTTCATATTCTTTTCCATTATGGTTTACCACAGGATATTGAATATAGCTCCCTGTGCTATACAGGACCTTGTTATTTATCCATTCTATATATACAAGTTTGCATCTGCTAATCCCAAACTCCCAATCAAACCCTCTCCTACCCCCTCCCACTTGGCAACCACCAGTCTATTCTCCATGCCCCTGATTGTTTCTGTTCCCAAGATAGGTTGATTTGTGTCATATTTTAGATTCCACATATAAGTGATATCATATGGTATTTGTCTTTCTCTTTGGCTTACTTCACTTAGTATGATAATCTCTAGTTGCATCCATGTCGCTGCAAATGGCATCATTTACTTCTTTTTATGGCTGAGTAGTATTCCATTGTATGTATGTACCACTTATTCTTTATCCATTCATCTGTCAATAGACATTCACGTTGTTTCCACATCTTGGCTACTGTGAATAGTGCTGCTATAAACATAGGGGAACGTGTATCTTGTATCTTTTTGAATTATAGTTTTGTCTGAATATCTGCCCAGGAGTGGGACTGCTGGATCATATGGTAATTCTTTTTTTAGTTTTCTGCAGAACTTCCATTGTTTTCCATAGTGGCTGCACCAACTTACATTCCCACCAACAATGTAGGAAGCTTCCCTTTTCTCCCTACCCTCTCCAGCATTTGTTATTTGTAGGTTTTTTAATGATGGCCATTCTGACCGGCATGAGGTGGTATCTCATTGTAGTTTTGATTTGCATTTCTCTAATAATTAGCAATGTTGAGCATCTTTTCACGTGCCTATGGGTCATCTGTATTTCTTCTTTGGAGAAATGTTATTAAGGTCTTCTGCCCATTTTTCGTTGGGTTGTTTGTTTTTTTGTTGTCAAGTTGTATGAGCTGTTTGTATATTTTGGAAATTAATCCCTTGTCAGTAGCATCATTTGCAAACATTTTCTCCCATTCTGTAGGTTGTCTTTTTGTTTTGTTTATGGTTTCCTTTGCTGTGCAAAAGCTTGTAAGTTTGATTAGGTCCCATTTGTTTATTTTGGCTTTTACTTCTATTGCCTTGGGAGACTGACCTAAGAAAACACTGGTACAATTTATGTCAAAGAATGTTTTGTCTATGTTCTCTTCTAGGAGTTTTATGGTATCATGTCTTATGTTTAAGTCTTTAAGCCATTTTGGGTTTATTTTTGTGTATGGTGAGAGGGCACGTTATAACTTCTTTGATCTACATGTGGCTGTCCAACTTTTCCAACACCACTTGCTGGAGAGACTTCTTCCCATTGTATATTCCTTTTTTTTTTTTGGCTGCTCCGCGCAACATGCGAGATCTTAGTTCCCCAACCAGGGATCAAACCTGCACCCCCTACAGTGGAAGCATGGAGTTCTAACCACTGGACCACCAGGGAATCCCCTCCCATTGTATATTCTTGCCTCCTTTGTTGAAGATTAATTGATCGTAGGTGTGTGGGTTTATTTCTGGGCTCTCTATCCTGTCCATTGATCCATATGCCTGTTTTTGTGCCAGTACCATGCTTTGTAGTATTGTCTGAAGTCTGGGATGGTTATGGCTCCCAATTTGTTCTTTTTCTTCAGGATTGCTTTGGCAATTCTGGTCTTTTATGGTTCCATATGAATCTTAAAATTATTTGTTCTAGTTCTGTGAAAAAGGTCATGGGTAATTTGATAGGGATCACATTAAATCTGTGGATTGCTTTGGGTAGTACGGCAATTTTAACAATATTAACTCTTCCAATCCAAGAGCATGGGGTATCTTTCCATTTCTTTGCATCATCTTCAATTTCCTTTATTAATGTTTTACAGTTCTCAGCATATAAGTCTTTCACCTCCTTGGTGAGGCTTATTCCTAAGTATTTTATTTTGGGGGCTGCGATATCTAAAAGCATTGTTTTTTTTTACATTCCCTTTCTGCTATTTCATTGTTGGTGTAAAGAAACACAACCAATTTCTGTATGTTAATCTTGTATCCTGCTACCTTGCTGAATTCGTTTATCAGTTCTAGTAGTGTTTATGTGGATTCTTCAGGGTTTTCTATATATAGTATCATATCATCTGCATATAATGAAATTGTCCCCCTTTTGACCAATGGGATCTTATTCAGGATGGCTCCTAGGTTGTTTTGACACTACCTTCATAGTTTTTAGTTGCTCTATTGCTTTCTGACAAGACATTCTAGGGAAAAAAAAAAAAGAAACTCGAGTTGCTCTCCTGGCATTCTCACCTTTGTACAATCCCCTCCATTAAGTATGAGTGGGACCTGTGACTTGCTTCTAATCAGTAAAATATGACAAAGGTGACAGAATGTTAAAAATGATTACATATACATAATTATATTACATAAGACTGTAACCCCTGTTAATAGGTCACTCTTTCTCTCCCTTACTGGCTTTGAAGAAAGCAGCTGCCACGTTGTAAGCTGCCTATGGAGAGGGTCATGAGGCAAGGACCTAAGAACAGCCTCCCAGACAACAGCCAACAAGAAACTAAGGCTTTCAGTTGGGCACCCTCCAAGGAACTGAATGCTGCCAACAAGCACATGAACTTGGAAGCAGATCTTTCCCCAGCTGAACTTCAGATGAGACCCCTGCCATGGACAACACCATAATAGCAGTTTTGTGAAACCCTGTAGCAGAGGACCCAGTTAAGGGGGTGGTGCAAATGTGTGTCATTGCAAGCCTCTGAGCTTGTGGTACTATTGATAATTAATATATGCAGGCTCATCTCCTACATTTCCTGCCTCAGACTTGGAAAATGCCCATTCTGAGCACTAGTTTACTTTTATTGTGAAAAGGTATTTAAAGACCACAATGTGAGCATCAAGAGTGCTATTGAATTGGTCACTGTTTCTAGGCCTTTTAAGTCAACAGGGCCAGAAAATGCATACATTTCAATAAGTTAAGTTATTGCATGAGTGCATACAGAGGCTTCTACTCAAATTTAGTACTATAGGGTTTTTGGGGCTTCCCTGGTGGCGCAGTGGTTGAGAGTCCGCCTGCCGATGCACGGGACACGGGCTCGTGCCCTGGTCCGGGAAGATCCCACATGCCGCAGAGCGGCTGGGCCCGTGAGCCATGGCCGCTGAGCCTGCGCGTCCGGAGCCTGTGGTCCGCAACAGGAGAGGCCCCAACAGTGAGAGAGGCCCGCGTAACGCAAAAAAAAAAAAAAAAAAAAAAAAAAAAGGGATTTCCCTGGCAGTCCAGTGGTTAAGCCTTCGCCTTCTAATGCAGGGGGTGCGGGTTTGAGCCCTAGTCAGGGAGCTGAGATCCCACATGCCTTGTAGCCAAAAAACCAAAACATAAAACAGAAGCAATATTGTAACAAATTCAATAAAGCCTTTAAAAAATGCTCCACATCGTAAGTATTAAAAAAAAAAACCTACATCTTCTTTAAATAATGCTAAAGTTTGTTTTCAACAAAACCAATATATTCACTCATTTCAATTAGCCCACAATACATACATCACACAGTACTGAAATACAATGTATACATTGCCACCAAAATTATAATAGTTCAAGACTTGTTTTCCTTCTTTGCCATCCTTCCTGCACTCTCTTTCCAGGGTCTATTTCAGGGGGAATATCATCAGTGAGTCAAGTCACTGTCTTTTAAAGTCACTTGGCGGAGTTTCACTCTGGTATCCACCAAGTGAATACATGTAAAATTCATTTATTTTGTTTTACTTTTAATTTTTAGAGATCTAAAAAAATTTTTTAATAATTATGTAAAACATTTACATGGCTCCAAAGTCAGGTCTAAAGAAAAAGGAAAATTCAGAACATAGTGTAGTGCTCTTCTACACTGTGTTCCTCTCCCCCATAACAAACTGTCATTTTTTTTAGATTTCATTCAATACTCTTCTAAACATGAGCGTGTGCTCTCGCTCTCTCGCTCTCTCTATATATACACACACACACACACACACACATATACACGCACAAACACACACACATCCTTATCTCCCTCTCAGTACATGATTTCACATTAGAAACACTTTCCACCTTGCATTTTTCTTTTAACTGTCCCAGAATAAACCTAGCTTGCAACTAGAGGAAGAGTGGGCCAGACAGAAATGGTTTAAAAATAAATAAATAATTTGGAGGTGGGGGTGGGAATGATCACTTAGAAAAGCGTAAAAAAAAAAAACTCCACTTAAAATGAACTTAATAAACCAATAATCCAAAACATAGGAAGAAATCTAATGATGAGGAAGAAAAAAAAAACCAATAAAAACATGAATTCACACCAGATGGTATTAGTTTTATGAAACAGTCTGACAAAAAAATTTTTTTAATTAATTAATTTATTTTTTTGCGGTACGCAGGCCTCTCACTGTTGTGGCCTCTCCTGTTGCGGACCACAGGCTCCGGACGCGCAGGCTCAGCGGCCATGGCTCACGGGCCTAGCCGCTCCGCGGCATGTGGGATCTTCCCGGACCAGGGCACGAACCCAGGCAATGGGAGAGGCCCACTACCGGAAAAAAAAAAAAATAAAAATGAAAATTGTAAACACTGGCATGTAGACTCAATAGACAGAATAAACTCTAGGCTGGACCGTAGCAGAGGAACAAAGTAAATTGCTACACTGTACCAAATTCACCTGGTATAAGGCATAGAAAATTTTTTTTTAAAAAACTGAAAGAGCAATTAAAATACACAGAGAATAAAAAACTCCAACACAGGTCTACCAAAAGAGAAGAAAAGTAAAAATAAAAGAAGCAATATTTAAATAGCTGAGAATTTTCCAAAACTGAAGAAAGATCTGATTCCTCAGATTATATGTATACTCTGAGTATTAGCTGGATATAGAGAAATAGGTCCACAGTCACAGTGCACTACGGTAAAACTGCAAAATACCAAGCACAAAGAGCTGCAACTTTAAGAAAATAACTAACCAGACTACTTCACAACAAATGTCCATAACAACTTAAGAAAACCACATGCAAACACTGACTTGACTTCCCTGATTATTTACAAATCTATAATGTCATATGGGCGTTGGGGGAGAGTGAAGACTTCCAAGTATACTAGATAACTATCCATACCTTAACATTCTTAACATAATTATTTACCTATGACTCTAAAAGCAAGGTGTGGACAATACATAATACTAATAACTCAAAAGATTTATTTCAAAGTATCTACTAAATTCACACATTTTAGTCCTTAAAAAAAAAACTGAAATGCTAAGTAGTGGAACTTTGGAGAAAAGAAAACAGCAGCATAGAAGGGAAGAAACAAAAATCAATTCCTGGGAAAACAGTTGTGAAAGGCAACATTGAACTTTATACCACAACATGCAAGAAAGAATACCTTTATAACCTTGATGTAGGAGAGGATTTCTTAAACAAGACACAAAGACACAAACCATAAAAGGGAAATCCTGAGAAATTCAACTAAATTAAAATGTTTAACTTTTATTAACAAAGAAACCATACAAAAGTGAAAACGACAAGCCACAAAATGGGAAGACATTTGTGATACATGATCCGCAGAGAATTAGAATTCAGAACATATAAAGAACTCCTATCAAAAAGAAAAACAAACCCAACAGTCATTTCTGAGAAAAGGAAACAAAAATGGCCAGGAAACATTTGAAAAGACATCTCCCCTCAGTAAGCAAAAATGCACAAACTACAAGATATCAATTCAACCCAACAAGCTAACTTTAGTATTTACCAACATCAAGTACAGTAGACCTTTGAACAACATGGGAGTGAAATGTGAGGGTCTTACATACAGATTTTTTTCAATAGTAAATACTACAGTACTATACAACGTGCAGTTAGTTTAATCTGTGGATGCCAAACCATGGATTGAGAGGAACAGGGTAGATATGGCGGGCCAACTATAAATTATAGGCAGAATTTCAACTGCACAGAGGTCAACATCCCAAACCCCACCGAGTTTTTCAAGGGTCAACTGTATAGACCAGAATGTGGAGCCATCACATGTATACACTAGTGAGGAGAATAAACTGGTACAATTATATTGAAAAACAACACAGCGCTACCTACAGTAAGGCTGAAAATGCACCTCTCCTACAATTCAGCAATTCCACTCCTATCTAGGTTATGGTCCGACACAATTTACTCAAACTGCAAATCTCAACATTAGTGGGTAGCAAAAATCAACTCAGTGGGTCTTGATTAGCATTTCTATTCTTAATGAAACAAACTAGTATCACATGAGGTTTTTTCCCCAAGAAACTTTGTTACATATGTATACATCTGATAATGTATTGAGTCTCATAACGTAAAATTTATTTCTTATTGTAAGTAGTAACAAAAAAGTTTTTTAAAACACGATACTAGAGATAGTAGGGATGCAAGTGCACCAAGAGACCTATACAAGGTATTCATAGCAGAACTGTTTATAATAGCAAAAGAAAACTGGAAACTACCCAAGTGCCCATCAACAGATAACAAACAAGGTGGCAAATATACATACAATGAAATTCCAGGTAGAAGTGAAAGTGAATGAATTAGAGCTATATACAAGATGGTGGAAGAATATTTGGACAATAAAGTTGAGGAGAAAAAGGAAGTTGCAAATAAACTCATACAGAAGGATCCCATTTACAGTGTTCAAAAACAAAACAGAAAAAAAAAAGATACCAAAAGGGATTATACACCACAGTAACTGAAACTATACCCAGAAATGAAAATACCAAATCATATGAGAAGCTTGAGAAATTCACTTCACAGAAATCATGTTCAGCCAACCTGAGATATCCAGGTTAGGAAAACTATGTAAAATAATTATGGAACACATTTCAAACGAACATGACTTCCCAATAAACTAATCAAGTACAGGCCAAAAGCACACAAATGAATTCAACCTGTGCATGGATATTAAAAATTTAAAGGACTTCCCTGGTGGCACAGTGGTTAAGAATCCGCCTGCCAACTCAGGGGACATGGGTTCAAGTCCTGGTCCGGGAAGATCCCACATGCCATGGAGCAACTAAGCCCACGAGCCACAACTACTGAGCCCGTGTGCCACAACTAATGAAGCCCCCACGCCTAGAGCCCGTGCTCCGCAACAAAAGAAGCCACTGCAATAAGAAGCCCAAGCACCGCACGAAGAGTAGCCCCCGCTCACCGCAACTAGAGAAAGCCCGCGCACAGCAACAAAGACCCAATGCAGCCAAAAATAAATAAATAAAAATAAATTTATTTTTTAAAAAATTTAAGGAAACACTTTAAATGTTCAACAACATAGCATTCAGAACACTGGAGAGCTTTCAAAGTACAGCCTAGCTTGCTCAAATTTACTTCAAAGGTAACCAGATGTAAACATATGCAATCACTAAATAATTTATGTATATATTTCACTCAGAACACTTACATTGCTGATCAACAAGATTAACTAGTACTAAGAAGTACTTTGGCTGAAATTCGTGCATTAAATTTTGTTTGCCATCCCACTCCCAAGAGTAAACCTGAAACCCTTATTCTTGAAGTCTCACTTTCCATGGCATTGCACGTAAATCAACTAGCCATGCTAATGGAGAAGGCAGATGGCACAAATGACAAGTAAAGAAAGCAATTGGCAAAATTAGCAGTAATCCAAGTCAAGAAGATTCAAATTCTAGCCTCAAGTTTGTTTGTTTGAATACATGCAAATTTTAACATTATTAGTTTGACTTTCTCATGATCTGTTTAATCAGTGGTGTCTGAAAGGAATGATACGACTTTCCTAAGTCATTATTTAAGCCTTAAAGGAATGTATTACATGCCTTTTTGTATTTGGACAATGCTTTTTTTAATCATTATTTCTTACTCCAGATCTGTCATTTAAATATGGCTAAATATGGAGAGTTCCTTAAAATACGTGATATATCTAGCTCCTCACTTATATAACTGCCATGTAGGTAATTTATAGTTAAATTATGAAGTACTTTCTCAAAAAAATTAAAACTGTGAACTGAAATAATTATATAGTATTTCCTATTAAAGTATCCATATCTGAAAAAAAAATGACAAGTAAAGCAGAAGGCTCAATGAGTCCCAATCATTTTCAAACATCAGGCAATTGATTCATTCATCAAACTGAGCACTACCTAAGTGCGAGAAATATAGTTCACAGTGGTGAGCAAGAGTTCCCGCCTCATAGTGCTTATATTCTTAGAGGTGAAACAGATATCAAGCATATAAATAAACAAGCATATATTATAATGTTAGGTAATAACTGATCATGAAGTGAAGAAAAATAAGGCTGAGACAAAGAATAAAGAGAACATTCATTCTGGTGATCAGGGTTGGCCTTTCTGAAATAACCACTGAGCAATGCCTACAAGATCACACGGCAGTAAAACTCATAACGCTACACAGGAATTAAGACTGAAAATTTTTCTTGTAAATTAAAAAGATCATAGTCTACCTATTGCTTTCTCTATAAAACACTTTATAGCATTTGGTTTTAAATGGCTTTCACTATTTTCTCTCCTTGGAAAACTTTAAGTTCTCAAATTTAAGTCACTAGCTTGAAGAGTTAATCCTCTAACTCCAGGGGAAAGAAATCTTTATAACCTTCATGTAGCTTTCTAATACCTAACATCAGACAACTGCACATGGACAAGTGCCTTACTCTTTTTTTCAGAAAGCATTCTTACGAAACAACTCAATGTATGAGAATGGGCTCTAGAGTCAGAATATCTAGTTCAAATTCAGGTTCCTCCTTTTATTTGCTCTGTGTCTTTGGACAAATTATTTAACCTGCCTCCCTCGTTTCCACCAAATACTATCTATCTCATAAGGTTGCAGAGAGGATAAATATGATACTATACATAAAGTATTTACAAAGCCTTACAACAAATAAGCACTCTAATGTTAGCTATCACTTATGTAGCAACTACTAAGATAATATAAGCAAGGCAAATGAGTTTCCTGCAAGTAAATCCACACATACAGTAAGTGGTATTAACTAGCAAAGCCAAATTCAAACCCAAGTTCTTCAGACTCCCTAGCACCCACACTCTTTCCACTTACACCACACATTATACAATTAAAGAACTGAGCAATAAGAAATTTGCACAAACCTTAGAATTAATAAGGTCTAAGACCTGCAGATCTCCTAACTACTGACTTCCAGACCAGACTGTTCCCTTAGCAACTTAAATGACTCATGTGTAAGAGTAAATAATGATCATCCCACATTTTCCAGTGAGAATGTAGCATAACATCAGGTCTCTTGACAGACAATGTAATTACTAAAAATCATATAAGTTCTGATAACTAATTGCAGATGTCACTCAGATCCAAAAATAAAGAAATGTGGATAAATGACATTCTTCTCTAGTAATGGCAGGCAGCTAGGATCCTATGGCCCCCATGAAAACGATTCAATATGGAAGCTATCTTAAAGGACCTCTCACTGGATTAAATGACATTTCTCCCCTTGGTTAAAAATACATGGGCTAGTGTCTACAGAAAGCTAAATGCTTCTGGCTAGCAACCTACTCACCTACACATTTGCTTATTTCTATAAATCGATTAAATGACAGAATAAAGACAAAGCTGTTATTTCTTCGAAAACAAAGTTAAATCCTTTGGAAGGCCTTGATAAGGACTGGAAAAATCTAGAATGATTTTGAATTCGAATGTTTCATTACACTAAAAAAAGCAATACTAGAAATTACGCTTTTAAGGAATGATGTATAGAAAAAAGATCAGGAGACCCCCTACTCAAAGACAATAGATTGATCCAAATAAAAAAGAGAGGTAAGGGCTTCCCTGGTGGTGCAGTGGTTGAGAGTCCGCCTGCCGATGCAGGGGACACGGGTTCGTGCCCCGGTCCGGGAAGATCCCACATGCCGCAGAGCAGCTGGGCCCGTGAGCCATGGCCGCTGAGCCTTGCACGTCCGGAGCCTGTGCTCTGCAACAGGAGAGGCCACAATGGTGAGAGGCCCGCGTACAGCAAAAAAAAAAAAAAAAGAGAGGCAAATAAAAGTAAGTAAATGCTTAAAATTAAAACGAAGTGCACAGATACCTCGAGTTCTTGCTTTAACCAACTTTTTATATTACCTAACTAATAGTCCTAATCACGTGAGACAGGTAAGACGGTCTCCGCCACATTTAAACATCACTCCCTCCACCAAGGGGTTCCCAAAGGTTCCCTGCCACTTTTCTTCTGCTCTCTGACTGTTCCTAGGAAAGGAGCAAACTGAAAACTACATGTGTCCAAAAATGAGGTATGCATCACAGTAAAAAAAAAAAAAAACACAAAAAACTGTAGGATAAAGATTTTAATTCACTTGTAATGAACACATCTTTAATAAATCTTTATTGAGTACCTGTTATGTGCCAAGCACTGCCCTAAACCCTTAGAATCCATCAATAAACAAAAGGAGATAAAAAGCCCTGTCCTCATAGAGGTTACGTTATAGCGTACGTCTGGGGGCAGAGAGAAGAGATAATAAACACGATCAACAAGGAAATTATATAGTTTGTTGAAAGGTGACAATTGCTATGTAAAACAGAACAGGGTACAGAGATCATAAGTAGGGAAGTGCAGCTTTAAATAGAAGGCAAATCGTTTTGAAAAACATTTCAAGAGCAAAGACTTGAAGGAGACAAGGCAATCAGTCATGTAGATATCTTACAGAAAAAATGATTGAAGAAGGGGTAACAGCCAGTGTAAAGGCTCTAAGACAGCTGAAATAAGCAAGACGTAGAGTAGTAGCTAACTTAGGAGAGGTAAGGGAGGATGGGGAGAGTAGGAGTATCCAGATTCTGTAAGACCTTGTAGACCATAAGTACTTTGGATTTTACTCTGCATATGGGAAGTCACTGCAGGGTTCTGAGGAAAGAAGTGGTATGATCTGGCTGCTCTGTTGAAAAAGACTGTAGAGAGCTAGGATAGAAGCAGAGAAACCCATTAGAGGTTAACTGCAGAAATCTAGGCAAGAGAGAGAAGATTGGTTTGGACTAGCCTAATGAGCAATGGAGGTGGTAAGAAGTGATTTGATTCTGGATATATTTTCAACGTAAGATTGAGCCAAGAATGCCAAGTATGAATGAGATAAGTCAGGGATGACTCCATTTTTCTTTTCACCTGAATACTGGATAGAGCTGCCATCTAATAAGATGGATCAGCCTGCCCCTACAGCAGGTTTAAAGAGGAACATGGAATTTTAGTTTGAGTTTACTACTTTACATCCAAACAGAAATTCAGAACAGGTCGTACAGAATACAGGAGGTAAATCTGGGCTGTAGATATAAAAATGGAAGCCATCAGCATATAGGTATTTAAAGCCATGACACTGGATGAATCACCAGAGGAGTATAAAAAGAAAAGTGAACCAAGGATTGAGCACTTCAAGAATGAGAACGAATCGTAAACACAGAATGAGCAGAGCAATTAGTGAGAAGAGAAACCCAAAAAGCAATGTCCTGGAAGGAGGGGAGTATAAACAATTCATTTAAGTTCCACTTAGTGTACAAATCACTTTGCTGAAACTAGACTTGAGGTTAGAAGCTCTTAATCAGCCTGTAGTAGTTAAGGTGATAGGTGAAATACTAAAGCACAACTTTTTTTAAAAGGAGGTCACTTCTTACACATTTCCTAGGAATATTAGATTTCCTACTGGAATCATTACTAAAACTATTCTTAGTACTAAAAGTATACTATTTTGCCTATTTTATCTTTTTAAGATAAAACCAATTAAAAAGTATACCATTTTAAAAATTAATTTTAAAAGCCTAAATAACACTGCAATCAAACTCAAAGACCAAAAAAACCATTTAAACACCAATTAAACACCCTGGCATGCAAACAGTTATAAACTGTCATTACTTTTCTCTTTCTAGAGCTCACATACAGAAGGTTAAGTTAAATCAAACTCCTTAGTTATGGTACTAAAGGCTTTTCCTCTTTCTGTTTAATTTTCTGTTTACAGAAAAAAATAGCTTACATTCTTATCTAAACCAATGTTTAACCTGTGCTTTGTACATAAACTACACTTTTATGATCAGAACACCCAAAGTCATGTTCACAAAAACTGAAAGAGGAAGCAATGAAACTCAACTTTATTTATGCATAAAAGTGATCACTTCTAAAGAAACAATTACTTGCTTCTAGCCTCTAAGTATCCTCTGGATTTACCTTCAAAATAACTAAAAACATAAACAGTACACAGAAAAAGCAGCTTATAAGATGTTATCCTCAAACGTTCGAATGTTCTTGAAAAACATAGTCTCTCTTCATTTCCTTTTTACACATTAGGTCAGATTCCTAAGAAACCCATACCATTACGTTTATTAACAACTTAAATTTTTTACAAAGTATTGTGAGATCTTTTAGATTAAAACTTTCTTTGCTATAAAAAATTATAATAAGTATGCAATTAAAAATATACCTTCCATACATTTCAAGTAAAATTCAAGATAAGTTCCCCACAGTATCAATCTTAACACAAGTCCTTTAAAGTTAAGCCTCAAAAAAGCCTTCACTTCTCAGGCCCTTTATAAAAGTCATACTGGGGCTTCCCTGGTGGCGCAGTGGTTGAGAGTCCGCCTGCCGATGCACGGGACACGGATTCGTGCCCCGGTCCGGGAAGATCCCACATGCCGCGGAGCGGCTAGGCCCGTGAGCCATGGCCGCTGAGCCTGCGCGTCCGGAGCCTGTGCTCTGCAACGGGAGAGGCCAAAACAGTGAGAGGCCCGTGTACCACAAAAAAAATAATAATAATAATAAAATATAAAAGTCATACTGGCTGTCCTTTAACATCTAATTATTAAAATGTTCTCCCTACTAAAAGCAGGTTAAAGCCTACAAACTGGAAGGAGGCTTGGAGTGAGAGACAGATGAAAACACTTGCATCAAGCAGAAGAGACTATGATATTAAAGGAGGACACAGAAAATACTAAACTGGAAAAAATTCATAAATTAATGGCTCTTCATGTTGACCCTGAGCCATCAAGAAAAGGTTATATAATACTCAATACCCTTTATAATTTTAAAGTGTTTAATATTTTTAAGAAAAAATTTCATCAGGCTTTGTTATATTTTAAGTTTCAGTATGAATCTCACAAAGGTAAATAGAACACTTCACTCTCCAAGTGCACCTGATAGAGTTGGTTGCACTGCTAAGGCTGCAAAATTAGAAGAGATTTCTAACTCAGTGTTGGGGGGAGGGTAAGAGGGATGAATTAATGAATTTTCCTTAGAATCTACAAACAATAAACCCAGTTATTTCTTGTTAGATCCCTAAACAAGAGGATATGGGGAGTCGGGGGCGGGGGCTTGTTTATCAGAGAACACATTAAATATTAAAGTATTTATAGCAACGTATGTCTACCCAAAACACAGAGCAATTCAAGAGTACTCCAGTGTTATTCTTGGGACAATAATAACAGTCTCATCAGCAACTACTTTAGCCAGACTGGAGACAGTGATGCCATTCACCTGCTAGGTGAGGTAAGGAGAAGTGCAACCTAATTAACCAAGAATTCAAACTTTAAGACAATCCCTACACAATTCAGAATGCTTAGTTCACCCCAAGGTGTTTACCTTTAGCAGGCTACGGGTGTCTAAATTTCTCAAGGGTTTCCACAAAGCGTCTCAAAAAAAAGCACAACTTTGAACAGTTAACTTCAACTGCAGCTTTTTAAGCAGTGCTTATTCAGATACCTGCTAAGAAATCCTTTTCTGGAATAGGCGCAACCATGAATTTAGATTCCTGCTTCCTCCCACAAGGAAGAGCTAAGATTAAACAGCCCGCTCTTGAACCTAATCAGGGTGCAGCTGGCCGAGGTTAGGATGCCGCTCCCCGCGTCTGGGGATGCCGGTCTCTGGTACACATGCTGCCTCACGACCGACGCGCGGTGCTGCACATGCCACACCAGTTGTCGGATTACCGTACGACTTTTCTAGGCTGCCGGCTGGGTTTTCTGCCGAGGTCCCCAACGCCAAAAATCTCATTGTTGGAAACTGAAGGGGGGAGGGGGAATCAGTAAGGAAGACACACCCCTCAGGGACAGGAAGGATAACTTCCCCCGTCTCGAGGGCGGTCCACAGATTTTTCCAAACTCTGCCCTCACGCTGCTTTCCCATGGCCAACCGCCCCTCTCTAGGACCCGGGGGCGAGCACAGGGCGGCGGAAGGGGGCACTGGAAGGGCCGAAAGCCGCTTCACCAAGTACCCCGAGAGCGGCGAGGGCTGGAATTCCAGCATGGCGTAAGCGTGGCCCAGCTCCCGCCCAGGGAGGCCTCCGGGGACGCGCTCCCTCAGTCCCCCGGCCGAGGATACGGTAATCCGCCTTCCTTCCCGGGGGCCCTCACGCCCAACTAAAAATAGGTGTCTCGGTCACCCCCAGGCCCTCTCCGGCCGACCTCACCCTCGGGAGACGTCCTCGGACGAGACGCCGCAGCGGAACAGGGGTCGGGCCCGCGGCGGCCCGGCGAGGCCGCGAGGCCGCTCGGAGCCCGCCAGCCTCGGTGGCCCGGCCCAAGCAGGAGCCCGGCGGCGGCGACCCGGCGCCCGAGGCCTACCCGGCGGGGGCGGCGGCAGGCGGTGTCCCGGCCCCACGGCCGCACCCCCCCCCCGCCCGACGCGGCCCTCCCGTCTGTCTGGGATCCCGCGGCCGGCGCAACCCTCCCCTCTCCGCGGTCCCCGCGGCCGGAGCCTGGGCCCGGCGCGGCCCGCTCTCCCTTACCCTGCGCGGCCGGGGAAGGATACCAGAAAGACGCGGCGGCGCCGGCAGTACAGCCCGAGCCGCCAGCTCCAAGTGGCCGCCGCCGCCGCAGTACCTCAGGTGCCGTCGCGCCGCCGGGCAGGAAACGGGCGGTTGCGGGGCGGGGCGGCCCCGGCACGTCCCGGCGTCTGGGCCGGCAGTGCCCGGAGACCGGCCCCTTAAAGGGACAGGCGTCGCCGCTTCGGCCCCCGCGCGCTCTCCCGCGCGCTCGGGTAAGTCCCAGCGTTCGGCGGGCTCGGGATTCCGGGGCTTTCCTCCCGAGATGACGTCCCGCAGCTAGGTGGAAGGTGGGAGCTCTGGGGCTCGAGGCGCAGCGGAGTTCCCTTCGTCCGGGGGCCCTGCTCTCTCTCTCTCTCTCTGTCCTTCCCCCAAAGCTGGTTTCGTCTTGCATGGCCCTCCAACCTGGCCCCTCAGACTGGATTTTTTTTTTTCTCTCTTCTTTATGATTTTTTTGAATTTTTGAATTTTATTTTATTTTTTTTATACAGCAGGTTCTTATTAGTTATCCATTTTATACATATTAGTGTATATATGGATTTTTTTTATCAATAGAAAACGAAATCATCCGTTCCTCTGTCTCCAGAGTTTCTCTCTGAATTCTCCTTCGGGCATCCCTGGAGCCAAAGAGAGAGAGAAATTTTAAACGGACCCAAATAAATTGTGTGCAAATATTGTGAAGCTGTTGTGTCTGCCAGCCGATGGCCATTCATTAAGCCCGAGTAAATAACTTTAAGCTGCAGAAGAAAGGAAAGGTTGGCCAGAATCCCTGCTTATTAGTTTGCTCTTTGCTAAAAGAATGATAGCTATCTTCCTGGTCCACTGGCAAACGAGATGTGTTTATTACTTACTGCTTATCAATCTCTCCCAGAATGCTAGGCATTGTCCAGAACATATACAAAACACCTACAGGCTCTCCTCAAATGTTATGAGAGTTCAAAATAATTCAAAACCTTTTAGAAGGTGGATAGAGACACATAAAATTAGGACTCATCACTAACACCTCCCGCTACATACTGACAAAGGGGAACAAGACCAATTTTTAAGTAATGAACGTCAGAACAGTTCCTGCACCACCAGGGTCACCTTTATATGGGCTGGCTAAAAATGTACTGTACATCTGAATTCTAATTATTGTCAGAGCTTTCTAGAGCACCTCCAAAGTACACATGAAAACTGAACAGTATGTGGTAGCCTGAGATGTTGAGAATTCTGCCAGTCTTCAGCCACTGTGTTCTCCAATGATGCATTCTGTCTTATTTTAACTCCAGAAGCGCCACCCTCTTTTTTCTTTCTCAGTAGGGTTACTCAGCACCTCAGCGGTTCCAGTGCCCTCAAAGCAATCTATCTCTAAACCTCTGGCTGTCTCCTGAGCCTGTGATAAAGGATCCAGCTTCACTGAAGAGGGTAGCCATTAGTCTCTTAATACAAAGAGGGGAAATGTATCATTCCTATAGAGGAGTTTAAGGACTCTCGATTAGCCTACAAACAACCATCTAATTTCCTCTGGTTGGTACTAAAGCAGATTTTAGGTTAGAATTTTAAAATTCTATCATTTTTATGATTTCAGTAAAACCTCAGTGTCATTTTAGAAACAGTAATTTTTAGGTACATTTGTACATAAGACAAGAAGTGGATGGAACTTAGGGACATGTTTACCCTAAATATACCACTTCTTACGGTCAGGGATCACTTATTTTTGTGTTCCATAGTTTGAAACAAAAAAAGCGTAAATGTGTCAGCTATTTCAACTTCTCTGAGTGATTGAACTTTGACTTTGAAAGGGAAGTGCCTGGATACTTCATTCTTCAGTATAAGCTTCATATTTATTCACGTAAAAACAAAGCCTTACTAGAACTGTTATGCGTGATAAGCCCTATTAGGAATTAAGACCTGCCCTCTAAGTTTTGAAGTATAGTATAATATAATATCATTAACTATAATTAACAGATATAAATAACCTAAGATATAAGTAACCTTGGTTGCTGCTTACTACTCTCAATGTTACTGAAGAAGCAACTAACTTGCTAACAACGATTAGCGCTCCCAACATCTGAAGTATCTCTAGTGGTTAACAACTAAGAAATTAAATTTTATTGAAAATGATAAAGTGTAACACTATTACCTGAAGAGTATTCTTGCTCACTCTCTCTTGCTCAAGTGCAATTTACTGGCGATTGCCTTCTGACTTGTGTAATAACTCTTTTATCTAATTTTGGAAAAGTTTTAAAGACACACAGTACCTATCTCTCTAGCAGATAGAGAGAAAGCAGGCTATTCCTGTTTTTTCCAGGGAAGATTTCCCAGAAGTGGTGAGTTCTGTAGAGATTTGAGTAATATATGAGTAACGTATTACACCTCCTACTCCACCATTTCAGGGATGGCAGAGATGAAAGTATAATAGAAGCATTTCACAGAACTGAAAGAAAAAGGAAGATTCCAGGTCCACCTTTTCCACCCAAATAATGGAGTGGGGAAGTTTATACAAACATCTGCAACTGGAGATCTAGATGTAATCAGCTATTCTAACAAAGTATCTGGCACATAACTGTGCTTATGAGAGGTCTGCATTGTTCCCGTTGACATGTAATCTCTTCAAGCATATGGCATTCAAATGCTTTCATAACAGACTAAAGGTGACCATAAATCATTTGCCACTCTTTACATGGACAGGTGGGATCTGTGCCCCTCCCTTTGATTCTGGGAGGGCTCTGTGACTGACGTGACTAATAGGATATGCCAGAAGTGACACTGTGCCAATTTCTGGGCCCAGACTGTAAGAGACAGGCAATTTCACTTCCTGTCTCTTGGAACCATTGATCTTAGAGCCCTAAGCTGCCATGTGAGAAGTCCAACTACCTTGCTGGAGAGACCATGTGGAGAGGCCTTGAGACTACATGGGAAGGAAGAGAGAACCAGCTGGGCCCAGCCTTCCAACTGTCCCCACCAAGGTGCCAGACATATGAATGAAGGCTCCTGGAGCCCCAGACCATCCATGCCACAAGCTAAATACCACTAAGTGATCCCAGTCAGTACTACACGGAGCAGAAGAACCACTCAGCCAAGCCCTGCTTGAATTTCTGACTCCATATAATTTTTATGATTTTGGGATGGTTTGTTATGCAGTAATAGATAAGCAGCACATCTTTCTTCCACTTCTAAATAGCTGCAAGAAATTTTAGTCTTATTTAAGCAGAAGGGAGTTTCCACTTTGCCCATACAATCCCAAGACATCACTGGGGACTTTCAAGGGAAATTTGGGCAGGAGTAAGTAGGGAGGTAAAACTACTTTGTAGCATAATTTAACATTATTGAAGGCACCTTCATGTCTTCTATCTTCAAAGGCTGCCAGTGATTGGAAACTGGTGGATTAAATGAGGAACAAGGAGCCAGTATTTCTTCCGCATATGCACGGTGCAGGTGTTTAACGTAATTAGCGCACACGATTGTCCAAACAACCCCATAGGACTAGGCTTACGCTGAATAACTAACTACCTCAAGAGCACAGAGCTCAAAAACTAGCACCCGGGGCTTCCCTGGTGGCGCCAGTGGTTGAGAGTCTGCCTGCTGATGCAGGGGACACGGGTTCGTGCCCCGGTCCGGGAAGATCCCACATGCCGCAGAGCGGCTAGGCCAGTGAGCCATGGCCGCTGAGCCTGCACGTCCAGAGTCTGTGCTCTGCAACGGGAGAGGCCACAACAGTGAGAGGCCCGCGTACCACACACACAAAAAAAAACCAGCACCTGAACCCAGATCTATTTGATTCCAATTCCCATGCATGTGCCACTGCAACATGTTGACTCCCAAAGTATAAACTTTTAGGTACACAAACAAAATGTGAGTTTTCATTTATGTATAGGATTCTCTTACTTATGATATCTTTTTTGTCATTAGCATAAACAATGAGCAGATAGATAACACTAAATTAAATCAACAATATTAAATTGGCTGCCAGCCAGCATCATGTAAACTCTTCTTACCAAAGTAATACAGTATTGAAATATGTACATTTTGTCCAAATACACCTAGCAATTGGAAGAAACAATCTTTAAACTCTCTGATTCTTTTTTTTTTTTTTTTTTTTTGGCCTCGCCTTGTGTCATGCGGGATCTTAGTTCCCCCAACCAGGGATCGAACCAGGGATCTTCACAGCACGCTTGAATAATGGATACTACGCTTTTACTAATAAGAGACCTAAATAATGTGGAGGGTAAAAGAAGATTAACTTGTAGTCCTCATGTGAGAAGTTTTATTTGTTTAGTAAGTTAGATCGGTTGATTAGTATTAGCTATTCAATGAGGCCTAAATAAAAAATGTGGTCAACATACTGCTGCTGCTTAGTGTCACATAAAGAAAAGAAAAAACAATGACTCTTTCACCACTGCTGCCTATACAAGCTTCACCCTAACCAGGCAAGTTGCAGGGATAAATCTTGGCCTGAGGAATCAGGCAAGAGAACATGGATATTTCAGTATAACTGTCACCACTCCCGCCCAAATAATTTTTAAGAGTATGACCTGGTGAGGGCAGATCAGTAGCAACAAATCGAACAAAGTCAGCAATATTTGCAACATATACAGCAGCATGCTAGGTGTTTAAATATAAAACATGCATTTAAAAATGTGTGTCCTGCAGAATGGTGCCTGCTTTTTAAACCACACTTCTGGGAATTCCCTGGTGGTCTAGTGGTTGGGACTATGCTCTTTCACTGCCGGGGGCATGGGTTCAATCCACTGATCAGGGAACTAAGATCCCGAAAGCCACATGGCACCACCAAAAAAACAAAAAACACGCTTCTATTTGCTTGTTCATATTCAGCTCCTCATGATAACTCTTAGATTCCCAGCCAGTCCTTGCCCAGTGTTTTTCCTCCCTGTAGTATGACAACCCTGTAATTAACCTTCCCAGGCTTAGTTCCATTTATTTCTGACCACATCTCCAATTTACCAACTTCCTTTGATCCAGGTCAACAATTTTTAAAAGCCACCTTTTGGCACTTGCATATATTGTTTTGGAAGTCTTATGAGAGAAGGTAAACAGACTGCAACCTCTATTACAAATCATCATTCTGTGAAGGCTGTAGAATAATTCTTCTGGATGCTGACTCTCATGACACAGACCTCTGGATGTCAGCCCTCTGAGCCTCCTCAGGGACTGCAGTCCATCAACAATGCCCTTTCTGTCTGAATCTTCAACCTTTCCCTCTCCATCAGCCATTCCTGCATTCAGGGATCTCTCCACTTAAACGAGGGGGGAAATATTCAAACTCCAGCCCACCCCATCTACCCCATCTCCTACAAAGCCAGGTTTTTGATTGATTCTTGGATTGGTTAAGATGCAACTTACTTGACTATATTCTCACTACCCATTCACTCTGCCTTATACATCGGTAACCTGCTTCTGCACCCACAACTGGATTCTGAAACACTTCTCACTGAAGTCACCAGTGATTTCCCTGCTGCTAACTCGTCTCTGTCACATGACACCACTGATTACTTCTTGAAAGGCTTCTCTTTCCTTGACCTCAGTGACCTCACAAACATGGCTCTTCTGCTCTCTCTTTTCCTTCTATGTAGCCTGAAGCTCCTCAGTCCCTTTCTGAATTTGTCTTCTCTATCTCTTTTGTGTTGACGTCCCTCAGGTTTCCAGCCTTGTCCCTCTATTGTCTCACTCTGCAGTCCCTCTCTGGTCTTATATTACAATCTATATTCCCAAGCAAAGACCAGTGTCTGCATTTTGCAAGCCCTACCACTAAGGAAAAGGCATCTGTATTAGTCTGAATTCTTCAGAGAAATAGAACCAATTTTTTTATATATGCACATGATTGTGGAGGCTGAGAAGTCCAAAATCTTGAAGGTGGGCAAGGCAGGCTGGAGACCCAGGGAAGAAAGAGTGTTGCAGTTCAAGTCCCAAGGCAGTCTGCTGGCAGAATTCCATCTTCTTCTAGAAGGTCAGGTTTTGTCTTTTAAGGCCTTCAACTGATGAAATGAGGCTCACCCACATTATGGAGAATAATCCGCTTTACCCTAAGTCAGCCAATTAAAATGTTCATTTCATCTAAAAAATTCTTTCACAGAAACATCTGGAATAATGTTTGACCAAATATCTGGGTACTGTGGCCTAATAAGTCGACACATAAAATTAACCATCATGGTATCTTTGGATTCTGTAGGCAATGCATACTACATTCGGGTCTGCTACTCTAACTCATTTTCTGGGAAACCTGTTGGGCTATGAATTTTGGGCCCAGATCAAGAAAGCTCTCTAGCAGGTCTAAGACTCATGCGCCCTATGGTCAGTTGAGACTTGTGACCCAGCAGATCCAACAGTGAAAATGAGAATACAATGTAAAGCCACTGGCAAATCTCAATAGGAGAAGCATAGTTCAGACTTTTAGATTTGGGGGTGTGCTGGCCATTTTCCTCTAATTAAGATCAAGTACTTGACCATGGAACACCAACTGTCCAGGTGACCTGAGCTGCCTATTATGAACTGGGTGTAATCTAACCCATCAACCCATAACTTTGGGAGTGGGAAAAGATGTTCATCATCAAAAAGATATGGTTTATGCAAGATCTAGGTTAAACAGGTTCATAACTCATTTGTGCCTTCAGAAAAGGCACAATTGTGTTACGAACAAGTGGTTAAGACTGCCACACCATCTACTCCAGTGCCGCCTATCCTTCATTCACACCTATGGTCTCATAAGAAATTCCACCTGGGACTTCCCTGGTGGTCCAGTGGCTAAGACTTCACGCTCCCAATGCAGGGGACGCGGGTTCAATCCCTGGTCAAGGAACTAGATCCCACATGCCACAACTAAGACCCGGTGCAGCCAAATAAATATTTTTAAAAGTATATTAAAAAAAAATAAATTCCACCTGATCAAGGAAGGAAAAAATTGATCCTGGTTTAGAGATGCAACTATACAACGTGTGGGCACTAGATGAAAATAAACTGCTACAGAATCACATCCTGTTCAGGGGTGACCCTGGAGAACTAGGGGGAGGATAAACTTTCCCAAAGGGAAGAAAGTCAAGCCATACATCTGGTATGCACTTTTCCTGGAAGGAGAGATGCCCATATATTTATGTCTACAAAAATTCATGGGTTGGAGGTCAGGGACTTGGTACAAGATTGGAGAACAGTTAACAAGGAGGTTTGGGGAAGAGGCATGTGTATATGCCCACTTAATAGTGGACATAGAATGTAAGGATAGGACTTCCCTGGTGGCACAGTGGTTAAGAATCCACCTGCCAATGCAGGGACACGGGTTTGAGCTCTGGTCCAGGAAGATACCACATGCTGCGGAGCAACTAAGCCAGTGCACCACAAATACTGAGCCTGCACTCTAGAGCCTTCAAGCCACAACTACTGAGCCCGTGTGCTATAACTACTGGGGCCCGCGCGCCTAGAGCCCATGCTCCGCAACAAGAGAAGCCACCACAATAAGAATCCTGCGCACCACAGTGAAGAGTACCCCCAGCTCGCCACAACTAGAGAAAGCCCACGTGCAGCAACGAAGACCCAGCACAGACAAAAATTAATTAATTGATTGGGAAAAATACACCACTGCCAAGATTTTTTTAAAAAATGTAAGGATATTTCTTTCCTGTAGGAATGCTTATCTAGGGCAAAAGCTTGCAGTTCTCTATAATCAGGTAGGCAAGATGGGCCACTATAGGTAAACCAACCTCTTTCCTCAGCCAACCTGCAATTCGTTCAATGAATTCATAAGGAAAGTGGTCATAGTTGCAGAGATGGAGGTTCTGCAGGGCTTCAAGCACATGGACTTCTTCTCACTAAGATTAAACTACCTACCACTACTGCTAAGTGCCCAGCCTACTAACAGCAGATACCTACACTGAACCCTAGTATAGCAACATACCCTGGGGGGAACAGCAGCCATCAGATAGCAGGTTGATTTTATTAAACACTTTCCATCATGAAGGGATTAGTGATTGGTCCCCCCAGAAATAGACACTCCTTCTAGATATGGACTTGCTTTCCCTGCATGCAAAGCTTCTGCCATCACCACCATCTGTGTACTTACTGAATGCCTATTCACTGTCACAAATCCCACACAACACTGTTCTGACAAAGAAACTCATTTCACAGGAAAAAAAAAAAGTGAGGCTAAAGATTCACTAGAAGAGCTGACATTATAGAATGGTTGGAATGGCTGTCAAAGACCCAGTTTTGGTGACAAATGAGAGACAGAAACAATGCCTTGCAACATTAGGGTGCTCTTCTACAAGATGCAATATGTATCTTGCGTCTCTTTTTTTTACCCCACAGACAGAGTATATAGGTACAGAAACCAAGGGTAAGAAGTAAGAGTGGCTCTTCTCATTATTCTACTTAATCATCTGCTTCCAAAAATTTTGCTTCTGATCTCTGCAGATTTATTTTTTATTTTTATTGTTTGGCCACACCAAGAGGCATGTGGGATCTTAGTTCCCCAACCAGGGATCCAACCTGTGCCCCCTGCATTGGAAGTGTAGAGTCTTAACCACTGGAATGCCAGGGAAGTCCCTCTGCAGCTTTAAAAGTTCTTAATTCCCAAGGGAAGAAGGCTTCTACGAGGAGACACAACATGGTTCTATCTGAACTGAAAGTTGAGGCTTCCAACTGGCTGTTTTGTGTTTCTCAAACCACTGAACAAGAAGAGGGATATGCTCTATTGATTGGGGTGGTGGATCTGTACTACCAATGGGATCTGACTTCTGCTTGGTTCTCTCATAACTGGGGTGACCCACTTGTATCAGTTTGCCTGAGATTTTCCCAGTTTTATCATTCAAAGTCTCACATCCCAGGAAATCCTCCAGTCCCAGGAAATCTGGGACAGCTGGTCACCCAAGTTCCCTGAGACATGAAAGGAATTCAACAAATTTGCTTTAGAGTGGATCTGGTTTATGTCAGGCTCAACCCATCTTCTCCACCCTCCCAAAATATATTCCTGATGACATCCAAACTTATTTTGCATCCCAGGGAGAAACATTCGACAATGACATTGGCATGCCCCTTCATTCGCTCAGCTCTCTTCACAAAAATCCTCTTCAGTGGTTTACATGCCTTTGGGAACAGTTAGGCTTTCTTGGCAAGTCGAAGGGAAAACTTTGACTGTCATGCTCTTTACTCATATTTTTCCAGGACATGAATGAAGTACTCTGATGTTTATCCTTTCTTGTGAATTCTCATTAATCTAATTTTTCCAGCACCATGAAAAATTTATGTTAGATCTGCAAGAGATGTTATAAATCATCTAATCCAACCCAAATATTTCATATTTATTTGCAATGCTCTGTTATTTAAACTTCATTATTTTTGTTTTAGATTATGATTTGTCATGCTCACCAAGCATTCATTTCCTTAACTGACCAAAAATTATACTTACACATTTAATCCAGTGAGTAATTTAATTTTTTGCTTATATGATTGTGAGCCCTGGCTTTCCTAGAAAAAGCTCAGTGTTCTTTAGTATCTCATCAGAAATCACTGTTCAATGAGGGTTTGTTGGTGAGAGACCCTGGTCTTCTAAGTATTGAACATCGCTCTCATTTTCTATTGTGTCTGGGTAATGACATCAGTGATTGTCAAAAGATCTGCTTGCAGATGAACTAGGCTTACAGCACCAATCACAGAGTAGAACTCAAGATTAAGATTTATTTTATTTCAGGTCAGAAACAACTGAGGTAAAACAATACTCTCCCACAAAACCTCCATTGGTACTACTGTCAACCAAATAATGGGGTAAATAGATCACTAGTCTTGTGTTATGTTCTTATGAATCAGTTCTTCTAATTTTTTAAGGACATAAATAAAGAAGAACAGAATTTGCAGAAACAGTGAACTGTGAATTTAAATACTAACCAAGAAATATTCATCATGCTTAGAAATTCATGCCCGGGTTTATCAGAGTCCACCTCCTATGAAATTCCTGGGAGAGAAAGATGTCTGTGTCAGCTAAAGGCCAATGAAAGAGATTTTTTTTCACCACTTTTTTCCTTCTTTGACTTTAAATTTTATTTTTCTATAACTGTATTTTCTTCTACTGAGTGCATCGGGACTATTATGAGAGATCTGAATTCCCGTTGGTTCAGGAGATTGAAAAGAAACCAAATTACAGGAGCATAAAGGTCAATAGCAAAAAAACTCCTTTCAGCTTCTAGCCTGACAATAGAGGATATAATGTCAAGATTAGTGAAAAGCTCAGATCCAAGCACTGATATTCCACTGAAAATTTCAATGAATACCTTTGTCAAAAGTTATTTAGTATTGAGAGATAGAAATAACGTATCTCTGAAAAAGAAAAAAATGTTTTGATTGAAAGAAGTACAAATCAACAGCTGAAGCATTACACAAAGCATCATCAGGTTTGAATATTCCTAAACTTTTTTCCAATTTCTTTTCATAAATCTTGTAGTTAATCTTGTCCCATCAGTTGTAGGAGTCTATTGTAGGTGACAATTTTCACATGGCTTCAGAAGAGAAATCAAATCTAGGATAAAACTGCAAGATTCTTTAGTAAAAAGTCAGAGAGGTTTAAGGTGGTGCAGATCAGATCCTTGCAGACAGGCAGAAGGCCTTCTAAGGATTTTTAAGAGTCTATCTTGCACACTTTCTCTGTTTAAACAGCGGGGCTTTTAAGAATCTAAGTCCATTGTCTCACAGCAGCTTCACAGAGAGTCCAAGGAAGGTAAAAGCTTATTTGAAAGAGATTTGTGGGCCTGGCTTTTATATAATGGAATAGATTATCAATGGACACTCAGGAAGTCCACAAAGTTTTTAAAGTAATTATATCAGCGTGATCTGAAAAAGACAGAGACATACAGCAGCCACCATGCCTTTACTAGCATTTCTCAAAGTGTAGTTCACAAATTATTTGTGATCCATATCAGGCCTCCTGTTCTGAATTTTGGGGGAGGAGGGGTGGAGGGAGGCATATTCAGGACCTAACATTTTTAATAGGTAATACTTATGAATGTTAAAGTTTGATATCCCCCTCAAACAGACCTACTTACTCATTGCTAAATATATTATTCCTGTGGCACTGCCTCCCATTCCTTCATGTTGGAATACCACCACCTTCCATTCCTCACATAATATCCATAGTTTAAACTTTACACGTTCTGGAAATTTTGCCATTTACAGCAATATGGATGGACGTGGAGGGCATTACGCTAAGTGAAATAAGTCAGAAAGGGAAAGACATATTGTATGATATCACTTATATGTGGAATCTAAAAAATATAATAAACTAGTGAATAAAACAAAAAACAAGCTGACTCACAGAAAGAACAAACTAGTGATTACCAGTGTGGAGAGGGAAGGGGGATGAGGCAGTATGGAGGTAGGAGAAAAAAAACAGGTTTATTATGGGACTATACGAAATCATTTCTGTGAAACTTCTGAAAATTTTAAAGCACTATAGAATTTAAAGAATCTTTCAGTCAATTAAAAAATATATTACATAAATAAATAAATAATTTTACACATTCTGTCCTTTCAGTAAATAGTGGTGAATCAATTGGTCAAGGAAAATGTGATGCCTATCTCACATTATATAACACACAAAAATTTTTATTTCAAACAGATTGTAACCCAAATATGAAAATTAAAATAATGCCTTTAGGGGCTTCCCTAGTGGCACTGTGGTTAAGAATCCGTCTGCCTAATGCAGGAGACACGGGTTCGAGCCCTGGTCCAGGAAGATACCACATGCCGCGGAGCAACTAAGCCCGTGCACCACAACTACTGAGCCTGCACTCTAGAGTCCACGAGCCACAACTACTGAAGCCCTTGAACCTACACCCTGTGCTCTGCAACAAGAGAAGCCACCACAATGAGAAGCCGGTGCGCGACAACAAAGAGTAGCCCCCGCTCACCGCAGCTAGAGAAAGCCCGCGTGCAGCAACGAAGACCCAACGCAGCCAAAAATTTTAAAAACAAATAAATAAATATATATTTTTTAAAAATAATGCCTTTAGAAGAAAATGTAGGAGAATATCTTTACAATCTTGAGGTAGACAAACATTTATTAAATAAGGAAAAAGTATAAACATAAAAGATTAAAAATTGCACTTCCTTAAAATGAAGAACTTATTTTCATCAAAAACACCATTAAGGCTAAATAAATTATGATGCTCAAAGAAATTAATTAATAAAAATGGATGTGAACTCTAAAAAAAAAAAATACCATTAAGAGAGTGAAATGCAAGTAGAGCTGGGAGAAGATATTTGAAATACATATATCCAACAAAGTACTTTTCTCCAGCATATGTAAAGGGCTCCTACAACTCTAAAAGGAAAAGGCAGACATCCTATTTTTTGAATAGGCAAAATACCTGAAGAGGCACTTTACAAATGAGGTTATCTAAACAGCAAATAATCATATAGAAATATGTCCAATATATGTCCAATATAACTAATTATCAGAAAATTGCAAATTAAAGCTACACTGAGTGGCAAATAAGAATTAAAGATGTTCAATGTTATCAAGTCACTAGGGAATTGCAAATTTACAACATAATTAGGGGATGTCCCTGGTGGCGCAGTGGTTAAGACTCCACGTTCCCAATGCAGAGGGCCCAGGTTCGATCCCTGGTCAGGGAACTAGATCCCACATGCATGCTGCAAGTAAGAGTTCCCATGCTATGACTAAGGAGCCCACCTGCTGCAACTAAAGACCCAGCGCAACCAAATAAATAAATACATATTTTAAAAAATAAATAAATAAAACACAATTAGATCCCACTGCACCTACTAAGATGGCTAAAATTAAAATTCTGACAATACCAAGCGCTGACAAGGATGCTGAGGAACTGGAACTCTCATACATTGCTGATGAGAATGCAAAATGATGCACTACTTTGGAAGAGAGTTTCTTATAAAATTAAATACACACTTACCATATGCATTAGTTTGCTAGGATTCCCACAATAAAATACCACAGACTGATGGACTTAAGCAACAGAAATTAATTTTCTCACAATCTGGAAGCTAGAAGACCAAGATCAAAATGTCTGCAGGTTTGGTTTCTTCTGAGGACTCTCTCCTTCGCTTGCAGATGGCCACCTACTTACTGTATCCTCACATGGTTTTTTCTCTGTGCACTTGTGCCCTGATCTCTTCTTCTAAGGACACCAATCATATTGGATTAGGGCTCATTCTAATGACCCTATCTTAACTACATCTTCATGAACTTTAATAATAAACATAAGTATCTGATTAAAAAAAAACAGACAAAAATGAAAAAGGAATAATGATTACCACTATACCTCCTCTAGAATGCCTAAAGACTGGCAATCCTAAATGTTGGCAAGGATGTGGAGCAACTGAAAGAACTGCCTTAACTTGGTGGTTGGAGTATAAATTCGTTCAAACACTTTGGAAAATTTACAGTACTTAAAGCTAAACATATTTATACTCTACAACCCAGAAATTCCACTCCAGTAAGTATACCCAACAGAAAGGAGTGCATATATCCACCAAAAGGCATGCACAAGAAGCTTCATGGGAAAAGCTAGAAACAACCCACATGTCCATCAACAGTGGAATGGGTTAAAAAATAATGTGGAGGGAGTTCTGTAGTGGTCTAGTGGTTAGGATTTGGTGCTTTCACTGCCACGGCCCGGGTTCAATCCCTGGTCAGGAAACTGAAATCCCACAAGCAGTGTGACCCAGCCAAAATAAAAAAATAAAAAATAAAAATTTTTAATTAAAAAAAATTTAAAACAAAAAATGTGGAGTATTCACATAATGAAATATTATACAGCAATTAAAAACCAAACTACTGTTACATGCAACCACATAAATCAATCTCATAACCAAGAGATTGATTAAAAGAAGATGGACATAACAGAGTACTTACTATATCATTCCATTTATGTGAAGTTCAAGAATAGGTAAGACTAATTTATAGTGATACTGGTCAGAATAGTGGTTATGTTGTGGAGTGGGGCAGCATTGACTAGAAGGTGACATAAAGAAACCTTCCAGTAAACTGGGAATGTTCTATATCTTTTTTCTCCAGCTTTATTGAGGCAGAATGTTCTGTCTTGATCCAAGTGGTAGTTACACTGGTATATACATATGTAAACATTCACTGAGCTGTGTTGCTAGATTGGTGTTTTGCTGTACCTAAGTTATACTTCAATTTGGAAAAAAGTAAAAAATAAAAACAAAACAAAACTGTACCCATATTTCCAAGGGGGGAAGTAAATAGGGCTATAGACGAAACAAGATTAATCTCACGTTGATAATTGTTGGGTGGGTGATCTGTACATCATTGAGGCCCATTATAGTCTCTCCAATTTTTTTTTCCACTAAAGAGAAATCTTTCATCCATTCTTACAGGCACATTTCAAAGCCATTTCTTCTAAGAAGCTATAAGATTTTCTTTCCTCCTTTAAACTTCCAAAACATTTTGCTTCATTAGTAAACACTCTCTTAACCAGCCTCCATTTAACTCATTCTCCAAACTCAGTGGCTCTCTCCATTCTCTCTGTGCTATGCACTGCCTTGTAACACCTGTGCCTATAGGCTACACACTAGCACACCCAAGCACATCTACGCCCGTGATTGAGTATGCTTACCAAGGGTCCGTTATGTTTTCTCAGTCAGATTTCTGTAACTGTATTTACATAATTTAAACAAATACTGAGTGCAAAAAGACCTGTTAATTAAAACTATGTTCATTACTTCGGAAAGAGTTGGTAAAGACAAATAGCTAGAAACTTCAATGTCAAAATAAATGTGTGTGTTAACTCTGAATTACATTAAAACCCACTAAATTGTACAATTTATAGGGGTGAATTTTATGGCATGTGTATTATATCTTAATAAAGCTGTTATAAAAAATTAGGAGTGAAGTGACTACAAAAGTTTGCAAGGACTT
Organism: Leucopleurus acutus; assembly: GCF_964270905.1. NCBI lineage: Eukaryota > Metazoa > Chordata > Mammalia > Artiodactyla > Delphinidae > Leucopleurus > Leucopleurus acutus. Next base: position 44,935,289 of record NC_139142.1, read on the forward strand.
TGAAAAAAACTAAAAGACCTTTGTAATTACATTACAAATGTCTTTAATTTCTTATTAATCTTTTAAGAAAATATAATGGAAATCATCGGCAACCCTTTTGAGTGTGGTTTATGCAAGAAAAACCCTTTGAGTGTGGTTTATTCTTGTTGATTCCACATGTATTATACATACTTACTGTATATAAGTTTTATTGCAATATAATTCACAAACCATACAATTCACCCATTTAAAGTATTCAAGTCCATAGTTTTAAGTATATTGAGTTGTATAACCATCACCACAATCAAGTTTAGAATATTTTCAACACCCCAAAAAGAAATCCCATAGACATTAGCAATAAATTCCCATTTCCACCCAAGCCCTCCAGCTCCTGGAAACTACTAACCTACTTTCTGTCTTTATTGATTTTCCAATTCTGTACATTTTATGTAAATAGAATCACACAAAATGTGAATTGTGACTGGCTTCTTTCCCTCGGCATGTTTTCAAGGTTCATCCATGTTATACCATTAATCAGTACTTCATCCCTTTTTTGGCTGAATAATATTCCATCTTATGAACATACCACAATTTATTTATCCATTTATCAACTGATGAACATTTGAGTTGTTTCCAGTTAGTGTGAATAATACTGCTATGAACATCTGTGTACAAATTTTGTGTAGATATGTGTTTTCATTTCTCTTTGGTATATGACTAGGAATGGCATTGCTAGCCTCATATGGTAATTCTGTTTAATCTTTAGAGGAACTGTCAAACTGTTTCCTGCAACAGCTGCACTATTTTATATTCCTACCAGTTGTAGATGAGAGTTCCAGTTTCTCCATATCCTTGCCAACACTTAAAATATCTGTCTTTCTTATTATAGCTATCCTAGAAAAATAGCTATAACTATCTCATTGTAGTTTTGATTTTCATTTCCTCATAATTAGTGATGTGAGCATCTTTTCATATATGTGTTGGCCATTTGTATATCTTCTTTGGAGAAATGTCTGTTCAAGTCCTTTGTGCATTTTTAATACACGTTATTTGTTTTTTTCCTGTTGAATTGTATGATTAGAAGACTTAATATTATTTAAATGTTTATACTACCCAAAGAGATCTACAGAATCAATGCTGTTCCCATCAAAATCTCAATGGCATTTTTTACAGAAATAGAAAAAAATCCAAAATTCATATGGAACCACAAAAGACCCCAAATAGTCAAAGTGATCTTGAGAAAGAAAGACAAAGATGAAGGTATTACACTTCCTGATTTTCTAAATGTATTACAAAACTACAGTAATTAAAATAGTATGGTATTGGCATAAAGACAGATATGTAGACCAATGGAAGAGAATAGAAAGCCCAGAAACAAACCCATGCATATATGGTCAACTGATCTTTGACAAGAGTGCCAAGAATATGCAATGGGGAAAAGACAATCTCTTCAACAAATGGTGCTGGGAAAACTGGATATTCATATGCAAAAAGTGAAATTGGACCCCTACCTTATAGCATACACAAAAATCAACTCAAAATGGATTAGACTTAAATGTAAGACCTGCAACTATAAAATTCCCAGAAAAAAAAAAATAGGGGAAAAGCTCCTTGACATTGGCTTAGTAAGGATTTCTTGGATATGACACCAAAAGCATAGGCAACAAAAGCAAAAATAGACAAGTGGGATTACAACAAACAAACAGATTCTGCACAGCAAAGGAAACAGTCGAGACTGAAAAGGCAACTTACAGAATGGGAGAAAATATTTGCAAGCCATTTTTCTGATAAGGGGATCATTTTTTAACATCCATCTGAAGGCTCATTTGAGGCCTGTAATAAAAAAATCACAGACTCATGAAGCGTCTTCCCCTTGCGAGTTGTACAAGCGCGTCCAGAACAACATGAGCCCACAGAGCGTGGACCCAACATCTCACTGACTGCTCAGGATCGTGTTCCTGCTGAGTCAAGTCTCCTGGCTCCCAGGGTGCCCAGAGCTCTGACTTGCGCTGAGATGCAAGAGCTATAAGCACAATGGGAAAGAAGAAACATAACAGAGGGAGCCCTTGACTTTGAGGTGTGAAATAAAAAGGAACCAGAGATACTCTGCTCTCATGCACAGGCACTTCAGTGTGGTCCAGAACTGCTATTCCAAATATTAAACAGGAAGCTTTGTTCGGAGATTGGCTCAGAGGAGCCCAATAAATCTCAGCTTGAAGCCTCTTCTGCAGGTTCCTCCCTCAGACATCTCATAATGCATGGCCCTGGGCCCACGGCCCTGTAGCATCGTTCTTTATCATATTGAAGGATGGTGCCGAACAACAACAATACTACCCAAGAGTGTGAGTGTCGTTGGACAGATTAATGGAAAGTTTGTATTTTGGTTTGTGGCTGTGGTCACTGCTTGCATCTCAGCCTCTCAAGCTGCCCATTTCAATTCAAATTAAGCAGCGCTTCTCATACTGTGTGTCCCAACATGCTGTACGTGCAGCTGCTGCCTTCCATCCATCACAGCCCAACTCAGCACACTCTAAGTTCCAGGTCAGCATTTCCTGATTGCATTCCTTGTCCCAGTCATGCTTTGAGCTGCGTTACTTCTAGCCATTCATCACCCAGCAATTGTTGTTATTAGCTGCCTTTGTCGCATGACCAGTCCTGCCAAGTATCCCAGATGGGAAGGCCAGTGGTCTGGCTGCAAGCCAGGATGCTGCCTGGGCTTTGTTAGTGATCTTAAGTATCATAGATAAATGCCACTAGTGAAATCTGTGCTGAAGCTGAAAGCAATATGTGAGGACATTGAAGGCCTAGCTCTTTCTGTACAAAGTGAGAAAGCATCCTTGATTCTATGCTTGGGCTGCAGTATGAACTAGTACTTAAGCAGACAGGCTTTTGAGTCCGACTGCAAGGGTCTGCCACAAACTTGAAAGGTTAATTTAGCTCTGCTCAGTTACATGACTCTTAGGGTTACTGCAAGAGCTGAATGAGTTGATCTATGCAGAGCAATTAGAACAATGCCTGTCACCTTAAGGGTTTGCTATTGCTATTTTTCTGCTTACTCCGCTTAGTATGCTTAGGTTGACCCCTTCAGATGATTTATTTATCCCTTCAATCAATATTTAGTGAGTGCCTATGGTGTTCCAGGTACTGTGGACAGTGATCCATTTCCTTTACAGTAAGCCTTGGCATGGTCATCTGGAAACCCTTTGGCAATCACAGCTATGCTACTTACTATGGAAGCAATAAGACCCCAGAGAAGAAACCGCTGACCAGTGCGCCTAGGCTGGCAGATCCCTAGGCAGCCTCTCTTGATCTCCATGCTCCCAGCACGGCCTAGGAAGAACAGAGGCAGAGGACATGGAAGACACAGCATCAACTTGACCAGATGCTCGTCCCTTTCCCCAAACTCCCATTCACCCTGGAACTTTCACGTATTCTCAGGTAGATGAGGAGGTTGGATGGAGGACAGTCGTAGATGAAGGGGGAGGTATAAAGAAAACCTGCAAATGGCCAAGGTTATCTTTCCAGCCAGTGTGGCAAGATGAGGTTCTAAATAGAATTAAATCGATTTAGAGAAAATTACTAGGGTAACGCATATGAAATTGATGGTATGTAACAATTTTGACTTACAAAACATCAATTTCATATGGTGTAACCTGTAAAAGGTACAATACTTCTTGTCTCCTCAGTTTGTTAAAGTCATATCTGCCACACCTGTTTTAAATTGTTCATTGTCTCAGAAAAACTCAGGTATAAGAAATCATCGTCATGAGAATTGGGCCTGAAACTGAAACATGAAGACAAATTTGGACTACCTATGTTAGAAATTTGATGAATGCCGTCTCAAAAGCCCAGATAATAACTGACATGTGGAAGGCTTATTTATTCTACTCTATAAGCCAACATTAACTAATTGGATTTTCTTTCTTTGTTCATTTTCTAACTGGATCTTAGTAATACTCCTTCACAAAATAGGTTTATTAAAACACTCAGGAAGATTTGAGGTCTCCAGAACTTCTCAGGGACCAAGGTAAATGTTGGGCTGTCTTCCTTGCCAATTTCTTATCTTTGTTAAATATTTAGGTATATCCTCATCTGGTTGGATCCAGAGTATAGATTACACATTTTACAGGGTGACTCTCTATATCACCAAGATTATAGACATTCCATCTAAAATGCATACATGTCTTTTCTAACAGGTGTACCCAGTGTCTTAGCAAATTCTTCATCTTCATCTTCATCTTGAAGAGTATAATTAAAGATATACATAAAGATTTAAACACAAAGGTTATATTAGTGAGAGAACAACAACTAGGATAATTTGAATGGGGTTAATTTACAATGGTATGGATGATTTATAGGAAAACCACAACAATGGTGCAGGTACCCAGGGCTTCCAGCAGCAGCAGAGCTGTCACCATTGGGCCCAGTAAAAAAGGACAAGGGAAGGATTGGTTAGGAGAACTGGGAAGAGAGGACTGTGTAGGGTTGGCCACCTCGAGGATGACTTTCAGTTGAGGAGCACAGTTAGTTCTAGGAGACCTAACAAGGAAGGAGCCAGGATGAATGCTCTGATCTCACTCTTGTCCTTTCCTCAAGTCTCCTGCTGGGCCTTTGTGTTGTCTGAACCTGACAGGAAGCCAGAGAGCAAAGGAACAAGTTAATGTACTCCCTAAAGAGAGTGGAGCTGAGAGTGGGATAGAGAAGAGTAGAAGGTAAATCTGGACAAATAAACAAGAGATTTCCAGCATAAGATATTCATTGCATCACTGTTTATAATGACATAAGATTAGAAATAGTTTGAGGGTCCCAAACTAGGGAAATTTTTAACAATTTAAGGTATATATACCAAGTGAAGTGCTTTGCAACCATTACAAATATTGATGTAAAAAAAAGCTCACAAAGCAATCTGTATAACGTGCTTTATCTTTTGTTGTAAAAACTACATATGGACATAGTTTTTACATATGTATATATACACATAAAATACATGCATACACATTTATTTTTTAAAAAAAGGCTTAAAGTATATGCACCAAGATGTTAATGATGGTTATCACAGGGAGAGTAGAGTTACATATAATTTTATGTAGGTGGGTTTTTTTAAGCAAGGAAAAATTTAATATAAAAAATTATTAACTATAGAAGGGAATTGGACTAACAAGGATTCAGCTAGTAAGAAACAAAGAGAACTCTAAAGAATATAAGAAGGGGGAGTTCCCTGGTGGCACAGTGGTTAAGAATCCACCTGCCAATGCAGGGGACATGGGTTCAAGCCCCAGTCAGGGAAGATCCCACATGCTGCGGAGCGTGTGCCACAGGTACTGAGCCTGTGCCCCAGAGCCCGTGAGCCACAACTACTGAGCCCATGTGCCACAACTACTGAAGCCCGCGTGCCTAGAGCCTGTGCTCCACAAGAGAAGCCACTGCAATGAGAAGCCCGCGCACCGCTACAAAGAGTAGCCCCTACTCGCAGCAACAAAGACCCAATGCAGCCAAAAATAAATAAATTAATTAATTAATTTTAAGAAAAAGAATATAAGAAGGGCATATATAAGGAGCAGCCACAACCTCTAAGTCTGAGATAGAAGGCTCAAGGACCCTCCCTACCCCCCACCACAGGATGGCAGGAAAGTTACTGAGTTGCTGTGCTGTCGAAACTTGCTCAAAATCTGCTCTCTAGGCTTCTGGGGAAGCCAGAAGCATTCTGTTGCAAAACCACTGGAGGGGTCAGGTGGGGCCGTTGGGGAAGCTTTTGGCCACAGGAGCCTGCCAAGGCAATACACTGGAACAAGGGAGGAAAATCCCTCCCACCTGCAATGAAACTCCAGCTTCCTGTACGGATGAAGTTTACCACAGGTGTCAGCTGGCAAAGGCAAAAAATGTATCTCCATTTTTGTAGAACAGGGAGTGAACTATGAATTTGAAGCTGAAAGGCAATAAGTTGACAACTGGCACACACTCTAAAACCTACCACCTAGGGGTACTGCGTATGAACACACACAGACATGTGTATGGTTTTCCGCTATTTTCTCTTGGTAGATGCTGTGTGCATCTTTCTATGTCCATAAGTATAGATCTACATCAACATTTTTCATTGCTGAACAGTATATATATATGCTTCGCTTTATATAATTGATTTCCATTTAAACTGTATCCTATTTTTACTATTATGAACAATACTGTGTTGAACTTCTTTAAATAATTATTTTCTCATAATAAATTGCTAGAAGTTGATTTGTTAGATTAACAGTTCTGTGTTACATTGACAGGGGTACCTGTTGGGTGCATTATTTATTTGATTTAGAAAAAAGTGCGTTTTTCATTTTATGTATTTCTCAAGAATGCGTAAAAAAGATATAACTCGGACATCTGATCTGGAATCCAAGTTAAACAAGGTCAGATACCAAAGTGGTTCCAGGAGGAATTTCCCTGAGAGCCGTGTGTCCTGGCCAAGAAAGCAAATTGTCAAAGATGGCACTACTCGGGCTTTTCACTAAAGTAGCATACAGAATTTTTTTTAATTAATAAACTTTTTCAGAGCAGTTTTATTTAGGTTCCCAGCAAAATTGAACAAAAGTGCAGTGAGTTTCCATATACTCCCTGTCCCCATGCATGCACAACCTGTGCCACTGTCAACGACGCTCGCCAGAGTGGGACATTTATTACAATCAATGAACCTAAATTATCACTCAAAACTCACTCTTGGTGTTGTACATTCTATGAGTTTTGACAAATGTATAATGACACGTACCCACCATTGTGGTATCACACAGAATCATTTCACTTCCTTAAAAATCCTCTGTGCTCTATTCATCCCTCCCTCTCTGCTAACTCATAGCAGCTACTAATCATTTTACTGTTTCCATAGTTATGCCTTGTCCAGAATGTCAGATAGTTGGAATTCCACAATATGTAGTCTTTTCAGATTGGTTTCTTTTACTTGGTAGTATGGGTATAAGTTTCCTCCATGTCTTTTCATGGCTTGATAGCTCATTTCTTTTTAATATTCCATTGTCTGGTTGTACCAGTTTATTTATCCATCTTCATGCTTCTTTTTGGCACTTATGAGTAAAGTTGCTATAAAACATCCATGTGCAGGTTTTTGTGTGGACATAAATTTTCAGTTCATTTGGGTGAATACCAAGGAGTGTGACTGTTGGATCATATGGTAAGAGTATTTTTGTTTTGTCAGAAACTACCAAGCTGTCTCCCAAAATGGCTGAACCATTTTGCATCCCCACCAGCAACGAATGAGAGTTCCTTTTTCTCCACATTCTTACCAGCATTTGGTGTTGTCAATGTTTTGGATTTGGGCCACTCTAACAAGTATGTAGTGGCAACTCATTTTAAGTTACAATTCTCTAATGATGTTGAACTTCTTTTCATGTGCTTATTTACCATCTGTATATCTTCTTTGGTGAGGTGTCTGTTAAGAGCTTTTGCCATTTTTTAATCAGGTTGTTTGTTTTCTTATTGTTGAGTTTGAAGACTTCCTTGTATATTTTGGATAATAGTCCTTTATAGATGTATCTTTTACAAATATTGCCTCCTAGTCTGTGGCTTGTCTTCTTATTCTTTTAACAGTGTCTTTCATGGAGCAAAAGTTTTTAATCTTAATGAAATCCAGCTTATCAGTTATTTCTTTCATGGATTATGCCTTTCATGTTGTATCTAAAAAGTTATCATCACCCAAGATCATCTAGGTTTTCTCCTATGTTGTCTTCTAGGAATTCAGAGTTTTGTGTTTCACATTTAGGTCTGATCCATGTTTTGTTCATTTTTGTAAAGAGTGTAAGGTCTGTATCTAGATTCTTTTTTGCTGTTTGCTGTTGCACGTAGATGCATCATTTGTTGGAAAGACTATCTTTGCTCCTTTGTCAAAGATCAGTTGATTTTAGTTATGTGACTGTACTTCTGGGCTCTCTGTTCTATTCCATTGATCTGTTTGTCTTTTTTTTTTTTTTACCAACACACACTATCTTGATTACTATAGCTTTATCATAAATCTTAAAGTTGGGTAGTGTCAATCCTCCAATTTTGTTCTTCTCTTTCAATATTATGTTGGCTACTTTGGGTCTTTTGCCTCTCCATACAAACTGTAGAATCAGCTTTTGTCTATATCCACAAATAACTTGCTGGGATTTTGTTTGGAATTGCATTGAATCTATAGATCAAGTTGGGAAGAACTGACCTCCTGACAATACTGAGTCTTCCTGTCCATGAATATGAAATATTTCCATTTGTTTAGTTCTTCTTTGACATTTTGTACAGTTTTGTAGTTTTCCTCATAAAAATCTTGTACATATTTTGTTAGATTTACACCCAAGTATTTTATTTTGATGGGTGCTCATGTAAATGATAATGAGTTTTAAATTTCAAATTACACTTGTTTATTACTCATATATAGGAAAGTGATTGATTTTAGATATTAACCTTGGATCCTGCCTCTTTTCTGTAATTGCTTATTAGGTCCAGCCTTTTTTTTTCTCGTTTAACTTTTCCGGCAGAATAAAATAGGGTTGTTTTACTCCTATTCTCCAGCAAAGCCCCATCCCAAACTTATTAACTATTTTGGATCATCTGGATAACCCTACTCAATCTTCAAATCTCATTAAATATCTCCTCTTTATAGAATCATTCTCTAGCCCTTAGATTAGTTTAAGAACCCCTTGTTTTATGTTCTTACAGATCCTTATTCTTATCATAATACTAACACTTTACTTTGACTATTAATTAAAATTCTGTCTGCCTGACTGCAATGTAAAGTTCATTGAGGTCAAGGACCTTGTCTGCCCTGTTCAACACTGATACATAGCATAGACTCCCAATGAATGTTTGTTGAATGAATAAATGATTGTACTTCCCTTCTGACCACCACTGAAAAAAGAACCAAAAAATCCCCAGAATTATCCTGTATTTATCACTCAGAATCAAATCAGGAAACTAAAATCACTTGGAGTATTTAAAACAGAAGGAATTTACCACAGTGAGTTGGTAACACAGGAGGTGGAACAGGCTGAGGAGAATACCAGGGAACGGAACGTGGACGAAGAATGTCACCTGCCATCTCAGTAAACAAAGGATGTGGTGGCCCTCAAGCCATCAGCCTGCCGCTGCCCCTGACCCTGCACCCTGAGAAGGAATTCAGGAAGGAGAAAAGCAGGGTAGTGGCCCTAGGTAGTTGAGGTGCGTATCAAGGGAATGATTTAGATGAGCCCAGACTCTTGCACCTTCCTATACAAAGAAAAGCGCTAAATTCATTAACTTGAGATTTCTGGTTTTCCTTAATTAACAGTAATCTTTTTTGTTGCCAAACTCCTATATATCCTGGCTCCTACCTTACCTCTTCAGGGTAGTCCCTCAGAGCTATGTGAGAAGCCGTGTTCCGGGCTCAAGTCCTCAGCAGGTCCACGGAATAAAACATAATTCTCATCTTCTAGGTTTCGCAGTTTTTTTTCAGTGACAGGAAGGTGTCTCAGATAATAGTAACAGCAAGAAGCTCTTAGGACACTCAAGCTGGAGGGACAAGAGGAAGAACTAATATTACAGAACCCAGGGGCCCCAGTTTATGTGGGTCAGAAGTCCAAGTACAGGGCAGCTCAGCTGGGTCCCCCTTTTAGGGTCCTCACAAACCCTAAATCAAGGGGTTGGCAGGTCTACATTTGTTTGTGGAGGCTCTGGAGATGAATTTACTTGCACAGTCATTCAGGTTGCTGACAGAATTCAGCTCCATGCAAGTATAGAACTGAGGTCCCTGTTTTCTCACTGGGTATCAAATAAGAATGATTCTCAACCTTATCAAATAAGAATGATTCTCAATAAGAATGATTCTCAGCCTCAATGAGGCTGCCCACATTCCTTGTCTCATGGCCCCCTTCTTCCATCTTCAAAGCCAGCAATGGCAGATCAAGTCTTTCTCATGCTTCAGATCTCTCAGACCCATTCTGACTCATCTGTCCTCTTCCCAGTCAGAGATGGTTCTGTTTTAAGGGCTCATGTGATTAGAGTGAGTCCACTTTGATAATCCAGGACAGTCTCCCCATCTCAGGTCCATAACCTTAATCACACCTACAAAGGCCCCTTTGCCATGTAACATTTAATTTTTTTTTAATTTATTTTATTCAAGTATAGTTGATTTACAATATTGTGTTAATTTCTTCTGCACAGCAAAGTGATACATATATGTACACTCTTTTTCATATTCTTTTCCATTATGGTTTATCACAGGATACTGAATATAGTTAGTTCCCTGGGCTATACAGGAGGACATTGTTGTTTATCCATTCTATATATGATAGTTTGCATCTGCTAATCCCAAACCCCCAGTCCATCCCTCACCCACCTCCCCTCCCCGTTAGTAACCATAAGTCTATTCTCTATGTCTATATAACATTTAATACTTTTACAGGTTCTGGAGATCAGGGCATGGGCATCTTTGGGGGCCATTATTCTGCCTCTCATTGGCCAAACTCAGCTAGAGTCTAACTGACATAAGGGCCTAGGAAATAGGTCCGCAGAGCAGAAGAATGAGGAATAGATCTGAGAGCAAAACAGGCTTAGGATCACCATATTTTAAGATAACAACACTTTTTCTTCTCAAACTAGGACTCGCTTAACATAACTGGCCAGCTCTCTAATTGCTCTCAAAAATAACGAATTAGACCCATTTACCATAAAAAAAAACTAAACAGTGATAACACACCCTGCAATGAGATTAATTCAAATATAATGCAATTCTCAATTGACTTCCATTATCCTTCCAACCCTGTTTCTAAAACGGGGGCCAGTTAAAATTCTTATCTTCTGCAGAGAAATGAGGTGAGGGCTAGGTCAAACAGGGAAACAGCAGACAATTCCAGTCTTAAGAAGTACAGAGGCTGAAAGTGAGTTCTTGCGAGTATGGTATATTCTTGGCTCAATCTCCCTGGATAAGGTCATCAAGATAAGTGTCAACTAACCCAGAGATTCCTGGAATCTTTGCTGCTATCCCAGAAGACTCAGCCCATCACAGGACCCAGAATTGTCTCCAGCAACATTTATGTCAATAAACTGCCACCAGGTGATATCAGACTTCAGCAGGGACCAGGATAGTTTGAAATGGTACAGCTGTACTCCTAGAATTCTCAGTTACTCTATTCTGTATGGCTTGCCCTCAATCATTTCATTAAGCACACTGTAACAAGACTGTGCATCTCATATGGCTTAAGTTTTTGGACCCTGCAAGTCAGAGAAGATGTATTTACAGTGTTCTTGAAGTTAAATTAGCATTTTTGGTAAACATCGTCCAATATTTCCTTGCTTCTCATTCACAACCCTGTATAGCAACAATATTTTAAAAGGAACTTCAACTTCCCTTTGAAAGTTTAACACTTCAGCATTTTTCCTGGTTGCTCAAGCTTGAGTTCTTTTCTAAATTTTTTTTTTTTTTTTTTTTTTTTTTGCGGTATGCAGTCCTCTCACCGTTGTGGCCTCTCCCGTTGCAGAGCACAGGCTCCGGACGCGGAGGCTCAGAGGCCATGGCTCACGGGCCAGGCAGCTCTGCGGCATGTGGGATCTTCCCAGACTGGGGCATGAACCCGTGTCCCCTGCATCGGCAGGCAGACTCTCAACCACTGCGCCACCAGGGAAGCCCCTCTTTTCTAAATTTTATTTCAAAATTTACACACAGCAAAATTTACTTTCTTTGGTGTACAGTTTTATGAGTTTTGACAAATAAAGTGTATACCACTGTCACAATCAAGATTCAGAAGGGTTCCATCGTCCCAAAAAGACTCCTTTAGGCTGCCCCTTTGTAATCAACCTCTCCTAACCCCTGGCAACTAATGACTATCTCTTTTCAAGAATGTTATATAAATGGAATTGTATAGCATATAGCCTTTTGAGTCTGGTTTCTTTCACTAAGCATATGAGATTTTGAAATTTATTTATGTTAGTGTGTATATCAATAGTTCATTCCTTTTTATCACTGAGTTGTATTCCGTTGTACGGGGTATTCATTTTCTATGGCTGCTATAACAAATTACCACAGACATGGTGGCTTAAAGCAACAGATATGTATTCTCTCACATTTCTGGAGGCCAGAAGTTGAAATCAGTATTATTGGGCCAAAATCAAGTGTTGGCAAGGCCTCTGGAGGCCTCAGCAAAGAATCCTTTTTTTGCCTCTTCCAGCCTCAGGTGGGCGCCAGCAGTACTTAACTTATGGCCACATCACTCTGATCTCTGCCTTTGAGGTTGCAGTACCTCCTCTTATACCTGTCTGGAGTTAAATCTCCCTTTGCTTTCCTCTTATAAGGATACATGTGAATCTCTCTCTCTCAAGATTCTTAATCACATGTGTAGTCCTTTTTCTGCCACATAAGGTAACATTCACAGGTTTCAGGGTTTAGGACATGGTTGTCTTCCAGGGTGCCATTATTTGGCCTTCCACATATGGATATGTGGAAGATTATTTATCTATTCTCCCATTGAAGGACATTTGGGTCACTTCCGGTTTGGGGCAATTGTGAACAAAGGTGCTATAAATATTTGTACTTAGGTTTTTATGGGAACATAAGTTGTCATTTCTCTTAGTTACGTAAATACCTAAGAGTGGGATTGCTGGGTCAAATATTAATACTTGTTCAATTTTAAAAGAAACTGTCCAGCTGTTTCCAAAGTGGTTGTACTATTTTGCATTCCCACCAGCAATGTGTGAGTGTTCTATTTTCTCCATAACCTTGGCCACGCTTGGTGCTGTCAGCGTTTCTGATTTTAGCCATTCTAATAGGTGTGTAGTGGTATTTCCTTGCAGTTTTAATTTGTATTTCCCTATTGACAGTGATATTGAGCATTTTTAATGTGTTGAAATTTCAGTGTTACGTCATTTCATGCCCTCTTTCAGTTGGCTACATTTTTATTTAGCTCTTAAATGTGCTTTAGTAATGATTTGGAAATAACCACTTAACAGGCAAAATCTTAGATGTATTACCTTCTCATGAAATTAAAACTACTGAGTAACTTTCAATGTAGAGGAATTCTAACTCTCACAATGACTCAACACAATATTCATAAAATATACTCAAGGTACAGGGCTTCCCTGGTGGCGCAGTGGTTGAGAGTCCGCCTGCCGATGCAGGGGACACGGGTTCGTCCCCCAGTCCGGGAATATCCCACATGCCGTGGAGCGGCTAGGCCCGTGAGCCATGGCTGCTGAGCCTGCGCGTCTGGAGCCTGTGCTCCACAATGGGAGAGGCCACAACAGTAAGAGGCCCGCGTACCACACACACACACACACACACACACACTATATATATATATATATATATATATATATACTCAAGGTACATGGTTATTATGAGATTAGTAAGATTGCTAAAGAGTATGTCTATAATAGACGTGTTCTTTTTCACCTTTATGAACCAATTTGGATTAAGAATCTATTGAATATATGCACTGTAATAATTCAAAAATGTGGGTGTAATATGATACATCTACCTCAGGAAGTCTGTATAATTAGGTCTTCAGGGCATGCATGGACGTGAAGTCTAACAAACTAAATTTGCTCAGAAGCAAGTTTCTTAACCATGGAAATACTTCCTCTGAAACTGCCAGAAACTCCGAATATCATCAGGGTCTGCTGAGGCACCTGGATAGTAATAAGAGCCATTTGAATACAAATCCATCTTCTTTCAAATGCCAAAACTCTCACAGACCAGTTCATGCATAAAATATGCTTTCAGGCTTCCAATATCTTCAGGTTAATTTTCTGTGCCAAAGAAGTGAAAGAGATAAGGCAACTACTTCAGGAGGCTTAGAAGACAGGGGCAGTGAAGATCTTAGTACAAAGGACTCAAGTTGAGTGTAGAATTTTATTCTTTTTTTAAAATCATTAGAATATTTTAGTTAGCAAAGATAGTAGCAGAATGGTATCCCAGTACACTTCTCACATATATTAATAAAAATAATAGTTATAGTAAGTATCTTTTATGGCATGTTTACATATGCCAGATACTATTTTAAGTACTTGGCATAAATTAATGCATTTAATCCTTACCACTACCCCAAGAGTAGGTACTATTTTTGTTCCTATTTTATGGTTAAGGAAACTGAGACATAAAGACATTGAGCTCAAGGTCCCAATGGAGGAGAAGTCAGATGGAGATGGACAGGCTCCACTTCAGGTGACAGCTGCTGTCCAGTAGCTGATATTGCAGCTGATGACCAACTGATGTCCTGATGACCAGCCTGACCTGTAGAGCTTTTTGAAATTATGATCCCCGGGCCCCAGCTCCAGGGTTCCAGCTGATCGGTCTGGACTCTGCATTGCTCTTACCTAGGTTCCCTAGGTGATTCTGAGCGTTGACTGGTTTACCAGCATCAGGTTGGTTTCCACTGGTGATTTAGCGATGCCTTTTTGCTGGTTCCAAACTGCCCTGCAGAGAGGTCAGACTTTCCGAGGATCCTTAGTGAGTTCCTCTTCATGGTGATGAGGGGTTAAGACGACACATATTTCGGATCATAGACATGTAATTTGTCGGATGCAGGTTACTACTTCTTTTAAAAGTTTCAAGTACAATGAGTAAAAGTTAGGATTCATATTTTACTTACATATCATACTTCTCATACCTGATTTCACCTTCCATTAACATTTATTTTCATGGTCATCCACATTATGCATCTATATTTATTCCTACAGTAAGATTTGTAATCTCATTATTTACTTTCATGGTTTCCCCCAAATGCTGGTGATAACCAAATTTCTATTTCTACCCCGGACCCTGAACTCCTGGTGTGAATATCAAATGATGTATCCGACGCTTCTTCCTGAGAGTGCCTCTGACTGAACGTGTCTGAAAGCCATCTCCACGTACCACCCCCAACCAGACCTGCTTCTTCTCCTATGTTCCCTTTCTTGGTGATTAGTCCCACCACCTGCTCAACCACCCAGTAACGCAACCTCGATGCTGGGAGACATTTGGATTCTACTCTTTCCCCCACTTCCCATTAACCCACAGTCACCTACTTCCCATCTCTCATGGCCTCTCCATTCCCACTGCCACCACCTCAGTTCACGCCCCCATCACCTCTTGCCTGAACATTGCAGTGGTCTCCCAGCTCCCTATCTCTGGACTATACTACTGCCTGAGTGCTGCTTTCTCTTTCTTTACTTTCTTTTTGTCGGAGAAAGCGTACACTTTTTTTTTTAATGTTATATGTGAAATATACAGCTGAGTATAGAGAATAATGTAATGAACTGTGTTCTGACTACCAGTGTCATCAAAATCTTAACATTGTCATATCTGCCATTTTATTCAAAGAAATGAAGATATAGATGTAGATTTCATTGTAAATATAGATATAGATATTTAAGCCCACTTGACTAACCTGTCCCCCATTCCCAAGTCCCTCCTTCCCCGGCATATTCTCGTGAATTTGCTGTTATCAATCTCATGTATGTTTTCTCTAGATATTTATGAATTGATTAACAATTTAAAGCATTGCTTTGTAGGTTTTAAAATTTGACTAAAATGACATCTACCTTACATACCCTCTGCAACTTGTTTGCCTCACTCAATTTCATGTTTTCTTCCTGTTGACATACGTTGCCCTGATTCAGTCACATTAACTACCATGTGGTACTTTGTCATGTGACTATACCACAATTTATTTATTTATTCTCTGTTGAAGGACATTTAGGATTTTTTTTGCTAATGCAAACAGTTTGGCATCCCTCTCTTTGAACAGATTTTTGAGAGTTTCTCTAAGTTATATTCTCAGGAGTGGCATTACTTTCCTGGTCTCCTGAGCCAGGGAGACAAATAGTTTCCTGCCGTCCTTTCTCTACACTGCTGTCAGAGTAAGTTTTCTGAAATGCACATCTGATCCTGTGAGTCCCCTGCCTAAGTACCTTTGATGGAACAAACCCGCCGTTCCTCAGTAAGACTCAAGGCCCCTGTGCTCTGCCCTGCCTTCTTCACCAGCCTTCCCCCACTCCTCACACCAAACCCTGCCCATGTCCAGCTTTCTCAGAACTGCTCCCTGCTTCCCCACAGCCTGGGTGCATCCTGTCTCCCACCCACTTACACTTTCTCCTCTTTCCTGGATTGCCCTACCCTCAAACCATCCCCTCTCTCCTTCCTACTAGGAAACACCTAATTGTTTTTCAAGGATCACCTACTCACTGAAACCTTTCCTCACCTGCCAGAGGTCACCAGTTTGAATCCCACCCCCACTACTTACTAATGTGGGCAAATCTTTAAATGTCTCTGAGCTCTGGTTTTTGTTTTTGAAGCAGAAAGAAGCAGTTTTCTCATCTGCTAACCAAATGAAGATAATAATAATGCTTATAACATATGCATATCAGGAGGGTTAAATTTGATTATTGATATTAATTACTGAATTTGATATATTTCCTTAATATAGAGCATTTCATTCAATGCTTGACAATAAATGTTATCTCGTTCATTTCTCTACTAAAGATTTTATTAGCATTATTTCTTTTTGTTGCTATTAATTATTTCTTTACATAGCTCCCTCCCTCTAATAACAGTCTGAGACCACGTCTAATTCACCTTTAGCTCACCTTTAGAGCCTGGCATAGAAAAGGTACATAAAATAGGTAAAGTGAATAAATGAATGATTAAAAGAATTTATTTTGCCACTTGTTGTTGCCCAGGGAAAGGATTTACTTTAAGAAAAAAAAAAAAAAAAGGACGAATTGAGAGATTGGGATTGACATATATACACTAATATGTATAAAATAGGTAACTAATAAGAACTTGCTATATAGCACAGGGAACTTCACTGTATGGTAGAAACTAACACAACATTGTAAAACAACTATACCCCAATTAAAAGAAAAAAAAAGCATCATGTTTCCATTGGTTTTGCTTCCTTACAACCTTATTGAGGCGTAAATTAGTACTGAGAATTAGTACTGAAAAGGCGGTGATCATTTCTGAAATCTGAAGATCGATAAATATAGATTCACCAGTAGAAAATGCAAATATAACTGCTTCTGACCTGGAAGGGAGAGAGATTGGAAAGGAGGGGTGGGGACAGTGAGACTGCATTCTTATAGCCTGTCTGTCTTCCTCAGCACTTGGAATCCAGGGACCAAACCTCAGGACTGGGTCCTGCAGGGCTCCTCTAACATTCTGTGCTGCCAGGCAGACTGGCCTCTCCTCTTTGTTTCTGCTCGGTTATGCTGTGCTGGCCACGCTTCTGTCACCTGCAGCACAGAGGCCCTCTCTGCACCTGTGGGTGGTGAAAGCCCAGAAACAAACTCCTGCTCGCTGCTTTCCGCTAGCTGATTTCTCTTCTCTGCATCCCCTAATCCCACCTTCAGCAGCCATCCTGCCTCACAGAGACAGTTCTCCTGAAGCAGATGGCCACTCTGACTTCTGAAATTCAAATTTAACTGGACATCCTATATTTTCTGCTAAATCTGAGGGAAAGCTCTTAATTTCACAGATGGTAAATCCTACCCCAGCCCCAGGGTGGTCCCAGTTCTAAATCAGTCATGATCTTCTTACACCCCTTGGTTAATGATAGGTCTGATGATGGTTTATTATCCAGTTATGATTAATGAGATGAAGAGGAAATTTACAGAGAAGAAAAGCCTTATGAGAAATCCCTATATTTTCCCTGTTCTTTCTGCTTCGAAAACAAAAACCAGAGGTACAATAGTCATCTTTTCACTAGGAGGCAACAAACATGAGGAAAAGAATCATCCAGTCCAGTAGTTTTCAAAGTGTGGCCTAAGGACTCCCAGGGGTCCTTAGGCCTTTTCAGGGCATTTTCAAGGTCATCTTTTTTCTAACTATGTAGCTATGTGAGATCAGATTTCCTTCATATACTTCAACCAAATGACCATGGCCCAACAGATTGACCGCAGGAGATGTGAGAATCTAGTTATTCTTTATTAAGTCAGACATTCAAAAGATTTCAAAACAATGCCAATCTTCTCACTGATTTTTTCTTTTTGTTTTGAAAGTATAGTTATTTTTCACAAAATATGTTAATTTGTAATTGGCTTATTATTTTCAAATGAATTAATAAATAATTTTTGAAACATAATTTCTCTAACACAGCGAATATCAATAGATAGAACCACATAAACAAAAGCTCTTTGGGGGTCCTCAGTAATTTTTAATACTCTAAAGAGGTTCTGGGCCCAAAAGCCTGAGGTCCACTGACTCAGACAATGGTCATAACAGCTTAATCTATTCAACCAATGCCAGTAGCCACAAGCCTCTGGGCTTTTTGTAATGAGAAAAATTATCCCCTATTTTTTGACTCCTCTAATAAGATTTTCTGTTATGGCAGCTTATCACAACCTCAAATGATTTATAAGCTAACTCAACAATGAGTAGTAAATATTTAGATTCTTTGATCTTGAAGCTTCATAATTACAGATAGTATCTTTGTGCTTTTTGTCCATCGCATTTGACTTTCCGACCTCTTCATTTGTGACACATCATAATTACCTTATTCCTGTAAAACACCTGTGACTTCTCTTAAGCTCCTAACCCTTACACCTGCACCTTTGTCCACTGAGCTTCCATTCACACAGGATTAGCCATGAGGCTTAAGCATTACCCTGAACAGTTATATAAAATATTCTTTATCCTCCCGCATTTTAAGAACAAAGACAT